>NC_139683.1:64927022-65658792 GCF_964106915.1 Podarcis gaigeae | reverse complement strand
CAACTTCTAGGAGACATTTGAAGGCAGTCCTGTATTGGGAGGTTTTAAATGCTTGATGTTTTTATTAGGTTTTTAGATATGCTGTAAGTTGCCCAGAGTGGCTGTGGAAACCCAGTCAGATGTATAATAAAATTGCTACAGCTTCTACTACACTACTACATTAGTCTTCTTTGATTTATTAATTTGCGAAAGTTTTCTGGCATGTTGATATGTTTGATCTAAGCATGAATTTTCTACTGTTTCTTAAACTAATCAGACTTTGTCTATTAAGAATTAACCTGAACATATAACATTACTAGGATAGAATTCATAGACCTGCTGATTTGTTCCGGGTGAATGTTTGCAATGGCTATCAGCCGTAGTATCTCTGTTGTTGTTTTTCTGTTTCCCAAGACTGCCGAAAAATCAGGCCAAATGGAAAGATCAAAGAAGAACGCTAGACAAAGGCAGAATGATTTCAAGGTAAGTAGGTGTGCAGCCACCCAAAGTGGAAGGGTGTAAAACCTTTGAAGACCAGCAGAGCTTTATTTTTAATAATATTTTGTAATGGGATGGCCTAATAAGACATACAGTCCTCCGTGCACTCAAACTGCTACCACCCGATCAAGAAGATACTGGCTTTAAAGCTCTATGAGCTCTCCATCCTTACTGGGCCTAGCACCATGCTTCAACCATTTGTTTGCCCTTCAGATAGCTGGTGCAGTTAGGCAGGGCAGGAATTGGCTCTCTCTGACGTGGCAGATCTGCAGTAGATTCTCTGGACATTCGCATATTATACACATAATAGCCTTTCCATTGTCTATTTATTGCACGTTAGGTATAAGTTAAATAAAACTGGAGGAGAGGATGGAATGAGCAGGAGATACCCCAGTTATGGTCTGTTGTTGTTTTAGTTGATATAAGCATTGAATTAGAAATAAGTAGAATAATTTAGCAGTTAGCTCACCATGAATGTCTCCCTTGTTCTCTTTTAATGGCAGTGGTACTGATCTGAGAGTGCTGGAACTGAGTTCCAGTGAGTTCCGCCTGAAAAAAGCCCTGGTCTTATGAATTAACTGGTTACATAAAACACAACTTGTTACACATGTTCCGGTGTTTATCCACGAAATGTTTCCTTTTCCTGTTGTAGATGATGATTCAGCAAGTGATGAAGTCCCTGGTCAAACTGATCCGTGGTGCTTTGCTTCCATTCAGCCTTGGAGAAAGTGAACTGAGAGAATATGGTGGCTGGGAGATGAAATCTGAACTTTCTGGCCAATGGTTACCTCATGTCATCCAGACAGTTAGGTAAGTACTGTGGTAACTCAGTAGAACACCTGTGTGCATTGGGATAAGTGGCATGGGGTTAAGCTTCAGTAAGCTCTGCTCTCTGACCCAGTCGTGGGTCCTGTGTGAAGCCAAACAATTGGGAGTCATGGTGGTATGACAGCTTGGCCCTGATCCAGATCAACAACCCAGGGAAATGGATGGCTGAGACACGGAGAGCAAAGGCAAGAAGGTGTAAGCAGTATTTAAGCAGTGCAACTATCCAGGTGTCCGCTCAGTACCTTTACTGGAGTAGATTGTTGACAAATAGTATTTATAGAAATTATGGCAAGTGGGAAGCACTCAAAAGATGGAATCAGGCATCAGCTTGTTAGCTGGGGGTTGGGGAGAAGATGGCTTACAGCGTTGCCTAGCAACCGTGATTAAAAAAATAAAACAAAACCAGAGTGTGTTATCAAAGCATCAATATTGTCCCCTCTAGGCTTCTTGGGACCATGTAGTGACACACACACACACACAAATAGGAGAAAATATTTATTTATTTGGAATGCTTAAGTATTAGTTTATAGCTCTTAAAAGTTCTTCAAGTGATTCTACCCAAACAGGAATGGAAATTGTTACATCCATATGAAACCAGGGTGGAATCTACACACATATAAAAACGCTATGAAAATGCTTTTTAAAAAAAGTTTAAAAAGTTAAAAAAAGACTCCCCTTAGCATCTGAACTACATCAAAAACTATAACTTCACATTCTTTCCCTCATTTTCCAGGCTTAGTTATGAATCTCTTGCTGCGCTTGAAATACCAAATGATATGCTTCAGATCATCCAGGATCTTATTTTGGATCTCAGAGTTCGTTGTATAATGATCACATTACAGCATACAGCTGAAGGTAGTAAAATACACTTTTTTATCTGTCTTGTTGGGTGTATATCAACACGAGTGTCCTTCAATCCTCTTTGTGATTTTTACCTTCATATATGTCAAGCGTACCATTCAATGCTCTTATTTTCAAGTGTTTTAGTAAACTGGGTGTATGGCTGTGTCATATTAAAAGTAAAAATGACAATTCAGCAAAGGGTTACAGGTATTGGTCTTCACAACAGTCATTTTCATTCTTGTGGCTTCAATATGCTGCATTAGTGTTTTATCATAAAACAACTATTTCATACATAATCTCTGTGACACAGCATGCTTTATATCCAACCTGTTACATGCCTATAATTAGGTGACTTGCCTTGCTGTAAGCATGTTTGGTGCGTAATAAAGCTGCTGCTGTCTTTTTAAGGTACCAGTGGCAATGTATTTGGATGACAAATCACTACAGTGATACAGAGAGGGCTTTCCTCATTTTTAAATTTTTTAAAATAGAAAAATAACCATCTAAAAACTTGTCTCCTTTTGCAGATGTAAAGAGATTAGCTGAAAAAGAAGACTGGGTGGTGGACAATGAAGGCTTAACCAGTTTGGTGGGTATGCTGCTATGTCTTTAGGCATCTGTATTGAATGATGGATTTTGTAGTCTAAGTCCAACTCCCTGCTCACTATGAAACTGGCTGGGGGGTCTTGGGCCCAGTCTTCATTTCAGCCTAATATACTTCAGTGGGTGAGTTATGAGGATATAGTAGCTTAACTCCATGCATGAGTTGCTGGTGAAAAGTAGCCTCATTTCTTCTTACTCTTCTGTGAAAATCCCACCCTTTTCTATCCCCTCATATCAGTGAAAACTGATAGATGCCCTAGTCATCTTGTCCTGATAAGCCAGGATCAATGTTAGCAAATGCAATTACATTTATTTGAATTTATACATATATCAGTATATGGAGAGCTAGTAAAATATCAGACTAGGATCAAGTTCCCACTCAGTCTTGAAGCTTGCTGTGTTACTATTTCTCAGCCTGCGATTTGTTAAGGAGAGAGGAGAGCCCTGTATTGTTAACTGAATAGATAAGGTATTTTTAATAATGAGATTGCAACATTGACTTCCAATTAACATGGCACTATAGCTGTTACACAATATAACAAACATATAAATCCCAGTATGGTCTGACTGGACATTGAGAGCGGGAGCTTTAAATAGATGGTTGATTGGAAACCAGGACTGTTCCATTGCAGTCATGATTTCTAGGTTTCAGAAGTAATTTCTTGTTTATTCTCTACCTTTTAGCCATCCCAGTTTGAGCAGTGTATTGTGCATTCTCTGCAGTCACTTAAAGGTGTCCTGGACTGCAAACCTGGAGAGACCAGCGTAAGTCATGTCAGGTTGTGTTTGGGGAAATTCAAGGGTATGAATAGCATGATGGACACTGAAATCATCTCAACCTATTACGTGTATAGAACAATAATCTGTTCCTGCCTGTGCATTTTCTTCATTCTAACGTAATAACCAGGAATGGCATGAGAAAGAGCGAAGAGGAAGTTCTAAGTCTGGCCTTAAGATTTTACTGTTCTACTCTAGCACCATAATATGCTGTCCTCATTTTTTTGTCTTATTAATTTAAAAGGTTTTTCCCCTGCTTGCTTTTTTCAGTTACCATTTTCTGTTTCTTTAGGTTTTTCAGCATCCAAAAATACAGGAAGAGGTGTGCCGACTGAGCACTGATATTATGCAGGTAATCTAAATGTGTGGCTTAAGGCAGTTCTCTAAGCAGTAAATGTGTGTCTGTTGAATTCTACATACTTGAGAAATCGAGGAGAGCATTTGCTTTTCATACAGTTAGCATATAGTCTAATTCTGTTAGGGGTGGGTTAGAGGGTTCAAGAGTAGGTAGCTCAGAATGTGAACTCTTCCCTCTCAAATATGAGTTTGTGTTGTGCAATGCTCCCTTAGAGCTAGTCCTGACTCAGAATTGCATGCACCCTGCCTCTTGCATGTACAACTGGAGATCATGAGTAAGAGGGAGGCCTGGCTGCAAATGACCAAGCCATGTAGCTGAACAGAGGGGTCTGAACTGAGGCCTGCAGGTTTGAGAGAGGGAGGAGTTCACATTTCAAATACACAACTACTTTGTGCAACCAAGAACAGTGTGGTGCTGTTTAAAACCTGCTTCAGGATTAAGCAACTTCTTCCACTGATTTCTTCCTGCAAGTCTATCCACTATCTGCATTTGGCTTATGAACAAAAGACAGAGCTGGGGTGTGTTTTCCTCATAATGTGGAGTTCCTGCTTTTAGCAACAGGCACAACTGAAACATGAAGAACTGCAACCATTGGTACAGGCATACACTTATTATAAAAGTGTGGGTTTGTTGTCATAGATTATACCTTCTATTAGTTTAATTTCAGCTCTCAAGTGGAGAGGTCTGAGTAATAAAATACAAAAACTGTGATGACACAGGACATTAAAATTTGGTTAAATTGGAGGTTGTGAGAGTGAAGGGGGGAAATGCTATGAATATGTGGTTTGAGAGTTTACCATTGGCTAATGATGTTCCTAACAATCAAAGTAGTGATGTTAAATAGTGATTTCCCCCTCTGTTCATCCTTCACAGGTATTCATTGACTTTCTGGAACAGCTAAGTACCAAGCCTGATAGTGATGTAGATAATACACAGTAAGTAAAATAATCTGCTCGTGGTCTTTTTGGCAGTAATCCATGTTCTACTTATTCCAAAGTTCAACAAGTGGTTTCTGGTTGTGTTACTGCAGGCTTCTTCACCCTCTGCCCTCCAGATGTTTTTGGCCTACAACTCCCATGATCCCTAGCTAGCAGGACCAGTGGTCAGGGATGATGGGAATTGTAGTCTCAAAACATCTGGAGGGCCGAGGTTGAGGAAGCCTGCATTACTGGTTGATGTGCATGCAAAGAGTAGAATACCATTTCCCCATGGAGAATGGTGCCATGCTTCTCATTAAGGGAAATCATCTGAGGCACAGTTCCTGCTCATTCCCTCATTGTCTCTCAACTGCCAACACTAAAGCATATCTATTCAGCAGCATCTTTAGCTCGTCTTAGTTTATTGGTATTCTTCCAATGTTCTGGTTCTTGTTTTTGGAGTTGTTTCTGTGTTGTTTTTTTTAATTTAGATATTATGTTTCTGAACAAACGACTTTAAAATGCTGGCTTAGGCCAGAGAAGGCAAACCTGTAGTCCTCCAGATTGTTATTGTATGACAACTTCCATCATTCATGGCTGTTGGCTATGCCAGCTGGAGAAAATGGCAATTTAAATCTGACATCTGCAGGGCCACATGTTTTCAGTACATGACTTAGGCCGAGATTGTTCATGAGCCGTTAACTCCAGAGGTCCCATTGTATTCCAGCCATACTCCAAAAGGTCTAAGTCAGGCATGTCCAAAGTCTGTTTCAGGGGGCCTAATCTGGCCCACCAGTCGATCTAATCCCCGTGGCAGTATATGTCCTGGGGTAAAATCCTAAAAGAAGCTCACCAACTTTGGGGTAAAATTGTAAAAAAAAAGCTCAACAACTTCAATCCTGAAAAAAGCAACAACCTTGGTCGGCCCTCACGCATGTTCACTTCATCAATTCCAGCCCTCCTTGAAAAAAGTTTGGGCATCCGTGGTCTAAGTGCATGTCCATAATACTGTTAAACAGAATCATTCCTTCCTTGGGAGCTGCAGTTCTGTGAGGGAGGTTAAGAATTCTTACAGACCATTCTCAGCACCTTTTCTGAACTACAGGTTCTTCTTTGTGGGATCTGTGCAGTCTCATATAGGGGGTATGTCTTTATATTTGAAATAAGGCCTAGCTCACTCCCCACCCACTGAAAGAGAGGGAACTGAAGATCCCTACAGATGCTGCCTGTATGACAGTGAAGAAAAAGAATTTGAACAGGAAGGTGAAAACCCATGCCCTTTGAGGTGTGGGAGCAGGCTTCCTACCAAAACCTTTTATCACCAAGCTCTCAAAAGTTCTTTAACGGCGCTTTGCATGGTCATAGATCCCATACTGCACAGATGACCACTTGGAACAACCGCAGTTACAAATAGGCAACCTGTTTCTCTTTGGGTTTAAGTAGCGAAAACCCAATTTGAGTTAGTAACATAGAGATACATTCTTAAGTATTTAGAACAAGTACTTCACCAGTAACTTCTTACAAAATCTTTCAGTCTTTCAGCTGATGTTTCATCTTCAGATCTATTTGGAAGTATCCATGAAGACTCCAGTTTGTCTTTGGTAAGTGTAACTTACCTTTACATACACATACGGACAGAGTAATCCAAATGATAGGAAGCTAGCATCATATGTGCCAGTGTGAATTATGCTGGTGTAACAAAAAGCTGCATCACAATCCAGAAATCAAAGTTGTTAAAATTAAAGCAAAGGAATACTTACTAGGAATCCATGTGAGTGGCATCGCTCTTACCTTTTCTGAGCCCTTCATTTATCTACTTAAATGTTGGTGTTGAGTCTGAATTGGTTACTGGCCTGAAGGTAGATTAAAAAAAAAAATCAGAATTCCACGTTTTTTCATATTGCTCCGAAGATCCAAAAGGAGTTCTCCATGTTATTAAATTTTCAGGTGCATTATTTCTCAGTCAGGTATTTGGGCATACATAGAACAAAAATCTAAATATGTATTTTTTTATCATTAAGTATGGCCTTGCGTGGGATCAAATAAATAAGGCTTTGTCCGGGTGGAAGCTCAATCTTGCTATTATGGACAGATTAGTTGCAATTAAGATGAAAGCCTATCAAAAATTATATTTATGTTCCAAACTCCCCTATTTAGACCTCTGGTAAACAGCTTCAGTTATGGCAAAGAGAGATTAGCAATACATTTTGAGGAGTTAAAAATGGCCTCTACCTTATGGAAGTGGTAGCCAAATAGCAATGATACAGAAACTCCACTGCCCAATCAAGGACAGGTAGGCAGTGTTGCAGCAAGAATCTCATGGTTGGGGACAATGCTGTATAACCAGACTTGCTGGTTCACCTATGCAAATAGGTTGGCAATTCATCTGAATACTGTGTTGTTTGCCCATATTAAGGTTACACTAGTCTTTCAGACAATTCTATTTTGAAGTCTCAGTATTGCCCCGTGGTCATAATTTGTAACCTTAGCGTGATTCCTGCCTTAGACAACAATTGCTTTCTTCTTAGCAAAATTGTTTCCCTGTGTGCCTCTCTTGTACCATTAATTCATTTTTTTGTTGAAATCTTCCTTGATTTAGGAGCGGAGACTTTTAATTGTGCTTAGCAACTGCTGCTATCTAGAACGTCACACTTTCCTAAATCTAGCTGAACACTTTGAGAAACATGGCTTCCAAGGAGCTGAAAAAATCACTCAAGTAAGTATTTGATCTCATTTCTTTCAGTCTCAGTTTTCAGTAGGCTCCCAAAATAAATTATAAATAAGATTAGCACCACTGAATAGAAATTTAATCTGCAATTGCTCAGAAGCACATATACTGTAGTTTGTACATCTTGTTCCTAAACTCTATTTTTTTGTTTTAATCTAGAGAATTTGGTTTTGTTGTTGTTTTTAACTTTCATTGTTACCAAGTTGTTTTTTGAAGTATTCAGTCAGATTTCATATCTGGGACTTACAACTTTAGATTTATTTATTTTTAAGTACAATAAATGCACTACAGTACATCCATAGTCTGGCATATTCCACATTGATAAAGAAATATGTAGATTGCCATAAGAACTGCCTTGCTAAATCAGAGCAAAATTTAATTTAGTCCGGTATTCAGTGACAGCAGTCACAATACCTTAGGAAACTCATACGTAGTGTATGCTGAGCACTGCCATTTACTGTGTGGCCTCAGCATCTGGTAATCAGAAGTATACATCTTCTGCACTTGGAGACTACATTGTCCTGAATTATAGCTGGAAGTTCCTGTAAGATTTGCTATCTGCGAATTTGTCCAATTCTTTGTAAAAAAAAATTGAATCAATGACTAGTGTTGCATCATTGTAGCAATTCCTTAAATACATTGCATGCTGTGTGAAAAGGTAAAGTTAGATGAGTTTCAGGCAAATGCACGTAAACCGGAGTCTCTAGCCACATCCCTGCAGAATGAAGCCAAAATGCTCTGTTGTAAACCGATCTGAAACTACAGGACTGATAAAAAGACACAGAAGCTGGTCAGGAAAATCTGTGTTGTTTCTGTAGATGGCAGCTGGACAGCAACCAGCCTGGAGACCTAAACTAGCAACCCTACTGCGGAAGCAGGTTGGACTTAGGATGCAAAGCCTACCAGCCTATTGGGGTCCAACTGTTGGGGTCCATCGGTTGATAAGCAACAGGCTAATGCAATAGAAAAAATGGGGTTAGAGAAATCTAGCCTACGGACTGGATTATGACATTTTCTTTTGCTTGTTCTGAACCTGCTGCTGGAAATGTATGTTAAGTGGATGCTTTTTTTGTTACTAATTGGATAAACCTCTTTTAATTTCTCTCCCCTTCCCCCCCTTTTTGCTCTAAATGAAAAAGGCTCAGCTTTTTGAGCTCATGATAGGGAAGGTGTCTGCATTCATGTTCATCCGTTTATCAAATTTCTATGAACAATTTTAGTCAGTGGTACATAGTTGTAATAGTTTTTTGTGGCATTAAAAAATTCCAAAGGTATATAAAACATTTTTAAAAAAATATTACAGGTAAACTCCACAGCCAAGTGCTGGTGTTTTGCTTCTTAACAAAGAAGAGAAATGTCAAAAGTGGGCGGGAGATGATGTCTCATTGTTCTGACTTTTTGTAAATTGATAACTTTTTAATCTCTAATATTTTGACTTATTAGGACTATACACTTAGTTTCTTTCGCAGAAGTGTGCATACTTTTCATAGTAAGTCTGTTTGACATTTTCTAGGACACAACACAGGTGTATTTATGGTGGCTATATTTTTGTAAAATACATTTGTCAGGGAACTGCCATCGGAGAGTCAGGTGGTGGAAGGGCTCAAGGAGGCTAAGAGACCCTCAGATGCTGAGGAAGGAACCAGCAGGGGGAGAGGGAGAGTTCCTGCAGAAACTCAGGCGGAGGGATGGCTCCAAGATGCTTCCAGTGAGAACAGCGGGGAGGGCTCAGGACCTCCGCTGGGGACGCCCACTCCGCGCAGGAAACTGTCATGCAGAGAATCCAGACGTAGAGTTTCCATTAAGGAACTCTTATGTTGGCGTAAATTCCGGAAGCGTCCACTGACGGATTCTGCCAGCGATTGAGGGAGTCATGCTTTGAGGGCTCCCGTAAAGGCAGAGCTTTGAGACCTATGCAAAGCTCTGAGGGATTCATCTTTTACGCACAAGCAGCTCATTATCCCATCACAACATTCAACCATTCCTTTTCTTCAACCTTAACATTTGCCCTTCACTTGGGTAAGTCGAAGTTGCCCCCAACATGCAGCCAAGTAGCAAAACATACCTACCACCCATCCTTTTGCTCCACCCTGCTCACATGTACCATCACAGCTCTATTCTTGGAGCCTGTTCCAGCCCTTTGGAAATTAGATGTGCCAGAAAAATAACATAGTGCAGCACTATGGCACCTGCATGCAGAACTCTCTCCTTTTTTTTGAGCCCTAGTTCTCTGTGCTAAGGAAGAAAGACAGGGAATGTGCTGGCATGAGAGGCAAAATGCAACCATCCCATCAGTATTTATATTTGCCAGATCTCTATTGTATTTTACTACTCATAATTTGTACTGCTGCATGATTTTTAGCTATATTAGCCAAGTCTTACTTGTCCATTGGTTTGACTAATGTTGGTTAAAACCTAAATATCACTATCTATCCTGCAGTGTCCTTTTTGATAGAATCCTTTAATCTTTGCTCCTTTCACACTTACAAAGTCTGATGGCTAGTCTTTAGGACTCAAAATCATACCATATAGACATCTGTGATGTTACAATTTTGTTGTTACTTATTATTCCATTCTTGTTTCAGCACAGCTTCACCTGCATTGAATATAATAAGGCTTTGATGCACATCATCCATAAGTGCCCAGTCCAATATACTTTTAATTTTGCCCTTTGTTTGTCACAAATTTATTCCCGGTGCCTTCATGCTGGGGAAGTATTGGAGCCAATGTCCTCTGTTGTGCATTTTGAGAGCCTCCCTGTAAAAGGATTTCTTAGCTGTCCTTCATCTTACTACCAAATTCCTGGGTCTTCACTCAGTCAGGTTTCTATAAAAAGAAGAGAAATCAATAGGTAGAAGCTTTTCCGCATATCCTAGCAGGCAGGACAACATCTCAGTCCAAGTGAATGATTAAGGAATATATAATATTCTGGCTGGCAAAAAATACCATCCATCTGACTTTGAGGAATCTGCCAGCTTCTTATGAAGCTTCTTGGCTCTTTGTTCATTTTTAAAAACAGAAATATTGGCTTCCAAAATATACATTGTATAACATTATAAAAGTATTAGATGCCTGGCTTTCTTTTAGTAAATGAGAGGAGATTTACACACAATAATACTATTGTAAATAATCATATTTGTACCTTTTTGTTTTAGGTTAGCATGGACTCACTAAAAGAACTTGATCAACGACTGTTTGAAATGTACATTGAACTAAAGGCTGATCCGATAGTAGGCTCATTGGAACCTGGCATTTATGCAGGTTATTTTGATTGGAAAGACTGTCTTCCTCCAACAGGTAGGAATCTTTAAGCCTCTGAAACTGTAGTAGAAACAGATATGATTTAAAAAAAAATAAAATAAAATTAATTATACATCACTACTTAAAGCTTTTTTCCTTCAGTGGATCCATTGTATATAATTCTTAGAATGCTTTTCAAATAACCCATATAATTATAGCATCTTCTATCAGTGCTAATCTCTCTGAATTGTTGTTTTTGTTATCATCCACCTTCATTTTTCATACATTTTTGAATAGTTATGAAAAACAACTTTGCTGTTGTTTTTTTACAAATCCATTATATAAAATCTGGTCACTTGTGTATGATACCAGAATGCCATTGTGTAAGAAAATGTGTAAGAATAGCACTTTTAAGGGAAGCTTGACCTGACCCACTCCCTCAGATGATAAAAGAAACTTGTATAAACGTGTTTAGGTATAAAATATGTAATGGGTGTTATTTTCAGTATCATTATTTTTAAAGATCGCTATTCATCAAAGCATATATTTAACAAGCAAATTATCTGTGCCTACTTAGAACTGAGTTTCGTTTAAAAATATGAGCACTCAAGGATCTTAAAAGTTATTTAAAGTTTGGTACGTTGTAGTCTAGTGATAGCATCTCTGCCCAGTCTGGGCGCATGCTGAGGCATGCCTGAAGTTCCTGCAGCTACCACTTTGTGGCAGCAGGGAGCAGAGACTGTGAAGCAGGAACAGTGTAATGTGCCAGAACCAGCGTGCAACTTATGTGCAGTTTTGCCCACCGTGCTGATCCTGCTGTTGCCATAAACTTCAGGGATCCTGAAGGTTGCTACATTGGTGGATCTCTCAGTGCAGTTCCTCCTCTCACATTGTTAGCTAATGCCATTCTCAGTTTGCAGCGATATTTTTTAGGCTGCAGTTTTGTCCCCACTTACTTAGGAGTAAGCCCCATTGAGCAGAGCAAGAGTTTCTCCCAAGGAAACAGGCTGCATGTGTTATGAAACTGAGTGTTCCAGAGTGTCCAATAAGCATCTCTTTGGTCAAGATACTTTGGCCAACATTGATTTTAAGGCTTGCTGAGTACACATTGACTTCCTGCCTCAGACAGAGGAACCTATTGAGTGCTATCTGGCATTGCACAGGAGGCTTGCTACTGGAGATAGATTTTCCCTCCAAAATCTACATATGTGCATTGAGGCACATGTACACAGGACTCTTGAAACAACGTATCACTTTTTACCTCCTTTCTACATCCATTGTCCACACTAATTTTCAAGCATATTCAATGTAACATAGGTCCAGGTCTACAGGCATTTAAGTTGTGCTTTGCTGAAAGTAGTGGCAAGAGTCAAGATGTGTGAAGGTTTGTGTATGCATATGAACAGCTTGATTACTCAGTACTTTCGGACGTGCCGCTGCTGTCCTTGATCAAATGAAGTGTGGTACATCTGTATTTCACTTTCTGCAGTAGAGCTTCAGTGTTTGACCTAGATTAGATGGCATACTTAAATCTATAGCAAACTGTTGCTTGGCTAAGTAGGGCTTAGGAACTGTTGCCACAGATGGTACCATGGGCTGGGCGTTGGGAATAGACCAAGGAAACAGAAAATCAGATCCCTTCTCAGCTATGACACTTAGGGTTGTATTCAGTGAAACCATTGTGCTAGTGAAAGCCAGTACAATGATCCCCGCTAGTGTTACAGGATATTAACAGAACTGTTTTTCAAATACAAATTAATGTTAATTGTAAAAACAAATGAAGTCCTTATAGACACCAAAGTCTGAAAGACTTAAAGTAAAAGTGTTTATTACTTGAGACGTCTTCGGGGAAACCTTTTTTCTCTCTTTAGGATATTGCCCCTGTGTCTGCTGAAGTAGCTTTTACCTATGAAATTTTATGTCAGAAATGTATTAGTGTTTTAAAATACCACATAGCTATTCCCCCCCCCCCCCCGTTTTTTTACTTATAGACAGTTTTCAGATCGGTATACAAAATCAGATGCAATCAGGTATCGAGGGAATCAACATACTGGAAAGCAAAAGGGAGGGCAGAAGAATAGGGGTGAAAGTTGTCATACGGTTAGCAGGAGTTCTTGGACAGACTTATGTGAATATTTCAGTAAGTTGTAAGATGAGTTCATTCCAATAGTAAATTTGTGATCTGTGATAAGGAGTTGTTATTTCTCACTTGCCTATAATTACTAAGCACTGTGAGCAGATTAAGAACAAGACTGTCCCTGTCCTCTGGTTTTCAGTCTAAAAGTGAAGACCCCCAAAAGAAAAAGTAATGGAGACAAAAGAGAGAAACTTGGAAACTGGCATCAATCCTTTAAGTTGTGTAGGAATAACCAGCTTGATTCGAAATGGTTCAGAGAGGTGAGGATGGATGCAGTTGAGGGAGAGAAGGAGCCAAATGGCAGCTGATCAGTTGCCCTAGCAGAGTTGTCCTAGTTAATCTAGTAGGATCAGATTTGTGTCACCTTTTTCATAAAAAAATTGATGAGCAAGTTTGTTCCCCTTGGTGATGTTTGTCCCAGAGTCCCTTATGCACACATCGGTATGGTCATCGACTTCCAGTGACATGCCACTGTTGCTCTAACTGTTACCAAGAGATTTAGAATCAGAAATAATAATGTTGGTTAGTTGGTTGGTTGGTTTGTATACCCCATCCTTCTGAGTGGGTCGCCCCAGCCACTCTGGGCAGCTTCCCACAAAAATACAGTCTAGCAGCTGCATTCTGGTTTAATCGTAGTTTCCAAGTTACCTTCTACAAGGTAGCCCCATGTAGAACGCATTGCAGTCATCCTTGAATAATATGTGGTTTTGCTCTGACAGGCAACATACCCAGAGGTGCTAGGCAAGGGATGGCAAGATGGATGGTTTAGTGCCTGTCACTGAGCAAACACTTTGTTTTAGAAACTTGACACAACAGGCTACGTTGAACTTTACAACTCCTGTACCTGTCATTAAAATTGGGTTTACTGGGCATTTGAGCTTTCATTGCCACCAAATCTCATCCTTAAAAGGGTACCCCTTGCACCTTTCCACTGATAAGATTTCAGTGGACAGGAGAGTAGGATTTAATCCCGTTAATATAGAATTGCGTAGGGTTGCCATATTTCTAAAAGTGAAAATCCAGACAGAGTTGTTGAGGGTTTCTTTTTTGCATTTTTGAGGGGGGGTAGACCCTGCCACCTTCCCATAGCCTGCCTGATTTTGAGAAAGCAGTGTAAGGGCTCTTGGATGCTTCTGCAGCCCTGGCACTGCTTTTCCAATGCTCTGTGGAAGCCCTCAGAGGGAGGGTAGAGTCTGGAAAGCAGAGAAAGGCAGAGAATGGAAGAAGGAGGTGGATCCTGGCAGAGGGAAAGAGGGAAGGAAAGGAAGAGGGTCCAGAGGAGGGGGAGAGGGTACGGGGTGGGGATCCAGACAGGAGGCGGGAGGCAAAGGACTGAAAAAGCCATGCAATGGAGAGAGGCTGGGATGGGGGCAAGGGAGTGCAGCAGCAGAGAAAGCAAGGGCGAGCATCAGAAATCGCAGCAAGAGGAAAACACTTCAAAAGCAACTTAAAATTTGCACAAGTTTTGCCATCCCAGCATCCCTATGTATGTGGGATGCCATTATAATTTTCATTTTACAGACTGAGAACATGATAACTGGTGACTTGCCCAAGGCCACATGGGGTTGGTGCTGTATCCACAAGAGGGACAGAACCATAAATGGTTGAAACAGTTGTAGGTGTGGAGGAACCTAAGAACAAGTCTTTCTGCTCAGATCCATTTGGCACTGATTCTACTTAGGGCCAGCCAGTCAGTATGAGTCATGGTGGCTCAGGTGCACAGAGCAGTGGCATAACTATACCATTGGATGTGCAGCTTGCTAATGGCATGGGGCCAAGCAACCCTAGTACCCACAGAAAGGAAGTCTCACAAATCATATGAACATACTTGTAGTGCAAAGGGCATTGCTTTCTCCCAAACCAAGCTCCACTGCACTGCCATCTCAACAGTTTCTCAATATCCAGGATCAATAGTGGGCAAAGACAGTGAAATTTTGGTCTTATGGCAGTCCCCTGCACACAAAAAATATACTAGGCTTAACCACCATAACTCAGAAATTTTTGAGAGGTGATGAGTAAGAAAAGAAGACAGAATATAGTATTCTTTCATTTTGAGGTCATGTTTATTTGGAACTTAAGTTCCTTCTTTCATTATGTGTGCTAATATAATATTGGTTGTTTAAACCCTTCTATCTAAGATTTAAAATGTTGTGTAAATATATAACCCTTGCTTTTATTAACAGGCAGTTGCATGGGCCCAGGGATGTACAATTACCTTCCAGGTATTGACTAAACACTTCACCATGGTTTTTATTTTATATTATATTCTTTATTGAAAAACAAAAAGTACAAAATTACAAATGCACAGGGTAAGAAAAAACACAAAAAGAAGAAGAAACAAGAAATAGTACCCATGAAGAAAACAAAACAGAAAAAGATATTGTGTACCAAAAAAAGAGGGAAAATTGTTACTGTAGCTAACCAGACCTTAACCTAAAATGGTATTTATAAAAATGAATTCCAAATATAGTTAAATTTGTCCTTGGCAAATCTGTGTTTGTATGCAACTTGTTCATGTGTAGCGAGTTTGTACATATCTTCCGGTTCATCAATACCAGTCATTTTGCCATAGAAAGGACAGAGAGTCCATTCATATTGTCCCTTTGTTAGATTCCTTGTGTTGGGTATATAATTCGAAAGGGTGGTATGGGATGAAAAGAATAAAATGTACGGGTCAGATCCAGTATCATAGACTTCCCCTGTGCGATCTTGGTCCCCATATTTTCTCATTGCTTTCCACCCTGCCAGATAGAATAATAGTAGGGACGTGGGTGACACTGTGGTCTAAACCACTGAGCCTCATGGGCTTGACAATCAGAAGGTTGGCGATTTGAATCACTGCAACGAGGTGAGCTCCTGTTGCTCTGTCCCAGCTCCTGCCAACCTAGCAGTTCAAAAGCATGCCAGTGCAAGTAGATAAATAGGTACCACTGCGATGGGAAGGTAAACGGCATTTCCGTGCGCTCTGGCACTCGTCATGGTCCTCCGTGCGCCAGTAGCGGTTTAGTCGTGCTGGCTACATGACCCAGAAAGCTGTCTGTGGACAAACGCCAGCTCCCTCGGCCTGAAAGTGAGATGAGCGCCACAACCCCATAGTCGCCTTTGACTGGACTTAACAATCCATGGGTCGTTTACCTTTACCTTTTTACCTAATACAATAGTCCATGCAGCTCTTCTCCACCTCCCAGCTTGTGTGATGATTATGGTGCACAGAATCTGAAGACCTGCAGGCAAGTTGAGTCAAAAAGATTTTGTAGCAGAGGGGGGAGTATTGCACAGCTGCAAAACCTGATTGACCAGAGACAATAGCACCCTGGACTTCTGGGAAGCAGAGGTGAGATATAAATGCAAATAAATAAAATTAACAATTTACCTGTAGGCAATTACTTTTTTTCCTGGATGGGCTACCTTGAAGTGACTGCTAAGCTTGACATTTCCCCCCATAAATAAATAAAGAAATAAAATGAACTGTTTGAATCTTTGTATTGAAGCACAATCATAGCAGTGAACTCCTTTACTACATCAGAGTATTGTCAGGCACTCTTCAGTTTACAGAGTTAGGTTCACCAGTAAGTTAAACTATGAAAACTGTTTATTGGTGGGCAACAGGAAAAGAATTTGGTTTGTTTTGGGGGTTTTCCTCCCAACACGTGACTTTAGTAGCTTTCAACATAATGTTTTTCGATCCATAATTTTTTTGGTGGAGTTTTAGGTTTAAAAAAACCTTGGCTGGTGAATTGAATGTAAACCTTAGTCTGGAGCCAAGCTGTAATATTGGGAGATCGAATGATCCATTAACCAGTATAGCAGGGCCATTGTAATAGCAAACATTTCATTATTTTAAAATTTCTCTACACTCTGCTTAGCAATTTCAATTTAATGAAACACTTCACAATTTTATTAATGTTTGGATGAGATTAGAGCTCTGGACTTGTTCTGTAGCTTGGAGTGATTCAGAATTATTAAACCCTTAACTTTGAACTGTGAAAAATCTTCAGCTTTCCAGTTCTTTACTTCATTCATAAGGTTAGATAAGTTCCAAATGTTGAATTTTGAGCTGAGTGCCATAGCTCACACTAAAAAAACAAATCACTTTCCATTCTGCCACTCTCCCAAGTATATAAGATTATGGTTCATTTTGATGATGATTCTTTGGAAGTAGAAAATGAAGCGTGAACTGCTAAAAACATTTAAAGGTGTGTACTAGAAAAGTTTTGTAGTTTCCCTCTGAGTGGAGTAAATAGGAAGCTACTTAGAAACCATGTAGCACATAGTGTGTAAAAGTATCCCATTTTTATCAAAGTTTGCCAGTTCAAGCCTTCTAAACTGCAGTTTTGTCTTATTACCTTGTGGCATTTAATTAATTGTTTGCATCTCATTGGGCTCGCTATTAAAATCTTCAAACACATTGAGAGATGACATTCTTTTCAGGAAGCATAATATCTGAACATGCATAATGAGATCTTAATAGGCTGCCAATGTTTTCGCAGACTTTAATGCATGCAGCAGTCTTGAGACAAGGATGGGTGTTACAATTTGACTGCAAACTGAGGCTGCAATCCTAATCCTACTTACCTGGGAGTAAGCCTCATTTAATTCAATAGTAAACCTGGGTAAACCTGATTAGTATTGTGCTGTAAATAACTGAACCCATTAATGCACACAGAACACATAAACTCCCATGGCCCAGTTCTCTCTTCCCCGAGATTCCTTGCACATGTGATTCCATGCAGACAATCTCCTTTGGACTGGAAATACATGTGTGCGCTCTTGAGATTGAGCCACTGCAGTTGAATTTCTGTGATCCCACACACCACATACGTCCTTTCTGTGTGGGACAATCTATTGGGCACATATATATTCCATTTGTGCTTGTGGTGCAGCTTATTATGCAGAAAGTATGTACATGTATTTGCTTGCTTCCATTCCTGGCCCCCATGATCTTCCCATTACTTTTCTGAAATAGAAGAGTAAATAGAGTTTTGACATATACTCATATATGTGTCTGTTGTACTGTATACTTTACATGCAGTGGCAGAGTGTTTGACATTGTGCATATGGAATTCACAATTTCATCAGCACAAACAGTATCCTTGGCACTGTCTGCATTACTTTGTTTCACAACAGGTATATACCATGCGATTGTGAGCAAATCTGTAGGCAGTTTGCAGAAATTCGAAGTGGTTTACAAAAGTCCACCTTTAAAAAAAAAATCCCTAATTCATGTTTGTTCAGATCTCGGGATGTCCGAAGCCTTCATTCTATGTTTGAAATACCTCTATGCACCTAATACCTAGAAACCCACTGTTTTTTAATGAATCCAGTTCTGCTCCTGTACCAGGAACTGATCTTTTAACATTTGTGTTGCGTCTACACACACACAGTCCTGAGTGTTCAGCAGCGGTAGCATGTATTTGGTTATGAGATGCCTATGAGAACCCCAGGGCATGAGAGGAATAGCCCTCACCAACAATTGCTTCTGAGCAACTAGCATTCAGAGGCCTCCTCCTCTGATCCTGGACCAGTAACCATTGATGATCTTATCCCCCCAGAAATTCCTGCAATACTCTTTTAAGGCTGTCTAAGTTGGGTGACCCTCACTACCTGGTGTGGTAGGAAATTTCATAGTTTAATTATGCCCTATATGAATAAGTGTTTCCTTCTGTCTGTTCTGAATCACAGCATCCAGTGCAGCGGTGTGGTTTGAGCTAGTACTGGGAAGACCAGGGTTCAAGTCAATTAGGAGCCTCACTGGGTGACATTAGGCTGAGAGATAGTGACTGGCCTAACCTGCTTCACTGGGCTGTTGTGAGAATTAAAGAGAGACAAGGAACCATGTGTGGCATGCCAGCTTGAACTCCTTGGTCCATTTGCCCCTTTGGGTCTATGTCTGCTAATGTTAGGGAGATTAATTTGAAAGTGGTCCACCACAGGTTTTGAACCCTGATCTGACTACCACAAATTGTAGTAGCTATTTCCCCCTTATGCTAGCAGGCTTATATGGTACAAGGAACATACTGGCAGATGTAACTGTGTACACAAGTTCTGGAAGCAGATTGTAACAGAAATTAGTATTATTATTGGCACACAGGTAACCTTGAACCCCAAGTTATATCTTTTAGTGGGGTGAGAGAGCTGAAAATAATGCCAAATATATTTCACATTGGGCAACTAATGTGCCCCTTTGGTTTCAGATAGCACATGGGTAGACAATAGCCTGAGACACAAATTTTCACGTCTACGGCCATACTACCCTGAACACGCCCAATCTCGTCTGATCTCGGAAGCTAAGCAGGGTCAGGCCTGGTTAGTACTTGGATGGGAGACACAAATTTTCACAACCTTCTAGCGCATG
Source organism: Podarcis gaigeae (assembly GCF_964106915.1). NCBI lineage: Eukaryota > Metazoa > Chordata > Lepidosauria > Squamata > Lacertidae > Podarcis > Podarcis gaigeae. The sequence goes on along the minus strand of NC_139683.1, from coordinate 65,639,529 downwards.
GGTAGGCAAACTGAGGCCTGATCTGGCCCAATTGCCTTCTCAATCCAGCCCACAGACAGTCTGGGAATCAACGTATTTTTACATGAGTAGAATATGTGCTTTTATTTAAAATGTATCTCTGGGTTATTTGTGGGGATAGGAATTTGTTCATTTCCCCCCCAAAAAATATAGTCCAGCCCCCCCTACAAGGTCTGAGGGACAGTGGACTGGCCCCCTGCTGAAAAAGTTTGCTGACCCCTGATCTAGCAGCTGTGGTGGCTCATTTACCAGAAGTAATGTATTTAGCATTAACTCGGAAAGTGTATTCTCAAAGTGTATACTCCTTATAGGCTTAGTTTGGTCAGAATCAAGAACAGTCATACCTTGGAAGTCAAACAGAATCTGTTACGGAAGTCCGTTCAACTTCTAAAACGTTCGAAAACCAAATTGCGGCTTCTGATTGGCTGCAGGAAGGGCATTCTCTGGGGCAGTGCCCAAGTTGTGGAACCCCCGACAGAAGTGTATCTGCCAACTTCACTTTACTGTTTTGGGTGAATGATGAAGACACACCTCTTTACTCTGGTCTTTGGCACTTGAGATGTATATTTTTAAAACCCGCCCTACTTTTGCAATTGTGATTTGTCTTAAACTGTTTTTAATGTTGCTGTTTTAATTGTAACTTGTTCTAGGACCTTAGGTTGAAGGGTGGATAATGGTGTTGTTGTTATGTAACAGATGAAAACCTAGGCTGCTTGAGGATTCTCATTTTTCACAGACAACTCGTAATACAATAAAAGAGACAGAATGGTTGCCCAGTTAGCCAGCTATTCTGACTTGGTTGCCTATATTGAATTTTCCAATTTTTTTGCCCCAAACCCAATGCACTATAGCCCTTGTCTCTCATCAAAGGTTTTGGCATTTTTATGGCCATGCAAGGAGAAGACAAGTATTTCAGAGAGAATTAGGCTTCTGTAATCTCCATCACATTCCAGGCATTTTCCCCCAGATGAAGTCCTTTTTCAGATCAATGGATTCATTTTCTTATTTTTCTAAAAAGTAATATTCATAATGTTTGAGTGACAACCAAACTAAATTCATAAACATTGCATATCTCTAAGCCCATTCTTCATTTGCAAAATTGCTGTCATTTCATCTTGTAAAGGCTATGACAGGTTATTATTATGGCAACAGCTAACAGCTTTATGGATTTATAAGCACCTATCACTTTTCAGCTAGTTTGTGTATTGAAGATTTTCATAAATTTTTTTATAAAATCATAGTGATGGGAGGGTTTGGAGAAAATAACACCTTGCACCCAGTGGATGGTTTATGTTCATAAAAAGAAATAGTGGATTAAATGCCCAAACACTAAAGCATTATTTTTTGTTTTGTTTTGGTGGGTGGTACCTTTTTTAAAATAAAAAGTGGGTTTAAATTAAGATGTACCTATTATTGATATGTTTATGAATAAGCACTCTGCTTATAGAGTGGTGTTGTAAAGTGGATATTTAAGTAACTTAGTTTGTCTCTTTCAAACCAATGAAGACTGCTGATAGCATTAAAAAAATTGAATAGAGGCACCAGATTGGGGGAAAGAGGCATAGTTAAGCTCTTTGCATCTTCCATAGAGGTGTATATCAAGAGAGATGGGTCCTCCAGCTCCTCTTGCACCCATTCCCAGATTAAACCATGCCAGTGGCTTAGCCGGTGGTAGAAGTCAGCCAGCAACCTGCATCTCATATGGTTTGCACTTGGGTGTCTACTTGAGAAAGCAATTCCTGCTATTGAAATGTTGCTTGCGCTCACAAAATCAGAGTGTTAGATCCAGCCTACGTGTGTGGGTAAAATTCCTCCCACAGGACTTGTGCTGGCAGAAGCGGGAAGTTGGTTTTTACTGGCTTTCCCTACATTTCCTGTCGGAGGACCATCCAGAACTTTGTGACGGGTGGTGCTGGGGGTTTGGGAACTCTGCTGGAACTTGGTAGCTTTTTGTGCAAAGTAGGTACCTTTCTGCTTTGAGGAGAGCAATGAAAACCCCCTTTTTTAAAAAAAGCTCAAAGCAAGGAGAGAGAAAAGAACCCCAGGATATTTATAGCAACTGTTTTCTTCAAGTTATTTTTGTCAGGTTACAACTACGTTAGAATTAAGGAGTTAAAAACAGGAAATGTGATTAAAGTGGTGGGTAGTCCCTCCAAAGACTTTCCAGAGCTGGCCTACATGTTCACATTTTATTTTTCTAGCTACTATGATATCAAAGCAAAGTGATGCAGAGCATCTTGAGATCCTGCTATGATCAGTGGAGGAATGTTTCCATTAAAAGCAGGAAATGGCTCATAGAAGAAAATACTTCCTTCCTCATGCAGATGATCACCATTCACTTCCAGTAAATGTTTTAAGCAAACTGTAACCTCTTCATTCTGGATTTCTGTGCATGTTGTTCAGGTTCTAAATTACAGTCAGGGTCAACCTAAACATGGCCACTCTAAATCTGTTTTTTTCCTTTGCTCTTGGAAAGTTTATTCTCTTGAAGAGGAACAAAATTATAATCAAGGGTCTGTGAGCATAAATATGGAAGGCAGTGGCCTTACATTGCAATTATTAGTTTTATTCATGTGGCACCAGTTTACAAATAATTGGCATATTCATAAAATCCCGATTTTGATTGTTCCATTTTCCAAGAAATTTAAAGAAACCCTTTTAAGGTTTTATAGTGCGGTCTTTCAGCCGAAGACGTCAGTGAGGTTAGTATCACAGCCTCAGATTTGACAAACTGCTTCCTCTTTGACTTCCAGAGGCTGTACCAGTTGAAATTGTTGACACTTCAGAAAATCACATGTTCTTACTCTTTACTTGATTGGAACATGCTTGGTCCTTGTTCTCACAATCATTACCATGGATTTGAATCAGCACCCCATATGTTAAATGCTGAAGTGCACTTGATCATTCAATATCCTTTCAATGTGTGTTTAGAGACATTTCTCCAACTTCCTCTTAATCCTTGGCTGATCCAGCATTGGTTGGCAAGAGTACCACAAATTTGCAAGGGTGTCCCAGTCCGTTCCAAGCATGGGGAACTGTTTAGTGAGGTCTCTTTTGTGCCCCCATTGTGCAGGAAAGCACAGGGAAGACCTGCACATTGCAGTTTTCTAGCAGCTGGTTAAAGCTAGAATGATTGCACAGTCACTGACATGATCAGGGTTATCCTCCAAGCGTTCTTTGGAGTAGTCTATTCTCTTTTGCCTTTGCTCAGCATTGCAGTGAAAGATACGGTCCTGGGGCAGATCCTGCCTTCAGTCCCCACCAGGCAAGACCAAATGCCCCTGGAAACGTGACCTTGTTGAAGCCCATGCACCCTTACCAGCACATCCCAGTGTGGTTTAGAATGAGCTGCTGCTTTGTCTTTGTATATATTTCAAAGAACTCCTGCTGTTCCTCTTCAATAGTCAATGTAGAATTACTGCATGGATTCCTCCGCAAGGAAGATTCTTGCAAAGCCATGGAGCATGCAGTCATGCTGGCTACAGGCCAGCACCAAGCAGGAATAAATCATTTTTTAAATAAAACACCCTTTAAAAAAACAACAGAGCATTAGCTTTGCACCCAAAATGGATTTATGGCCAGATCTGGGTCAGGTCAGTTGTTCCCCAGGTCAGCCCTGGTCATGGCCCTGATGTCTACAAATAATAAATGCTAGACTGGGAGACCCAGAAAGTCAGCACAGGCATACAGTCAGTGCCCATGGCAGAGGAGAATGCTGTTGTACTCAGGTCGTGCCTGCAGACATCCCATAGACATCTCCTTGGCCGCTGTGGGAACAGGATGCTGGGTGAGGTGGGCATTGATTTGATCCTGCAGGGCTGTTCTTTCAACCGTTGGGATTTAATCTGATTTTGCTAAAACCTGCATATGTATAGTTCAGTTTTGCTTGTGGCTGGATCAGGAGGCTGGCTGGTTGAGAAAAGGGTTCTGGATAGTTGAACGTTAGCCTGAACCTACAGGACCATTCTAATGTAATGCCATGCTACCTGCCCAGCCAGTAGTGTGGTATCTTAGTGAAGAATCAGGTGTGTTTTCCCCCCTTCTCTCTCTATCTCATCCATTTTCCTACTCAGTCGAATACAGCAGTCTGTTTTGTGTGTCCCTGGGGAATTTCCCAGTCAGACTTCTACCTTCTGCTAAACGAGTCAGCAGGCATGTGGGTGGGGACAGTTCTGTCAAATACCATGACATCAGATCTGCTGCCTATGTCTGTCTTTGCATTTAGAAGGTTATGGTTTTTATAACTTGCACCTTCATCAGAAATACCTTGTTCATCACCGACTGACAAAAAAAACCCACTTGATTTACAAGGCTTCCTTTTCTTTTAAGGCAGCTAGAAAGACTTGATAGAAACCCATGTCACAAAGCACAATAGTCACAGGTTTTTTCACTGACCTGCACATTAATTGGGAGTGGTATTCAACTATGTTTTACTCAGAACAAATCTGTTGAATTTGATCTTAGTCATCTTCATTCATCACCATGGGGTCTACTCTGAGGAAATAGCACCCTTTCTGCACCTTAAGGTGTGTTGCCTCCACCTCCGTTTATTTTCTTCTTTTCTTTCGTTGGGGGCGGGGAATGGAAAGACTCATTTTCACAGCATAATGTGATCACTGCTCCTCTTTGATGAACTGGGGAAATGGCAAGGAAAGAAGTACTCCAACTGAAGGCCATACCTAGGAGCAACTTGGTGCGGCATTCCTCACACATCTTATCAAATTTGGCAGGCCTCCACCTGTAAGAAGTAAGCCATCACATGAAATTGACAAGATGGCTTTAGAGCTCTTAGGGCCATGAAGAGTAGTGTGACAATAATATGCACCACAGAAAGTACCTTAAGAGGTACTGTGATGCCACAAAAAACCCTCTCACTTTCCTCCTCCATTTCAGCTCTGGAAGGGACTTCTGCTTGGAACCCATCATCCCCAGCTCATGGGGTCTTTGTGCTCCCAGCAGTGTGGTATTCCAGTTTTATGGGTGGTGCTAAAAAAACACACACCCTGCCACATGTATGATGTGCATTTCATGAGCTGTATATATGGGACAGATTTGGACCGCACAAATTTGACATAGACTTTCCTCAGAGAAATGTTGGAGGGTATGGTGACGCTCATGCCATGGGCTGGGGACAGAAGGCCATAAAGTGAACCAGGCTTCTGAGACTAGTTGAAAGAGAATTGGAGAAGGTTTTTATTTTTCCCTTCAGAAGCACACAGCTCCCAGCCAGACTAGGATAGTGAATGCAGAAAGGGCTCTTCTGCTCCTGAAGCATCCATAACTCAGTGCGTTTGAATAAAACATAAGTCTTTTGCAAATTGGCAAGCAGTGCTATTTCACTTTTCAAAGTGGTTTGAGGGGTTTTGGTCTTGGATGTGTGGGTAAACTACGGATCTCTTGTCAAAGGGAAGTGCAGGTTGCACTTCCTAATTCAGCCAGCGTTGTTCATCATATCTTCAGACTGGGCAAACCTCAAAGAGCTTAACATACAGGGAAATTGAGTTGAAAAGGAATTCTTGCTTTTCCTGCTCTCTTGGCAGCATTTAACTCCGTTCTTTGCGCTCTTTGTTCTGGAGGGGGTTATAGCGTTTGAAGTTCATGCCCTCTTTGAATTCATCCCAGGTTTCTGTTAGATGTGTTTTGGCATTTGAAGGTGGTAATTTGCTGGAATTATTAGAGGAAAAGTTCTTACACTCCCAGACTGCCTCCAATAGTCCCATGCTTCGGATGGGGGCTGCAAGAGAAACTTTAATTAACCTTCTAACATAAATCCGTCTCACCCAATAACCCATTTCTGATACCTCAGAGCACAGCGAAGAACACAAAACTTGAGAGAGCATTCCTTCCCTGTGCCCTAACCAGGTACTCACTTCAAATAATAAAACATCCAGCCTTTTATGCAATGTGATTTTGTTCCTACAACTATTCTGTGGAGCCTACTTCAGATTTTTACTCATTTCTTAGTTCTTTATCAGCACAAAATGGTCTTCCAGGCTTAGCTTAAATCATAGTACTGTACCATTGTGCCTATGGGAGTACATTGGGGTTTCTTTACCATGGTTAAACAATAGGTTTTGTTGCAGTTAAAGATAATATAATGAACACCTGTAACTATGTGTTTGCGCAGTCAGGAGCCTCCAGCATATAAAATGCTTTTTAAAATAAGAAGGCAGAAAGGATGCTGTCTGAGCCTGGCATCAGACCCATTGGGTGCAGCATGCTTGCGCCAAGCTGGGTGCTGAAGACAGGCCTGTTGTTTTCTACTGCTCTGAAGTGCAGAGTGTTTGAGGACCAGGACATTCGCAAGGAAACCAAAATGCTTGTTTACAAAGCTATTGTACTACCAACCTTACTGTATGCTTGTGAAACATGGACCAAACACCATCTCCAACTTCTTGAAAGATTCCATCAATGGTGTCTCCGAAAAATCTTACACATCACTTGGGAAGATAGGCCAACTAATATCAGTGTACTGGATGAAGCAAAGATCACCAGTGTTGAAGTAATGATTCTTCAACATCAACTTCATTGGACTGGTCATGTTGTGCGGGTGCCTGATTATCGTCTTCCAAAGCAACTAACTACTCTATTCCAAACTTAAAAATGGAAAGCGTAATGCTGGTGGTCAGCAAAAGTAAGTTTAAAGACTGTCTCAAAGCAAATCTAAAAAAAATGTAGTATAAACACCGACAACTGGGAAATACTGGCCTGCAAGCGCTCCAGTTGGAGAACAGCCTTTACCAAAGGTGCCATGTACTTTGAAGACACTCGAACTCAGAACACAAGGGAGAAACGTGCTAAGAGAAAGGCACACACCGTGATCAACTCCCGCCCGGAAACCAATGTCCCCACTGTGGAAGGACGTGTGGGTCCAGAATTGGCCTCCACAGTCACTTACGGACTCATTGCTAAAACCATGTTTATGGAAGACAATCTTACTCAGCTACAAGTGATCGCCAAAGAAGAAGAAGAAGTTGGGGTCTCTCAGGGTGTGGCACCAGTGATTTTGGCTCTTAAAAATATATTTCATCTTTTTTTTATTTTGATTTAGTTTACTCAGACAACCAGATGAAAGACTGGTTATGAAATGTTTATCAGAGAAGGTCCTATATATTACTAAGTTCATGTCTAGATCAGCTAGTTGACTGTGTTACCTAAATGGAACAAATAGTACAATATTCTTGCTTCTCTTCCTTGTCAATTGTGCTCTGTATTTGAACAGGTCATATGACTATAATTAAAGACTAACTGATTCACAGTTCATCTTAGTTTCTGCTTTCCCCAGAATAATATCTTTCCGTTCTATTTATAAGCCATCACTGACGTTATTGTAGCACGTTTTATTTTTCTCATTCTAAACTTGGCTTATATCCCTGCATTGTAAAGAACCATTTGAATGCTAAACAAACCCATGCGCTCTCAATGCATTTCACCAAACTCAGTTTAAAATATTCACAACAGAGCTACAGAAATATATGTACAGTATAAGCAAATGTGAATAAATATATTTACTATGTTAACACACACATCCTGTTTGTTTCAATATTTTATTTATTTATAAAACAGATTGCCTGTCTTTAGAAAGCTCAAAGTGGTTTATAAGCTTTTTCTTTATATTTATTGGTAACAAGTAAAATATTGGTTCTGTTGAAATAAATGCTGAAAATTTAATAGCCTTTCTTTTTAGCTTGATTTCACTGTACTTAGTGCCACAAGATTTTTGGGCTGTTTGATTGCAGTTGTCTGCTCAGCCTTTGTCATGAGTTACATTTGAAGCCACCAGCACAGAAATGAGATGCTTGTTATTGCCAGTGATTTCTGCAATCCTGTTTTCCAAGCTCATATTTCTCTTTAATAACGGCAAGATCTATTTAATAAGACAATCACAGATGAAAGCTGCCTTTTATTGAATAGTATTTAAAAGAATGACCAAAAAAGCAACAATAACCACCCCTTGATGCTATTTTGAAGAGGAGGGAACAAGGGATGCCAGACGAGACTAGGAACTTCTGGCTTCTTTAACCTTTTGTGTAAGGAAATGTGCCTTTCTCCATTTCACTTTCAAAAAGGAAATAGATTTTAGTGGTGTGGTTGGGAGAAGTTTTCATTTTCTGTATGCTGGTATCATAGTCAACGTTGTACCTGTTACAGGATAAAAAGGCCTTCATGGCATGTCAAGTGATATTTCAGCATAACAGAATGAAAATCACCAACTATTTTGTTGTATTATTTTTTTTAAAATTACAGGTGTCAGGAACTATCTGAAGGAAGCCTTAGTTCACATCATTGCTGTGCATGCCGAGGTAAGGCTCTTTCAGACTATCTATGATGAGTGTTGATGTGTTCAAACCAAAACATATCAGTGGAACTGGAAGTTCAAGAAAAGCAGGCCTTTTTCAGTGCCAGAAAATCGTTCCAAATAAATATTAGCCTGGACTATGCTCTGTTGGTATTCAGTTTGTGACTTGTGAGCAGGCCCTGGCCTTTGGTGGGCTTTGACAGTAGCACTTCAACCATATTTTAGAGAGAGTTGGAAGAAGAAGGCCTGATCTGGATAGAATAGGAGCACTCCTTTTTGAGACTGGCATGACACTGGTCATTGCAAGTGCTCACTTTCCTTTTTTAAATACCTATTTTGGATCACTTATGGTTGGCATGTATTAGGCTGCTTCTACATGACCTGTTCATTGAGCGTTTATCCCAACTTGTTTGCAGGGAGACCAGATGCCGATGACAATTTAACAAGCATTCCTTCTTATTTGTGCGGAGGTTGGATGGTGCGGTGTCAAAGCAAGGGTTAATCCCACACTTTCCAGGGCATTTCTCCATCACTTTCCTTACAGCAAAAAAAAAGTCTTTTAGGGAAGTTGGTTTGTTGCAAAAGACCTCCCAAGCAGCTATAATCATGCAACACAAATTTGCCACTATGCGATTGAGTCCCATCCAAACATGGGTGCACCTTTAGACAGGAGAAAAGGTCTTAATGCTGGCAAGGCTTTCAGAGGGAAAAAGCAATTCCAGCTTTTTGTATTATGTTGTATTATTTTAATTTGAAATCTGCAGGTATTTGCCATCTCTAAACAGCTCGTACCCCGAGTGCTGTCGAGGATTGTCGAAGCAGTCGCCGAAGAACTCAGCAGGCTAATGCAGTGTGTTTCATCCTTCAGCAGAAATGGTGCTTTGCAGGTAACTCAATTCTACGAGTGGCGAGCAAGGCGGGGGGGGATGTAGCTTTTTTAACACAGTTAAGACCTGTTCAGATGTTTGTATATTATATCCGTGGAGGGGGCACTCCCTCTACCCCCAACCAACCTGCACTGAGCAAGAAGTTCAGAAGGAGGTTGTAAGTTGGGGTTGTCATACGTCCATACATGTCTGGGATTCCAATGATGGAATTAGCGTCTGGGGGAATTTCGGGAAATCGGCAAAATGTCAGGATTTTTGCGTTCGGATTTGTACTTCTTGAAATACGGCAACCCTATTGTAAGTGCATTTAGCTGAACATGGTTACAGTCCTTTTCACAATCTGAAACCCTGCTTGATTTGCAACCACAGATTAACCACAGGTTAACTGTGTGCAGCTGAACACACACCACTCCTTTAAGACCTTTTCTTGCTAAGTGGAAAGGTCAGGAGTTTGAGGAGGTGTGGGCAGCCTCCATCCCCTGCACAGATACAAGGATCTCACCTAGACATCTTCACATCCCCACCAGTTGGGAATTCCAAAAATTATTTCGGGGTAGCCATGACAGTTAAACTGCTATGAAATGAATGCACATTTGCAGTACATGTAAATAGACATGTCTTAGAAGCCTGCAACGAGCAAGTCAATGCAAAAATGAACAAGTGTAGTCTCCAGGATGGAAGGGTGCTGTAGATTCATTTCTGAAGAAGTATTGGTGTGTCTGACACCCACACAGAGTTACTGCATTGTGACGTGCAAATTATTGTTTTTCTAAGTGTATCAAACCATGTCAGACTGCCTGGGGAGATGGAACTCTTTCTATGATCAAATTTTGCTCTCTAACAATTTGGATTCATTTGTGAAATTCAAAGAATATTTAGCTAAATATTGTGATATAAATAGAAAATTCTTGGAAGTAACAAATAGGCTTAGGGGTAGAATAAGAATATGTGATAGCAAATATTAAGGATTAGAATATCAATAAAGGAGAAGAGATTAGTAAATGAAAGGAGTTAATTTTATTAGAAATATGAACTTGGAGAACTGTTATACAGGAGATATAATGAAATTCAGTTAGAGGGGACTCGAGGAAGTCAGTTATCAATGTGATGAGAGTTGGATATTTGAAGAGATATTCTTTTTTGTGTGTATTTGGTTTGTTGTAGTGTGGTGTGTTTTTCTTTGTTGTGTGCTTTGTTATGTTATTTTTGTGATAAATGTTGAAAATCAATTTTAAAAATTGGAGAGAGAAAAACAATTTGGATTCATTTAGTCAGAGCTCAACTTTCTCTGTTTTCTTGATTCGCTCACATCCCAAGGAAGTTAGGAATCTAAACATTTTTAATAGCATATTGCAAGTTGCGGAGAAGATAGTGAAGCCAACCTCCTTCTTACTTCATGGGCTCCAATAGAACTAGACTATCTAGCTGGAAGAATATAGCAGTGTGGTATTTGCTGATACTTTTAGTTTAACAGTAAGCGCTTAAGCGCACCACAGTTTGTCACCTTTTGTAATTACATTACACATGGTTTGGATATGGAAGAGGACTATGCAAGATCCCACCCACTTTTGACTCTGGCCCCGCCCACCACTGGCATGAACCTACTATAGGTATATAAGGCAATTTATCCCTTCATCCTTCCCCAACCTAGTGCTCTTCTGATGTGCTAGACTACAACATTCATTAGTCCCAGCCAGTGATGGTCAGGGATGATGGGATTTGTAGTCCAAAAACATCTAGAGGATGAAGAAGACTGACATAAATGAACTTCTTAAAATCACTGAATGTAAAGCACGTGAAGGGGAGCCTTTTGTTCTTGCTACTGTTCAGCAGCCAGAAAGTAGTGGGGGAGGGAGAGAACAAGATGCATATTGACAGACTTCACCCTTTTGCACTTCCTTCCTCTTTGGTGGCACTGTATATTAAGAGACCAGAACCTCCCTGGTAAGAATAAATGCTAGCACTTTCCAGGACTTTTACTTTACATTTACCGGGTGGGGGTGGGGGACTTTAAGAAACTATATTTGCGAACTTTTCCTGATAGTCAGATTTGGTTTAATTCATTTCCAGAAGTTCCCAGATCTCCTGTTGGCTTTACAGCTGTTTCAGGACTGATGTTTCCAGCACAGGAAACAAATTTTCGGTGAAGTTCTCTTAACTTTTTGCCTCCTTCTGCTGCACCAGCAACAACATTGTTTTGCTTATGCAGGCAAACCTTGTGAAATCAGATTCTGAAGCTATAAATACTCTGGCTTTACGTTTGAACATTTATGTCCTTTAGGCCCGGCTTGAAATCTGTGCACTGAGAGATGCAGTGGCTGTGTTCCTCACATCTGAAAGCAAGTAAGTGCAAAAGTTGGAGGTTCAGCAAATGTGCACAAAGGTAACATGAGCCTATGCTGTTGTATTATCACCTCCTGAGTAGCATAGAAGAGGAAGAAGAGTTTGGATTTGATATCCCGCTTTATCACTACCGGCGGAAAGGTAAACAGCGTTTCTGTGCACTGCTCTGGTTCACCAGAAGCGGCTTAGTCATGCTGGCCACATGACCTGGAAGCTGTACACCGGCTCCCACGGCCAATAAAGCGAGATGAGCGCGGCAACCCAGAGTCGGTCACAACTGGACCTAATGGTCAGGGGTCCCTTTACCCTTTACCTTAAGGAGTCTCAAAGCAGCTAACATTCTCCTTTCCCTTCCTCCCTCCCAACAAACATTCTGTGAGATGAGTAAGGCTGAGAGACTTCAAAAAAGTGGGACTAGCTCAAGGTCACCCAGCAGCTGCACGTGGAGGAGCAGAGACGCGAACCCGGTTCACCAGATTACGAGTCTACTGCTCTTAACCACTACACCACACTACACACTAACAACAAGGGTTGAGCCTCTTCCTGGGTAGCAGACAGGCTTCTTGAAGCAATGACATCACCCTTGGGGAGAGGTTCCCCCTTGCCACATGAGCCACTCTCACTAGGCAAGATTTTTGAGAACTCCCAACCAAGGGATCCCCAATCAGTCATCTGCTTCATTTAGAGATTACACAGATGCTCTTGGTCCAGAGGAGTTAGGCTCTAGCTGAGCTCTATCATTCCTTTTCTTTTTCGTTGATTGCTACCACACATTAGCAAAGCAATGGGAACTGCAATTTTGAACCAATTGTGAGGTCTTGTTGGTTAGGTAGAGTTCCTGGAATTGAAGTTTCTTGTCCAGGCAGCTGCTCCTCTTCTGCAGCAGAACCACAAATTACACTGTGCTAAGGGCTATAGTTTCAGGCAACGCACATAGACTGTTCGTAGCTGAGTTTTGTATAATTTTGAAAGTGTGTTACCTTTTACCCTGCTCTACAAATTAAAAATTACTTGGCATTAGCTGAAACAGTCGGCAGTATGGTTCCTATTAGGCTCCCTTTCCCACACATCCATCAAGAACAGGAACGAGAGAGCCTGTGCGTTCATTTGTTTTGACCAGTTGGGTGCAACTGTTATGAACTCTTCTCTCCCATGAAAGCAGGAGCCTTAACATAGCGCCTTCCTGGTTCTTTCTGTGAAGGACCCCTGCATGTTATTAAAATAATAATAATAATCTGTCATTTATTAAAAGGATTAGATGTGGAGGAATTAATAGAGAGCAGCTAGTTTTCAAAGCAAATAGAGAAAAGGCTTCATAATAAAAATAACAAATGAAACAGGGAGCGGGAAACAGCTAAAGTTTTAAGCGAAATGCAGTCTCATGCATGCACACATCTGCATTTGTACATGTGCACTGAATGCTAGCTACACGCTGGAAAGTGTTGTAAATTGAGGCATTTTATTGTGATGTTAATTTTAGAGTGTAAATGCTTGTATTGTGGAAATGCATAACTATACAACAGGCATAATCGAAAAAACGAGTCTATGCTTAAAGCATGGATATAGGTTGGGAATAAAAAGGTCATTGTAGATCTGAGATACAATCAGTGTGTGTTTTAATGTTACAGCTCAAGCTTTAAGCAAGCTTTGGAAGCCTTGCCACAGCTGTCAAGTGGTGGAGATAAAAAGTAAGTTCATAAGTTAGAAAATGTGTTCAATGAACAGTAGGATGGTTAAAATGTTCCATGATGATAAATGATATTTCATAAGGTTGGTTCAAGAAGTAACCACCTTGCTGGTGGTTAAAGTGGTGATGTCTTCTCTTATGACCCTTTTCTGCACACACGTTCAATACTATCGTGATGCCGTTCGTCTTTGAATGCAATCTGTGAGGCAACTTAGTCGAGGGCAGAGTGGGAAAACTGGAGACCTGGAGAGCTACATTTGGGCCTCAGGCTTAACATCCGCCACTCCTGACCTGCTAATTTAGTTCAGCACCACACAAGCAGTATCAGGAATATGATCTTGTCCTTCCCACATCCGAACGCGACACCCTGTCCTTTTAACCAAACTGCCACCAAAAAGCCCGTATCTTTTTAAATTTTCCCGTTGCTCCTAAGTGATGCCAAGAGGGAAGTTTCCTTTTAGATGCTGGGAGGTCAACACACTTACATTTCCAGATGTAACTTTGGGATTTGGTTTGCCTCCAGCAGCTTCAGTGCTGAACTTCAAGCAGCAATTGGCATACAAAATTGCTTGAGTTTCTTCCATAACGCAGCTGGCAAACTTAAGGGTTATATTCCCTCTTCCTTATTATTTGCCCTCATACACTGCTGTTGCATCTGCAAGCTCGCTGCACACTTCTTGTAATGAATTCACATTTATGGAATGATTTAGACCTGTTCGTGTTGCCAGTGACATATTATATTTAATATTGACTTATTAAGTATTTGCCTGTGTGTGGCTGCCCTGCTAGTACCTTTTCCTGCAGGGTGTTATTGAGGAAGTAGATACTGACATGTTTATGTCTTTTTCTTGCTGGCCCTGGCACAGATTATACAGCTGTGGAATTTACTGCCGCTATTAAATGCTGCGTTTTTTTCAAAAGGAAATTGGTGGTGGCTGCCTAACGACTAGCTCAACCTTTTTTTAAATACAAAATTATGTGGTTTCTTCCCTTTTCTTTCCTAGAGTTTTGAGGGTTTTATTGATCCTTTAAAAAATGCACACACAATTGTGCACGCGCGCGCACACACACAAATTATGCTTACCACCTAAAGGCTTGGCTTTATCATAGGTATCTGGCAATCTGAGAATGTTTATTGAATCTTTGATTTAACTAATGAGTAAACATTGCAATCAAAGAGAAAGGAGCCCAAACAACAGGGTTTCAGTTTCTGGTTGTGCCACACAGTGAGGTTATGTAGGCTAATCCCATTGTCTGTCTGAATTTCCTCAAGCTGTTGCAACTTCAAACACACACACACATGCTAAAAAGATCTGTGAGCCTGCAAAACGAGACATAAGTTCTATGACAGGAATGGGGAATATGTGGCATTCCAAATGGACCACAGTTCCCATCATCCCTGACCATCAACTTATGCTGCCTAGGGCTGATAGGAGTTGGAGTCCAACAATATCTGGAGGACACAGGGTCTGCACCACTCATTGTGATTCACTTCAGTGTAAGAATCAAGGACACTATTTAAGAACCCAGAAAAAGCAGCCATTTTGCCCAAGTTTCAAACCATGGGTTATACTATACTATGGGAGAGGGGGGTTTCCATTTTATTGTGAACACATCAGAAAACAGGTTATTGAACCTTGCTATGAGTCTTCTCCCATCGAGAAAACTGTGTGTGTATGTCCCATGAAACTAAACTAGCACTCCTAGTAAGCATACATAGCAGATTAGACATATTCTTATATGTGTGTATGCAATGCATTGCGTTCTTTACTATTTAAATTTATACTTCATACTCCAAAGGAGCCCACGGGCAGCAATTTGTGACACAATGTATTTCTGTTTCTACCTTAATTCCCCCTGTGTATGAAGTTTGTTGGTTCTGTTCATGACCAAAATACTGCGCAAGCCAGTCAAAACCTTAAAAGCATTTTCCTTTCGAACAGGTTGCTAGAAGAGCTACTGAATACATTCAAGTGTAGCATGCAGCTGCAGCTCACCTGCTTTCAAGCTTCTTCTTCCACAATGGTGAAGACATAAGGCAACTCTGAAATGTAATCGCGTTAGGAAAAGGAAACAGTATCAGTCCCAATAACTGCTTTTTCTTCTCTATGTGCTACTGTATTTTAGTTGCCAACAAGTAACTATGTTGGTCCATTTGTGTCCCTTGAATCCGAACTCCAGAGGTTAAAAAGATTTGCCAGCCTTTCATTGCCAGAAAGAATGCCTAACAGAAGCTTTTGTAGTTGGGGGTTTGTCTTGAAAATATGCCAATTGCAATTTTCTGTATGGTAATTTACCACAGCACATGTGTTTGGCCAGCCAATTATCCTATCAAACAATGAGAATTTTCCAGCTTCCCCGTGTTTCTAATTAACTACAGAAATGTGGTAAAATTCTCCAGTTTATTGACTTACCAGGTGACGACATGCAGATTGTGGTTGTCATCTATATTCACCAACAGTCCTCTCGGTTTTACTTACCCCATTTGCCAGCTTTGTAATGATCTGTTTCAACCAGAGAACATGCTGCGACTTTTATGTCAGCAAATGATCAAACAGCTTTATTACCCAGGAGTTGGAGGACCAAGAATGTACTGAAATGTTACTGTCTAATAAATATAAGTGTGTACTCGTGATTGAATGTGTGTTAAAGTTAGATGGCGGGAGTAAAACACACGCACACTCGCATAGACACTTATTTTTCCGAAGTTAAAAATATGGACGAAACTCCAGAGGCTCAGTATGGAGGTTACACATCTTCCACAAACTACAGCGTTGCTTTCAGGCCTGGATGATACCGAACCATTTGCCAGAACCCACCGGGTTGAGGCAGCTGCTAGCCTCTCCCTCACACTTAATTCATGAGCAGTGGTGGCTCTATAATGGGTTAGGGCGCTGGGCCTTTGCTTGGTTTCCCCATTCAGTTACATTCTGGAGAGTTAGGCACCATTTTGCATGAGTCAAGCTTACCAGGCAGAGGAGACTGTGGAGCTGTAACTGGATAGGAGAGCCAAGCAGTAAGGGTGTACCTAGTTTTTCACACATGGCTTCTCCATTTTTGGCTCTCACTTTTTTGTTAAATAAGCCACAACACAGTGTAGTATGTCGTGTTGTTGTTCATCTGAGATTGTATTTACCTAATTTCAAGACCTTCTAAGCCAGGCATAGGCAAACTTGGCCCTCCAGATGTTTTGGGACTACAACTCCCATCATCCCTAGCTAACAGGACCAGTGGTCAGGGATGATGGGAATTGTAGTCTCAAAACAGCTGGAGGGCCGAGTTTGCCTATGCCTGATTCTAAGCAGTAGGTGATTATTACCATATTGGCCCGAATATAAGCCGCACCTGCAAATAAGCCGGTGGCTCAGAGGTTTGTGAGCCGCGGTCAGGACGGGCGCCATTGTCCCATATCCCCAACGGCCCTTGTGTTGTAAGGTTACACATATAAGCTGCACTTTAACTTTTCACAGTAGGAATGGATAGGGGAGTACAGCTTATTTTCAGGCCAATACGGTATGTAAAATCATGAGATTCAAAGAATTTCATGAAATT
This sequence comes from Podarcis gaigeae, assembly GCF_964106915.1. Classification (NCBI taxonomy): domain Eukaryota; kingdom Metazoa; phylum Chordata; class Lepidosauria; order Squamata; family Lacertidae; genus Podarcis; species Podarcis gaigeae. Next base: position 65,622,743 of record NC_139683.1, on the reverse strand, counting down.
GTGGCAATCACACAGGGTCCCCGGACGTTTCACCATCTATTGATCCCTGTGCCACCACTTTATTTCTCGCTGCCACCACCCAGGCCCTACCTGGTACAATACTGAGCCCAGTCAGAGTTAAATTGGAACATAAACTTCTGTTTATTTATTGCAGTTTAACAAGCGTGTGGTTTCATAAACGGTATCAGTCAGTTACAATCATGGGATGCCTATCCAGACCTATATCTTCTGCTACCTGCTCTCACTAACTAAACCACCTCTCAGATATTTACTTGTCTTCCTAGCCCCTAACTGTACCTGACTTAGCTTATTTCGCTACACGAACTCAACCTACCCACAGACTCTATCCCAATTCACTCCCACTCCAACCAACCACCCAACTCCCAATGAACTTTCCCCTTACGCCCCTCCCAGAGCTGGTTTTATAGTCCCTCTGACTCCACCCCCTGGGTTCTGATTGGGTAACCTGTTTAACTATTTCACCTTCAGCACACTCCTATGTTACCATCACAGGTGTACTTTCTTTTCCCCATGACTCTACCTTGCATTTCTGCCCACCATCCAGAATGAGAAATGGAGAAGGCAGCTGTTTCCTCTCATTACCTACACCACCCCTGGCATAAAGTTCTGCAGGTGTGTCAGGGGAACAAAGGGCTTTGGATCTGGTGGATCGTGTCCCTAACACATCCAGTCCTCCCCTCCCCTGCCTCAGAACATCTACACCAACAGTCCTCTCCAGAAAGGTAAGTGTCATCCCACAAGCAGAGCTCCCTCTCTGGCATAAGAGCAGCAGCACTTGCACTACTTCCTGAAGTGCTTCCGCTGGCTGCCTGGGTTGGGGAGGCTCATAGCTTGAAGCCAAGAAAATCCCCAACACCTCTTCCCCACAATGATAGTCTATTGGCAACAGTTATATTGTAGTATAAGGGTGCCCTACATGCAGATTCACAACAACCAAAGCCTGTCGGTTACTGGCAGCCTAGTTGATGGGAAATAACATTACAGTGCACCCGAAAGACTGAAAAGAACTCTAATTTTACTCATCTTTTTGAATGGTATGATTCACAGTCCTGGAAAAGGTCCTTGAGATCATTAAGTCCATCTTCTGCCCTAAAACAGCATCCTGCACACACGACTCCTATATTAAGCATGATTGCTCTCATCATGCCATCTCACAACATGGATTTTCTCCTAGTTTTATTAACACTAGAGATGATTAAACGCATGTTAGGTCAGATTCATACTGTAAGTGAAGTCCTAAATGTTAAGTACTAAAAAGTGACAGAATCATTCAATCCTTTTCTGTGGATTTGTCTGATTGCGTCCTGCGAACAAAACTATAAATAGTTCACACATTCCTTTTATGTGCTTTTAACAGTAAGGCCAGAAACAGAGCTGCCTCTATTAGTCTTTTCTTATCCCAGTCCTAAAATGTAGCTATCTAATTCCTCCTCTATTCCCAAATTTCAAAAGCAAGTTATGAGAGTGTGTGTGTGTGTGTTAGTTTCTGGAGTACTTTAGAGTCTGCCAATTTTTTTTTAAAAAGGGGCTAATAATGGATTTGTTGCTGACAAACTTGTATGTCAGGGCAGAGCTTGAAAAGTTCATTTTTAAAAGGAACTTGTTCAAGTTCAGTGCATTCAAAGAAGAACTAGTTCCAGTTCATTTTTGTCCATTTACAAAACAAACAAGTTTGTTCAGTTCAAGTTCAACCTTTTGGCAAAAGATTTTCAGCGTCCCAAATACAACAAGGAGTATAAAATATACTTAAGACAAAGAAAACACCAAAACACACAGGGAAAGGTGAGTTTATTTTTCTTCACAATTGCTATATTTTAGCTTCAAGGCCCAAATACAAGTCAAAAGCATAACAAACACTCATAAGAGAATGAAGTTGAAGATGAATTAGAAATCGTTCTGCCCCCAAGTGATATTAATTCAAGTTCCATTCACCTGGCAATTGTGGAACCTACTTTCAGGGGTAGTTTTGAAGTTTTTCAATGGATCCAGTGAACCTTGTTAAACTGAACTCAGTCATTCCATGCGCTGGTCAGGGGTGGGGAACCTGTAGCCCTCCAGATGTTGGCCTAACAGCTCCTATAATTCTTGACCATTGACCATGCTGGTTGAGGCTGATAGGAGCTGGAGTTCAACAACATCTGGAGGGCCACAGGTTCCCCATCCCTGATATATATGTCAAGATGTGCACCAACACAAATCATAAAATACGACAAACGTTTTAATTGGTTCAGAAGAATGTAATTAATTCACAAAATACATGCAGTACACTTATCAGCAAGAATGTAGTCAGTTCTTTAATTACCGTATATTTTCGCTCCATAAGGCGCACCTGACCATAAGACGCACCTAGTTTTTAGAGAGGGAATTCAAGAAAACAAATATTCTTTAAAGGGAGCGCTGAGCAGAGCCTGTATGCATCCCAGGCTCTGCTCAGCGCTCCCTTTCACGAGCCGCGTGGAGTGTGTGTGTGGCTCTTGGGGGCTTTTCCCACCTGCCTCCCCCCTGCATTCGCTCCATAAGACGCACACACATTTCCCCTTACTTTTTAGGAGGGAAAAAGTGAGTCTTATGGAGCGAAAAATACGGTATACTTTGTTCAACAAGAAGGGAGTCCTATAACAGATCCAGTTTCATAATAAATCATCAATTTTTGGTGAGCTTACAAACCTCTGTTCTCTGTACTTACCCTATTTTTGCTATCATGGTACACCTTTGGTCTGGTGGCCTTTGGACTGATCCATCATGGTAGTTCTTAGGCAGGCCGAGAAATTTGATTCATGGGAGATGTGGCTATCAATGCCTACTGGTTGTGATGACTATATTCTACTTCTAGTTACTGCATAATAAAATGGGAGAGGATTTGTGGTCTTTATAATTTTTGCTTGTTGGGCATCTGGTTGGCCACTATAGAAAACACAATGCTGGGTTGAATAGCCCTCTAATTTTCATCTTCTATTCCATTCTATTTTCATCTTCTATTTCTACTTCATTGAATTCTGGGCATTATCATTTTCTGGCACCTCAGCACTTTGTCTAAACTGGAATATCTATGATACCGTGGCCTAGTCTGTGGCTTTTGGAGTTTACGTGAAGCATGTTTTTAAAAAGGTTAAGGAGGTCACTTGCCTTTTACCTGAACTCCTACAAAAACGAGCAAGAGTTGCAGAATGACTCCTTGGATTCTCCCCCTTTGAGGGGGAGAAGGTGTGTTGTTCAGCAGCCAATTGTGAACAAAAAAATCCTAGTTTAGGCCGATAATAATGGGGAGTGATCACAAAGAGGCTGGATTGTAGGCAGCTAGAGACATGAACTCTGTATTTCTCTGGCTCTCAAACAGCTGGTTTATAGGAATATTAATCATATTTTGCTGTGTGTTTTCAGTGTGGGCTTTTACATTAAAGCAAACCACATGACACATTGCATAAGGGGATATTTAGAAAAATGTCATTCTTGATCTGGCAATCTATGCAAGAGCATATGTGGTTAAAAAAAAATAATAACACAGCAGGAGGTGTCTTCAGGCACATCTGGAGTAATATTGATGGTGAGACTTTGCATCAGTTTTTGTGCATTGCATTATCAATATGTAATGCGAGAAAGGTTATGGAGTCCAAATCCTAATAAAACGCTCCTCAACCATGTGAAAGATCATTGCTGTGTGATTTGTAAACTCTTGTAACCTTTAGCCATTAAATGATTAAGTGGATTGTCCCTAGTAGCCCTCAAGAGTTTGCAGATAAGAAGCATTCTCAGAGCATTTCTATGAAACCTAGATCAGAATTAGAAGGAGTCATTCCAGGAAACTGGTATTTATTTATTTTTAAGTCATAAACACTTCCAGTACATTTGGCAGACATATTTAAAGAAGGAAATTCACGTCCCATTTGACACTGAGAGTGAATGTTATTTCCCTGTTAACTGGATGGTGTGCCTGATTATTGACATGTCCATCAGCCGAGCTCTTCACACGTGAAGGAAACCCAAAAGCTACATGCCACTTTTCCAGCACTTGATGGCCAAGAGATCTAGGCTGCACTTCACATAAAGCAGGTATACTCTACCCATGTCAAGTATGGTTGGTTGGGAACATTTTACAGCTCTGAGGGCCACACCGCCTCATGGGGGAACTTCCAACAGACTCACGGCAGATGTGTCTCCAGTCGTATGATAGAGTACATTTCAGGTTCACAAAAGCCAGTGGTTTCTACATGCCTCTGTCATGGACTGGTTGGACGCAGAGGAATGGTGGGAGCAACCAGTTGGGGAACACCTAATGGAAGAAAGCTCTGAGCCCAGGTATTGGTGGTGGGATGAATGGTCAGAGGGAGAAGCCTGGGAGGAGGAGGTGTCAGAAGCTGAGGAGGTAACAGGATTTAGTGAGTAGGGAGAGTCTGTGGCAGATGTCCATAAGCAGGAGGGGAGGGAGGCCAAGAGGCAGAGATGAATCAGGCTGGTGAAGAAGCCAGGATATCTCCCCTCCTACTGCGACATTCTCCCCTCCTGCCTGGTCTCCCAAGACCTGAAGAGGGAGGAGCCGAGACAAGTGCATCAGCACAGTCTCCAATTGCTTGGGAAGGATCCAGAAGAGGAGGCAGGTAGCCGTGGGAAGGCGGGGGCCTTTAGTCTCCACAACTGCCTCATAGGGGGAAGACTTACCAAGAAAAGATGTTGGCTCCTTGGGCCTGCACTCCTGAGCAGAGCTTGTTTCTTCTAATAAAGAGTTAACTTCATTTACTCAGTGTGATTTATTGCAGGCCCACTCCTGACTCCCACACATTCATCTGACCCCCATCCAGGCAACCAACAGGCTTCTTCAGAGTTCAAGGATGCAAGCCAGTCAGGCAAAAGCACTCAAGGAGGGTATGGAGAAGCACCACTGAGGGGTGTGGCTTAAGGAGAGGCCTGGAGGCCAGGTAGGAAGGCTTCAAACGCCACATTTGCCCCCAGACTGGAGGTTCCTCATTCCTGGTGTGTGCACTGTGAGGGCTAACCTTGTTCTAAGCCCCATATCCCAAGGTGTACACATAATGAAGATTCTTGCAGAAGTCTAGTTTTCTTTGGGTTATTGAAAGACCACAGTCTTCCTCTGATAACCAGACTTCCCACTGCGGACTCACAGTAACATGGCAGTATGGTCTATCTACCTAAGCTGCTTGCTGCTTATCACTCAGGTTTCCTACTATAAAGCCTTCGCCACAATTGTGTACCAAAGCTTTGAAGAAATTTGGGTCTTGGTTTTGAGCAGTGCTTTTTTCTAGAAAAATAGGTGCTGGTACTCACCATATAGTTATTACAGTAAGTGCCACACATTTTAGCAACTAAAAAAAGAGGGGCCAGTACTGTGTATTGTTGAGTACCCTCTGGAGAGAGAGAAAACTAGTTTTGAGACTTAAAAACCTGTTGCTGAAATTGGAGAAGGGAAAGTGGCTGTGGGTTCTCCCAGGGGGGAAGAGAAGAGGATTTGGTGAGAAGAGATATTTCAGTGGTTTGGGGATGATTAACTTTTGATCTCTGCTCTCTTATAAAAGGGAAACCCTTCTCCCATGAATGTACTGTTTTCATGAACCAAGTCGCTTAATTTTGACCAGTGAACAGATGCTGTTCTTGAAGCAGTAATGGTATCGTTGCATAATTTGGGTGCAAATAACCATTGTACATCAACAGATTCTTCCTCTGTTGCATGGTTGGTTTATAGCTAGCTTATGCAATCAGCAGAAGGCAGTAGTAATACCTGCCCTAGACTATATAATTTATGACTGCAGGTTTTTTATTTATTTATTGACAACTATTTCATTAAAAACAACAAAAATACATTAAACCATACTGTAAAAACAAGTTAAAAACTGACGTCAATTAACCATTGTGGAAAGATGTGTTCTTAATTGCCTGCATTAAAAAAACACACGCATATTCAGCCGGCATTGAAAAAGTCAAAACGGAAGGCACCTGCTGGATCTGTTAGCAGAGTATTCTACAGGACTGAGCCAGTGACACTAAAGGCTCAATTCCTTGTTGTCCTCAGTCAGTAGAGCATGTGACTCTTAATGTCAAGGTTGTGGGTTTGAGCCCCACAATGGGAGCTATAGCACCACAGTACCAATACAGCCCAGTTTAGGGTGCTTCCTGGAGTATCTCCCAGGAGTTTCCGGGTTTGGGTGGGGAGTTCAGGTGGCCCTGGACTCAAGAATCTGTTGTGACAATCCATGCAAAGTTGGGTGTCTGGGTACAGAGATGAGGAATAACGAAACTCAGACAAACCTAGCAAATGAATGACCTTTTATCTACAGTGGAAAAATTAACATCCTCAGTCAAGGACCACAGAACTTGAGTAACGGGGTAGTCAGACCTCTGTCGTCTAATACCTTGTCGGCTTAAGCTTCTGCTTCAGCCACTGACTTGCAAGCTGCATTTCATATTTTATTTCACCTCCTGTTGGCGCCCATTTCCAGGAGACAATACGTTGGTTTCATTTATCGGTCGTTTCATGATGCTTGCTTTTCCCTGAGTCTAGAAACCGAGAGCATCAGTTCAGTCCTAGATGGGCAAACTCCCATGCCCTAAGACTGTGAGAAGAAATCATCTCCTGCAGCCTTTCATATAAGCCTATGAAATTGGGTGTAGAGAACATCTCAGCTAGACTTGTGAGGGGAGTCAACCTCTGTTACATGCTCACCTAAAATGTCACATTTTGAAATGTCACCCCTTTCCCTTTCGTGGCATCCTAATGACCAGGTAGTACAACTCTCTGGGTGAAAGGCCAGGACTATCCACATAGTGGCTGCCTACACAGACAATTCAGACCACAGGCAGAGAGCAAGTTTTTGTAGGAGATTCCTGTGCAGCAGATGACTAAAGCAAGAGAGCCAAGCCATACTCTGGAGCAAGAAGAAAAGAAAAATAGGCACTGAGAAAAAGTATTTCATTCATTTCACTTGTGATTTGTGTACCACCTTTCTATATTGCTTTACCCAACGCTGTTTACAGCAACAAAATACACAACGAAGGACCCACACAAAAAATGTAACTTTAGAATGAATGACATATCCAACAAAGTAATAATCAATAATCTATTAGTATATAATAGTACACAATGAAATTAACTCTCAAAACATCAGCAAGTAAGAATTAAACTCACCCTTAACACTTACAATCAATATCTACTAAACTATGATCAATAAAAATAACCGCAAGTCACAATGCATAAAATACCACAACACACACAAAACCATGTAAATGGATCAAATTGAGAAAGAAAGAGACACAACTTGGGGGAAAAAAATTAAGCCCTGAAATGGGTTCATGTTTTTTGATTCTTTTGAAGGACTGAATTTTCAAAAGATGAGAGTTGGGCTAAGATCTAGGAAGATTTGTGCCCACACAACAATGAAGCTCCCTGGGTTAGCTGGGGCCACTCGCTGTCTCTCAGCCTATTCTACCTCACAGGTTTGCTGGAAGAATAAAAGGGGGGAAATCAGGTGTGTGGGATATAAATGAAATAAATAAAACAACAGTGAGTCTTAGCCAAATTCATGGAGGATAAAGCTATCAGTGGCCACTGGGATGGACCTGGGATACTGCAGTGGGTGGAGCAAGAGACCCTTCATTGCAGGGTTGTGGGTTTGAACCCCACGTTGGGCAAAAGATTCATGAATTGCAGGGAGTTGGACTAGTTGTCCCTCGTAACCCCTTCCAACTTTAGAATTCTGTGATTTTTAGCTCTATGATAATCTTGCTGACTATATGCTTGCCCAAGAAACAGAGGCAGCATGCCAGAGGATGCCAGTTGCTGGCCAACAGCAGGAGAGTGCTTTTGGCCTTGTGTCCTCCTTGCAGGCTTCCCAAGATGACTGGATTGTGGACTAGGCAAGCTTTACGCCGGCTCCCTCGGCCAGTAAAGCGAGATGAGTGCCGCAACTCCAGAGTCAGCCACGACTGGACTTAATGGTCAGTTACCTTTACCTTTAAGCTCCATTGAACTGAATAGGAGTAAGAGAATATGAGTAACAGAGAAAAAGACAGTGTGGAGGGTAGCTAATAAAGAACGTGACATCTCTGGTCCTCACTTTCTTTATAACAGCATGAATAATACTAATTATTAGAGATAAGATGCTATCAGACTTTCATATCAGTTTATGTCGCATTAGACATGTATAGGTTCTCTGGAAGTGACGTAATTCATTTGCTCAGTTATTACAGAGAATCCTGGAGGCGTCACTGTCAAAGCACTGAGTTCAATAGTTTAAGTACATCTGGTGAGCAAAAATAAAATCGTTCACCTTCTGCTAAGATAATAATAATTATTCCAGCCATCTGACTGGGTTGCCCCAGCCCCTCTGGGCGGCTCCCAACAGAATCTTAAAAACACCAAACATTAAAAACTTCCTGAAAAGCGATGTCTTCAAGTAGTAGTAGTAGTAGTAGTAGTAGTAGTAGTAGTAATATATTTATACCCCACCCATCTGGATGTGTTTCCCCAGCCACTCTGGGTGGCTTCCAGCAAAATATTAAAAATACAATAAAACATCAAACATTCAAAACTTCCCTAAATTGGGTTGCCTTCAGATGTCTTCTAAAACTCAGATAGTTGTTTATTTCCTGGAAATCTGATGGGAGGGCGTTCCACAGGGCGGCTGCAACTACCGAAATGGAGAGGCATTTCTAATATTCTCAAAATTCAAAATGGCGTCCGAAAGGCTAAGTAGTTGGGAGTACTTGTAAACAATGTAGTAACTTGGCTTCTACACCTTGTACACAGGGGTGGCTATTCTTCCTGACAGATGCTTCTTCTCCAATGCATGCTTCCTTTGCCTGTGGATTGGGACCAATACCAATAAATAAACACTTAAAGGGGGCCTCACAAGTTATTTTGATGCACGGGGTGGGGTAATTTCTCAACAGGGCCATTCTGTACATGAAGAGGTCTGAGGCAGCTGCCTCAGGAGCAGAGGCAAAGTGTGGAGGGCCAGGGAGGCATGACCCCGGGTGCAAATTTCTGAGAGAGTGTAACTAGGCACTCCCAGGACAGGCTCCCTCACTGAAGCTGGAGCTGCAGGGAGGCAAGCTGCATTTGGCCCAGCCCTTTGGGACTTTGGCAGCAGTGGCACCTCCTTCACCTCATGGCCACTGAGAGGAAGTGAGTGGGAGGGCAGCAGCAGCACCCACCGAGGATGGAGGAAGGAAGTGGAAGGTGGAAAAACACTGCCGGAGCTATGTGCATTGCCTAAAGCACCTTGCTGGAAGGACAGGAAGGCGAGGCAACACAGCGGCACACCTGGCTTCGCATTTCTCTGTCTTATCTCTGCTTCCAGGTCAGGGCTAGTTTTCAAGGAGAGACTCCCTTGATTAGATGTGGGCTGGTGAAAGGACTGACCACTGCCCAGTCCACCAGAGGGGAGCAACACTTGCTCCGTCCCGGAAGCCAGCAACCCATGCTACACCACTGCCGAGGAAACAGAATCCAAGGGAAGTAGTGGTGGTTGCTTCTGGGTTCCCCATGAGCCCTGTGAGATGTCTTAGAGGCCTCTCACGTCCTTCCCAAGGCCCCGGTAAGTGAGGCGTTCTACCTCACTCACTGGGGTCTCAGGAAGCTCGTGCGAGGCCTCTGGGCATGTCCGCAAGACGTCGTGGTGCTCTTGCAAGATCTTGCCAGAAGCCACTGGCCAACCCCCTCAGGCAGAGAGACAGGACAAGGCCACTCCTGTCACTCAAATGTCACTCTCTTCGTTTTTTTTTTTCATTTTCATTTCGTCTTGATGCCTTAATCTGGATGCTTGGGTATCGGTGGAAGTTTCATTTGCAGAGGGAAGAAAAAGACTTGATTGCAACAGAAACATTATATCTGAGAGACAGCAAAAGCTATCCAAGGGGAAAGGTGACACGAAATGAAAATGAACTGACAAGTGGGTTTTCCTTGACTGTAAACCCCCCATTTCTGCTTTAAAAGACAAACTATCTATGGAGGTTTTGATATGAAAAGAAGAAATCCACCTCAACATTATTAAAATGTGTCCGGCACCTTAATTGTATGTAGGCTTTCCTCATGTGCTGAAGAATCACTTCTATTATCAATTGCTTTGAATGCTGTATTTTATTATTGCTGTAATCCTGCTTGGGACTGTTTGGTAAGGGTGAAGTGTGGAATGAGCAAGTTACACCAGAGTATCTTCAGCTGAGCTGGGTTTGAGCCAGGAATCCTAAACTGCTCAAGCCAGCAGATCTTGCCATAGGAATGACCCCTTAGTCTCTCTTTTATATATATATATGCAGTGCTTTTTCCCAGGGCGTACTCAAGGGTACATAGTACCGGCACATCTTTTTGTTGTTGTTAAAAAGTGTGACATTTACCGTAACAACTTCATGGTGAGTACTGGCACCTATTTTTTTTTTAGGAAAAAAACTAAAACTGTTTTGTGGTTGGTGTTTTTAAGAAAATGATTAGGTCATTGGACCTATCAGGAATCTCTCTCTGGTGTTATGTTTGTTTGTTTGTCTGGAGTATCTTCTTTGTCTCTCCCCTTGGGGAAAACCCTCTGTGGATACCCATGTTTGTGGGCGGGGAATCAGGGATATGATCTTTCAGCCTTCCTTTTGTCGAAACTTGTGAAAGCCAAACCAGTAAGACTTTCTTTCTATGTGTTAAAAGACCATATGTTATTCTTTGGATTGGGTGAACTGCCTTCGTTGCGACCTCAAAGGAAGATCAAGGCAACTATTCCATTTGCTCTGCAAATTAATTAGCAGCTCTGTAAAGGTAAAGGGACCCCTGACCATTAGGTCCAGTCGTGACCGACTCTGGGGTTGCGGCACTCATCTCGCTTTATTGGCCGAGGGAACCAGCGTACAGCTTCTGGGTCATGTGGCCAGCATGACTAAGCCACTTCTGGCGAACCAGAGCAGTGCATGGAAACGCCATTTACCTTCCCGCTGGAGTGGTACCTATTTATCTACTTGCACTTTGACGTGCTTTTGAACTGCTAGGTTAGCAGCAGCAGAGACCGAGCAACGGGAACTCACCCCGTCGCGGGGATTCGAACCGCGACCTTCTGGTTGGCAAGCCCAAGATGCTCTGGTTTAGACCACAGTGCCACCCGCATCCCTAGCAGCTCTGTAGGAACTGCTAAAAAATTATTTTGCACCACCACCACCCCCGGTAGAACTGGATCCTATCATCATAATTTCACCTCTGTTCCCACACTTGTATAATCTGTGTTACAGTTAGACATACTGCATACTGTGATTTTTAGGTTTCTTTCAAATCCACAGGACTTTCAGTGGGTGAGGGGAATTGTGACCCATGATCAAGTTCTCAACAAAGCATAAAAAGGAGAAACATAAACTGATGTGAGGAGGAGGAGGAGGAATTTAAACCTGGTTCCTGAGAGTTTACACTGGAAATGGGAAAACACTTAAGGAATAATGCCTTCCACATGGCGATAGCCACTATAATTAAGTTATTTTAAGTTCTCATCTTTGCCTTCTAAAACAAAGTGACAAGCTGTTGATGGCAAGTTATAGATAAACATCAGTTTCGTTACAGAAGTGGGTTTTTTTTAATTTTTTTAAAATGCTGCTGTTATCCTCACTGTTCTTATTGGTTTGGCTTTTTCCTTTATGTTCTGCATAAGGAACACATGCATTTTATAAATGAACAAGCTATGCAGCTTGAGAGTGAAGCCTTTTGCTTTTAACACAGCTCTCAGAGAAATCAATGAGATGGAGGAAAATTGAGCCGATTGGTTTCTCATTCAAAAAGGAAGTTGATATTTACCGTAGCTACAGGCCGCCGTCAATCTAACTAGTAATCTGTGGGTGGTGGTTTTCTTTTCCTGAAAGCTGTTTTATGAGGTGTTTCCCCACCTCCATGCCAGTGACAAATGCTGATGTAAACAGCATAGATCTGCCAATTTGAAAGGCCACTGAATCCTCTGTTCTTTCCATAAATCTGTCGAAACATAGGGGCTCATAACCTAAAGCCCCTGCAGGAGCTACAACATACCAGTCAAAGTTAAAAACTTCAAGTTCCATATATTTCAATGGGAGAATTAAATACCTACTTAATACTCTCCCACTGAAATCAAACTTTGGCTGGACAGTGTCTGAGGTTTTCAGCAATAGATCCATCACAGATTAATTGGACACATCCTAGAATTGGACACAGTATTCCAGGTATGGTCTGATCAAGGGAAAGAACATATTCTTTCTTGGGTCATACCACACCTGGAATACTGTGTCCAATTCTGGGCACCACAATTTAGGAAGGATGTTGACAAGAGGAGTATGTAGAGGAGGGCAACTAAGGTGATCAGGGGTCCGGAAACCAAGCCTTATGAGGAACAGTTGAAGGAGATGTTTAGGAAAAGAGGACACCGAGAGGAGATATGATAGCCATCTTCAGATATCTCAAAGGTTGTCACATGGAAGAGGGAGCAAGATTTTCTCCTGCTCTTGAGGGTAGGGCTCAAACCAATGGCTTCAAGTTACAAGAAAGGAGATTCTGAATAAACACCAGGAAGAGCTTTCTGGCAGTAAGAGTTGTTCGACAGCGGAATGGTCTCCCTTGGGAGGTTGTGGACTCTCCTTCCTTGGAGGTTTCTCAGCGGAGGTCAGCTGGCCACCTGTCATGGATGCTTTAGCTGAGATTCCTGCATGGCAGGGGGTTGGACTAGATGGCCCTTGGGGTCCCTTCCAACTCTACAATTCTGTTTTATGCATGTTTTCTCAGAAGTAAGCCCCTATTATCTTTAATGGAGCTTATCCCCAGGTACATAGGTTTGAAGACTTACAGTGCAATCCCATACGTTTACGACAAAGCCCTATTGAATTAGATGAGGTGGAGTCCAAGAGAAGTGTATATGATTGCTATGTGGTGGGAGTGTGTGTATATTAAACAATTTTGGAGTGACATTCAAGATGCTTAAAATATCATGTAAAAAACAATAATAGAGGTGTACCTCTTAGGAATTATATCTACTGACATTTCTGCCGCTAGGTAAAAAGTTTTCTTATATGCAACCGTTGTGGCCATAATGATTATAGCAAAAAAATGGAAGGGAGAAAAAAACTCCCTCAATAAGAGAATGGCAAATAAGATTTTGTGAATATATAGAATCAGCAAGACTTACAGCAGTGGTAATAGGCCAATCAGACCAAAAACTGATAGAGGAGTGGACCTGCGTGAAGGAATACATCAAAAAATATTGTTCTGGTATTAATATATCAATATATCAATATGCAATGAATGAAACTTATAGAGTAAAAAAATTAATAATATTGATAACACAGTCAAAATAAGAAAAGAAACAAAGGAAGGCACATATAGGTGGAGGGAAGTCAAAATTTATGTCTGTATGTTTAGTTTGTATGTTTGTTTTCTCTTTTGTAATCTAAGTTGAGAGGTGTACGTATCTATGTATAATAAGTGTGTTTAGTGTTCTGGTTTGTGTTTGTAAGTATTGCATTTATCAATAAAAGTAAAAAGAAGTAAAAGAGAGAAGTAAAAAAGAAGAAGAAGAGAGAGATAAGTGTATATGATTGCATAAAACAATGGAATTTGCCACCGCAATATATAGTAATGACTACCAACCTGGATGGCTTTAAAATGGGTTTAGACAAATTCATGGAGGGTAAGGCTAGGCTACTAGCTGTGATGGTTCTGTAACTAGCTCTGGTAGCCAAGGCAATATGCCCCTGAACCTCAGCTGCAAGTGGGAAGAATGCTGCTTCATTCATACCCTTCATTCATGTCTTAGCTGGTCTCTGGGAGAATTGGATGCTAGATTAGATGGTCTTTCTGTCTTATCTAGCAGGAATCTACTTACATTCTTATGAGCTGCTAGAAGACTTGAGATAAGATTTCAATAGCAGGAAGAAAGTAGACCTCAAGAGGATATAAAGCAGAATTTGAACAGAAACAGGAAGTTCTTCAGAAGCCCCGCCCCCTTCAGTCATTGATGTGTTTGAAAGCAACACTGGGAAAGAGACTAAAAATTCATCACTTTATTTTACAATATTACATTTCAAACAATGTCTCAAAAATCCAGCTTTCTTTTTTCACAATTATTAGTACATTTATAGCTCTGTTCTGCTACTAGCCAATACAGTGGTACCTCGGTTTACGAACTTAATCCATTCCGGAAGTCCGTTCTTAAAGCGAAACTGTTTTTAAACTGAGGCGCGCTTTCCCTAATGAGGCCTCCTGCCGCCAGAGCCCTTCCACTGTTCAGATTCCAAGATAAAAGTTCTCAAACCAAGACACTATTTCCGGTTTTGCAGAGTTTGTAAACCAAATCGTTCTTAAACCGGACTGTTCTTAAACCAAGGTACCACTGTATTCATAATCAACTTGATCCAGTATTTCTATCTGTTCTATTATAACCTTCCTCGGCAGCTCCTGCAGAAACTAGACAAAAATAAAAGCTTGAAACTAAATACTCTGAGCACACCTGTGATCCCAAATACTTAAAAGGAAGTTTCGTTTAAGAGCTATGGAACTTGCTTAAAAAAGAAATGTGGTTAGAAATTGTAAACACTGCACCTCAAAACAATACAGAAGGCATGATCCAACAAAACCCAAATAATTTTGAGATTTAAGCTTTTGCTTAAGGGCAAACTCAACATTACACAGAAAGGTCTGTTACATCAGCCTGACCTCTTTTAATTGGCAAGCAACTTCAAATTGATGAGCAGATTTTGAACCGAGGGTGGGTGAATGGAAACAGAGCTTCTCATCCCTTTTTTTGACATCACTTTTTCTGCTCAAAATTCCTTCTCCCCAGTGGCTTTTCTCCCCAATGTGTTTCCACATAGAAGCAGGGCACATATGTGGAAGAGTGTGGGTAGGGCAGTTGGAAAAGGGTGGTTTTGAACAAAATAGTAAGCAGAAAATGGATTCCTTGGCTCAAAACTGCAGTCTTCCAAAGTTCATTTGTATTTATATACAAACAAATATTGCAGCCCATTGAAATAATACAGGCATCACTTTTCTGGATTCTGGAACACAGCTATTTGCATATATCACATTTGCCAAAGCCATTTCCAACTGTGGTTTCCGTACCTTTCCCCAAAAAGTATTGGCAATCCTAAAACAAATTGCTAACGTTGAGCTTCCTTCCAATGCTAAAAATACCCCATAAGATAAGACACTGCAAAAACTCAATTTGCATAAATGAATCAGTAGGAAAAAAGCACTCCCTTCTGCCTTGGATATTCAAAACACAATTTGGTTCTTGGTAACCTTTGCAACTCCTTATAGTGAAGACTAGGCTGTATACAGAAATATCTTGGAAATCCAAATTACTGCTCATTCTTCCCATAGCTCAGGCCTGAGTTCCTATGTCTGTAAAAGTCATTTGAAAGATGTACTGGACAGCAAACTGAACGCTACTAGTTCAGTTGGCCATCTTTCCCATTTTTAAAAAGAACCCTCTTAAAAAACAGCAGGAGTGTCCATTCAGTTGAAAGTTGGCTCAGTTCCTTATTTGTAGGAGAAAAAACGCACACACAAAATGCTCATGCTATGGAAACCTGTATGCCACCTTAGATAAAAGTGTTCGAATCCAGTCTGAAGTAGTTCACAGCACGCACCAGCATTTTCCATTTATATATACATTTATTCCACAGTTGCCACTGAAGTGCTTTTTGTACCACTTGGAAATATCTTCCATTCAAATCAATAGGACTGTCCTCCAAGTAATGAATTATGAACCAGTGTGCTATAAACATAGATCTCACACGGCCTTGTTTGAGAAAAAGATGTAGTCACCAAGCCTTTGAAAACTAAACACAAGCCGCATTTCATAACTGGAATTCAGAAATAACATTTCTTTATACAACCAACAAAATAAAGGGGAGGGGGTTGCAAGCAAAAAAAAAAAAAAGGTCTGTTACACATGAGAGAGAGAAAAAGAGAGAGAGAATGTGCTTGTTCGCTGAATGGATCAACACCACAAATGTATATGCCTGAATATAACCAAACAGCTATGCAGCGCCTATCAATTTTTCAAGCTGAATAAGATTACAGTAATAGTACAGTCATACGCATGTTTACTCAGAAGTAAGTCCCGCAATGTCAATGGACCCAACTCTGTAGTAAGCATAGTAAGGATTGCAGCCTAAATACATCAGGAAAAAATGTGCCAGGTGACGGGACTAGCTATTTAGGAGAAGAAAATGGATATTATATCCCAAGGCATCATGCATCTTTAAGATGTATAAATTCGGGGTGTGGGGGGGTTAAAACATGGGTCTTCTGCCAATTGTATAAAAATATACAATTTGTCCCTGATTAGAAATTCAAGTAGAACACATTTTTAATTTTAATACTTCAATGCAGGAAAAAACACACACCTACAAATAGTTTTTAAGGAAGGAAGGGATCTTGATGACTATTTCCTATGATTCATTAGAATATGCTGCTTTGATACCGACATGTCTGATCAAGCAAATAACCAATAACCTGAAATTTCAGTCCTTCCTTTACTTTTAAAATTAAAATAGTGATGGAAAGAAAAACAACATGGAGGTAAGGGTGGGAAGTCAAAACATTAAGGAAATGTGTGTTGATTTGTGTTTTTTGTGTTTTGTTTTTTGAAATTCAATAAATTTTAATATTAAAAAAGGAAATCACTTGTGGCCACTTAGTTACTTATGTAACCGGAGCACTTAACTCTGTCCTGAATGAGTACCAACGTCTGTCAACATTATCACTCAGAAGAAATAATTCTGACAATAAAGTCAATTGTGAATTTGTCCAAAAACTGTTTTGAGTGCTTAGATGGCTCAAATTAAACTATAGTGCGCTTGTGAGTTCACAATCGGTTTGTATATAGATTTACACTGATTCATCTTAAATCCTGTGCAAACACGTGTTTCACTCTTTGGTAATTGTTTTTTAAAATGCCTGAGGCTGCAGGACTATACATACGTACCCTGGGAGCAAGTACTACTGAACTCTCAGTAGGCATGTATAAGATTGCACAGCAAATCCAGCAGTTACTGGAAAGAAGCTTTGACTGCTTACTAAGCATTAAATGAGCTTTATGAAAATGACATATAATGGCATAAATAACATAGCATGATAATAAAACATTTATCCTAGGAATAATCCTGATGCAGAGTGTGTTGCACATGTCCATTTTTCAAAAGAGCGCCAATATACATTTTTTAAAAATGTGAAAAAATGTCAGAAATTATAGTTCTTAAAAAAAACCAACCATACACCTGTACATTGCAACTTTCTTTAAAGACTATATAGATGTTTTTGAAATAGTATACTTATAAAAATTACAGAATAATTCCATTTCATTGAATAATGTGCTTTTGAGTACCCCTTTATATCTTAAGTAAGCTGCTGCTTCGGTCTAGGAATTCTTGCCCTGAGATGTCTAATCAAATAAATAATTAAGAGTCTGAAATAAGTTCAAGTCATCTATAAGACACTGCCTCCCTTTAAGAAAATGTAAACATAGGAAGTATTTTGTCAGTTTCCACCGCTAACCCCAGTGTTAGAATCTGAGGTACAGCAATCCAAAAAAAGGAGGGAGGAGAGCATATGTCCATTGTAATATATTTTTAGGCTTGACCGCAACCATTCTTTGAACTTAATTGTTGTTGTTGTTCATTTCCCAGGGGAAATCCAAGCATTTACTTATAACACGTAGCTGTGAACCAACGATTCTTGCATTAGGCATAACATCCAACACGATGCTTCAAGGCACCGATTTTCACATGCTTATTCTGGAACAGAGGAATGATGGAGAGCTCGATGGTAGTCTTCTGAACTGGTGACTTGTTCTGGTATATCATAGCCTCTTAGAAAAGGTCCGGTGTTTTGCTGTGCAAAGTAGTATAGCTGCCTTGCAAACATGGGCTCAACCTTAACAGATAGAAAGGTTAATGGGACACATAGCCAGATGGTCTGATTCATTCATATTGAATATATATATATTAATCATAACAAGTCAACGGAGTTCCACATTAGAAAGCATTTCATTTGTGTTCTATCTAGTTTTGTCAATTCCAATGGACTTGCTGAAGATACTGAAGTTTATCAGCACATGCTTCTTTCCAGTAGCAATCATATACAGTGGTACCTCGGGTTACATACGCTTCAGTGTCCTTACAGCTAACGCCTTTCATCCTCCTTTATTTAGGGCTATTTAGCCTATAATTCACAAAGGTGTTAAGCCAGAACATCAGTGCAGCAGTCTCCTAAATGACTTAATTAGGTTGTGAATCAGGTTGTTAATTATAAACAACTGTATATCCAGAAGAATTAGCTGCACAAGATCACATTATTTGACCAAGGTAATCTTGGAGAAATAAGATAATCTATGTTTTGAGCTTCAGCGTAAGTTGTTTCGAAGTACACGTAATACCTGCAATTTTCATATGAGTTACAGTGGTACCTTGGGTTACAGACGCTTCAGGTTACAGACACTTCAGGTTACAGACGCTTCAGGTTACAGACTCTGCTAACCCAGAAATAGTACCTCAGGTTAAGAACTTTGCCTCAGGATGAGAACAGAAATTGTACGACGGCGGCAGCGGGAGGCCCCATTAGCTAAAGTGGTGCTTCAGGTTAAGAACAGTTTCAGGTTAAGAACGGACCTCCGGAACGAATTAAGTATGTAACCAGAGGTACCACTGTACATACATACTAGGAACAAGGCCCACAGAAATCAGCAGGACTTGTTTCTAAGAAACAGGCATGGCGCTGTTCAGCATTCTACTACAGTTTCATGTACACAGAAGCCTATACACATGTGCAAGTGCAGGCTTCAGAACATACCAGGTCTGAGATCCTTTATGTGTCTTGGACTAACATTGACCTGAAACATCTACTGCCTACAGTGAACGACGACAAAAATATATTTTCCCTTGCTGAAAATGGTCTTTCTAAAAGTATGGAGCTCCTGCAGAGCCCTGGAGATAGCAAAAACTCCACACAGGCATACAAAGGTAGTGGTAGGGGTGTTTGAAATGTTATTCCTCTTCACTATGTGAATTGCCTACTTGATCAGTTGCAATAAGAGCTAAATCTTCCTTACATTGTCAACTTTTACAGTTGATAGTTGCAGCAGAAATTGTAAAAAAGAGAGAGAAAAGACCCGCAACCAAACATAGGGTGGTATATGCTTAAATCTACGAGTAAAATTATTTCTACCCACAATGGGATTTCCCCACTCCTTCCCCTGCACATGCCCTGCACCCCCCCCCAAATCTGCTCCAGAGAGAACAGATTTAGGGGGCAAAGGGGGGAGGATGGGGGGAGTCCCGTTGTGCAGGCAGAAGTAAATCCACTCATGCAAGGAGTCACTCAGCGCTACATTGACACACAGCTTTCAGGACAAAGTTACAGTGGTACCTCGGGTTAAGAACATAATTCGTTCTGGAGGTCTGTTCTTAACCTGAAACTGTTCTTAAACTGAGGTACCACTTTAGCTAATGGGGCCTCCCACTGCCGCCGTGCAATTTCTGTTCCCATCCTGAAGCAAAGTTCTTAACCTGAGGTACTATTTCTGGGTTAGCGGAGTCTGTAACCTGAAGCGTCTGTAACCTGAAGCACCTGTAACCCAAAGTACCACTGTAACTCATATGAAAATTGCAGGTATTACGTGTACTTCGAAACAACTTACGCTGAAGCTCAAAACATAGATTATCTTATTTCTCCAAGATTACCTTGGTCAAATAATGTGATCTTGTGCAGCTAATTCTTCTGCTGAGTGTTTATTAGTATTGTTTATAATAGAATGCACAATTAACAACCTGATTCACAACCTAATTAAGCCATTTAGGAGACTGGTGCACTGATGTTCTGGCTTAACAGCTTTGTGAATTATAGGCTAAATAGCTCTAAATAAAGGAGGACGAAAGGTGTTAGCTGTAAGGACACAGAATGCATGGAGCACTTGGTAAGTGGGAGGAGGGAATCACTATGGAAGTAAGGGGTGAGATTTCCACTCAACCACTTTGCTCAAAGCATCATTTATTACAGCTTTGTAGAATGCTATAAAAACAGCAACATGGCACAAACAATTGGTGGTAAGCCAGAAAGCCCCCTTTTTATAGTTCATGTCTAGTTTATTTAGCGGTATTGAAATAAACTGTGATTTCCAATTTCAGAATATTTGAATTATTGTAACGTTTGGCTTAAATCAGAAGTGTAATCACAGATGTGAATCAATCAGAAACTGGTGTTGCATATTTCCAGGCGATTATCATACTTAAGGAAGTTTCAGTTATACCGTACTGCCTAGCTGTAAGAGTGGTGATTTACATTTCATTTCAATGCTATTTTTCAACTTTATTAGAATATATTGGATTACCTTAATTCACTTTAAGCATTCACCTTACCCCCTTTAATATATTTGCATGCCCCTAGTTTCAAGCAAATCAAATTGTTTATACTTACATGGGCTGTAATTTGTTTTCTTTGCCTTTGTGGATCTGGAAACTCTTCACCGAAACACAACACAATCTGGAATCTAGGCAACGGCCGCCCATGGTGGGCAAATACTTGTAATTCTGGAAAGCCAACAGAAAATACTCAAGCTATTATGTAGGACTAAACTTCAGAGCTATGGCAGAAAAACAAATATCATGGAAAATCAGCCTATATTACTGATCAAAAGATTCTGTGGCAATGAGGATGGCAAAAGACCTAACAAAATCTAGAATCCAAATCAGTACATATCTGCAACATCCTACCCAGCAATGTTAAAAATTGTAAACTTCCCTGGTTTTCCAGCTTTCTGATCAGCTACATAAGCGTAACAAAATTTCTCTCAATTTAGCAGGACATTACTGTTTCCAGTTTATTGAGTGCTTCCAGGTATGCTACGGTTTTCTGTATTTACCCTCAAGCTGGGATAAACCAGAACTGGCTAGCTTTCAGCAAAGACCCCAGATTTTAGAGGAGAACCTCTAAAATATGTATGGAGAAGACACAAGTCTCCCACATGCCTTTAGCGGAGTTACAATTTATTATTTTTTCACTCAAAATTGTATAACTGGGAGTTTATGGGGATTTTATAATAAGGACAACTGGAATCCAAAAAGGCAAATCTATAAAATGGTGCTTCCATTAAAAAAACACCCCACTAAATAATCTGTTTAAAATACTACACTTTCAAATTTGCTGGAGATAAGAAATGTTCATTTCAGTCCAGTTGTTTCTATATCCAGTCCACATATCACAGTCTCTAATTAAGCAGATGTGTTTATATTAGCCCATTTGATCTCACCGAAGTAAAACCTGAAGCTGCACAATCTTATATCAATGTTATTTTCATTGCAAAACAGCCAGTGTTGTTCATACCAAAAGTTACACATTACTGTATAACTGTGTTAGCACCCTGGACACCAAAGACTAAAGGAGCATTTAAAAACGCAGATAAGAAAAGGAAAAAAAACCTTCAGAAATGTTACACCAAAAAAAATGTGTGTGAGGAGCATTATTAGCCAACAGTAAGACAACTGGTGAGTTGACATTATATTTCTCAAGTGAAGGCTAATTAGAATTTTTTAACAAATTAGGTAATATTTCAGCTCATGCTATGGTGCTGGAGAAGACTCTTGAGAGTCCCATGGACTGCAAGATGATCAAACACATCCATTCTTATGGAAATCAGCCCTGAGTGCTCACTGGAAGGACAGATCCTGAAGCTGAGGCTCCAATACTTTGGCACCTCATGAGAAGAGAAGACTCCCTGGAAAAGACCCTGATGTTGGGAAAGATGGAGGGCACAAGGAGAAGGGGACAACAAAGGACGAGATGGTTGGACAGTGTTCTCAAAGCTACAAACATGAGTCTGACTAAACTGCGGGAGGCAGTGGAAGACAGGAGTGCCTGGCGTGCTCTGGTCCATGGGGTCACGAAGAGTCGGACACGACTAAATGACTAAACAACAACAACATGGTCAAATAGAGGGAATGTGCATCCAACCCCTTCTGAAACCCACTGCTATGACAAATGAAGAAGCTCGCATCACACAACCTACAAGGATGCATTTATGACTGTAACATACATACCTGACAAAAACTGCTGAGTATCAAAAAGTTTGCATGTCTGCTCCCTTTCCAATTTGTTAGGCCTGTCGTTGCAAAATGCCAGAGGACCATCCCAATAGATCCTGCTTTGGCAAAGTCTCTTAGCATAGAGTCCGTCAGGTGTCATCCAGAGTATTACTCCCCTTTCCAGGTGGCTTAAGGATTTTTCAGTTATTTTCCTCTGGTTGTGATCTTCTGGATAAGGGAAAAGAACTTGGTCCAGCCCGCTGACCTCATAACTTTGGCCATGAGATATTCTGCACCCCTCAGGACTTGAAGTAGTGACTTCTTTCACAAGAGTTTCGTGGTAATATAGACAGATGTGCAATCGACAATCTGAAAGCATATTTATGCAAAATTGTTGTTAACCGTTGGACACCAGACAATGGCATGTCATGTAACGTCTACGAGGAAGCTAAGAAGCATTGAGGTTGAGTTACACATAGCATCTCAGAGGTGTGGCTTCAAACCACTTTTCAGTGGCAGACTTTGAACCTGAGAATGCATATGCAATTTTAAAACCACTTGCTAGGAAATTAAGCACAGTGGGACTTAAACATGTGTAAGATTGTGCCACACGGCAGATTAGCTGGGGAAATGCTGGTTGTGAGGGTATTGGCATAGTGATTCCTATGATTCACTGAGTTGAGCTATGCAGTAGCCTTGCTTGTTGGCCAAGTCAAATTGCAGGCTACTTGATAACTGACAGGTAGCTGTTCCATGGGGGTTTTTTTGGTGGTGGAGCATTGGAACAAGTAATAAATATGGCTGCTGTGCTGTAGGTACGTGCAGCAAGAGCTATAGTTAGTGAAATCAGCCACCCTTACACCAAGATAACACATCTACAAACACGCCACTAAAAATAACTTTGTGCAAATGCTTAAGCGGTACGGAATTCTTGTCAACATGTTGCTTAAGCGGTACGGAATTCTTGTCAACATGTACATTAATGGGAATTGACTAGTAGTTGTGCATGAACATCAGTCATAATGTACACTCACATGACAGCATGGAGAATGTTTACCAAACAATCAACAGGGAATGTTACAGCCGACAGAGTCGTTGCCAAATGATTTTTGGGGAAATTAACTGATCAGTTGTACTTTAATGCCTGGTTGATGTGCAACACCTCCACATATGTTTCAATGATCACCTGGGCAATCCACATAGTCCCCGACAGGATAATTTTGTTTATTTAAATATTTATATGCAGCTCTTCAGTGGGACTTCCATAGCAGTTTTCAAAAATAATATAAAATATTTAACAACCAACTAAAGAGAGGAAAATATATTCAAGTGTCTGTGATAATCCTTTGCTTAACACTGAAAGGATAACACGGTTGGTGCTAGACAGGTCATCCTTGGGAGAGAACTCCACAGATAGGAACTTCTATTGAGGAGGAGCTCTCTCTGGTTGCCTCCTGTTTTGACTGGCCAATAAACATACCACCTAATTGACTTTGGCCACCATTTTCCAACATCATTTGGAACCCACGCACATTCACTAGGCACTGCACAAAATTCCTTGTTCATGTTGTCTGTGAACATTCTCCACACTTCATATATTTGTGCACAACCGACATTAATGCACACCCTGTATTCACCTTACATTTTTTAAAACCAAATCAGAGAACCAAACATTGATGGAAATTTCACAGTTATCCTCTCATTTGAGCTCACGGGGAAAGGGTGTGTGTGTGTGTGAAACTTATCTGGAAAGTTATGAGAGGGCTCTCATGAATTCAATGTTACTTGCCAGTTGTTGAATTATTTATATACCTGACAATGGAAGAGCTTCACCAGACCTTATGCTCGGCTCTATTGGGATCCCAGGAGTCTGTGCCTCGGGTGGCGCACAAGCGTAAAAGGTCCCAGTTACCTGACAACCTGCTTTCACAAACAAAAAGTTTCTGTTCACAAACTATGTTGCCAAGTGGTCCAAAATCCATTGAAGGCTTTCTCCCTCCAGTCTGAGAAATTCACCTTCCATTTCGACCTGAACACGTTTTGTTTGTTTGTTTATATGCTGTCTTTCAGCATATAAACAGGTAGTTTATGAAAACCTTGGCAGATGCTTCCCTTCTCCTGGACTCTGGATGTTTCGGCTGAGTTTGGAGGGCCTTGTGCTGGCTGCAGAGATGGATCCCTTGGTGCTTCTGTACTTCCTCACACTAAGTGGTACCTCATGGATGCTTTAAACTAGCGGTTCTCAATCTGTGGATCCCCAGATGTTGTTGGACTACAACTCCCATCACCCCTGAGCTCTGGCCTTGCTAGCTAGGGGTGATGGGAGTTGTAGTTCAACAACATCTGGGGACCCACAGGTTGAGAAAGGCTGCTTTAAACCATTGTATGACTCCAGAAGGGGCATGGCACTGGGATTGACTTCAAGGGCTTATTTTCTAGTAAATGTGTTCAGTATTTCGCTCCTCCAAGGTGCTCAAAGTGGCACATGTGGTTCTATCCATTTTATTATCATAAAAACCTCATGGGGCAGTAGTGCCAACTTGGGACCCAGACTGTGGGTGCCCAGCGCATGCATGCTGTGACATCATAATGTGACGCTGTGATGCCGTACCGCAATGCAATGTTATGGCGCATGTGCGTTCTGCTGCCGCAGTGGCGACTGGACCAGGGCTTGCACCTTTGTCGCAGGGCCTCTATTGGGGCCTGCTGCAACAGTAGTCGCACTGTGGAAGCAGAGCACAGGGCCAGTCGCTGCTGCAGTGCCACAGCACCAGAGGCAAGGCAGCAGGCGGCATGGGGCAGAGGCTGGGCACCCACAGCACAAAAAAAAAAATTGTGGGTGTCTAGGCCCCAGTGGCCCCCTGGAATTGGCAGGACTGCTATGAGGCAGGCCAAGCTGGGAGATAGTGACTGGTCCAACGTCACCCAGTAAATTTTCTGGTACAATGGGAATTTGAACCTGGGTCACTCTGATCCTAGTTCAGCCCTCTAATTACTACATCGCACAGGCTTGTAGCCTTAGAGTGAAGGCAGATTTAACATTTATACAGCACTGGGAGCAGTATGGAATGCTTTCACTAGATTGCATCCAAATCTACCGTATTTTTCGCTCTATAAGATGCACTTTTACCCTCCTAAAAAGTAAGGGGAAATGTGTGTGCGTCTTATGGAGCGAATGCAGGCTGTGCGGCTATCCCAGAAGCCGGAACAGTGAGAGGGATCGCTGTGCAGCACTCCCTCTTGCTGTTCTAGCTTCTGGCTTAGCCCCTCAGTCCCTTCCCCCACCTCCCGGAAAAGCCCACAAGAGCCGTGCTCCCTTTAAAGAGCCACGCGGAGCATGTATGCGGCTCTTGGGGGCTTTTTCCCTAGGAGGGAGAAGAGCAGTCCATCAGTGACAGGCTGCCTTTCTCCCTCCTCGGGGAAAAGCCTGCAATTGCCACACACATGCTCCACGTGGCTCGTGAAAGGGAGCGCTGAGCAGAGCCTGGGATGCATACAGGCTCTGCTCAGCGCTCCCTTTAAAGAATTCCCCCCCTTGCATTCCCCCTCTAAAAACTAGGTGTGTCTTATGGTCAGGTGCATCTTATGGGGCGAAAAATACGGTACTTGCCCCTCTCAGGCTAAGCGCTTGAAAAAGAAAAAGAAAAGCAAGAATGCCCAGTTGTACAAGTTTAAAACTAAAACCTACTTTGCATAGGATCAGCTGGCTTTGTGATGTCACAGAGCTAGGAAACCCTCAAGGCAATCGGCTTTAATGATTCATGGTAATGATCGAAAGAGATGCAAAAGCATCTAAGTGATAAACTCTCCCACAGAAATCAATAGGACTTAGAGAAGTGGTTGACTTGGGGGTGTATCATCGTGCCTTAAATATCTGTTCATTTATAATGTATCTTTGTATTGTGTTGAAATCAGCCAGATTCACTCATGGGCTAGTAGGTGCAAGAGGGAAGCCAACAATTAATAAAGCAATATGCTTTTATTTGACAGGCTTCACTGAACACATTCCATGTTTATGAAGCTCTTGGAGCAGCGATTGCCAATTTTGGAAACCTGAGTAATAGGCATTGGCACCACACTGCAACCACACAGGCAGCTGGCATAGTTCATTTGGTACAGCATGAAACTCTTAATAAAAGGGCCATGGGTTCGAGCCTGACGCTGGGCAAAAGATTCCAGCATTGCAGGGAGTTGAACTAGAGGACCCTCACGGTCCCTTCCAGCTCCACAGTTCTATGATTCTATGCACACCCCATAGCCATGCAAATATACATGCCCCACAACCATCCATTCACAACCCCATCTGCCCTCCAACACTTTGGCTTGGAACAGTGTTTCATCCTTTTTTCAAGCTTAATTTGTTTTTGGGAAGGGGAGGGGTGTCATCTTCCTGGAGAGTGCGGCTGAGCAGGAACTGGTTAACCCACTCCAGGAAGTTATCTCTCTCTCTCTCTCTCTCTCTCTCACACACACACACACACATACACACACACACACACACACACACACACACACACACAGAGGCAATTAAGCTTAGGGAAAGCCTTCTATTATAGTACTTTATTTTATTTTTAAAAAAACTAATTGCAGGAGGGGGAGGGGGATTTTTTTGGGTTGCAACAGGAAGGAAAGAAGTCTTCTTTCAGGCCTGACTACAACGGGTGTGGTGTGAGGAGGGGTTACTGTGGCCACCAGGAAAAGCTTCGGCAGGCACGTGTGTGCTTGCATGTGCCATGTTGGTGACCCCACTATGTAGAAGAGGGGTGCCAACCTGGCTAAAATACTGGAGGATACAGTACATAATTGATCACATGATGTGGTGCACACACGCCATTTGAATGGCAATGCCCATGAAATCTGGAGGGCCCTGGCCTCCTGAAATATTTTATTTTGGGGAGTCAAAAAGACCTCAGCCCCTAGGGGTTGGCTCTTATGCTGCAGAATAACATCAGTTTTGTCAACACTGAAAAGCTTTCATTATGTGCACCATCAGAAATAGGCCCATTTGACTTACCTACTTTGCCTCGTCCGTTATTCTGAATCTTCAAAGTAAAACCACTCCACACCCCTGTGGAGATTGCACCGTTTTCTTATACTGAGTGCTCATTGTAATGGAACCTTAGAACATGCTCCAAAGTTAACCCTTCTGCAAGTCCAATTGATTTCAGTGAGAGGGAGCTTGCATGTGCTTGCCTATCCCTTAAAGGTTTTAAAGTGCTTACTTTTGGCTGCCTGATCTCATTCATACCATTGTACTTTCTTCTAACAGTGGAATGCATATATAGAGTTTTCCCACTTTCCAAGGCTTCCCCATTCATTTCAACGAAGAGGGGATGTTTACATACACAAAGTGCTGGATATACTGAGCAGTGTCTTCTAATTAAATGAATGAGGAAATCCACTTTACTCAGGAGCACCTTGTTCACAACCCCATGGACACAGCCACTGGGTCAGGAACCACAACTTCTTTCACCATTTAAATAACCACCAGATACAGCTCTGTCTAAAAACACAGGAATCTTCTTACCGTTCTGACATGCTGGGCTTTGCCAATGGTGGTTGCGAGCTGCAAAAGGAACACTTGCACACTGGTAGGAGATATCGGGGTGTGACTGCTCTGGCATATAGTCCCTCCAATTACGGTCATGAGACACCATGTAGCTTGGCACCTGCATGTTTAACGAAATATTACATAATGTGGTGTTGTTTTTTAATGCATTTTTTAAAAAAGGTTTTCCATCGCAGTTCTAAGAAGGAGAAAGAAAACACATCAGCAAAGTATGTCAATTCACAATGCCATTTGCAAAAAGCAGGTATGTGTGGCCAAAAAAAATAACAAAAGAGGATGAGAGAGGCATTGACAGATCTTATACGGCATGCAAGTCAGGCAAACAGCTCTGAGTAGGGGTCCAAGATCTCAGAATAGTTGTGATCCTTACAACTTCAGACAAAAGTAATGTTCTCATATGCTGCAGGAGAAGAAAGGTCCTCTGACCAATGAGCTCTCAAAGCAGCTGTGTGGTCCTTCCAGTGCTGTCAAACCAGTTACTTAGCCATGAATAAAGTGTGTAGGGTCAGGCTATGGTGTCCCACACATCACATAATGGTTTTAAGGTAAAGGGACCCCTGACTGTTAGGTCCAGTCGCAGACGACTCTGGGGTAGTAGCGCTCATCTCGCTTTACTGGCCGAGAGAGATGGCGTACAGCTTCCGGGTCATGTGGCCAGCATGACTAAGCCGCTTCTGGTGAACCAGAGCAGCACATGGAAACGTCATTTACCTTCCCGCCGGAGCGATACCTATTTATCTACTTGCACTTTGATGTGCTTTCAAACTGCTAGGTTGGCAGGAGCAGGGACCGAGCAACGGGATGTCACCCTGTCACGGGGATTCAATCCACCAACCTTCTGATCAGCAAACCCTTGGCTCTGTGGTTTAACCCACAGCGCCACCCGTGTCCCCATATAATGGTTTTAGTTATAGTCAATTGCAGACAGAATCTTCAGCTTTCCCACCCGGACTACATCCCATCCTCAAAATGTCCAAACACAAAATGCTCTCCAGAGTCTTGCACAGTGTTCTCTCCAAAACCTGCTACCAGAGATTATTTGAGTACAGGTGCCAGGGGGTAGAACATGGGACTCTATGCACACCAAAGATGTTTCACCACCGATCCTTAGGTTCGCCCCTGCAAATAATGAAGATACAGCACCCAAGGTCCCCTTGGAAGAGGAAGCGCACACAAAACTGATGCATTGGTGCAAAGCCAGCATTGTTAATTAAATTTTTTAAAATGACATTTACAGGGGGGTGTAAATATTTGAAATTTATGAAGATGAATACTTGGACTGCAAATGATGAAACATATATGAAATGTAACAAGAGCTAATAGTATGGATTCAACAACAAAAAAAGGATCACAGAAACACCTATGAACTCTTTGAGAACATTCTTTAAGTTGTAGTTGTACTCTTTGCTACTCTTTTTCAATCTCACACTAGATCAAGGAATGAAATAGCAATGGTATCAGTACATCTTCATCATTTGACATCAAAGCTCAAATACATACCTGAGGTGGTAGTGCAGAGTAAGACGAGTTCATGGTGTAAGTATTATTCATAATCATTTGGGGATCTTCCATGCTAAGCTGTTTTGCTCCTGTGTATATAAAACAGGGAGATTTACGCATGCGTATCTTGAAGAACCTTGTGAGAAAAGTAGCTTGCACATTAAAAATGACATTGTTATTGCTTCAGTCTACTTCATAGCCACGAAGTTTGTTGGTACGCTTTACAGATAGGGAATAAATCTAGAAATCTGTCACTGGAAAACTTTATCAGGATAAAAGACAACATACATGCAAATCACCCGAATTGTATAATTTATTTGCTTACAGAATCAGGCAGAACTGCATCAGTTATTTGAACCCCTAGGTGCTTCTATTGTAAACCTATATAAACAAGCATTAGATTTTTAATTCACCAAACTTCATTGCTTAAAGTAATTATAGCGCTGTTGTATATCCCCACCCTACCCCAGCACCATCTCAATAAATGGGATTGTTTTGTATAATGCAAGCTTACCTTTCTTTGCTCCTTCTGGTACTATTCTGTACACTTTATAGGGGTCTGATATGTCCAGCTGGCTCCTTTCAACGAGCTCTTCAAAGTCATTGCTCTTGTTCAAAGCACACCGCAGTCTTGTTTTCCAGGTGGGGGGATCTGGCTTATCGATGCCTTCTCTGAACTTCCCTTTAAACAGAGCCCAAGCCTGGAAATATTGACGGTGGTTAACATCTTGTTTTTAAAAACTCCTTTAAACATACCTATACTCAACAATATAAATGGCACACTGCGTGTGTTCATTGTGGAAGTTCTCTGATGGGACTATCACTAGCTTTCCCCCTGCCACTATAGGATTTTCACTTCCCTAGTCATAGTTCAGATACAAACCAAAGTGCACAGTGCAATTTTTCAGGACCCAGCGGAGAAGACTGCAGTAAAAGAACTAGATGTCGTTCTAGATTCATAGTAGATACTTCAGTTCTACAGGAAGTATATAGACCCTGTGCCATTCGCAAAGGCTCTGTGCTATTTAATTCACTGCAAAACAGCATGGAGTAGCCACAACATGTTTTATTTCTTCACTTATGAATTAGACAGTTTCTATCCTGCCATTCCTCCAGTATGGAGCACAGGGCAGCTTAGAACAATAGTGCATAAAATGTGTGTGTGTGTGTAATTTTTATATGATAAAAATGCAATCCATTGAAGGATCTGTAATGCTGCATCACAATTCTGAATTTGCATGAAGTCATGGTGGGATAGCTTGGAGGGACACTGAGAGGGGGGAAAGCAATTTTAAACAGTGGCATTGTATAAGGATACTTTGGAATATTTGAGGAATCCGGGTCCTTTGTCTCTCTTGCCTGATGCAGCTGAGGAATGGAAGACGGAGAAGTTTGAATACAGCATGAAAGGAGAAACACTGAAAGTAAGGAAAGGTGGGAGCTTTAAACAACAGCAGATGTTTCAGTAAAGCATGGATGGAGGAATACTGAGAGGAACAAAGTAGTGATTTTAAAGAAAGGCAAAAGCAGAGCAAGCAGGTGGGGGAGGAAGACAATGTGAGGGAGGAAGTAGTAGAAGAAAAAGAGAAGAGTTTAAGGAAAAGACAAACCCTTTGGGAGAACTATTAGATTATAATTAAACGAGTGGATATAAGATTGTAAACAAGATGATAATTTGCTTGAAAAAACTTTTTAACAATGTAAGTGGGAGCAGGAGACATGAGGAAGTCCAAACAAGTTATGAAATTTTGTGTATGATATAAGCAATGTTGTTTGTTATTTATGCTTTTTTCTTATAAAAATCTTAATAAATATTTATATAAAAAAGAAATGAAAAAGAGAAGAGTTTGGATTTGATATCCCGCTTTATCACTACCCTAAGGAGTCTCACAGCGGCTAACATTCTCCTTTCCCTTCCTCCCCCACAACAAACACTCTGTGAGGTGAGTGGGGCTGAGAGACTTCAGAGAAGTGTGACTAGCCCAAGGTCACCCAGCACCTGCATGTGGAGGAGCGGAGACGCAAACCCGGTTCCCCAGATTACGAGACTACCACTCTTAACCACTACACCACACTGGCATTTTAAAGCAATATTTGAGTACAGTAATAAGGGAATTTGGAAAGGCTCTGTTGTGTTTTCTTTTTGCTGTTATCTTTTGTGTTGTACCCATCTCTGCTATTTCTTCTTGTTAAAATTTGTTTGTTTTTTTAAAAAAATACCCTCACTGTTACTCCATCCCTGCTTTACTGTTGTTGTTTAAAATCACCATTTTCCTCTCAGTTTTTATAGACTCCCCACTTTACTCAAACTTCTGCCACTGTTTAAAACAGCCACTTTTTCCCCTTTCAGTGTATCTCCCTTCTTGCTGTACTCAAACTTCTCCCTCTTCCATTCTTCAGCTGCTTCATGTGAGAGAAAGAAAGAACACAGAGCCCTGTGCAAAGCGAGTGTAGAATAGGAGAGAGGAAGCGTGAAAATGGAGTGCTCTGTGCGCAAGGAAGAGTTGAGAAAAGTAAGGAGGGTGGTGGCAGGGAAAAGGAAGTAAAGGTGATAGCTGGGTTGCAGATGGAGGGTACGAGAGGCATGGGAATGGGGTTGAAGATGTAAGTACGGTCATTAAAAGTCTGCAGAATAGGAGGCGGTAGCTTCGTAACTGGGCAGAAGACGAAAAGGGTGCTTAGTAGTTGCAATGTGTGGGAGGAGGATACAGAATGTTACCATGCAAGTGGTTTGTGTGCAAGAGGAGCGTGTTACACAAAAGGAAGGGGAGGTGAAGGCATGGGGAGAAGGTGAAAATGGGTGCAAAGCGGGACTTCAGAATAGAAGACAGAAGTGAGTTTGGGAAGGTGAAAAAGTGAGCATGATGTGAGAAGCTCAAAGAGGTTAATGAGGGAATGGCAGGCAGTTTGCAAGTGGAGAAAGCAGGGGTGCAGCATTATAATACAGTGGTACCTCGGGTTAAGTACTTAATTGGTTCCAGAGGTCCGTTCTTAACCTGAAACTGTTCTTAACCTGAAGCACCACTTTAGCTACTGGGGCCTCCTGCTGCTACCGCACCGCCGGAGCACAATTTCTGTTCTTATCCTGAAGCAAAGTAGTCCTGAAGCACTATTTCTGGGTTAGCGGAGTCTGTAACCTGAAGCGTATGTAACCTGAAGTGTATGTAACCTGAGGTACCACTGTACATATATAAATCAGGCTGCAGTTAACCACCTATAAGCCTTCCTGTTTTTATTTGTGTATTTATTAATACATTTTTATCCCGCCTTGTTTCTCCAAGGAGCTCAAGGACACAGTCCTCCCCGTCTCTGTATTATCTTCACAACTACCCTGTGAGGTAGGTTGGACGGAGAGAGTGTGATTGGCCCAAAGTCGCCCAGTTAAGTTTCAGGCCTGAGCAGAGATGCAAACCCGTGTCTAGTCCAGCGCTCTAACCACTATACCACACTGCCTCTCAGAAAGATGTCAGAGATTCTATGCAGACAGAAGGAATGGCGGATTTTTTTAGGACCTTAGGTATTTTAACCAAAGTCAGACTCATTGGTCCATCTGTTGTCTCCCCCAGCCCTACTTTGAGGTGTCAGAGATCAAACCGGGGACCTTCTGCATGCAAAGTAGATGCTTTACCACTCAGCTACGGTCTCTCTGACTATATATAAAATAATAATGCAGCTATGGCGGCAAATGCGGTCCCAGCTTCTTCTAGTCTTCTCATTCTATGTGGCTCAGAGTTCAATAAGAGCCCTGCTTGCAGACAGCACAGGATGGGAGCAAGGATATAAAGCCACTCAATCTTTCATAATTGGGATGTGGAATCTGTGACCCTTTGGGTGTGCTGTACTCCAGTTGCCATCAGACCTAGTCAGCATACCGTGGTACCTCGGGTTAAGCACTTAATTCATTCTGGAGGTCCGTTATTAACCTGAAACTGTTCTTAACCAGAGGTACCACTTTAGCTAATGGGGCCTCCCACTGCCGCCGTGCGATTTCTGTTCTCATCCTGAAGCAAAGTTCTTAACCTGAGGTACTATTTCTGGGTTAGCGGAGTCTGTAACCTGAAGCGTCTGTAACCCGAGGTACCACTGTATTCAGGAATTCTGAACTCTTGTTTCGTATCATGCTGAGGTGGAAATAACTTCTGCCAAGTCCAGTCTAGTCACTGGAATCTGCCGGTAGCTAAAAGGTAAAAACTATTTTCAAGTCAAGAGGTGGCTTTTTAAAAAGCCAAGTCACAGTATGAGTTCAGTACACGAAGCTAAGAAAGCCATACGAACATTTAACATTAAGGCTGAGTAATCAAGGAGGCAAGGCGTTGCTTGTAGATTCAACCAGTAGCGTAAATGGTTCCTTTTTAAAATGAGTTACTATTAACAGTAATTAGCTACATTCATTTTAGCAGAAATGGAAGAGTGTTGCTCCAGGTAATGCTATTCAATAACAATCAACTGGAAGGAGTTTTAGAAAGGAAGTCTTGCTAAACAGTTATTATGGTGCTTGCTGAAGTTTAATGACAAAGGCTGCAATCCTGTTCAAAATTGTACACAAGTTCCATTGATACAGAATGCAAGTTTGTGCAACTCGGAGCATCATTGCAGCCATAAAGAGTCACGCCTTGGGGTAGTTAATCAAATAAGGAAGAGGGAATCGTGGAACATGGAAGGACTCTTTCAAGTGTGACAGGAAAGCAGCTTGGCTGGCAGTTTAATTCAGAAGCATCTAGGATGCTAGCTGGGTAGAAAAGATAATTCCGTCATTGATTGGTGATCATTTGATTTCTCTCTTAAAGTCGGAGAAAAGAAGTGCCCTAAAATAAAATGACCCTCCTAATTCCATTGTCCAGCAATTCTAATAGGGGAAGTCCAATCTACCTCTTGGTTTCTTCAGTCTACACACAGTTTAGGGAACATCAAGTATTTCTTTAACTAGTCACAGTAGAGCCTCTACTGCTAGGGAAAATGTACTTTCACTTGTTACAGGCTATAGGTTACAGAAGGACCCTGTGCCTTTGTGGAATTTGCCAGTGAGGCTGAAAGTGGACAGAGGGTGGAGTTGGACCAATGAGATCTAGGTTCATATCCCAGATCAGCCAGGAAGTTCACTGAGTGGCCTCAGTCAAACCTGTCTTCCAGTCCGATCTACCTTGCAGACTGTTGACAAGATAAAATAGCCAATTCCATGTACGTTACCCAGTGGTCCTAACTGCACCTGACCCTAAATCTGGAACCAGTTCCACTTAAAAGCACGGGCCATTTCCAAGTAAATGCACACTTTGCTTCTAATGGGAGACTGGAGCCAAACTTGCGCAAGGAAATGCAAACAGCCCCTTTGCCTCTGGCTGAGATCCAAGCCACTGGATCGCGAAATCTGGCGCGCGCCTGAACTGGGGCCAACCCCTTACCTTGAAAAGAGCGGCGTCCTCCTCTCGGTTGTAGTCCTGCTTGCCCGCGTGCTTCCAGGGGATGCGGAAGATGCTCTTCTCGTCGTTCTCCCACACCAGGCCTGGGTACTTGCCGCTGTCAATCTGCTCGATCAGCCACTGGCGGAGTTTCCCGTTGCCGCAGCTCACCGAGCTCATCCCGCCGCCGCCGCCTTCGCTGGTGCTGTGGATGCCGCGCTCGCCCTCCAGGTTCATGCCACGCGCCCAGCCGACGTCGCCCGCTCCGGCGCCTCCCCTGCCGACAGGAGGGAGAAGGGTCACGTGCCACGCGCCAGACACACGCGCGCGCGCGCTTCAGCGCCTCTGGGCTCTCCTTTCTCTCTAGCCCACAGAACGCGCCATTCCGCAAGTTTAGCGGGAGAAGCGCGAACTTCTTCTCCACACCCACCTTTTACTAGCGGGCAAGCGAAGGTCGGGGGCGCCGATGTCCACCACGGCTGGCTCCCAAGCACCCACCTAATTTCCCATGAAGGGGCCGGGCAACCACAAATTTCGGTGCCAGGACCACCATGCACACTTCACGGCGTCCACGGTCGCGGGGTCAAATTATCACTGCTGGTATCCAGAGTGAGAGAGAGAGAGAGACCCGTTCGCGAGGAAGCAGAGAGACCGTTCGCTCGTTTGGCGCCAACGCAGAGTAGCCCCTGCCTATGCCGCGTCTTCCTCACGCGCACCTCCTCTCCTCGCAAACACCTCAGAGTGGCCCCTGAGGAGAGCCACAAAATGGTGTCGCCCTCCCCGCCAGGGAAGAAGGACAAGGGGCATAGAAGGGGTGTCTGCTGCCCCTGAGGAACCTGCCGGCCGAAGCCGTCGCCTCACCTTCGCGTTTTTCCACCCCTCCCCTTCCGCCCTCCTGGTCACACTTCGCCCTGACCGGCTCTTCCTCGGAGCACACGCCGAATTATCTTTCTGTGTGTGCCTGCTTCGTTTTGTGCACTCCTCCCCCCTCAGAGCCGTCTTTGGTGGTGTTTTTCCCCTGACAGGCAACCCACATGGCCCAAAGCCGCGCCTCACCCAGCTCCCACTTCCCTGTCGCCTTCCCTCTCCTGCAGACGCTCATCCGTTCCCGCTTCCTTCCTCTATTCTGGGCTTCCTCGCGGCTGGCACGAGCTGGACCTCTCCTCATACTCACAGAAGCCCCTTCCACTCTCTCCCCGGCCGCCGTCCTTCTCTCTCTCGCTCGCTCCCTCCTTCCTCTCTCTGTTCAAACCCCCCGCCAAGGCCTTTCCCCCTTTGCTTTCCCACCCACGCCGCGGACTCTCCGCAGGAAACTCCTCACAGTCGCTCGCCAACGCGGCTGGCCCTGTTACCGTCATTCCCGCCCTCGCGCCCCGGCCCAGAGAAGGCCGAGAGGGGACTGGGCTCCGAGCAGCCGCTTCGCCCTCGTGACACATTTCCTCTCATCCGCCCAAGAAGCGCTGCCTCACAAACCCGCGGCCGCCCCGGCTCGGCGGGACTCCCGCCCGCGCGGCACGAGGGGCGCCCGCCGATCCAGAACGCGGGGGATGGCGCTGCGCCAGTGGCCAGACGCGCCGCCTCCGCCGCGGCTCTTGAGCGCGTTTTCTCGGGCCAGTCCTAGGAAAAGGTGCCCCGGCGAGGATCGCGGCGTGCGTTGGCGCAGCTGCGCTCAAACAGTACTATTTGGCCCCGCGCCGACTTGGAAGCAGTCAAACGCTTATATATAAAACACTCAGCGCTATGCTCTGGGCTCCCACGGGGTGCGAGGCCACTGGCGCCCCCTTGGGGGCGCGATTTCCGAGTAAACGTGCATAGGATCGGCCTGCTCCAGCCCAATCCTGCGCCTATTTATTCGGCAGTAAGTGGCGCGCAGGGTTTGTTTGAGCAGCTCCCTAGTAAATGTGTGTAGGATCGCAGCCTGCGAGTCAGTGTCTTCGAGTTTCGCGGGCACAGCTGTCAACTTTTCCCTTTTCTTGCGAGGAATCCTATTCGGAATAAGGGAATTTCCCTTAAAAAAGGGGGAAAGTTGACAGCTCTGTTCGCGGGGCTTCCGAGTAAACCTAGAATCCAAGAGTTGGAAGGGACCTTGAGGATCATCTAGTCCAACCCCCTGCGATCTAGTCCAACCCCCAGCTGTCCCTTACCCGCGATCTTGGTATGATCAGCACCATGCTCTAACCAAACGGAGCTACCCAGTGGTAAGAGGATCGCGCGGCTAGGCTGCTACTGCCGGACATCTTCCAGCCACGCTGAAAATCGATGGGAGTTGTTTCGACATTGAAATACATTGTGGGTGGTATGTAACCAAGTCAAGGCAGGATCTGCGGAAATTCTGGTGCTGCGATTGAAGACATCAAGCCTTTGCTACTGCCCTTAAGCAACGAGGTCTTCCCGCCCCAAAGCAGGTTTTCGCCCATAGAGATCAACGGTAAGCAAGCACACCTGCACAAATTCTACATTAACGAATATCCCAAAGGGCGATTACCGAAGCAAAGCCTTGTCGGGGCAGAGAAGGTGCTTTGAAAAGCCACACATGCACATCTCCCCCTCCCAAAAAAAAACACAACAAGACGATCGGTATGTATATAAACATTATTTACACCAAAACACAAGCATACTTACTGAACCACGAAGGTAAGCACTATAAATAAACGCTGCGCACACCGCAGTGCTTACGTGTGGGCCGCAGGAGACTTAAGGCGCAACCCCAGACTCACTTTCAGTGCCATTGGACTCAATGGGGCTTCCTTCTGGAACTGCACTGCTGGTGGAGGGTGCAATGCCTTACAGAGATCGGCGGCTACATTTAATGATCTACATCCAAATAAATATTATTACCAACGGGTGGGTGCTGCCTTCCTATAGGGAAGCAGAGGTGGTTGAAGTTTAAAAAGGGAATATAGACTGTATAGTAAAAGTGAATGTATTATATTAAGTAGAGGCATTCATTGAATTGGAATAAATGGGTAATCATAGACCCCCGGCGGAGGCAGGATTGCATTTGCTTGCATCCATCACTTGCTCTCGCTTTCCCTTCACTCTTGTCCTCCCCCCCCCCCCCCCGTCGAAATTTCGACGGGAAGCTCCCGGCAAAGCGCCTGGACAGGGGTTCATGCCCTTCTATAAACTAAAATCTCGTAGGCTGAAATGAATGTGAGCTGCAGGGCTAGTTATGCGCTAAGTATCATCTGGTCTCCCGCTTCTTCCATTCGCCAGGACCTTTTCCCGGGAGACCTGGCTCTTGCTGCGCCCCCCACCCCACCCCCAAAACAAGAATCACCTTCTCTTCATCCCTGCATTGCAGGGGGGGCTAGATGGCCTTTGAGTTCCCTTCCAACTCTTCCATGATTCTATGAACTGTTTGCTTTCCCTCTCCAAACGGTGGCCATTCCCACGAGATGACCGAGACCCGCATATACTTTCTCCCTCCCTCGCATCCTTCCTTGAGCTTTGCACAACCCACATTCTGCTTTCAGAGAACCTGAGCCCCCAAATTCGGGGGGGGGGTGTCTTTCCTTTTTCTGTCCTCCTCTTCAAAGTTGGCCAAAAAAAAAAAAGTTGTTGAAATTCAACAGCTGCCTCGGTTGGTCTCAGAATATACTTTGGTTCTCTTGTGCTGTGGGCAAAGTTTGTGCTGGACCTGAAGTCCTAGTCAAGCCTTAAACTGCTCCCGTTCCGCTTTCAACCTTAGAATCACAGAATTGTAGAGCTGGGGACCCCAGAGAGATATCTAGTCCAGCCCCTTGCAAATGCAGGAATCTTTCCGAACTCGAACCCACGACCCTGAGATGGAGAGTTCGGTGCTCTAACGACTGAGCTGTCTCAGTCACTTCTGTTGCTTGTTCTGCCGTGGCCCAGGAGGCTGCGGTCTACATGGCTGCCTCCTGCGAACCAACACACCCAACACACCTTTTTAATATGTTTCTCAGAAGACTTGGGGGGGGGGGGGTCAGTCGACTGCACCCATTCGTTAGGCATAGAGTAGAACCTGAGAGTAAGCCGTGCGGGATCAGACCCAAAGTCGGCACGGTATCCTGCCTCCCACAACAGCTATCCACACACTTACAGGAAGCACAAAAGGAAGGCATGAATGCAACGAGGAAAGGGCCATAGATCAGTGGAAGTGTGCGCAGAATCACAGAATTGTAGAGTTGGAAGGGACCTCGGGGTCATCTAGTCCAACCCCCCAGGAATGCATGATTACCAGTTCGAATCCCCTGGTAAGATGCAAAAGAACCCCGCCTAAAACAATGAGGAGGGGAGGAGCGATCTACCTCCGGTTGGTAGAGCATTGAGACTCTTCATCTCAGGGATCGTGGGTTTGAGCCCCACTCGGGGTGAAATGTGCCTGCATTGCAACGGGTTGGACTAGATGATCCTCGCTCGGGGTCCCTCCCAACGCTGCAATCCTGAGATTATGTGACTTGTGCTATTGGGAGCTGGAGTCCAGCAAGATCCGGATCGTGCCCCAGTGAGTTAGATGGGCTACTGCTCTGACTCGGTATAAGCCAACTTCCTAGAAACCTCCCCTGCTGCTCGCCCTCTTGCAGCCAGATACACTGCCTCTGATCCCGGAGGCTCTATCTAGCTTTAGGAGAGGGTAGCTAAATGAGTACCTGCCTTCCTGCCTTCATATCACCGTAACATACATTGCCTATAGGTTCTCCCAGCAATGGCTTCAGTTACCTTCCTCTAGGGTTCATCCACCCCACATGGCAGCTCACCTGTGCTCTCTGTGCGAATGGGTCTGGGGGCTGTAGGGACACCGCCCCTTCTAACAAATTTCCCCCTTTTCCAGCTGTGCGAGAACCCTACCGATGTCTTAATCATCTGAAGCAATCAAGAGAAATATAGATATATCTGAATACTATTTACCCACCCACCACTGCTGCTAATCTAAAGAGCATGATTAGCTTAATAGGAGAGTAAATAGGAAGGTCCTCAAAGTTTAGGTTACCAGGGTCTTAAATGCAGAGTCTGGGAATCAAAGGATAGTTCTGGAATCACTTGATCTCCATTAAGATCGGGCAGCAGAGTCGAAGTCTGTCCTAGCAGAGACAAAAACCTCCTAGCACCTCCGAGGTGAGCTCTTAGGATGAAGGGAGGTATATAAATTTAATAAATAAAAACAAAATAATTTTTAGAATTTGTCCTCGTGAGTTTTCCTGGGCCAGAAAGCAGCTCTGGTCCAGGGAAGCTCGCGATGACCAATCACACTTGTTCCCATCTAATGCATCACCAAGTTGATTTTTTTAAAAAAGCGCTTCCTAAAGACTGCAGCATCAGAAGAGAAACTGTCCCCTACAGACACCAGTAGCAGGCTTTTCCTTACGGAATTGGTCTAAACTTGCAGCAAGCTTTGGGGGAGCACATCATTTTCCTTTCCCGTCCGGTTGGAGAGCTCTGTGCGGTTCGAAAACTTGCTTAATATAATAGAGCCAACTCTATATGCTAAAGGGATTTTTAGATCCATGCGGCTGCGCCGGAGACCAAACCTGCGGAAACTAAAACTGCAGAACTGAACATACTTGCAAGGCGGTAAGTCCCACTGAACTCAGTGTGGCTCACTCTGGAGTAAACATGCTTAGGGGCAGTGTCAACGTGCAGGCGTATTTATTCTGAAGTAAAACCCCTCTGTGCTTGGTGGGGCTTACTTTCGAGTAAGTGCGCGCTGGGCTACAGTCGTGAAGTGGAATCCTCTGCACATTATGCACTGCTGGGAAGGGTAAATGGGTGTTACTCCTTCGTGTGTTTAGGATTGTAATCTTAGCTGCTCCCTCTTTCTAAGTGAAGTGTATAGCTAGGGTCAGAGGAAAGAGTATCTTTGCAGAATATTTGCACAAACAGGGCTGAAGTCTCCTAGCTGAAGTCTGCGGGGGCGCTTCCAGACGGTCGCTATTTTCGGGTGGGACTCGATCACATCCTGGCAAAGTCAGCTTACAGGGCATTTTTCGGGGTAAGGAAAGAGGCAGCCAAATGCGCTGGACAGTAACAATTGTTATACGACGGAACGTCGTATAACCTCCCCGTCGATCAATCGGAATGGACTAGGCTCGATAACCCGAGCCTCGCGAAAGAACGTGGCTCTCGGGTTGCGCTCAGAAATAAAAGAAATATCACCCGGAGCTTTAACTTCTGCAGCCTGCAGCAGTTGTGGGGTGAGAAACCTCGCTTAGGCAGGCCATAACCGAAAGGACTAGGAATCGGGTGGGTAGTAATTTGCTTCCCAAAAACTTCGCTCGCCTCCCTCCTTTTTACAGAACAGACCAAAAAGAAAGAGGGAAACGACAGGCCAGGAGCCACATCTTTAACCACCTTTCTTCCTGTCTCGGCACAGAAGAAGTCTCAGCCACGTGATTCGGCATCACCTCTTCTTGGGCCAGGATCAGACCCATATCTCTCTCCCGCACCTGCCCGCCACGCCACGCGGTCTCCCCGGAGTACTACGAAATGCACTTCATTCATAAAAGACGACGAACGCGATCTCGACTAGCAGAGATAAGGGAAGCGGAGCGGAGCCGCCGGAAGGGGTAGAAAAGCGATTCAACTTGCAAAAAGGGCTGCGAGAGGGAGAGGAGACGATGCTTTAGAACAAGCTCTGGAAGAGGATCCACAGGCCAGTTAAGCCCTCACACCTCCGAGATGAACTCGAGAGGCGGGGGTGGGGATTGCTTGGCAAATGGTCCGTATCCTGAACCCGTCGCTATATGGCCTTCCGATCATCACCTATGGCTGCAATAATCTTATCCAGATGGAGAGAAGTCCTACGGGATTCAAGGGGGCGAGGGCAGGACTGCGCTTTGCAGCCACGCACTGGTACCCATAGCTCAGTTGGTGGAGCACCAGACTCTTTAGGGTCGTGGGTTCGAGCCTCAACTTGGGTAGAAGGTTCCTGCGTTGCAGGGCAGGGTTTAGACTAGTTGACTCTGGTCTCTTTTAACTCTACGATTCTATGAATTCGTTCCCGGTTTACTCTCGTCACCACCGCGGCTGCCCGCGTTAAAGAGTCGACTGGCTTAAGATCACCAGGAGGGCTCGGAATTCGAACTCGGCTCCCTCAAGTCCAAACTCCAGGACTTCTTTGCTTTGCTTTGCCTCGCTCTCCGATGAGTCAACTCAGTTTTAACACAGGCTGAGGGTCCCCATGTGCCAGATCTATAGCGCACCTGAAGGCGGTCAAAAAGACCTCACTCCAGAGCGGGATGTCTGGAGCACGTTTACTCCGAATTAAGTCCCATTGGACACGGAACTGGCTCCCTCTCCATCATCAACTGTCCCCGCCCGCCACCCCCTGAATGAAAAGAGGGCGCTTTGGCAAACTTACCTCTCTCTCTCTCTCTTTCCTCCCTTGCGGAGGGCGAGCGCAGAGCCTTTACTCCAAATGATTTTGGAGACGTGGAGAGGGTGGGGGGGGGGAGCGAGAGAGAAATCAGATTTCAAACCGGAATAAACTGAGCCGCGAGAGGGAAAGGGGAACTCTCTTTTATGACCCAAGCGGAGAGCCTGAGGAGAGGGCGGGGCTTTAGGGGGCGGGGCTTGACAGCGGGATGAATGCTGGATGCGTCCCGTTAGAGGGCGTTTCAGCATCAGAGAAGATGCGCAGAAGAAGACGAAGGGCTCCCTCCATACATCCCCGCGTTTCCTAAACGAGATTTGCCAGGGACTCCCACGCCACCCTTTCCCTGGAAGCCCTAACCCTTCAAACCCCCGACGGCGGGTTCACACGTGCTTAGTTCACCCCACCGCGACTGTTGCGTCTCAGATGCTGACTTGTCTGGCTAAGGACCGGCCAGCGCAGAAAGAACTTCGGGTGGATTCTGTTCACACATCCAACCGCTACTCGCATCGTGTATGCTCAGGAATCCGCTGCAGAGGAACCCATTACACGTGAACGTGTGAACCGGCCCCAATGGTGTGTTGCCCCAATGCCAGGGGCCCCCTCCTCCTGCCTTGACTGTTTGACTTCCCATGTCCCAGGGCTGAACAGGTGACAAGCCTAGAGAACACGGTTGCCACTCTCCTTTAGAACCAAAGAGCAAGTTACATTAGAGAAAGAAAGAAAGAAAGAAAGAAAGAAAGAAAGAAAGAAAGAAAGAAAGAAAGAAAGAAAGAAAACGAAAGGAAGAAGAAGTGGGCGCTTTTATTTTGAGCAAAAAGTAGCGGCACGCCAGGTTTCTGTGGGAAATCTCCCCTCTCCCCTCTCCCCTGCCTGAAACTTTGGGGCAGCCGAAGGACTTGTACTCCTTCTGCATTAACAGATCTGTGGCATTTCTGTCCATCCGTCCCCCGCCCTCCGGATCCGACCCACAAACATGCCACGAAACCGCGAGGAGCAATCACGTTTCTATTCAACTCCATTCCCTTTCGTCCGCCCAGTTTGACCCGAGTTCTAGAGGAAGCTTCTGTTGTTTTGAAAAACGCTTCTTCTAGACAGAGAGATATCTGGTTTCCATCAAAGGGCGAAAGTGTTCACCAAAGAGCCCTCGACAAAACCTTTCGTGTTTCATTTAAGGAAAGCCTAGGGGCTTTCTTCTTCTTAATTTTCAGAACTGGATGACAACTTGAACTGAGAACAGCGTCACCTTATGCTGGGTTTGAGTCTCTGCAAAGGTGGGAGCATGATGCCACCACCCTGCTTATGTTCCAGATTGAGGAAACACGCAGCGTTGACCAATTGGCTGTATGTATCAGCAGCCTTGGGGGACCTGTGACCCTTCAGATGCTGCTGGAATAGAATAGCCTCCATCGCTGACCATTGCATGGAAGCTGGTGCCCAGCAACATTGGAAGAGCCACTCAGGTCCAAAAAACCATCTGTGCAGCCTTGCAACTCCAGAATTACAGGGGAAGACCCCACACCCCTTCATCTGCATGTATGCAAAGCTAGACCCATCAACTGACACTTTTTTCTTTTTCCGTTTGCTTGTCAAGCCAGTCACCAACTTTCCCAAGGTGGTCCTTTTGAAATCAGGCAGGACTGCGCAAAAGAG
Organism: Podarcis gaigeae; assembly: GCF_964106915.1. NCBI lineage: Eukaryota > Metazoa > Chordata > Lepidosauria > Squamata > Lacertidae > Podarcis > Podarcis gaigeae. Next base: position 65,579,254 of record NC_139683.1, on the reverse strand, counting down.
AAGCAGGAAGATGCGGTTCATCGGTGCCGCTGACCGTTTTAGGGGACATCTAAAAGTCATCGGGTGGCGCTGTGGGTTAAACCACAGAGCCTAGGACTTGCCAATCAGAAGGTTGGTGGTTCGAATCCCCATGATGGGGTGAGCTCCCATTGCTTGGTCCCTTCTCCTGCCAACCTAGCAGTTCGAAAGCACATTAAAGTGCAAGTAGATAAATAGGGAAGGTAAACGGCGTTTCCGTGCGCTGCTCTGGTTCGCCAGAAGCGGCTTAGTCATGCTGGCCACATGACCCGGAAGCTGTACGCCGGCTCCCTTGGCCAATAAAGCAAGATGAGCGCCGCAACCCCAGAGTCATCCATGACTGGACCTAATGGTCAGGGGTCCCTTTACCTTTACCTATAAGTCATGCACACCCTAGGACGACTTGGGAGCGAGCTGAGGAGCATGCTGAAGTAGCTAGCCAGGTCTCCCTGATGAGTGGCCCTTGTTTTAAGGGCCGAGGCCTACTTCTAGATACCCAAAGTAGTAATGCAAGAAAACAATGGCTCTGAGCATGTAAAGAGTGCACTTCTCCCTAACCCCTGTGGAAGCAGTGTCCACACATATTCAGGAGTCAATTGCAATGTTCTTCTGGACATCATTGAGGATCTATCAGACCCAGAGGACACTCTCCTTATCTCTCTCCACCCCTGCCTTGCTCTCCTTGCTTTCTGTGCTCTTTGAAGCATTACAGTGATACCTCGGGTTACATACGCTTCAGGTTACAGACTCTGCTAACCCAGAAATAGTACCTCAGGTTAAGAACTTTGCTTCAGGATGAGAACAGAAATTGTACGATGGCGGCAGCAGGAGGCCCCATTAGCTTAACAGTTTCAGGTTAAGAAAGGAATTCCAGAATGAATTAAGTACTTAACCCGAGGTACTGTATCATCATAACCCATTGTATCACCATCATTATTATCATGACCACTATAATAATTTTTTATTATTATTATTATTATTATTATTATTATTATTATTATTATTATTATTATTAACCTGCCCTTCACTCCAAGGTCCCAGGGAAGGTTACAACAAGAATTAAACAATTCAATGAACTTCACTCCTATTGTTCTACCAGTCTTGTCCATCTGAAGATAAGAGATCTCAGGTGGCACAAGGGGTCAGTGAGTCTGGCTGTTAACCGGAAGGTTGCTGGTTCAAGCCCACCCAGGCATGGCTGTGAGCAAGATTCCTGCTTCGAAGCGGGTTGGACTAGATGACCATTGGGGTCCTGATTCCAACTCTACAGTTCTAGGATTCTAAGGTCTCTTGCGCCTCAAAAATATTCAGCCCCTTCTCCCTTGCTGCGCTTAATGCTTGGAGTTGCCTCCCAGAGCACTTCCTTCAAATGCTTTCTCAAGGCTTACTTGTTTCTGTCCACTTGCTGCTATAGGTAAGCCTGGAACCAAACCAAAGCATGGACAACTGAAACAACTTCACATTCTTTCCCTCTTGAGCTTAATAATAATAATAATAATAATAATAATAATATATTATTTATATCCCGCCCATCTGGCTGGGCCTCCCCAGCCACTCTGGGCAGCTTCCAACAGAATATTAAAATACAATAACCTATTAAACATTAAAAGCTTCCCTAAACAGGGTTGCCTTCAGAGGTCTTCTAAAAGTTGGATAGTTGTTTATTTCCTTGACATCTGATGGGAGGGTGCTCCACAGGGCAGGCGCCATCACTGAGAAGGCCCTCTGCCTGGTTCCCTGTAACTTCACTTCTCGCAGTGAGGGAACCACCAGAAGGCTCTCAGAGCTGGACCTCAGTGTCCGGGCTGGATGGTGGGGGTGGAGACACTCCTTCAGATATACTGGACTGAGGCCGTTTAGGGCTTTAAAGGTCAACACCAACACTTTGAATTGTGCTTGGAAATGTACTGGGAGCCAGTGTAGGTCTATCAAGACCGGTATTATATAGTCTCTCTCTCTCCCCCCCTTCCTTTGCCCCGACAACCCATGTCAAAGTTTCATTATAGGCTCCTTGTGAGGAGTTTCCATATACTGAGTCAAACTATAGTAAACTCTGGTTACAAACTTAATTCGTTCCAGAGGTCCGTTCTTAACCTGAAACTGTTCTTAACCTGAGGTACCACTTTAGCTAATGGGGCCTCCCGCTGTCACCACACCGCCAGCGCATGATTTCTGTTCTCATCCTGAGGTAAAGTTCTTAACTGGAGGTACTATTTCCAGGTTAGCGGAGTCTGTAACCCAAAGTGTTTGTAACCCAAGGTACCACTGTATTTGTATTATGTAAGCTGGCTACCAACGGATCTCCAGGATTACAGACCAGGATCTCTCCCTGTCCTGTCTGGAGATGTCAGGGATCTCCCCCCACTGAGCCAGCATTGAGAGCCCCACCATTGAGAGCAAATGTGTCTCACTCACCTTCCTCAACTTGTAGCCTACAAAGCTCAGGCCTCTTGGGCAGCCCTAAACAAGAGCATTCTTAAGTGAGGTTGGCATATACTGCAACATTTTATTGCAATTGCCCCCAGTTATAGCACCGAATGACCATTCAAATGCACTTGTTGAAAATGGAAGGGGGCAGTTCACACAGTCAGATGTGGGTCTCAAGTGTTAAGAAATGAAGCAGCAGGAAATCAAGAGATACCGTGGATCTGTGAATGGCCTCACAACCGATTCCTGGGTTCAAACTGAGATAATTAGAGCAAATAGCTGTGGGTTAAACCACAGAGACTAGGACTTGCTGATCAGAAGGTCGGTGGTTTGAATCCCTGTGACGGGGTGAGCTCCCATTGCTTGGTCCCTGCTCCTGCCAACCTAGCAGTTTGAAAGCACATCAAAGTGCAAGTAGATAAATAGGTACCGCTCCGGCGGGAAAGTAAACGGCGTTTCTGTGCGCTGCTCTGGTTTGCCAGAAGCGGCTTAGTCATGCTGATCGCATGACCCGGAAGCTGTACGCCAGCTCCTTCGGCCAATAAAGCAAGATGAGCGCTGTAACCCCAGAGTCGGTCACGACTGGACCTAATGGTCAGGGGTCCCTTTACCTTTACCTATACTTAGGATGTGCCAGGATGCTTCCAGTCAATTACCTTTTGTAATCAGAGCATTCTCAATTTCCAACATTTTGAATATTAGAAGCGCAAGAAAAGATGCAGAATATATTAAGAAACCCGTCAAAGAAGATGAAATTAGGTAAGATGGAACCTTAAAAGCAACTGTATGCAATTTGGGTTATAAAAATTGACGTTGGGTGAGCAGGAAGTCACTAGTTTTGCTGTATTGGAATATAACCGTTGAGTAACAAATGTAACTTTCAATATGGAAGAAGAATAAAATATTATTATTTAAAAATATTAGAAATATTCTGCCCTCCCCTCCATTTTTAAGCTATTCATACCAATTTTACCTTGCTTGTGAATCCCCTCGGCATATTGCCATTTCTGGGAAACAGTTACTTTACAAAAAAGAGAGAGAGAGGAGAGAGAAAATCTAGCACAGACAAACTATCCTGAGTAAGAACAGATGTAAAACAGAGTGTACTAATAGTGCTATCCTACGAATGCCTACTCTGAAGCAAGTCTTATTAAGTTCAATGGGACTTACTCCCAGGGAAATTATTAAAGGACCTAAATTTTCAGCCTTTCAGGAAAGGTAGGAGGATGAACTCTGTACACAGGAAGGCCCATTTCGCTTTCTCGTAACCACTTTGCTACTCTGTTAACCACTGGTGTTTTTACACTTCTTTTGAAGTCGCTCTGAGCATTTGCCAGAAATAGTTATTGTTTCTTCTAAACTCAAGGCCTTTGAGTGTGTGACTGCTAGGGGGAAGAGGAGCCTAGTCTGTCCTTTAGCCTTTCTCTCTCTCAGCTAAGCCACAGGCAGAAATTCAGCAGGTGTCACTTTCCCTATCTCTACAAGGGGGAACCACACCTGTTGAGTCAATACCTGTCTCACAGCTCTTAAAATTGCTCCGGCCAGAATTAAAACTGCAAACCCGATTTCCAGGCTCAGGAGAGCCTCAGGATGACATATTTATATAGAATTTGTTCTGATTTGCTTGCACAAAATTTACCCAGGAGTCAGACTATGTCCAGTCCAGCATTGGTTATAATATGATTGCAGGGAGACTATATGACAATGAACATCCTGCATTAATCCCAATTTGCTTGTGAGGTGTTTAACCATTTGTTCCTTCCACACTTTTCAGTGTGGCCACTTCCAGACAACCTGTTCACTGAGCATTTCTCCCAATCTGTTTGCAGGAAGATTAGGTAAAGGTAAAAGGTAAAGGACCCCTGGATGGTTAAGTCCAGTCAAAGGCGACTATGAGGTTGCGGCGCTCATCTCACTTTCAGGCCGAGGGAGCCGGTGTTTGTCCAAAGACAGCTTTCCAGGTCATGTGGCCAGCATAACTAGACCGCTTCTGGTGCAATGAGACACTGTGGCGGAAGCCAAAGCGCACGGAAATGCTGTTTACCTTCCCACCACAGCAGTACCTATTTATCTACTTGCACTGGTGTGCTTTCAACTGCTAGGTTGGCAGGAGCTGGAACAGAGCAACAGGAGCTCACCCAGTCATGGGGATTCGAACCACCAACCTTTTGATCAGCAAGTCCAAGAGGCTCAGTGGTTTAGATCACTGCCACTGGCAGAGGAATGGGGGGCGGGCAGGGGGAGCACACTGCCCCTGGCACCATCGGGGAAGGGGGGGTACCATCGCGGCTGCCCCTCTGGACATGTGCCATGCGCACCCCTGCTGCACCGGGTGCCACACCCCCACGGATGGTGTGCCACACCCCAGGACGCATGCCATGCCCCCGCGGATGGCACATCACACCCCCAAGACACCCCCCACACCCCCTGGGATGTGTGCCAGCTACGCCCCTGCCCGCTCTCCACCCCCAGTGTCAGAACATGCAGCTTCGCCACTGGCCACAGTGCCTCCCGCGTCCCTATAGGGAGATTAGATGACATTGGCTATTCAACGAGTATTCACATTCTGTCTTGTTTGTGGGAAGGTTAGGTGACATTGCAAGAACACAAAAGTTATCTCACATTTCCCAGTGCGTTTCCTTGTCACAGAAAGTCCTACAATTCGGGGAAAGCAGGTCTGTTGTGCAAGAATCAGAGAATCATACAGATGGAAGGGACCCTGAGGATCATCTAGTCCATCATCTGTGCACAACCCAGCAAATTTTAGGCACTTTAGAAAATTATTGTTATTAGAATTGATAATACCTATTATGATAAAATTGTACTTGTAATTCCATTTGAACTGTGTCTTCTTCATGGTTCAGCACCGAGTTATGCAGATGTAACTTGAATCCCTGGTTATCAAAAAGGCTTAGGGTGGTATTTTGTGTTTTTTTAGATATATTTTAATTTTATGTTGTGAACTGCCCTGAGATCTACAGGTACAGGGTGGTATACAAATTTTAATATAAACAAACAAACAAACAAACAAACAAAGGGACAATACTGGTACTGAGGACAAGGGCTTCTTGGGCCATTTTTCAATGGCTTTTACCGTATTTTTCGCTCTATAAGATGCACCTAGTTCTTGGAGGAGGAAAACAAGAAAGAAGCAGTATAAAGTAACGGGTAGATTAAGTACAGTGAGATTAGTTGGAAGTCAGTTTTAAATTTATTCTATATCAGTTTTATAATTGTGTTCAGTATCAGGAGTATATAGGATGATAACTATATTAATCTTCTTGTATATTATAGTGTGGTGGTTTGTTTGATTCTTCTGTTATTTGTTTGTTTGTTTGTTTACTTTTATGTATGTCTGTTCTTTCATAAATGTATTTATTTTATATTAATAAAGATATATTTTTTAAAAATGAAATGCAAGAGAGAGAGAAATGTATTGATTTGGTTGTTGGCTGGTCGGCATCCATCCGTCTCGAGAGACAAAGGCGTGTGCACCCAAGGGTGAAGTCAAACCACTGAAAAAAGAAATTAGCACAGCAACGAAGGGAGTGGGTGGTGTTACATTCATAAAGAATAAGTGTAGAGCCTAGCCCATGAAGAAGGAAGTCTGGGTTTATAAGGGACCACTGTATTTGTCCCAACACTTTACAGAAAATGATGAGTCACTGTTCTCAACAGCTCTTTGGGAAACGGCACGTTCACACAGAAGCTGCAAAGCAAGAAGGGCCATAGCTGTGTCATAATTTCGTGTCATCATTAATGCCAGGGAGCACAGAATCCATTAGATTAGCATTTGAAATGATTTAAATAAGAAAACTTCAAATTTTAATAAGCATCTTCACATTTCTTAAATATTTTCATTGGAACACAGGGTACTAAAACACATTTTACAAAAAAAAAAACAACACCCACATTTAATTTTAATCTTTAAAAAATTCTTTATTTCTTAATTGAATTTATATACTGCCCGATCCCCAGTGGTCTCGGGGCGGTTCACAAAAGATCACAATATATAAAATCAAAAATCCCCCCCAAATGAGCCACAATTTAGAAGGGTATTGGATGTCAGTCAGGTCAACCGAAGGCCTGGTTAAAAAGGAATGTTTTTGCCTGGCACTTAAACATGTACAATGAAGGTGCCAGGCGAACTTCCCTAGGGAGAGCATTCCACAGATGGGGAGCCACTGCAGAGAAGGCCCCGTTCTCGGGTTGCCACCCTCCGGACCTAATCTCCATATGTGTATAAAGGTCCTGGGCTGTTCAGATGACAAGGCACATGCACACACACACCCCTCAGCCTCACCGATGTGGTCCAAAGGAAAGCAGAGCAATACGTTTGGCACCAGCTTGGCTGCAGAAGTTGCCGGAAGGAGACGTGCAAAGAACCATCCAACCCTCTTAGGGACTCCGCTCTGGATTTATGTAGGGCTTACCCCCTGAGCCAGGCATAGGCAAACTCTGGCCCTCCAGATGTTTGGGACTACAAATCCCATCATCCCTAGCTAACAGGAGCAGTGGTCAGAGATGATGGGAATTGTAGTCCCAAACATCTGGAGGGACAGTTTGCCTATGCCTACCCTGAGCCTTTTCTCCTCCCAAAGGTAGAAGAGGTTTAGGATCAGAGTTTCACTTCTCTTAGATGGGCTAGCTTCTCAGGTGGATGAGCTCCACCCAAAGGTGGATTTTGGGCAATCAAAATTTGCCAAAGCCCCTGCTTCTCATGCTCCGTTCTACAGCATTGTTGTGGTGCCACCTACCAGTCGTAATACCTTAAAACCGCCTGTTCCCCTTCTGCCCCTCGCTTCCCCTTGCACCTTATTGACCCGTCAACCTGCTATTGGTCTTGTCTGCTCAATCTGCCTGTCTTCCTATGCCAGGGATGTCTATTGATTTAATGGCTCTCTAATATGATACATGGGATGCGGGTGGCACTGTGGGTTAAACCTCAGCGCCTAGGACTTGCTGATCTCATGGTCGGCGGTTCGAATCCCCACGCCGGGGTGCGCTCCCGTCGTTCGGTCCCAGCGCCTGCCAACCTAGCAGTTCGAAAGCACCCCCGGGTGCAAGTAGATAAATAGGGACCGCTTACCAGCGGGAAGGTAAATGGTGTTCCGTGTGCTGCGCTGGCTCGCCAGATGCAGCTTGTCACGCTGGCCACGTGACCCGGAAGTGTCTGTGGACAGCGCTGGCTCCCGGCCTATAGAGTGAGATGAGCGCACAACCCTAGAGTCTGGCAAGACTGGCCTGTACGGGCAGGGGTACCTTTACCTTTACCTAAGATGATACATGGGACGCGGGTGGCGCTGTGGGTTAAACCACAGAGCCTAGGACTTGCCAATCAGAAGGTCAGTGGTTCGAATCCCCGTGACGGGGTGAGCTCCCGTTGCTTGGTCCCTGCTCCTGCCCACCTAGCAGTTCGAAAGCACGTCAAAGTGCAAGTTGATAAATAGGTACCGCTCCGGCGGGAAGGTAAACGGCGTTTCCGTGCGCTGCTCTGGTTCGCCAGAAGCAGCTTAGTCATGCTGGCCACATGACCTGGAAGCTGTACACCGGCTCCCTCACCCAATAAAGCGAGATGAGTGCCGCAACCCCAGAGTCAGCCACCGCTGGACCAAATGGTCAGGGGTCCCTTTACCTTTAATATGATACATGCTTAAGTGGGGTGGTGGTGGGGTGGTTAAGCTTATAGATTTTATGGCTCCCTTCAGATGTGACTGCTCCTTCATAAGCCATTTAAGTTAGGAAGGCATAATTTTGGTTTGTGGTTGAGCAAAGGTGGGGGAAGGCAGGTTTGCGTGATAGCAAAGTCCTTATATCTGCACATGACAGTTATCGAGAGGCAGAGGGACCTCTTGGGTTGTGGCGAAGGTGTGACTTAAGCTGAGGACTTCCTTGCTCACACCCTCAGTCACTGTTCAGTACTAGCTCCCCTCTGTGAGAGATGCTGTTCCCCCAATACTGTGCAGGGATTCTCCACCTAGCCTCAAACACCTACTAAGTTCTCAGGGGTTGATGGAAGTTCTTGAGCTGCAACAGAGGGTCCTACATACATTTATTTGCACCTGCAGGCTGTGTACATGTAGAGTTATAGCTTTTCTTTTTTTTTACAACCTTGTGTTTCTGTAGCTTAGTTTAGATGAACATTTGCCTAAAAACAAAGGAATGAACTCCCATTTCCAAGTCCCGAAATCAATAAAGCGATTTTTGTATATATGACTGTATAATGTATTATGTAATATGCATGGCATGTATTACAATACAGGAAAAAATAGAGCTTATACTTGTATTATTATTATTAGTTTAATTTTAGCATAATTGTTTCTTGCTTTGTTTTTACTTTTATTATTTGTTAAGTTATTGTATAGTTTGTAATTTGCTTTATCTAATGCTGTATTGTTTTTAACACTCGATTGGGAGCCACCCTGAGTGGCTGGGGAAACTCAGCCAGATGGTCGGGGTATAAATAGTAAATTATTATTATTATTATTATTATTATTATTATTATTATTATTATTATTATTATTATTTATATACAATGTTTTGTACACTGTACAAGGTGTATCAGTTCTTATTGCATAAATTAATTTGAGGTTGCAAGCACCATAAACTTTCCACATTTAGTTGATTGCACATTCTACACAGTGATGATTTCTTGGTATCTGGAGAATGGATGGCTCCTGCTTTAGGAAGATTTAGGAAGTTCCAGGCAGCTGTAAACATTCTAAACAGTTCCATAAAGTTTTTAAAAGTGCTAATACTTATGAGTAGTAATGTTACATATACAGTGATTTCAGCTTTTCATTTCAAGGTGACCTTTTTTCACAAATGAAAAGAATTAGTCCCCTTTTCAGTGTTTCTAAGCAAAAGTTCATCCCTTTATGACACAATAAATCTCTTTTTTTAAGCCAATAAGTTATAACTCTAGCATACACACTGTGCATTCAAGGCACATAGCTTCCCCCAAAGAATCCTGGAAACTGTAGTTTCTTAAGGAGGCTGGGACTTGTAGTTCTGTAATTCCTGGTGTTATTTGGGGGACGCCATGGGCTTTAAATGTACAGTGTGTACACATGCTAAAGTTTTTTTACGTGCTGACTCACTGTTTTTATTTGCTGACTCACCTGTCACTTTTTAATTTTATTTTAAATTGTTGTGTTGTTGCACCTTGAGGCACATGTGGAAGGTGGGGAAAAGATTCCTAAAGCAATATAAAAACACATGTTTTAAGGAGCATAGAATAGCCATGAGCATACTATGACCAAAATTTGATCTTGCATCAGTTATGACAAATATTGTTTGACAAGCACTTCCTGTCACCATGGTCTATACTCTTCCTTCTGTGCAGGCTCTTTCCGGGAGCCTTTTATACAATCCTGGCAGGGAAGCTGTGCTACTGAGCAGGTGAGGAGAGATGGGCAAATCTTTCAATTTCAGTTTCTCTCATTTATCTAGTCTTAAGTTCAGTTCTTGACATTTACACACCAGCAGGCTCTTCTTGTGTTCTTAAATCATACCCCACCAATGCTGGGCAGATGAAAGGGCCCTCTTAATTGATCTGAGCCAATAGGCAGCTTCAGGCACAGATCTACACTACAAACCTTACAGATACAGTGGTACCTCGGGTTACATACGCTTCAGGTTACAGACTCTGCTAGCCCATAAATAGTACCTTGGGTTGAGAACAGAAATCGTGTGGTGGCGGCACAGTGGCAGCAGGAGGCCCCATTAGCTAAAGTGGTACCTCAGGTTAAGAACAGTTTCAGGTTAAGAATGGACCTCCGGAACGAATGAAGTACTTAACCCAAGGTAAGGTAAAGGTAAAGGTAAAGGTACCCCTGCCCGTACGGGCCAGTCTTGCCAGACTCTGGGGTTGTGCGCCCATCTCACTCAAGAGTCCAGGGGCCAGCGCTGTCCGGAGACACTTCCGGGTCACGTGGCCAGCGTGACAAAGCTGCATCTGGCGAGCCAGAGCCGCACACGGAAACACCGTTTACCTTCCCGCTGGTAAGCGGTTCCTATTTATCTACTTGCACCCGGAGGTGCTTTTGAACTGCTAGGTTGGCAGGCGCTGGGACCGAGCAGCGGGAGCGCACCCCGCCGCAGGGATTCGAACCACCGACCTTTTGATCGGCAAGTCCTAGGCGCTGAGGCTTTAACCCACAGCGCCACCTGCGTCCCTTAACCCAAGGTACCACTGTACTAATTTAGATACGAATTTAGATACTAATTTATCCATCAAACTAGTTTATCAGCCACAGCTTTGCCCAAAGAAGCTCGTAGTTTGGTGAAGGTGCAGAGAATGATTGGTTAGCTTTTGCCTGCTTCTCAGATATGGGCGACCTGTAATCTTCCAGGTATTGCAGCCATGCCCTTCCTAGAATTCAGTACTGGGAAGGCAGATTCATTGCTGAACTTTTTGGAGTTTGTGGTGAAAAACTCTCACTGATCTCATATGTGTCACTTTCAAGCCTCTCTCGTTGCTATGCATGTGTGAAAGATGCAGAAATGTAGCCTGAAGTGTTATGGCCTCTTGGGTTCCCCTCGTTGATAGATGGGCTGCCTGCATGGGTGTATGGGGAGGGGTAGTAGGGAAGGAGCTGTACCTCTGGTGGGGGACACATTGTGCTCCTTCTGGTGTAGTTTGTCCACCTTGAGATCCCAACCCACACTCAGCTCTCACCTGTGGCTCCTAGAAGTTGTCAGCATGTGACAGCGGCCACATCCAGGGAAAGACTTCGACTCGCCAGCTGAAGCAGGCGAGAGTAGTAGAAACCGAGAAATTCACGGAACCGAGAAATTGCACAAACCAAATGAAATACCGTGAAAATCCCTGAAACGAGAAGTAATCGACTAGAAATGTTATCTTATGGAAATAAACTAATTAATAAAAATCAAAAAGTTTAAGGAGAAAATTAGAAAAACCTAAAATTGAACAAGGCCTTAACGGGATACTGGCTACAAACCTCGTTTCACCGAACTATTCAGTTTCCTCAGAAGGAAATAGAGAAATCATAAACCTTAAATGACCAAAATTCAAAAAAAAGGGGGTAAAACTCCCCAAAATTCTGAAGTATTATAATCCTAGCTCAACCTAGGTGAAGCAAAGTGCAGTAATAAAGGATTGAGGACTCAAAGGTACAGTTTCTGATTTCTCTATTTCCTTAAACTTTTTGATTTTTATTATTTAGTTTATTTCCATAAGGTAACATTTCTAGTCAATTACTTCTCGTTTCAGGGATTTTCACGGTATTTCATTTGGTTTGAAGCAGGTGAGGGTAGTCAATGGGCCTCAAACCCTTGGTGAGTTAGGGACTTACCGTATTTTTTGCTCTATAAGACTCACTTTTTCCCTCCTAAAAAGTAAGGGGAAATGTGTGTGCATCTTATGGAGCGAATGCAGGCTGCGCAGCTATCCCAGAAGCCAGAACAGCAAGAGGGATTGCTGCTTTCACTGCGCAGCGATCCCTCTTGCTGTTCTGGCTTCTGAGATTCAGAATATTTTTTTTCTTGTTTTCCTCCTCCAAAAACTAGGTGTGTCTTGTGGTCTGGTGCGTCTTATAGAGCGAAAAATACGGTACTTCCTTTGCATGCAAAGACAGACTCCAGAGGATTGAGGCGACGAGACCAATAGTGGGTCCAACAGTCAATAAGGCAGTTTCTGCATGTGCTGTAGGGCGAAAGGAGGGGCAGATGGGGCACAGTTTTAAGGTAGCACAACTGGTAGGAGGCTCCACAACAATGCTGTAGAACGCAGCACGGGAAGCAGGGGGGTTGGCAAATGTTAGAGTCGCAAGGGGCGCCACTGAAATTTGATTGCCCAATTTGATTGCCCAAAGTCCACCGTTGGATGGAGCTCATCAACCTGGGCCTATCTAGGAGAAGGAAGACTATGATCCTAAACCTCTTCTGCCTTCCAGAACACCACTGGGAGGAGAAAAGGCTCAGGAGCAAACCCTACACAAATCTGGAGTGGAGTCTTGATGGCGCCTTGTATGCTTCCATCCAGCAACTCCTGCAGCCAAGCTGGTGCCAAATGTATTGCTTTCCTTTTCTTTGGACAACATCAGCAGGCTGGGGGCCAGGATCATGTAGTTTGGGTAGCCTAGGACTTCCATACCCACTGTCCAAGCTTGCACCCCGGAGTGGTCACTTCAGTGCTGCTAACACAGTGAAAACAACAGAGGAAGCAGCAGTTACGAGTTACCGGTCTTCAGCCACAGCAGGCACTGTGATTCTCCAGCAGTTTAGCTTCACCCCCAGAGGCACACTCCATTGTCTCTTGAGACATGTGGATGTCAACAACAACAAAAATTATTTAGGCATGTAACGTGGGCATATCAGATGTGGCCTTTTATATCCAATCCATATTGTTTGTAGAGCTACAGATTTCCTCTTGCATGCTTTCCATGGGGAGAAGGGGATACTTGTGGCCCTACAGATATTGCAGGACTCCAAACTTCCATCAGCCCCAGACACTTTCTTGCAAACATCTGTTGCTCTGCTTTCCTTTGGACCACATCAGTGAGACTGAGGGGGGCAGGGTCTTGCCGTCTGGGCAGCCCAGGACCTCCACACACACTGCCCAGGCTTACACCCCAGGAAGGTAACTTTGGTGCTGCTAACACAATAGTTTGACTTCACTCCTGGAGGTGCACTCCATTGTCTCTCGAGACAGATAGATGGCAACACGATGGGTTGTGGAAAGGAGGATTTAAAATTACATTTAATCAACTTTTGCACAATTATAATGTTTTCAGGGTCAGTTGTAAATGGATGCATTCTGTTTGCATCCATTCTGACTGTATCCTTTTAGTTCTTCATCTACCCCCATTCCCCACCCCCATAAGATTGTACACATTTGGGAACCTGCAAATAGGCACATTTTAAACTCTCCTCCCTGTATCTCTGTGGCCCCGAGAGCAGACATAGTGCAGCTGCTTACGCAATTTGTTTTTCAAATTTTTCCACTCTCATTTGTGGCCCTTGCTATTCCTGCACCACTCTCTGGCCTTTTCATTTCTTTCAAATGAACAGTATGTGCACCATTGCAGGCACAGATAGTAATAAAGGAAACAAAAGATGGCGGTGAAATTGAGAATTTCCCCCCAAGTTTGTCAGTTTCATCATTGACTAGAAAGGTATTGGTGAAAACTCCCAGTTTCACCAGGGGATGGGAACATGAATGAAATGTTGAGAAAATGAAAGACTGCATGCACTGTCAAGACATTCATCAACCACAACACGAGAGGACCGCAGCTGTATCGAGTAGTAAGTCAGTGCAGAGCAGGATCTGGGGCAGTTAAGCAAGAAGGTATCTTGTTGTGCATTAGCTGGAGAGAGTGCGTGACTGTACTGAATTCAGTGAAAGCAAAATTTTGTGAATGGTGGTGTTGTAACATAAAACAGAGGTGGGGAGAATCCCTGTGATCATAAAAGACCTGAAAATGTTGGTGTGATTTCAACCTGGTGGTTCTTAGTTCATTTAGATGTTTGTAATGTGAAGAGGTAGTCAATGATGGCTACAATGCTTATTCACATCATAGATGCCTGGCCTTCTCCTTTCTGCAAACAATTTCTGCAAACAGAAATAACACAAGGAAAGTTCAACACCATGTGCCCATATCTGGAAGACCAGCTAACTTATCCTGATAGGGGCTGGACTACATTAAGGTTGAGGACAAGATGGTTGGACAGTGTTCTGGAAGCTACAAACATGAGTCTGACCAAACTACAGGAGGCAGTGGAAGACAGGAGTGCCCGGTGTGCTCTGGTCCATGGGGTCACGAAGAGTCGGACACGACTAAACGACTAAACAACAACAACATTAAGGTTACCAGATTTTTTCCAATGAATCTGGGGACACTTTTTTTTTTAATTGATACAGCAAGAAAAAAGAAAAAAACACAAATACCAAATTACACACAGGAATAACCATAGACACATAATCTTCTTAGCAAACAATAAAACATATATTGGTCTTAACACTAAAGACCCAACCTCCCGTCTATTCCATATTTCGATTTCATATTATTGCCAATACACACTTTTATGATAATTAAACTTTTTCTTAATATATCTAATTTCTTATATCTACCTTGCAACTATTACTGAAGTTCCTCGAATGCTGCAACAGAATTTAAACTACTATATTTATTTTTCAGATATTCTTTGAAAACCTCCCATTTTGAAACAAATTCCTCTTTTGATTTATTCTTTATTTTTTCTGATAGACCATCTAATTTGGCATATTCTGTCAGCTTTTGGATCCAATCTTGTATAGAGGGGATTTCATTACTCTTCCATTTTGCCGCGATCAGAACTCTTGCTGCCACTGTCGCATATAAAAAGATACCCTTCCTCTTTTGCGGAATATCCAAATCTGTTATTCCCAGGAGGTAGGCCTCTGGTTTTTTATTGAAAGAGATCTTTAGCATTTTTTGCAGTTCTGCATGGATACTCTGAATCTGGGGACACTTTTCAACTTCCTACTAAATAGACAGATTTTGTCAGGGGACTGAATTGTAAATCTGGGGACTGTCCCCAGGAAATGGGGACGTCTGGTAACCATAGACTACATGGACTTTGGTCTGGTTCCAGCAAGGTATTTATTATCAAAGAGCATGTATTAAGGGTTCCTTAATAGTTAGGTGATCTTGCAAATGCATTATTGCTTTGCGAATTTGTAAGACATTGGTTGGCTGTGTATGGAGGTCCTGGGCTGCTGAAATGACAAGACCCCCTCTTGATCTCGCTGATGTGCTCCAAAGGAAAGGAAAGCAATATGTTTGGCACCAGCTTGGCTGCAGGATTTGCCGGCAGGAGATGTATAAGGTGCCATCAAACCATTTTAGGGACTCGGCTCCAGATTTGTGTATGGTTTGCTCCTTCTCCAACAAGGCAGCAGACGTTGAGGATCAGAGTTTTCCTTCTCCTTGTCTGCTTTCCAGGCAGACAAGCCCCCACCTGCCCCTCACTTCCCTCCACAGCACATGCAGACACTGCTGTCTTGACAGTTGGACCCACTACAGTGATACCTCGAGTTAAGAAATTAATTCGTTCTGGAGGTCGGTCCTTAACCTGAAACCGTTCTTAACCTGAAGCACTACTTTAGCTAATGGGGCCTCCCGCTGCCGCCTCGCCACCGCCGTGCAATTTCTCTTCTCATCCTGAAGCAAAGTTCTTAACCCGCGGTACTATTTCTGGGTTAGCAGAGTCTGTAATCTGAAGTGTCTGTAACCTGAAGCATCTGTAAGCCGAGGTACCACTGTATTGGTCTTCTCCGCTCAAAGATTCAGTGTTTCTGTTCGTTTCAATGGGACCTTTTTAAGCAATGCAAATTGCAGCCCCTCTTCCTCAGAGTCAGGCCCACCTAGAGATGTAAATTTTCTGGATTTTTATAAAGTCATTGGGGGGGGCAGACACACACCTGAGTTTTATCCCAGGGAGGGGGAGGCATTGAGGGGGTACGGCATATATTGCAAAAACGAAGAAGTAAGTGAAATATTTCTCTTTAGCTCTCTTTACATTTCCAAAATCGCTTTGTTAATTTAGGAACATAAAATGCATTCTGCATAACTTGGTTTACTATGGAGTTGTCATGTTTGGTATGTTAAAATTACAGTTTGTTCAGATAATAATTACAAACGGGATTTCTTCTTCAAAGTTTTTGTTACACATGGAGCTGAAAGCTGCAGAACTGTTAGGAAACTAGCATCTCTTTGGTTTTGCCACTTTTGAGGAGCAGGCAAAAACAAAGAAAGCTGAAACCATCAACATTGTAGTAAAACATATTATTATTTATTCTGAAAATTATTGTGACTCCTCCAGTCCTCCACAGCACCGAGCAGAGATAAATACTCATTTCCATAGAAAGAGCTGAGAAAAAGAGGGGCGGAGGAACAAAACACTATATGAAATGGAATCAACCTCTTTTTCTAAGGTATCACTGTGTTTCTGTTTCTTCCTGTTTGTAATCATATTTATCATGGACTTCTAAAAACTGAAGGCTTGCCCAGATTGAAACAAGCTTCTACACTTTCATATGTCAGTTTGTTTCTTGATTTGCTGTGAGTATTTCCAGGCATGGACCAGTTTCTTTCACATGCTGCAGAAGATGGAGGAATTTGAAGTAGATAAGAAGCAAGAGGTGTCTTGTTTTCTTTTTGTTTTGGAGATATACTCAAAAAAGCTAAACAATTTTGCCTCCCCCCCAAAAAAATAAATTTTCTTTTGCCGGATTTTCACTTTTTGAAATATGGCAACCCTAGCTGTGCAAAAGCTTTGCTGTCACATTGCAGGAGGGATATACAGTGGTACCTCGGGTTAGAGACGCTTCAGGTTACAGACTCCGCTAACCCAGAAATAGTACCTTGGGTTAAGAACTTTGCTTTAGGATCAGAACAGAAATCATGCTCCGGCGGCACGGCAGCAGCAGGAGGCCCCATTAGCTAGAATGGTGCTTCAGGTTAAGAACAGTTTCAGGTTAAGAACGGACCTCCAGAACAAATTAAGTTCTTAACCAGAGGTACCACTGTACTTGGCAAAATCCCAGACCAAATTCCTTGGTCAAATATGCAAAGATGTTTTATACCATGGGTGTTGCAAACGGGATGGGGTATCCCCCCCCCAATCAAGTAAAACAATAGAAATACTTAAGTAACTGACCAATTACTTTGGTTCTGCCCTCCCAACAAAAGTCCTTTCCCTGCCCCGACCAAGCCCTACCTCCTTCTAACAAAAATCCATGTTCTATACCCTGCAACATTTGAAAGTACCTTTCCAGCTATAATAATAATAATAATAATAATAATAATAATAATAATAATAATAAATTATTTATACTGCGTCCATCTGGCTGGGTTTCCCCAGCCACTCTGGGCAGCTCCCAACAGAATATTAAAAATACGATAAAACATCGAACGTTAAAACCTTCCCTAAACAGGGCTGCCTTCAGATGTAGAAGAGTTTGGATTTGATATCCCGCCTTTCACACCCCTTCAGGAGTCTCAAAGCGGCTAACAATCTCCTTTCCCTTCCTCCCCCACAACAAACACTCTGTGAGGTGAGTGGGGCCGAGAGACTTCAGAGAAGTGTGACAAGGAGCGGAGACGCGAACCCGGTTCCCCAGATTACGTGACTACCTCTCTTAACCACTACACCACACTGGCTCTCATGTCTTCTAAGTGTGCTGCTTGCTTCGTAATTTCGTCAAATGTAGATGCTGCGTTATCATCACTTACACTTCTGCCTTTGAATCCTAGATCTGGCGAATTTGCAACACCATTAAGTGGATGGCAACAGCAGCAGCAGCAACAACAACAACAACAATAATTATGGAATAGGATGCACCTATTTTCATCGAAGAAATGTTGGAGAGTGTGAACTAAGCCAGCAAAAGGGAGGCCCCATGCAAATATGACATCCTTCTTCCTTCCCTCCAGACCATGTCAGGGCCCTCCAAAAGGCAGAAATGCATCTTGCTCAGTGTACAACTCAGGGCTTGCTTGTAGTCAGTATACAGAAATTATAATGACCTGACTTAAATAAAAGTTTCAGAAATCATTTCGGGGGACTAAATATAGGAACACCTTGTCTTAAGTGTTCTGATCATCTTTCTAAAATACAATTTCATAAGTCTTTCTTCTTCTTCAGGTTTTTTGGGGGGGGAGAAAGGCTTTGGGGCAAAATGGGGGAAGTCCCCCCACATCTGTCTTTTCCTGTTTGAGCCTTTACATCTTTAGGCCCACCCACACAGGATCAAAGGGTTATGGTCCATCTGGCATCCCCCCAAATCTGGCCTCAAGGTCCCAACCTTGTTGTTTTTCTTTTTTCTTTTTTTAAACCAAGCCAACAAAGCACAGACCTATGTGACTAACATCAGGTGTCATTTGCCTTTGGTCACTAGTTCATGGGACAGATTTGGGCTCCCATTAAAGGATACATATATATAGGGATGCGGGTGGCGCTGTGGGTTAAACCACAGAGCCTAGGACTTGCCGATAAGAAGGTCCGCGGTTCGAATCCCCGCGACGGGGTGAGCTCCCGATGCTCGGTCCCTGCTCCTGCCAACCTAGCAGTTCAAAAGCATGTCAAAGTGCAAGTAGATGAATAGGTACCACTCCGGCAGGAAGGTAAACAGCGTTTCAGTGTGCTGCTCTGGTTCGCCAGAAGCGGCTTAGTCATGCTGGCTACATGACCTGGAAGCTGTACACTGGCTCCCTTGGCCAATAAAGCGAGATGAGCAACCCCAGAGTCAGCCACGACTGGACCTAATGGTCAGGGGTCCCTTTACATACACACATACACACACACACACACACACACACACAGTATTGTGCATCTCTTTTGTATGATTCTGAGGCATCAACTGTCACCATCAAGTCGTGGTATTACCACCTCCGTTATTGGTTAATGGTCTGAATCTCCCTCTGATCTAAGCAGCTATTTCAGTATGAAGAGTTCCCGGAAGATGTCAAATTCACATAGAAAACAGAAATTAGCCCAGAGCTGATTGGAGTGGGTGGTGTTACATTCATAAAGGATTACTGTAGAGCATAGCTCCTGAAGAAGCCCATAGTCTAGGCAAGGCTTGATTAAGACCATAAGTACTTAAAAGAGTTTGGTGCCCCCATATATATCTAATTTGAAATATAAACAATGATAAAATTTCATTTTTCGAAATGAAATAAAACCTACAGTGAGGTGGAAAACAATGTTTATTTTTCTATACTTCCACTTTATTGGAAAAAATTCCCCTGCTTTTTCCAATTGCAAAGTCTTTTATCAGACCCTCAAAACTAATCTTACGTAACACATCTGCTTCTATCCTTAGTAGAGATCAGGCATTAAGCCTGCCTTGTTGAATGGTTGTTCTGTTGGGATTGACAGTTTACATAAAATCACAATCAATTATGGTAATTGAAATACATTCTAAAATCAATTCATTCTAAAATCAATTCAGAATCAAATTCATGGCAACTGTTGGGCTAGAGTTGTATGAAGATTACAGAAGGACTGTGCCCTGGCCAAAGGCCTGGCAGAACAGCTCTGTCTTGCAGGCCCTACGGAAAGATGTCAAGTCCTGCAGAACCCTAGTCTCTTGTGACAGAGCGTTCCACCAGATCGGCGCCAATTTATTGGTACATATTCATTTCCATGGTTTGCTATTCAGAAATGTCTTTAAATACTTCTTTCTAGAGTTCACTAGATTCAATTGTAGCCACAACCATGAAGTTATTGGCTGGTCTCAGGCAAATCATAATTTGTCAACCCATTGCTTTTTAGTTTTTAATAGCTTTTTGGTAGTTTATATTGAATCTTCATTGTTTTATTCATTTTGTGAGCAACTTACGTTTTGGGCTGGCTGTATAAATTCAGTTAAGAGTAAATAAATATATCCTAGTATGACTGAGGGGTTTTTTGTTAAAACTTTTTTCTGTGACCTGTTTCCACATTAACACCCAACAGATTTTTGCAGATGTATCCTAGACAGCACTAGAATTGCCAACTGTTACTAGTCCTTCTTCCATGTAGAAATTACTCAGGTGACACTTTTCTCACTCGCTGCCAGGAAAAGCTTTGCCTGCTTCATGTTCCCATGTTTTGAAATGCATAGAATCAGGATCAATAACAACCAGTGGGTCTCATAACAAAAGGTGGCCATAGAGTATTATTGGTCTAGATACCACGTTCTATTCTCTCTCCCACAAATGCAACAATTATGATACAAGAAAAAGTAATAATCAGTATTCTGTGGGCACTAAATATGCTCAATCTTCATTGGACTATACTGGTGGGGGTCCCCGCTTTAGGGTTTCCCCCCCTCTTTTTTTTTTTTTTAAAAAAAAGCACATTAGCAAACCTTGGGGTTTTCCTGAGTGTACAGACACCCTCCTTCTGCGTGGGCAGTGCTGTTTTGGTTACATAAGGCCCAGTGCTAAGAAAATTAAGGGTTGTTTTTTTTGTTAGTCTACAATACTGTGGAATCCTAAACATTGTGACCATGTAATGAGAAAAGTTCTGTTGTTTTAAAATTAAATAACAAGGGAGGGAGTGCCATTAACAGATAATGAATGGAGTAAATTATAATCTTCATGGATATAGCTTGGGGGAAATTGAGCCTGGGGTTTTTCCAGCCAGCTTGGATAGCAATATGCAGCGTCCTTCTAGTTTTGTGACAAGTTCAACAAGTATTTTTAGATAACGAAAAGCCAACTTGTGACCCAGATAATATGAAGCCGTTGAGCTGGAGGTGTGAGGGGTGATTTCTGGACACAGTTGCGTCTCAGGGTAATACACAAGTCATAACAAGCTGTCACAGGATCATGACAATGGACTAGTTCATATATTACACATGTAGGCTTAACATCAAATACATATGTAGCAGTCAGCTACAGCCAATCCCAGCTTTCTGATAACTGGGTGTCTATAATGCATATGTTTTTAAACATACATCATTTGGAGTGGGGGGAGACATGCTCTTTTAATAAACCATAGAGTTATATCTTTAAAGGTAACATTTTTTAAAAAACCCACAAAGGGAACAATGTTGCAAAAGCAATCTGGACGCATCACTCAGATCAAACTGGATTTTAAAACATGTGCATCATTGGTTTACCTGGGATGCGGGTGGCACTGTGGGTTAAACCACAAAGCCTAGGCCTTGCCGATCAGAAGGTTGGCAGTTCGAATCCCCACGATGGGGTGAGCTCCCATTGCTCGGTCCCTGCTCCTGCCAACCTAGCAGTTCGAAAGCACATCAAAGTGCAAGTAGATAAATAGGTGCCGCTCTGGCAGAAAGGTAAATGGCATTTCTGTGCACTGCTCTGGTTTCGCCAGAAGTGGCTTAGTCATGCTGGCCACATGACCCGGAAGCTATCTGCGGACAACCACTGGCTCCCTCAGCCTATAGAGCAAGATGAGCGCCGCAACCCCAGAGTCGTCCACGACTGGACCTAACGGTCAGGGGTCCCTTTTCCTTTACCTTTATCATTGGTTTACACTCCCATGCCATTTTCTAGAGAACAGAAGTACCTCCCAGCAAACTCAGCAGAACATCTGAGCCAACATTTCGGGGGAGATAAGAAACCTTCGTCTTTGGTGTCACCATGCAAAGCTCTCCCATTTTTTCTTGGGGTGGGGGAACAACACAAGGGAATTATGTAGTTTAAAAGCTGCTGGTTTAAACACATGCAGGTGGTCCAGCAAAGACATTTCATTTGTTTCCACCTCTGTTAGGAACATAGGAAGCAGCCTTATATCAAGTCAGAGCAGCGGTTCATCTACTCAGTATTTTCACTGCTTGGTAGCAACTCTCTGTTTCAGATATTTTCTCAGGTGTGCCTGGAGATGACAGGGACAGAACGTCTTCCACGCAGAAGATATGAGGAGTCCCAGAAAACTCCACAGAGTTGTTGCTATGCCACAGTCTCAAATTTCGGCAAAAGGACCTTTTAGCACATGGCATCTGATCCTATGCCTCCTTGCTCTGAATTCAGTGAAAGAAACATACATCAGGTTGCAGCCTTAAAGAGGAACACACAGAGCATCGAAAATCTGGCACCCCGTATCCCCCGTGAAAGACCTTTTGCTGTTTTAGAAAATAGTTGGAAGATCAGTAACTTGGCCTGCTCCACTCAACGATGAAATTATGAACAGGTTCTGAAGAAGATTGCGAATTTTGTCTGACAGTTAATGGTGACCCACAATTTCCCCCCCTCCAACAAGCAGCTGCAACGGCTGTTGACAGCTGATGGAATCTCAACTGCATCTCGCTAAAGCCCAGAGAGAATCGCCTTCCTCTCTTCTTCATGAAAAAAAAAAGTGCCCCTAAATGCCTGACTGCTCACCGTGAACAGGAAGGAGACTCGAAAGGTTGAGCTCCCAGCATGGCTGAGTGCTTTGCTTTTAATTGCTTTAAATGATATGCTTACAGGGTGTGTTGTTTTTTTTAAATGCAGAGAGTAACAACAACAAAAGTGGACTATGCACATATAGCCAAAGTAAAGTGAAAAAGGAGTCAAGAGAGGGGCATTGCATCTGAGTCACAAAAAGTGGGAGCTGTCAATCAATTGACTGAGAATTGAAATGGAGAGGAGACAATGTGCTTTTGCAACACTTTGGTAATGTTGTAGCAATGGTAATGTGCTAGATCCGGCATAGGCAAACTTGGACCTCCAGATGTTTTGGGACTGCAACTCCCATCATCCCTAGCTAACAGGACCAGTGGTCAGGGATGATGGGAGTTGTAGTCCCAAAACACCTGGAGGGCTGAATTTGCCTATGCCTGGGCTAGATAGTAATCCAGCTATATGCTGGATGATTTTAATTGCATTTTTACAGGCATGCCATGGACTACCTGAATGAAACTTGCTGACCACTGGTGATCCACAGGCGACATTTTGAGGACCCCTGCCCTAAGTCATTTCCTGAAATTTCTCTGAGCACTTGGGGATTCTATTAGCAATGCCAAAAAGGCTTTAAAAATGTGTATTTAAAAAAAATGGGTATTTTTTTTATTCAATAAAAAGAAAATGCATAAGCTACTTTTCCCAAAAGGTTCACAGATAAAAGTATAGATAAAACATGGCTAAAATCCTCAAGCCAATTGAAAAAGCAAATATACCGAAAAGCAAATATACCAAAATAAGCATTTAAAAAATGCTTGAGGATAAGTTACTCAAGTTACTTGAGGATAAGTTATTTTAAACCTGAGGGGTTTTCTGCATACTCGATCAAGTCCCTGATTGTCGGTTAATGCCAACACATCAAGCTGCTGTTAACGGCACAGCTACAGAAATAGGCTGAATATTTGGCAATCTTGATGCCATTTACAACAGGGTTCCTGTACCATTGACAGCTGCGTCGAAGTGGGAATTTCCTCAGGTGCACCCCTGCATGACAGACTGCACCTGCCAGTTCTTTTTCTCTCCACTGCAGTAACTTGGCATCTGGTTGCTTTATATTAAACTTTAATACCAAGGCTGTAATCCACAGCTTTTAATGTTCCTAACATTTTTACTGACCCTTGCCCCTGGGCCTTAAATACGTGCACACACAGCACACAAACTTTTCAGGCAACACTCTCCATGGCAGGAAATGTTGTGCCTGGTTCATTTTTGCCTGGGGGCACTCTCTCTTAGATGCAGAAGCAGGCTCAAGGTAGAAGGTGGCAGCTCTTACACTTCTCTGCAAAATAGAGGTGAAACTTGAAAAATTAGAATATCATGGAAAAGCTCATTTATTTCAGTAATTCAACTTAAAAGCTGAAACTAATATATGAGATAGACTCATGACATGTAAAGCGAGATATGCCAAGCCTTTATTTGTTATAATTGTGATGATCATGGTGTACAGCTGATGAAAACCCAAATCAACAATCTCAGAAAATTAGCATATTAAATGAAATCAGCAAAACAAGGATTGCAAATAGAGCAATATTGGACCTCTGAGAAGTAGAAGCATATCTCGCTTTGCATGTCATGAGTCTATCTCATATATTAGTTTCATCTTTTAAGTTGAATTACTGAAATAAATGAACTTTTCCACGATATTCTAATTTTTTGAGTTTCAACTGTAGATATTCTGTCTTGCTTCCAAAATCATGGAAAGCTAAAAACAAAAAACACAGTGTTCCCATAACAACAATGACACCTGGTGCCTAGGGACAGCAGACGAAAAAGCTTTCAAAAAAACAGGGGGAATATTCAGGCCAAGGCCTTTTTTTAAAAAAAGCAGAGTTTTTGTTTTTGTTTTATTGGCATCCTAAATCAAGGAAGAGACTGAATGTGGTGAAGCTCAGTCAGAGGAGCATTCCACAAGTAGCTCTCAGTGCAGAGAAATCTTTGTCCATGGTAGCTACCCATGAGGCAGACTTGAGGGACCCAGAGCCAAACTTCCCAGGTTGAACAACACATACAGGAAGGGAAAGAGGGGAAATGGTAGTCCTTAAGGTAAAGGTAAAGGTAAAGGACTCCTGGACGGTTAAGTCCAGTCAAATTCGACAATGGGGTGCATTGCTCCTTTCCACTTCCAGGCCGAGGGAGCTGGCGTTTGTCCACAGACAGCTGTTCTGGGTCATGCGGCCAGCATGACTAAACTGCTTCTGGCATATGGGTCACTGTGATGAGTGCCAGAGTGCACGTAAACACCGTTTACCTTCCTGCCACAGCAGTACCTATTTATCTACTTGCGCTGGTATGCTTTCAAATGGCTAGGTTGGCAAGAGCTGGGACAGAGCAACAGGAGCTCTGTCCGTCACACAGATTCGAACTGCCGATCAGCAAGCCCAAGAGGCTTGGTGGTTTAGACCACAGCGCCACCCGTGTCCCCAGTTCTTAAAGTACTGTAATAGTTGGGAGGCAAACACCATACTCGATCATCATCATCATCATCAACTTTATTGCAGTAGCCAAAAGCCATGGCATCATTCACAAAGGGAACGAAAAGAAAAACAACAATAACCATAAAAACATCAGGCACTGTAAATACAATAAACCACGGTCACGTCTCCTATAAATTATTTGTTGCGTACGATAGAATAGCAGGGGGTCTCAGATAGAATGTTGTAGAGTTATGTTTTTAATATTTTGTTGGAAGCCACCCAGAGCGGCTGGGGCAATGCAATCAGGTGGGGAGCATATAAATAATAAAATATGAATCATCATTATCATCATCATCTGATGCAGCCCTGGATCTTCACATGAGCATAGACCCACCCACTTCTTCCATTGCCTGTTACAATATGCATACCAAGGATTACCTGGTACTGAAGCAAGAGGGGTAAGTAACACTCCCATAGTATTTCCCTGGCATATTGGACCATTGCATGTGAAGCAGAGTTATTGGACTAGATCAGATGGAGCAATCCAAAAGACCACAACCACATGAAGCTCCCGCATTTGGTTTTGTCCTGCCTTAGGGTCCTGGGTATAACTGGAGACTCAGTGGCGTTGGTTCTCAGATGGCATAAGACTTGAAAGGTGTTGTTGCTAGCTAGATCACCGTCTAGGCCAGTGGTGGAGAACCAGGCATTCTGGGTAAATCACACCCACTTTCCCTGCACCTAAAATCACACATGATGTCTGCAGCAGGAAACTTCAAGTTGTGGCTTAAAATGAAGTAAGATCAGGAATGGACTCTCCTCATTCTCCCTTTGAATCAAAAGTCAGCTCTTTTAAAATTCAGAGCTATGGGAACTCATAATCTGCCTGGAATCTACTCTCCCCTCTTATTTAAACCAAGGCTAGGCAGGCTATAGACATGTGAAATCTACTTGCTGTTGGTTTTCTTACTAGAACCCCAGTTGCAATAGACATACACTTATAATTAACAAAGAGGATTTTGCAGCTAGGAATTAGTTTTCAGTGCCACAGCTCACAGACCTTTTGCACAAAAGTCCACCATGGGTTAGCTTTCTT
Organism: Podarcis gaigeae; assembly: GCF_964106915.1. Taxonomy (NCBI): domain Eukaryota; kingdom Metazoa; phylum Chordata; class Lepidosauria; order Squamata; family Lacertidae; genus Podarcis; species Podarcis gaigeae. The sequence continues at coordinate 65,553,392 of NC_139683.1, read as the reverse complement.
CCATTCAGCAACCAAATTTTGGTAAATGGAAGTATTTTTGTTGCTGCTGTTGTTAAACGATTGGGCGGCAGAAAAACCTTGCCGATCCACTGCAAATCACAAGTGGATTCCAATCTACCTCCTGCCAACCTCTTATCTAAGAAATCACAGACAGCAGGTAGCTGAGATGTCCAAATCGCACGAGGTATCCAGTCCCTTCTGTACATCAACATTGACTTTTGGATTGGAGAGGAATCATGCTCCACGTACAACTGCCACTGGTGGGAAAATCAGGGCGCCTTTTGCCTTCCTCTATAACACATAACTTGCCTGGCTGGCTTCCGTGTTTCTAAGCTGCTTTTGAAAGCTCCTTCCTGTAATCTTCCTACTCTGCTTCTGGCACACTGCGGTGGGGAATGACACAGTGGGTGGCTGTTTAGAGGGTGGCTAATCCTGCCTTTGAACTAGGACTTTGGATAGCAATGTGATGATGCCAGTTTTCTATAATTGTCTAATTGACTCCCAAATCAGATCAGCCTGATGTCCACTGAGTAGCTTTCATGATACATGCTGGAAGTCGTTCCACAATGGATGCAGGGTAAATGCATTGTTGGATGATGGAGTATAGTTGTGCATTACAGTGGTACCTCGGGTTACAGTTGCTTCAGGTTACAGACTCCGCTAACTCAGAAAGAGTACCCCGGGTTAAGAACTTTGCTTCAGGATGAGAACAGAAATCACGTGGTGGCAGCAGCAGGAGGCTCCATTAGCTATAGTGGTACCTCAGGTTAAGAACAGACCTCCAGAAGAAATTAAGTTCTAAACCCGTGGTACCACTGTACAGAGTTGGACAGGCAGCTAACCAAGTATTTACCAAAGTTGTTCCCTGGCTGAAGGCCTTTTTGATAGGGCGTCATTACACATACACACATCTCAGCAAGCTTCATCTCCAGAACAGGAGTTCATTTCCTTTTCCCAAGTCAGACTGTGGGTCTGTCCAGCTCAATGCTGTCCAGTGTTCTCCAGATTGGGGTCTTTCCCAGACCTACCTGGAGATGCCAGGAGCTGTCCCTGGGACTTTCTGTGTGCAGAGTTTGTGTGGCACAGCAGTCATCCCCTACTGGAAACAATAACCTGTTGCTTAGATTATTGGCTGAAGCGATGAAAGAGATAAGAATATAGTGGTACCTCAGGTTACAGACGCTTCAGGTTACAGACTCCACTAACCCAGAAATAGTACCTTGAGTTAAGAACTTTGCTTCAGGATGAGAACAGAAATCATGTGGTGGCGGCGTGGCAGCAGCAGGAGGCCCCATTAGCTAAAGTGGTACCTCAGGTTAAGAACAGTTTCAGGTTAAGAACGGACCTCCAGAATGAATTAAGCTCTAAACCGGAGGTACCATAGTATTTCTCTTCTGCTTGTCCATGCCTGAGCACAGAGTTGGCCTCTGAACATCAAGGGAGACCAGATGCAAATGAGGACAAGACTCTTCTACCTATGCCAGGGGACGAAAGAGGGGAATTTCACAGCAGCTGCAGTTCCACCTGCTCACATGGTGAACTGCGTTGACCTAATTTCCCTTTGCCACACAACTATTAGCAAGCTGCAAGGCAAGCCATGCCATCTTTTGCAGCTGGTTGTCTTAAGCTTTCCCACGGCCCATTTCCCCCTCATATGTAAAAGTCTCAAGGTGCCAACTTTTATTGGCTCCTGCTCCTCTTCCTAACAGTGGCATTATCTTTCCAGACATTAGGAGGTGATAACGCTAAATAAATCCAGTGCTGTGAAAAGCCCCCCACTCTACCCATTTCTGCCAGGGACACTGCTGTTAAAATTGGAAGACCATAGGTCATTTGGCAGCCCTAGTTAGGTCAGAATGAATGCCAAAAGACAGCTGCTCTCTGATCCTAAACAGATAAGGTACCTGGAAATAAATCCTGATTTTGGTATAATCCATGTAACATGTATTGAGGATTACTAACTTGATTATCTTTTTTTTTTTTTTAAATAACTTATTGATACTTATTCAAAGAGATACAAAAATACACACCCATTACAAAGTATCTTTTTAATAATACACTGAGATAAAACAGCTACTTAGTCTAAAAGAGAACAAAGTCAGGAGGAAGAAAAGACAAGGAAAGGAGAAACCTGAAGAATGAGGAAGGAGAGAAAAGAGAAAGAAAGAAAAAACTAAAGAAGGATAAAGAACGTGTGTGTGTGTGTGTGTCTATTTACTACCTTAATTTCCCAACTCTAAACACAGAATGATTTAAACAACAACCATCACCCATCCATAACAACTAATGTGTACAAAGGATAATGATAAATAGCTCTCCACTAGAGATATTTATTAAAAATTCTAAGCAGCCCTTCACTCAAAAGGATTCCAAGTTAATAATAATAATAATAATAATAATAATAATAATAATAATAATAATAATGTGCAATAAATGCAAAAGACCAAAACCAAAGAGCAGACCAAAATGCAAATGTATGCCCCTTTCCACCTGCCTGGGCAAATAAGACTTAACCTGGCAGCTCTTATTGTCCTTCAGTCTAGAGTCATCCAGAAGAGGCTATTGAAAGCAACAGCCACTGGGGGGCCTTCATAAGCTTTCACAGGGGGAAAAAAAGTGAAGCCAACTTTACAGTGCTACTTGCAAGGTTTAGGGAAGTTTTGCTGCTGTATACAGTAGCATCTTCAAAGCAGGTAGTGTTTTTCCCTGAACTGCGACTGTGGTGCAAGGAGCAGACAGACAAATCTAGATTCCAGACAGATAAGGAGACTGAATGCACCTCCAGCCCTAACAGGTGGGAAAATCAAACAAAGCAATTAATACTGAAAGCAAATTGGAAGTGAAGGTGCAATCCCTCTTAAATCGAATACTTAAGGAGCAAGGGGAGGGGAAGGAATAAGAATGTGAAGATGAAGGAGAAGATCATTTAATATTAATTACACTTCTACTCTCCTGCCAACCTAGCAGTTCGAAAGCACACCAAAGTAGATAAATAGGTACTGCTCCGGCGGGAAGGTAAACGCGATTCCGTGCGCTGCTCTGGTTCGCCAGAAGCAGCTTAGTCATGCTGGCCACATGACCCGGAAGCTGTATGCTGGCTCCCTCGGCCAATAAAGCGAGATGAGCGGCGGTCAGGGGCCCCTTTACCTTACACTTCTACCCACATCTTCCTGAAAGGATTTCTTTCCCCTTCAATTTATCCTCACAACAACCCTGTAAGGTTGCTTAGGCGGATAGATCGTGAGTGGCTCAAACTCACCCAGGGAGCTCCGTGGCTTAGCTGGGACTTGAACCTGGGTGTTCTTAGACCTGTCCTTCAGGCTAACACTACACTTGACTTTCCTGATGGGCACCTTCTTCCCTGCATAACCTGATCAAAATGCTATTCACTCCCTCTCATAATCAGTGGCAAAAATGCCCCAGCATACCAAAAAATGTTTGATAGATATATTTGTTTTCCCTTTTGGTTCACAGTCAGCCCCTCCAGGCTCCTCTAACATCCTAACATCCTAGCAGAAAAACAACGGAAAGCATCAAGATTCAATAAAACAACAACAGAGCCACACAGATAACAAATGCAAGCTCAAGATTAATACAGCTAGTAGTGACTCTGAATGCTCCTGCACTCTCTCTCTCTCTCTCTCTCTCTCTCTCTCTCTCTCTCTCTCACACACACACACACACACACATCCACACACACACCCATGGATGCCAAGCATCAAAAATATGGTATTGTAAAGGTTTTTCCCACCCACTTTCTGAACAAAGAGCTGGCCTTCCAGAGAGATGTGCTGTAACTTTCTAGGTGTTGTTCTACAGGGATGCTGACAGTGCAATCCTAAAACTTCTCCACTCAGAGTAAGTCCCATTGGGTTCAAAGGGACTTACTCCCAGGTAAGTGGGGCGAGAACTGCAGCCCTAATCTCTAAGATAGGGGTCAGCAAACTTTTCCAGCAGGGGGCCGGTCCACTGTCCCTCAGACCTTGTGGAAGGCTGGACTAGATTTTTTTTTGGGGGGGGGGGAGGAACAAATTGCTATGCCCCATAAATAACCCAAATATGCATTTTAAATAAAATCACACATTCTACTCATGTAAAAACACCAGGCAGGCCCCACAAATAACTCAGAGATGCATTTTAAATAAAAGGACACATTCTACTCATGTAAAAACATACTGATTCCCGGACTGTCCACAGGCCGGATTTAGAAAGCGATTGGGCCGCATCCGGCCCCCAGGCCTTAGTTTGCCTACCCATGCTCTAAGAGCAGCAACATACATAGCAAGGCCTCTAACAGCAACACCAGAGTTTAGAATCAGAAGTTGTAAACACAGGCATGGTCCAGTCTCTTAAAATCACTTTTAAAGTTCTGTCGGTTTTTATTGGAGACACAAGTGCAGCATGGCAAATATGCCAGTGTTAACTGAAAAAGACATTTCATTACCTTGTGCTTTCATTTCATCTAGGCCAGCATGATCCTTATTCGTATTAGGGTGTATGGATATCCCATGAGCCTCAGCAACATCCAGCCATTCAGCTGCTTTGAGCCACAGCCATGAAATGTGACAGAACCAGAGAGCTGTCTTCTTTCTGAGACAACCAGAGAGGGGGAAGTGTGGGATTTTTGAATGCCGGTCTTTGGTGGCCAATGACTGTGATCTTTCTTTTCCCCTCATGTTATCATTACATCCAAGGATGACAATTATGGTCATCTACATATCTCAAATGACTGGTTGTCCTCACTCCTGTCTGAATCATCAACTCTTGGGTTTTTTCCTTCTCACTTTCTTTTATCAGTCAGGGATGGTTTGTCACAAAGGGTGGCTGGGCCTTCAGACCAAATGGAAATATGGGTTTCTACGAACACAAAACCCCATTCCTGTTAAGTACTAGGGCCTGCATTTTCAAGAAGACATGTTCAACCTCTGTATTAATGTTCAGTTGTTTTGATTTGAGGGCCTATACAACATTTGCCAACCTGGTGCCCTCCATATCTTTTTGAACAGCTCCTGTCAGACACCAACAGCACATGTACACAAGTATGTAGCCGACTACATTTTTACTTAGAGTAGACCCATTGAAATGGAGCTCAGTTACTCATCTGGATTTCAGTAGGTCTACTCTGGTGTGGACTAGCCATGGATATAACCCCAGGAGAGGCACTGAGTCTGTTCAGATTTTAAAAAGCTGCCTATAGAAAGCGGAGCATGTTTATCAAGTAGTGTCAGTACCACCAAAACTAGCTCTCTTCTTGATATGCCCTGAGGTCTCACCTGCCTGCACTCATGCCTCTCTTCTGCTTGCTTGGTCCACCTCAGGCATAGGCAAACTCGGCCCTCCAGATGCTTTGGGACTACAACTCCCATCATCCCTAGCTAACAGGACCAGTGGTCAGGGATGATGGGAGTTGTAGTCCCAAAACATCTGGAGGGCCGAGTTTGCCTATGCCTGGTCCACCTCATCTCTTCAGCTTGTTTCCTAGCAACCCTGGTGGGAGAGGTTGTAGGCTTGTCAGGACATGAGCCTGTGAATTCTTTTAAGAGAGCATCACACCCAATGAAAACAAGCCAAGTGGCCAAGGCAGCAAGCCACGATGAGTGTGCAATAGGTGACACAAAAATCACGATCTGATAATGCCCCCAGATACTTGCTTTTCAGAAATGAAAGAAGGCATTTCAAATCTGCCTTTTCGTTGTTGCTAAATCAATAACCACACCACAGCCACTTCCAGATATGCTGTAACAATCAAGAGAAGCTGCACCAGGAGGTCAGGTATACAGTCAGTCTCCTTCTGTGATCAGCCCATGATGCCAAACACCCAATGGGAGGTTAATAATAATAATAATAATAATAATATATTATTTATACCCATCTGGCTGGGTTTCCCCACTCATTAGATCCCAGTATTTAATAATCTACTGTAGTGATAGCTAGCATGGTACCCTCCAGATGTTGTGAACGACAGCTGTGATCACCCCTGACTGTTGGCCATGTTGTTCAGTGCTGATGGGAGTTGCAACATATAAAATCTTACTCCTGATCTAGCGAGAAAGAGTGAGCCAAGGGAGTAGCACGTTTTCACATGCAAAGCTTATTTTGCAAATGTATTTGTACTTACAAGCCCACGCTTCCATGAGTGGTCCCAAGGTGGGTTACCAAAAAAAAAAGCACAAAATAAAAATGAACGAGCATAAAGGTAGAGGCTAGGCATTTGCAATAAAGCCCAAAGGGTTTTATCCACATGGGAAAATAGTTTGAAGCAAGATTCACTGTACGCTGCCTTGAACTTAGTTCAGATTTTGATTCTGCCATGAACTAATTTTGGAGGGACCCTTTTTGCTTTATTATATGCTTTTATACTTTACTGGTAGGCCTTATGACGAATTGCAAGAGGCTTGTTTAATTTCATGGTATATTTATTAATGAAATATTTCCATCAACCTATTTTTTATTATTTAAATTTGGTTATATTTTGTAACGTAGTGAATTCTGGGCATCGTTTGGTGCTGAAGACAGGATGGGAGTGAACTTGCTTTGTGTGTCTTAACCAAACTCTCTTCTCCCTATTATTCACCCTCCCCATCTACAATACAGTACAAAATACCTTGTTTGGCATTCATCCTTCCTTGTTCTGTGGCTGTAAGGTAAAGTACTTAAAGCCCATTGAGTACTAAAGTGCTACAAGTGTGACCAGCAACAAGAGGTTGCCATATGGAGTGCTCCGATTCAGGATTTTAGGCAACCACACCCTTTTCCAGGCATATGAAGAATTGGGGCACATCCACACCAATGGCTTCCCCCAAAGAATCATGGGAACTGTAGTTTGTTAGGGGTACCTCCAGGATTCTATGGCCTGTCCTAAGCACATAGTGTCATTGTGCTCTTGAAATTGCTATCAGGCTATAGGACATTGATTTTACTCCTCCTGCTACCACTGCTTCAGGCAACCAGTATTCTAAGCATTTGATCTGCAATACTTTAAAGAAATTCTAGCCCTAACAATCTTGGGAGGGGGTTCCCCACTTCTTAATTTTAGTGGGGCATTTTTTACTGCCATGATGAATCCAGATGGCTCGTTTCCCCTGTAGATAAGACACAGCTCACAAATCCAATTGTCTTCTGGGAGTTTGTCCAGATTCCATAACACACTCAGGTTGGTTGATCATTCAATGGCATCACCAACAACTGATGTCAACCGCAGTCATTCTTATCCAGAAAAATGCAATGAGATAACACTGGCTTTTTTTATTTAGAAAAAGACTGGAGCTTTTATTGAATATATGCCATTGGGGAGGGCAATTAAAGATGGAACTCCATCAAGCTAATATACAAGAAACCTTTTTTCAGTAGTACTGTGAGAATAACATTCGGAACTTTAATTCAGCACAACAGCCATTGTATCTTTAGTTTCTCTCTATATATACATCTTGCAATATACTTTCAGATCCCTCCAAAATATAAAAATATTTTGAGTGAACAACTTCTCTGAGGTGAAAGCCATGACAATAAATACTGATGAGGTTAGTTGCGATACTTCTGCTTCACTCTAGAGCAAAATATATAACTTTATTAGCCATACATTCCAAGATAATTTAAGAAGGGATATAGACAAGAAGAGACAACCATGAACACTGCCAGAGCTTTGTCCCCTGATGGGACTGTAGCATTTCCCTGTCGCTGAAGAGAGCAGCTGGTTTTTTTACATTGGAAAATGGCTTGCCTCTTCAGCCAAGGGGCTTCCTGCAGCAAAACCAGAGCTCAAGGTGAGCACAAAGGCCTCCGTGAAATGCACTGCCCTTATTTGGACCACTACGTGCCAAAAGAACCAGAAACTTTGAAAAGTGCAGCTGTGCCTAACCCTGGTTATACAGACAACCTGAAGAACACGCGAGGGATACATAGAAAACAATTTGGCATCTCGACAGTTAGAATGTGGCATCCTCTTTATACAGCCACTGGGAAGAAAGCGGGGCTTGGGGCCCACATAATGGAAGCCAATGTCAACCTGCAAGTGTGGTGCCAAGTTGGGAATTCTGGAGTCCTGCTCCTCATATCTCAGAGATGTGCCTACTAAGAAAACGTAAGGCATCTCATCATGGAGCCAACACATACAAAACAAGCCCTCTTTGTGCATGTGCAGGAGGGCATCAAAGGTGCTCTGTCTAGTGACTGGCTGAATTCAGACACCATGATTAAACTACGGTTTATTGTGACGGAAATGAGTCTAGGAGGGCCTTGGCTTCACGTGTTTCCTCCCTCCCCTCTCTAGCACATCCACAAGGAGTTTTTTTACTTCTGTTTTTGATTAACTACCGTTCGTTGTGTCCTCTAAACTTGGGCATATCCATGCCAATAGTTGGACATAGTTAATCTTAACTATCGTTTTCCGAAACAATCCAACGTCAAGCCATGGTTTATGAAGCTGTCTTGTTTCAACAAGCCGTAGTTATGACGAGCCACAATTTAGGGTTCAGACACAAGCGAAACTGTGGTTAATCTAAAACCTCCATTCTCTGTGTGGTTGTGCGGGGAGGAGAGGAGGGGAAATGCGTGAGTCCCAGACATACTTAGGCTCATTCCAACCATGATGATTTATCATGTTGTCCAAATGAAGCCACGGAAAAGCAACGCATGAGTGTCTTAGTTGCTGCTACTGAGGAGCAGGCATTGACAAGGAGGCCACTGATGCAAAGGTATCATTCCACTGCCTTCCAGAAGTACTTGGCTGCGCTGCTGTTGCTGCAGCTGCATGCGCCTTGAACTTCTGCAGAAGATCTTGGGCTTCTTGCTTGTCTGGCAATGGGCTTTCTCCATACTCAGCCCTGAGCCACTCTCTGACCTGGAGGGACGAAACAAAGAAAAGGCAAAGAAAAACATTGAAACACAGCATGATATAAAAAGGGCTTGAGCGGCTTTAAATGTTTTAGGTAGTTTTAAAATTGATTTGGAAATGATTACAGATCTCAGGGAGGGATGCTGGATTTATGTTTAAGCTAAACAAGCAATAGCTTAGGACCCCACTCTCTTGGGGGCCCCAAAAAAATTTAAAGGGAAAAAAATATAAGATAAAAAACAAATAAAATAAAACATACAGCAACAGTGTTTTGTGTTGTGTAGGCTCCTATGATGTAAGTAATGGGCCCTGCCTGCTAGCCTGCTCCCTAAAATATCACTGGTTTGCTCATTTCTATGTATAGGGGTGCCTAAATTCTGCATGTGCAAATGGCTTTAGATACCTATTAAATCCATAAATTACCATACAGCATATATTCAACACGAAAAACAGCGAGAATTTCTTGCTGACAAAGGACAGCTGGACATATAAAGGGCCCCATTACCTTAGGGCCTCATCAAACCTTAATCCGGCCCTGGATGCATGTGGCCCTCAGCTTTGTTTCATGAACCCCTTGGCCTAATGTCAAAAAGCCCTCTGTGAGTGGCCATTCAGACCTCTAGTAAGGGCAATATCATCCACTGTTGGATGAGGAGGAAAGAGGAGGCAGCACAAAAAGAGAGCGAGGAAAAGGGGTAGCCCTGCCCACTTTCAGCTCTGGCCCCTCCCACCTGTCCTTTGCCCCACCCACTGTTCACATGTGGCCCCCTGAGAGATCTTCTCCAAGTGGATATGGCCCTTGATTGAAAAAAGGCAACCTCTGTTCTGCCTAGTAGACTTAAGCTATAGGAAGGAAGATTTAAAAGAGAATTCTTAACAGTATATACAGGCAGTGGCGAAGCGTGTCTTCAAGGTGCAGAGGGGTGGAGGGCATGGGCATGCTGACGGGGAGTACATGGAGGGCATGAGGAGGACGCAGAAGGGCAAGCCTGCATCCATAAAATCAGTCTGACTGGGCTGATTTTAAGGGTGCATGCCTGTTGCATCCTGCTAACGCCCTGACAGCCCCACACTGCTTTGAGAGGCTGGGATGAGTGATCGTACTCACAAAGCAGTGTGGGGCTAGCAGGGGTGGTATGAGGAGCAAAATGCACCCCACAAACCTGCGCCGCAGCAACAACCCCCTTGTGCTGCCTATGCCACGCCACTGTGTACAGGTGAACTGTGGAACCAATTGTTGTTGTTTAGTCGTTTAGTCATGTCCGACTTCGTGACCCCATGGACCAGAGCACGCCAGGCACTCCTGTCTTCCACTGCCTCCCACAGTTTGGTCAAACTCATGCTGGTAGCTTCGAGAACAACCATCTCATCCTCTGTCGTCCCCTCCTCCTTGTGCCCTCCATCTTTCCCAACATCAGGGTCTTTTCCAGGAAGTCTTCTCTTCTCATGATGCGACCAAAGTATTGGGGTGTCTTCTTTTCTCATGAGGTGGCCAAAGTATTGGAGCCTCTGCTTCAGGATCTGTCCTTCCAGTGAGCACTCAGGGCTCATTTCCTTGAGGATGGAGAGGTTTGATCTTCTTGCAGTCCATGGGACTCTCAAGAGTCTCCTCCAGCACCATAATTCAAAAGCATCAATTCTTCGGCGATCAGCCTTCTTTACGGTCCAGCTGTCACTTCCATACGTCACTACTGGGAAAACCATAGCTTTAACTATATGGACCTTTGTCGGCATTTTTTTCTAATTGGATTGAAGCTGGTTTGAGGGGCGAAACACACACACCGAAAAGCAGTATTTTTGTAGGAACCCGTGGATCAATATGGAGTGGAGGGTGTGAAGGAAACAGTAAGGTGAATATATCCTGGCTCTGGATTTCCTGCATCAAGCAGGGACTTGGGCCAGATGTCCCCCTGCCATTGGGTATATATATATTTAAAAAAAAAATAATTTATGATTGGCTAAATAGGCCTTCAATTAATCAGGAGGCACTTTGAAAACATAAAAAACCACTCTTTAAAATACAAGTACCTATACTAGAAAAATATTTAAAGGGTATAAAAAGAACAATATGGGAAGCAGCACTTAAAATGGAGGCATCTTGTCCTGTGAAAAAATAAATGTGGAGGTGGAAGTTTGCTTTAGCTCTTCTGGGAAAGAAGCGAACTGAAAATTTGCATTCAAAACTGGATCGTCAATACAGAATTCTTTTTAAAAACCACTATATACCTAAGCGATTTTAATCTAGGTAATTGGAATTTGAATAAAATATGATTTTTATCTAGTTGATTTGAATCTATGCAAAGAAAACAAAAAAATCCACCTCTCGGTCCTTTTTTAATGCAAGCCTTCCCCCCCCCCCTTACACAAAAACATTATGGAGTGTCTGTCTGTCTGATATGTTGCAAAAATGGTATACCTAGGCTATGCAAAGATGTAATATGACATTAGATGCTATTCGAAAGGTCAAAAGTTTGGGGAGAGATCTTTCCCGGAACTACCAGAGGCTGTTTTCAGAAAGAAATCTAAGTACAATTCGTGGTTATCTGACGCAAGTTTACATTGCCCCAGTGCTATTTTTCTAGAAAAAGAGGTGCCAGAACGCACCATGAACGACTCCCATGTTTCCTTATAATTTCAATGGCACCCATCAGAGAGGTGCAGGAACTGAGGTCCAGCAAGTTCCAGCTGAAATAAAGCCCTGATCATCCCCAACATATTAAAGCCCTGTTATCTTCCAGAAGGGATGGGACAAATTTCCATCTGAAATCCTGAAGAGCTGCTCTCCATCACTGTTGATAAAGCTGAGCTAGATGCAGGGCTTTTCTATAGCAGGAACTTGGCGGAACTGTGTTCCCTTACCTTTAAAAAATTAAATAGTTTTTTGTTTGTGGGTGGGGACGGGGGGGCGGAGTCTGGAACAGATATACACCCAATGCCTGAACCAGAAATCCACCTCTATCTGTAATCAATAAAGCTGTGGCTATTTCTAATTCAGATCATTGTCTGCTTGAGTTTATTAATCACATCTTACATTTAGCCACTGCCAGGGTGGGGTGGGGCTGTGGCACTGTGACTTGGGCCCACAATAAAGAAACATACAAACTTTGTGGTGAGGGCCTTCTGGCGGTTCCCTCACTGTGAGAAGCAAAGCTACAGGGAACCAGGCAGAGTGGCCTTCTTGGTAGTGGCGCCCGCCCTGTGGAACGCCCTCCCATCAGATGTCAAAGAAATAAACTACCTGACATTTAGAAAACATCTGAAGGCAGCCCTGTTCAGGGAAGTTTTAATGTGTGACATCTTAGTGTATTTTTAATCTTTGTTGGAAGCCGCCCAGAGTGGCTGGGGAAACCAGCCAGATGGACGGGTTACAAATAATTAATAATAATAATAATCATTATTCCCCACTCCCCCCCCCCCCCGAAGAAAAGTACTGACTAGATCAATTAGTAGTCTAGCTTGGTATGAAGAGCTTCCTAGTTCAGTGTGGCTCACTCCCTAACACAGGCATCCCCAACCTTTGGCCCTCCAGATGTTTTGGACTACAATACCCATCATCCCTGACCACCTGTCTTGTTAGCTAGGGATCATGGGAGTTGTAGGCCAAAACATCTGGAGGGCTGCAAGTTGGGGGTGCCTACCCTAGCAAGTGTGTTTAGGATTGCAGCAGCTTATAATATTTATACATTGAATAGAAAGGGAATATACAAATGGCAGAGTGGCAGGAGTGCCAACTATGAAGGTGCATAAAGGATGAAGGCAGCAGCATCTCTCCCCAACTTTTCTCATACTAGGATAGTCAACCCAGTAGTAGCAGCAGCAGTTTTCTGGTTGTGGGAGGTGGACACAAGCCTGGCAGTAATGTGGTCTTTAAATAAAACAAACAGGAAATAGTTTCCCTCGGGGGACATGGAAGGGACAGCCGGCAACCTTTGAAAGGGGGAAAATATCATATTAAAAATATTTGTGAAATGGCTAAACATAGCTGAGAGAGAGAAATAACCTTAGCCAAAGGAGGTTTCTTTTTCTGCTCCTTTGAAAAGGCTCATGTAGCAGAAAAAAGGAGTGCTTACCCTAATGGGTAACTAAGGGAGGGAGGTACAATTAAATAAAGGAATTTAAGTCAATTTATTTCCCTGGGATCTCATTCCAGATGTTATTGAGAGCCAGCTCCCATCATGCCTGACTCCTGGTCATGATATCTGGGGCGGATGGGAGTTGGGAGTCCAACAAGAGTTGGAGGCAGCCATATTGGCTACTCTGAGCACGACCATCCTTAAAGCGAAACGAACATTAAACGCCTCAGACTGCACTAAGTGAAGAGGAGAGATGGATAGCACCTCACTCATCCTTGGCAGCTACATTATTTTGAGGTGTCACATGACTTGAAGGGGCAGGGGAAAGCAGGGATCAGGGCCGCAATGCACATTTCCTATAGAGACCCACTGAGCTGAGAAGGATTCATTGCTTAGAGCTCCATGCTGTTAGCAGTCAACATCAAAACTGCCCATTTCTTGGCAACAGATACATAACACAGAGCATAGGGGCCAACTCCTAGGGGCAAAAGTCCACCCGATAAAGTATTGGAGGGTCCCACCGCAAAGTTGATGGCCATTGCCCATCAAGTGTCATGTCATGTGCAAGTGTCATGTCATGTGATTATGTGGAGTGGGGCTTACCTCCCCAGCCCAATATTTTATTTCACTTGGCACCCCTGATTCAAAGAGAGAAATGTACAGATCCCATACATACAGTGCTTTTTTTCTTTAAAAATGTTTAGGTAGTGGTAGTCTCATTTTCCTACTCATACTGAAATACTACCCCTCAATGAGGCCAAACTTAGATTCACAAAATGTTTAGGGGTATGCATACCCCTGCGTCCCCGTCCCCCCCGAAAAAAGCACTGCATACATATATAGCAGGGATGAGGAACATGATCTGGTCTGCAAGCCAGGTTACTTCCCCTAACCTTCACAGGCCATGTTTGACAGGTAGGCAATCACCTGTTGTTCCAATGACATCAGGGGATGCAATGTGTTCCACAAGATGGCATTTTCAAAGAGGCTCAGCAAGATCCACCAATCAGATGATTGTTTCATCTTTACTTGAGAGCCTCTTTCAAAGTGCTATACAGTGGTACCTTGGGTTAAGTACTTAATTTGTTCTGGAGGTCTGTTCTTAACCTGAAACTGTTCTTAACCTGAAGCACCACTTTAGCTAATAGGGCCTCCTTCTGCTGCCACGCCGCCGGAGCACAATTTCTGTTCTCATCCTGAAGCAAAGTTCTTAACCCGAGGTACTATTTCTGGGTTAGCGGAGTCTGTAACCTGAAGCATATGTAACCTGAAGCGTATGTAACCCGAGGTACTGGGAACTGATCCACCTGCCACCCCACTTTTGGCCCAGGCAGGTTTTCACCTTCACTATATATATGATGGCAGGTGGACATGGCACCCCTGCCATATGGGCAAGATGGATGGAGCAGCCCCTAATAATAATAATATTATTATTATTATTATTATTATTATTATTATTATTTATACCCGCCCATCTGGCTGAGTTTCCCCAGCCACTCTGGGGAATATATTTGTAGGAATATATTTTTGCAAGATACTATGTGCTTTCCTATGAAAGCTGCAGACTCTTCTCCTACATGGAATTGGGGGGGGAGGAAAGGGGGGAAAAACAGCACGAAATGCCAAACCCAAATACATGCTATGATCTCCCTAAACACCATTTGCATAATGCAAGGACAATCCATCATTTCAAGTCAAAACTTTATCGGATCAGAAATGACTGTGAGGGTTCAAATTAAGGAGGGAGACAACCAGGCTGGAAAGTCCCTCTGTGGTGTAAAGTCAGTTTATTTCCATGGACTCTACTCCTCCATAGCTTGGGAATGGTAAGCCTTTGAGATGAAACAAATATTCAGAACTGAATAATACATTCATGTTATATGCAGCAGCCGATTCAGAGCTACCAAGCATGTTCTAACAAAGCCAGTTTGCCTCTCCTTTAAAAGATAAGGGGCTAAACAGACTTTACAAATGCACTGAGCTGCCCAAAATGTACTAACGAAGGCATCATATATTAGAGGACATTTGACATGTCAGATCCATGCTGCCATCCAGGAAGGCCTTGGGGGCAGAGGTCCACAGCCCCACTCAGCAGAAAAAGCAGGATGGCCCCCAAACACAGGAAGAAAGACTTACCACACTGTGAAGTGAACTACATTGGTACCTCGGGTTAAGTACTTAATTCGTTCCGGAGGTCCGTTCTTAACCTGAAACTGTTCTTAACCTGAAGCACCACTTTAGCTAATGGGGCCTCCTGCTGCTGCTGCGTCGCCGGAGCACAATTTCTGTTCTCATCCTGAAGCAAAGTTCTTAATCTGAGGTACTATTTCTGGGTTAGCAGAGTCTGTAACCTGAAGCATATGTAATCTGAAGCATATGTATCCCCAGGTACCACGATAATACACATTCCCATTCTTCTGGGGTAGTCCCCACCCTGCGCTCAGCTCCCACCTGTGGCTCCTAGAAGCTGTCAGCATGTGACAGCAGCCACACCCCAAGAAATGGTTTTGATTGGCCAAGTGAGGGTAGCTGATGGGTCTCAAATGCTTGGCAGCTTTGGGACTTCCTCTGCATGCAAAGACAGGCTCCGGTGATTTGAGCAGACAAGACCAGTAGTAGGTCCAATGGTCAAGAAGACAGTTTCTGCGTGTGCCATAGAGGGAAGTGAGGGGCAGTTGGGGCTCATCAACCTGGGAAGGTAGCCCATCTAGGAGAAGGTAAACACTGATCCTCAACCTCTGCTGCCTTGCGGGATATCTTCAGGACAAGGCTAAGGAGTAAATCCAGAGTGGAGTCCCTAAGATGGTTGGATGAGGCCTTTTAGACCTCCTTCCAGCAACTCCTGCAGCCAAGCTGCTGCTAAATGTCTTGCTCTGGCCACAACCCACTGCCGGCAAGTGGCCCCAGAAGGCTACCAAAGAGAGGGAACATACCCCTCAGGTTAAGAGAATTTCCTCAACCTTGATTCTTGCATGGAGTCCTTACGTACTTACATGAGCAAGCTCAGTTTTCTCAAACTCTTCCAGCTGCCGTTGGAAGCCTGCATTCGGGTTGGCGCACGATCTCGACGCTCGCACTACCGACAGCGCATCCTCCCAGCCGAGATCAGTGATGGTCATTATGTAGGCCACAACCAAGGTGGCACTCCTGGAAACGCCGGCAAGGCTGCATTGCCAAGCAGGTGTGGACAAGTGTTTAAAAAAAACACCAAACAAACCATGCAAAATAATGATGATTCTCATTCGGCAAGTGTATAAATTTCAAGTTTCAAAGCAAGGCATACTTCCCAAAGCAGTGCAGTGCTGAACATGATGGCAATATTCAAAAATACGAGCATTTGCGGAAAATGCTCGGTCCTGTATACCTGAAGGAGCGTCTCCACCCCCATTGTTCAGCCTGGACACTGAGGTCCAGCGCTGAGGGCCTTCTGGCGGTTCCCTCATTGCGAGAAGTGAGGTTACAGGGAACCAGGCTGAGGGCCTTCTTGGTAGTGGCGCCTGCCCTGTGGAACACCCTCCCAGCAGATGTCAAGGCTATAAACAACTATTTTACTTTTAAAAGACAACTGAAGGCAGCCCTGTTTAGGGAAGTTTTTAATGTCTGATGCTGTATTGTTTTAAATATTCAGTTGGAAGCCATGCAGAGTGGCTGGGGAAACCCAGCCAGATGGGCAGGGTATAAATAATAAATTGTTGTTGTTGTTGTTGTTACAGAAATGCACCACAAGCTTATACCAGTTTAGTGGGCATGAGTTCCCGCTAAGATTTCTGGGAATTGTAGTTTGGTAAAGATGCCCTGCCCTCAATGAACCTTATTTCTAAAGACATTGCACCAGCAAGCAATCTAAAATGGGCAACTTCATGCCTTCAGCAGCATAGATGCTCCATGCAACTTGGAACAATGCACAGCTGGAATGCAGTATAGCATGCACACACACAATCAGGCTTCACCGACACTGGGGGCAATCTGGTGGGTATAGCCCGGCTCTCAATGCCACACTTTTTTCTGGACCCATGAAACTAATAACAAAAATGGGCCTATTGCCTCTCTCCAGTACAATAAGCAGCAAGGGGAAGCGGCAACGCTTCAGAGACACATTTGCTTCCCCCAATCTTCAGGAGCGGAAGGCAGGATCATGACTGAGACTGGAAAGGCTGAGAAACAAAAAGGAATAATCACATGTAGAATAGTCTTAAATGAAATACGTACCAGTGAACAAGGCAGCTCTGACCTCCAAGCCGGCATTCATGGATAAATTCAATGCTTTCTTTGAAGTGTCTGACCCTTAAAAATTAGACGTAGACTTGATTTAGTCCCAGTTAAGCTAAGGGATTTCTTATTCCTCTGTCCCACTGATTTGCCATCTGAAAGAGGTTTGCAGTATTGCCCAATGCTCTATTTTAGAGAGACATGGTTGCCTTTGCAGCCAAATATTTGGACAGCAATGCAACATACTGAGTAACACCAACTTAGTGGGTTTCTGGGGACAAGGGCAAAGGCATTCTTGTTCTCCCAGGCGTGTGGAACTTGATGTGGTTTGATTTGTGGCCTGTTCTTGCTTTTCATCTTTTCGTTGGGCGGGGAAGGACATCCCCCTTGTTACTGAAGGAGCCTCTCTACCCCCATCGCTCAGCCCAAACACTGAGCTCTAGTTCCAAGGGCCTTCTGGTGGTTCCCTTTTTGCAAGAAATGAAGTTACAGGGAAACAGGGAAAGGGCCTTCTCAGTAGTGACACCCACCCTGCGAAACACCCTCACATCAGATGTCAAGGAGATGAATAACTAAGCTTTAGAAGACATCTGAAGGCAGCCTTGTATAGGGAAGCTTTTTAATGTGTAATGTTTTCTTATGTTTTTATAAATGTAGTGCCATCTCAAACTCTCCATGTATGATGGCTACCTTGCCAGTGATTATCACAAGGAAATTGAGGTAGCAAGCATCCTCCACCCTCACTTCTTTTCCCCAAATTCCCTGGCCTCCCACTTTTTGCAGCCAGTAAATTGGGTGGTGACATGTGGCTGTACGCACACACAGTGTGGTCCAGATGTATGAATAACACCAAGCAGCTCAGTGGTTAGCAGCACACTCTGTGCACCAGGACCCCTTGGTCCAACTCACAACTCCTTGGGCTTGATCAAATCTCAGCCCAGTCATGAAGCCTATGGGTAACCTTAGGCAAGCTACAGCCACAGCTGTCAACTGTAATAGAGAGATATTTCATTTATTTATTACATTTATATACCACCTTTGTCTTCCAAGGACCTTAATGTGGTGTCCTAGTCTACTTTATACAGCTGTTGTAAGGATGGGTGGGATAATGGGTGATAAAATATTAGGATTTAGTGCTCCCCTCCCCTTCCCCAAACCGTAACCACAGTGGTACTTCAGGTTAAGTACTTAATTTGTTCCGGAGGTCCATTCTGAACCTGAAACTGTTCTTAACCTGAAGCACCACTTTAGCTAATGGGGCCTCCCGCTGCTGCTGCACCGCAAGAGCACGATTTCTGTTCTCATCCTGAAGCAAAGTTCTTAACCTGGAGCACTATTTCTGGGTTAGCGGAGTCTGTAACCTGAAGCGTATGTAACCTGAAGCGTATGTAACCTGAGGTACCACTGTATAACGTTAGTAGCTCATTTGAAGCAGCTGCTCCACGGTTGGGGACACTTCACCACCACCCACAGCACAGTCTGAAATAAACATTTGTACCCAACGCAGAAGAAATCCCCACAATCATTCTCAGAGTGTAAACTTCCTAAATCTTACATCTGCAAGGCTAGAGTCTTCCCACCCACCCCAAGCCTTTCAGCTCTGGCAGCACGGCCTTGGGAAATTACAACCCCTTTTGTGGGGTTTATCTTCAGCTTAGACAACAATGTGTTGAGAGAAGGTACACATCATGGAGGATAAGTCTATCAGTGGCTACTAGCCACAATGGGCATGTTCCATCTCCACTGCTAGTGGCACTATGCCAGGCATAGGCAAACTTGGCCCTCCAGCTGTTTTGGGACTACAACTCCCATCATCCCTAGCTAACCAGTGGTCAGGGATGATGGGAATTGTAGTCTCAAAACATATGGAGGGCCAAGTTTGCCTATGCCTGCACTATGCCTTTGACTACTACTTGCTGGAAATCACCGGTGGAGAGAGTGCTGTAGCAATCAGGTTCTGCTGACTGGCTTCCCATGGGCATACAGTTGGCTGCTGTGAGAACAGGATGCTAAACTACAAGGGCCTTTGGGGCTGACCCAGCAGGGCTCTTTGAATTTGTTCTTACTGGTGCAGCAGGTCTTACAGCTATTAAGAACCCATCTTCTCACTCTTGCCATTTTGTAGCGCCACTAGATGCTTGGGCCCTTCCTAGTGGCATAGCGTGGTTTGCCAGTACCCAGGACCACTCGGAAGGGGTGGCTGGGAGGGAGATGCATGGCGTACACATGCATATTCAATGGCCTAAGGGTGTCCATGTCACCCGGGAGATTGCAGCCGCAGAGATAATAAAGAAGAGTCATTACGTTGTCCGGAGAGGCAACTTCCTGGTTCGTTTTCAAAAGAGCCCAGCTATATTGAGGCAGCACTGGGTGTTGAAATCTCACACATCCTAACAAGGTCATGCCCGGGGCAACCGCTGCTGTGGCCCACCCGAGGCAAAGCGAGAGCCACAGGGGAATAAATGGAAGGCCCAGGGAAATCCAGAGCACAGGAGATCTGGGTCTTGGTTACTTAAATTGGGAAAGCTACCAGATCACACATACACAAAGGCATCTACTAGTATAGTCACGGTAACCCACAGTGAGCGGCAGTGTCTCAAGGGAACTCACTGAACCGAACAGCCAGGAGGGGAAGCCTGTAACTCAGCGGTTAGGTTCATGTTTTGCATGCAGAAGGTACCAGGTTCTGCTGGGGGATTCCTCTTTGAAAACTGGTGAGCCAGTGCCAGTCAGCACAGATAATCCTGGCCTAGATGGACTTAACAGTCTGCCTTGGAAGAAGGCAGCTCCTATGCCCCCATCTTGCCCTTTCGCCCAGTGACAGCGCCAAGTGCACATCTGGTTTCTGGGAAAGAGCTGCCTGCTGGTAGCTCGTTCAACAACCAGTTCAGCAGGCCGGAAGCGCGACTCATTAGGAAACAGGGATCACACTGGGGGCTTTTTCCATGCTCACCATTTATAGTGGTCTGGCAGCTGTTTGATCCAACGTTTTCAAGAGTGAATTTGTAGCTGCCCTGGCTGACCTTAGGTCACACATTGCCATTATTAGACTGCGAGTGCGGGGTTTTCCTTTCCACACTAATGGCGGGTTGTGCCCAAGTTGAGAAATGTTCCGTGTCCGTTAGTCACACCCCTTGTGTACTTTTGTGCTCCTCCAGCCCAGTACACACTGGAGTTAGAAGCATGCTTCCTTTGGGTATATATGTGTTTAATGCTCAACACCCCTGTATGTAATAATAATTATAATTTTATTTATACCCCACCCTTCCTGGTTCAGGAAACCAGGCTCAGGGCGGCTAACAACAAGGTAAAAATATTTAATTGATGCTACAAAAAAAACCCAGCATAAAATACGGTATAAAGCGTATAAAATCAAAAATCAATTTAAGGGGGAAATCCATCCAATAAACATTAGATGATCACCAGGGCTAGCTGGCTAAATTAGTCCCACTTGGGCCAGCGAGGAGACCAGGGGAGAACCAGCTGTGGGATCCCAGAGTGGGTGATCTTCACAGAAAGGGGAGGGGGGAAGGAAGGGGAACAAAAGATCAGGCCAGGTTCAAATTGAAAGCCAGGCGGAATAGCTCTGTCTTACAGGCCCTGCAGAAGGAAGTTAAATCCTGAAGGGCCCTGGTCTCATGGGACAGAGCATTCCACCAGGTCAGAACCATCACTGAGAAGGCCCTGGCCCTGGTGGAGGATAATTTAACTTCCTTAGGGCCCAGGACCTCTAAACTATGATTATTCGTGGACCTTAAGGTCCTCTGCGGGGCATACCAGGAAATTAGAAAAACGTTTGGGCCTGAGCTATGGAAAACCTGGCTACTGTGATGAAATTTTGTCTGTAGCTAATGACTGCTGTCGTGGGCAGAACTTTGAGTCAGGACCATCATCTTTCTCTCTCTGCCATCTCTTTTCTTTGAGCTGAGATCACAGACCGCTTGCACAGGTCAAAGGGGAAGGGGTGCAAGACAGGCGTCTCCCAAACCACACCCAACAACCCCTCCTGCACAGAAACTGGGACCATGATCGTGCACATGCCACACAAATGGAAATAACAAGGTTACCTCACTGCAAGAAGCTAAGCTGCAGGGAACCAGGCAGAGGGCCTTCTTGGTAGTGGTGCCCGCCCTGTGGATCGCCCTCCCATCAGATGTCAAGGAAATAAACAACTTTACGACTTTTAGAAGACATCTGAAGACAGCCCTGTTCAGGGAAGTTTTTAATGTGTGACATTTTAATGTATTTTTAATCTTCGTTGGAAGCTGCCCAGAGTGGCTGGGGAAACCCAGCCAGATGGGTGGGGTACAAATAATAAATTACTATTACTATTCCGGATCTCTCCCCAAAGTTTGATTTTTTAAATTATTTTTTTTTCAATAGAAAGAAATTGATTTTTTGAGTTTATTGTTCTGGAACCATGCCATTTAAAACAAAAAACAGAAAAACCCCAGCAACTATATCACTATAAATAGTAAGTTTGGAAAGGCCCTTAGACTAGGGGTCAGCAAACTTTTTCAGCAGGGAGCCAATCCACTGTCCCTCAGACCTTGTGGGGGGCCGGACTAGATTTTGAAAAAAAGAAGAACGAATTCCTATGCCCCACAAATAACCCAGAGATGCATTTTAAATAAAAGGGCACATTCTACTCATGTAAAAACACGCTGATTCATGGACTGTCCATGGTCCGGATCTGGCCCCCAGGCCATAGTTTGCCTACGCATTCCTTAGACTCACAACTTTCCAACATTTTGATTCACCTTGGGGGTGGGGTGCCACATAATTCACTTCAGGGTGGTAGCTTTTCAAGACATCCAAATGCACCTGAATTCATTGAATCTGTAGCTGGAAACTCTTCCAATGGTACAAAAACATCACATCTTGTTTTTTGCTTCAAATTATTATTATTTTAAGTCTCTTAACTAATAGATAAAAAGTCTTAACTAGTCTAACATACAGATGACCCAAGAGGAACTGCAAAAAGGCTTAACACAGAGATAACCCAAGAGGAACTGCAGAAACCACCAGCAACGAGGAATATCCTAAAGAACCCAACATGGTATTTGACGTCCCAGTGAGCAGCTGATTGTCGCGTCTCTAAAGCGCTGCATCACTCATTGTCATTGTAATGCCAAGTGATTGAACAGGAGGAGTTCCTGCCAACCTGTTATATTTAGCCCGAGGTGGGGGATAGATTTAGGGGACAGAGGATCTGGTCTGCTGGCCTGATCCAGTTCCCTAAGCCACATTAGAACCCTTGGGAACCACCAGTAAACACTGATGAAAATATTCCATGTACCAAGCACCAGCGGAGTATGGCACTGTATCTTCAGATCAGCAGATATAGGGAGTGTCAATTTTGGGCTCTCTCAATACTGTTACAACTCTGTGAGGCTCTATGGGCATAAATGGAACGATATTAGAAACAGCACTGTGGAAAGAGAAAAGGTGCTCAAATATTGCTCCCCAGATCAGTATTCCCAAAATGAGCTGAAATAATCAATCAACTCGTTTT
This sequence comes from Podarcis gaigeae, assembly GCF_964106915.1. Lineage (NCBI taxonomy): Eukaryota > Metazoa > Chordata > Lepidosauria > Squamata > Lacertidae > Podarcis > Podarcis gaigeae. Next base: position 65,530,762 of record NC_139683.1, on the reverse strand, counting down.
TCAAGATACTTGGGATCTCTCTGTTGCACCAGAGAAGCAAATCTACTAAAAATATCTCTCGAAAGCATCAGGCCAAAGAGGCAGTGCTTTGATCTGAGAGAAAAAGGCAGCGCTGCGTTTCCTTCCGTAGGCACCAGGCAGGCCCTTTGAAACTACTTTTGTTTCTCTATAAAACAAATTATCAGGAAGTGACTGAAACCCCCCTCCCTCCTCACCTCCCATACACATAAACAGTGAAGACGAGAAGAAAAACTTGGTTCCTGTCCAAGTGTTCTTGTAAAGTTGATGCAATTACAGTGGCACCTCGGGTTAAGAACTTAATTCCTTCTGGAGGTCTGTTCTTAACCTGAGGTACCACTTTAGCTAATGGGGCCTCCTGCTGCCGCCACACCGCTGCTGTGCAATTTCTGTTCTCATCCTGAGGTAAAGTTCTTAACCCAAGGGGCTACTTCTGGGTTAGCGGAGTCTGTAACCTGAAGCGTCTGTAACCTGAAGCATATGTAACCCGAGGTACCACTGTAATCTTCAGAGTAAAGGTAGCCCAAAGCCCGTTTGCATGGTCAACCCAACCTGAGAACTGGCAACTCCCCAGCCAGCTATTGTGGCCTGCGAGGTGCATGACAATCTCTCCTCTCCTCTCCTCCCCATCCCAATTCTTGCATTTCTAGGTAGGAGGCAACAAAAGAAAGAAAGGGGTTTTTAGAACATTTGGCTGCATTTGGCTTGGTGCACCTCCAGTTGTACAGACCTGTTTTAGGAGACTGTAGCCAGGCTCACAGATAGCATGTTTCCGATTCCCATTATCTACCACTTTTCTATCCTGGCATAACTCTTCCAGGAGGACTGATTCCTTTTATCCTCCCAACCACATTAGGGCTGCCATACATCTGGAATTCCCAGACACAGCCGGGATTCGGCCCTCGTAAACAGCGTTCGGGTGGAAATCACTGAAATGTCCAGGAAAATCCAGACATACGGCAACACGTCCGAAGTGTACATTTTGGCAAACTTCCTTAAAAATAGCTCAAAACTTCTTTTCTGTTTTTGAGATTTTGGCCAAAAAATTTAAAAAGCTCAACAACTTTTGTGTTTTTGAAATATGGCAGATAAGGAGACATCAACTTGCTCAAAGCTACCTAGGAAACCTAATGGCACAGATAGACATTTGAACCCAGATCTCCCGAGTCAAAGTGTCCACCATTACACCTATCTCTCACCAGTAACAGGACTTTTAGACATAGGGCTGTATCCAGCAAACTTCTATGCAGAGTAGAGCCAACAAAATGAAGGGACACAAACCAGCCCATTAACTTAAGAGGAACTATTCTGTGTAGGATTAGCACAGAATACCGCCACCTGTTGCATGTAAAAATAAAAAGGAAAATGGAGTTGTTAAGAAGTCAAAGATATTTACACATCCAAGAGGGAGGCATTCCATATCAAACAGTACCGGGTCTATAGTTCACTTGTCTAGTGTTGCCATTTTTAAAAAAATACTTACAAATTTTGTGAGGGCGAATCTGCAGCAGGAATGCACAGATACTTCACTCCCTGCATAAAAAAAATATAAATATATCAAGGAAGAGAAAGTGCACACACATTCAAAGACTGTCTTCTTTCACTTGGTGGTGCTCCCAGGAAGCCATTTTAAGACCTGGTTTCATCGGCGCACGATCACAAACCACCACGTACCCAGACGTCAAAGTGAATCTTGGCGGTGGAAACATTACCTCCAGCCCTTCTGTTGCATTTGTCATTTTAACATGTCTTGTTTGTCCTGCAATGCTATAAATTGCTAATGTGCTATTTTACACAACTTACCGCTTTCTTAAAATGAATGTAGATTAAGTAAGTGTGCATTCAATGTTGGTTGGGGAAGGCTGTTACTATTTGCAGTGCTATATTGAATTAGTTAAATAAGTAATGGAAAGCAAAGAGTAACGGTGTAGCACGGGTATTACTTTTTAATAGATGTTTTCGTTCTCAAGATTATTACAGTGCTGAGCTGAATGAAGCCTTCTCTCCCCACAATAAAACGTATTCTTAATCAGTCCTCACCAAAATAATTCAATCTCAGACAGAGTTAGAAGTGGGCGTCTCGGTAGAAAGAGACAGAGAAACCTAAGCTAAAAATTGTTTCACTATTTCCATTCTACTGATTTCATAATGGGAAATTAAAAGAAACTTTATTGGATGTTAAATGACAATATGAATTAAAATGTAAAATACAATCAAGGTAACCAATTGTATCTGTAAATGAATATAGACAAACAACAAGACGTGTACATACAGAAAAAATTATTTGTATATAGACACTGTAGAGATAAAGTTGAAAGAAGAAGAACAATATACAAAATCAATAAAGACAATGCGAAAAACTTAGAGACGACATTAAAAAGCCAGAAGAAGGAAGGAGGGAAGTCAACTCATAGGAGTAAATGTAAATGTAAAGTAATGTGTATATGTATAGTATGTAATCATAAAATCAATAAAGATTATCTTCAAAAAAAAATTGCTTCACTAGATACGTATAACTCATGGAAGGGTCTCATCTAGTCCAACATTTCAACAGCAGCCAGTCAGACAACATTGAAACTTCAAAAGCTGGGCACAAAGGTGATACTCCCTCCCTCACTGGAAGCCAACTTAAAGACAGACCTTTGATCAATCTTATAGACTCATAGAACTGTAGAGCTGGAAGGGACCATCTTGCTAAGTGTTGCGTTTATAGAATGACATCTCTCTACAGCATCCTTCCTTGGTATCCTCCAAATAAATTGGACTACAACTCCCATGAGCACCAGGCAGTACAATCAAAAACGTATGGGGGGCACCAGGTTGGGGAAGGGTGCTCTAGGGCAGGGGCAGCCAAGATGCTGGCTTCCAGATGTTGTTGGATTCTCGGTTCCATCAGCCCCATCCAGCATGGCATGGGACGATGGGAACAGTAGTCCATCAACATCTGGAGGGCACTAGGATGCTCCAAGGCCAGGGTAGCCAACATGGTGCCCTCCGAATGTACAGTGGTACCTCAGGTTAAGAACTTAATTCATTCTGGAGGTCCGTTCTTAACCTGAAACTGTTCTTAACCTGAAGCACCACTGTAGCTAATAGGGCCTCCCACCGCCGCAGCACAATTTCTGTTCTCATCCTGAAGCAAAGTTCTTAACCCGAGGTACTATTTCTGGGTTAGCAGAGTCTGTAACCTCAAGCGTCTTAACCTGAGGTACCACTGTAGATGAATTACAACTTTCATCAAGCCTAAGCTTTGGCCATGCTGGCTGGGGGCTGATGGGAGTTGCGAGTCAAACATCATAAGGAGAGGACTACAATGGCCCTAGGGTTCCTTACGGTGGTTTCCTCCAAACCCACATAGAGATTCATCTCCTCCTGCTTCCAAAGCATATGCTCTCCTGCAAAACGCTCGCCTTCCCCTTCTCATTTGTTCCTTGTTTTGTGTGTGGGATTCCACCACATGCAGGTCGCACAATAGCTTGGGCAACAAATCCATTCCCCTTGCCCACAAAACTAGATTTCTCTGCAATGAGGCTGGTGCTGGAGAAATGCATTGGAAACTACAAGGTAACAACTACTTGATGGGACGTCATGTAACCTGCCTGCGAACAAATGGACAGTGGGTACCACGTGAGCCCCCCACAAACTCTGTGCAAACACATCAGAATCAATGTTCACAAGTCACCTGGAAGCGGCTTCAGTGTTGCACAGCTTCAGAACAAGAAGATAACTTTCAGTTAGCATTGCCGCTGATGGAGCCAGTAAGAAATCCTCGTAAGAACAGCCCTGCCTTTGCACTTATAGCACACGGCTGAGCTCAATACTTAAAGTCTACGTTTATTTTAGCTATGAATGCTAAACCTGCCCTACTGCTTCAATCTAAATGCCACTGCTTAAAAACAAGATTTGCAAGAATTGTCCCCCCCCCCTTTTCCATGCTTCATTAATTGAAAATTGTATAACAGAAATTATCATTAGATGTTGAAGACAGCATAAGAAGTAACAAAAGAAAAAAATTCTACAGTCGTTCGTTCCTCAGTTATTTTCTTTTTACATCTTTTTGCAATTGATTTCAACGTAACCTCCGATCTTCCCATTATGTTCCCAGATTATATTTATCGGATGAGCACTTAACTTTATTTTCTCCATGTTGTTTGACTTACTTTAAGTCTTCTAATATTATCCTATTCACCCACAGAAGTTCAATCAATATCTGCCAACTTATTAATATTTTGACAATGTTCTTTTACATAAACTCTCTATATGTCCCACTCTCTGATAAATTTTTCATCTGTAACTTCTCGTAACCTCACTGATAGTCTTGCAAGTTCAGCATACTCTCTGTATTTCGATGGGATATCTTTTCTCTTCCAGCCTTTTACAATTAAAATTCTGGCAGCAACTGTAACATACATAAAGACTCTCCTAAACTTTTTGGGAATTTCATTACCCATAATTCCTAGCAGGAAGGCTTCCGAATTTTTTGGGAAGGAGCATTTGAACATTTTCTTCTGCCTGTTATAAATCATTTTCCAGAACTGTCTAATCTTTTTACAGTTCCACCACATGTGGATCCATGTGCCTTCAGCCTCCCTGATTTGCAAGGATTGTTACACACACACACACACACACACACACACACACGATGTGTTCAATATTGCAGGGCTTATTTTGCAGTCGTAGTTGAGCAAAGGCAGAATCCTTCCTGTGCACACCCTCATGCAAGCTGTCTAAGAATTGTCCAAAATGACCTCCAATTGTCAACAAGCTACTTTTCTAGTGCATATATTCTTTCTATCTATCATCTATCTATCTATCTATCTATCTATCTATCTATCATCTATCTATCTATCTACCTATTTTTGATATGTATACATTACATTCAACAACAACAAACTTTGCTGCTTATTATGCAAGCAGACTTCATCGGGGGCTTTGTGGCTAAGTGTGGACGACTAAAGGAAATCTGACTGCAAGAGAAAAGGGGAAACGACAGCCACCAGTGTAACTGATTCAAGGTGCAGATAATATCAAAGGCAAGGCTGGTGAATACATGGCAGTGGGGTGAATGGAAGACCCGGCCGATTCCAGCTGGTCTTTGAATCACATCCCCTGCAGGTCCAATTGCAATGATTCTGTGGTGTTGTGAACAACTTTATCCAATCTGCATTGAATTTCACAATATAAAGAGCAGGATAGATGCATAAAAATTGGGTTACTTACGTATGGTGAGGGAAGCAGCAACAAACATAGTTACCAGGCATGAGCAGTTTCATGCAAATTCCCAATTTTGTGTAGGTATCTTCTAAGTAGCGCCGTAAAAAAAAAATCTGTCTTATCACAGGTCATCATGACAAGAGCCTCACCCTGAAATTTACTACATCAGGGTTGCATACCCCACAACTGTCCCAGAAAAACAGGGACATGCATTTTTTTCCTGCGAGAGCATGGTGGATATTTTGGGAACCATGGTCTCATGTGATTTTGGGGTGTCCTCTCACCCCCAAAAAACACAATCTCACACATTTGGGGGCACTATGCCTGAAAAAAGCTTGGGGGGGCATGATCTTGTGTGGTGCCCAAAAATGCACTTTTTCGGTGCAGTGTCCAAAAAAGTGCTTTCTTTGGGACTGCAAAGGTCACATGACTCACGTGGGAGTGCGGCCCCGGAATATGGTGTTCTCATTTTTCCTGATGTCATGTTGGAGGGTATGGGGTTGCTGGCATAATATCTAGAGTGGGACATCAACCAACAAAACCCAAAAGTCAGTCAAAATACAACTAGGCCAATTTCTCCAAATTCCAGTGCCTTCGAAAAGGCGTGCATTGGAAGCCAATAAATTCATTTTCCTCTCAGTTTTCTATTTCATCAGACAAGAGTAACCACAAAGAGAAGCTTTTTTATTTCTCTTTAGGCCCTGAAAGTCAAGCGAACTGTTAAACCGATACAAAGGGAGAGTTAACAAAACTAGCGCAAGTATTCAGATTTCAAGATTGTCATAGCTGGAAGAAGCAAGAGTTCAGCTCTGCAGAATGTCTGATATTCGCTCTTATTACTCTAACAGCCATCATGCTGGTACCAGGTCAAGATGCTGGAAAATTCTGATGCTAGGTAAATTGCCTCACCAGGGCTTTGCCCAGATAAAAACTACTCACTCAATTTTACATTTTAAAGAAAAGCTGTCATCAAATTTTACAAATATTTCAGATTTTCCATGTATTCATTTTCAGTTAACAGGAAAATCATGACAGTATTTTAAGCTAGTTAACATATTTGCTCATGAAACCCACAATGAGTTCTACATTTATACAGAAAATACAAATAAAAATTGTGTAAAGAAAATGCTTTAAAATTTCTAGGGCATGGAACTGAATAGCTGGCTATCTCTTTAGAAAGGTATTTTAGCCTCTGTTTTAACACTCTAGAGAATCGACAACAATTTGAAAATTCTGCTTCACAATTTTGTTAGCCACATAACACCACTTCTGATTCTGAAGGAATTCAGTAATTGTTGTTGTTTTTAACTAAGTCCCAATTCTTGTTCATTTAAAAGAATAAAGAATGAGCAAACACAGAATAGTAAGATCAAAATCTCCAGAATTTACAATAGCAACTTGCATTCAATTGCTATAAATGAATCTGAACAACAGATTTTTTAAAAAATCTTTACTTTCAAAGAAACTTAAATGAAACAGATGTCCACATTAAAGATCATTAAATGAATTGTTTCATTCTTAGATACACATTCTCAGCGAAAAGAATACTTATTCAAGTTCTTTAAGCTAGTAATCCAAGTACTCTAAATTTGTGGTGAAAGAAGAAAATGTAACCATCTACTTTTAAGTACATTCTATCAGTTACACGCTGTTCAAACAAATTTAGGATCAAATATTTAATTCCCCTGATCTAACACCAATCTCCCGTTTGAAAGTTTGCTTTGAGACTTCAGAAACTTCGAAACTTTGGATGCCTGTCTTCTGAGAGACTTATGAATCATCATCTTTTTTAAATGGAAAGGGCAATAACCAATCAGGACTTTTGAGCTGTCCTAAATGACCACAAATTTCTAGGCTGAAATTAAGCAGTTTAAAAAGAAAGAAAGAAATGCCTTATTTTTGGCACTGAACTTCTCGGTATTTAAATTTATGTAAACCTTTCAACGACAGCTTCCAAGAAACACTTTAAGAGCCAAAAACAAAACCCCGGGGCACCTCATTTTGAAGGAAGATGCAAATAAAAACCCTCAAACACCTGGCAAGTTCTTTCAGGTTAGCCCAGAAAAAAAACCCCATGTGTTATTTTGACTTGCCACATCAACAGAGGAGGGGTGGACATACCTCTTTCGAATGAGAGGCATTTCATCAAAACGGCTTAATTAGGAAACAGTTGGTTTCTCAAGGTTTTCTCGAACACAACAAGAGGTTATCAAGAGTTCTGCCCAGTACAGCTAAAGAACCGCTTCGAGGGAGAAGGGGGGAAAAAAACCCCAGTAATTTGTTTATTTGTCCTTTCAGTTGCTTTAAGGAGCACTCACCCAAGTACAGTACAAATGCTCATGACTCATTTTATTATTGAAAATATTCAAAGGTTTCAGCAATAAGCAAAGCCATTTCACCGTTATTTTATCGTTGAAATATTTGTTGAAATCTCATGAGGGAAACAGGCTGTGCAAAATTCAAATACAAGAAGGCAACCAACTAAGGTGGATTGTGCAAATGTTTCCGAACTCAAGAGACTAACCGACCAGGACAGGTTCCATTCCACCACTAATAAAAGTGGTCATTGAATCTTAAGATTGAATTTGCTTCAGAAATGCCCTGACCATCATTGAGCGTGGTTCCTATTGACATCGCCTTACAAAAACAGATCCTCATGCAACTGAAACACTGGTGTTGAGAACCAAAATATAAGAAACATTAAAACTCCAATGGTAAACTCTTGAACTAAAACTTCTTCAGGTGAAGTCAAAATGATCATTTCAAGTAAACCTAATGCTTCTCTGAAGAGATCAGTGGAACCCGGGCTTTCCCTAGATTCCAAGCAATTGCTTTCAGATCATGATTGTGTTTGATTCTTTAACGCTATGAGGGCACAGACTACAGAAGAGGCAGGGGGGTCCTGCCCTCAGCTTGGAGAATAAGAATTAAAATTCAAATGTGCTTAGTAACAGGGAAACTGATCAACCCATCAAATGAAATCCGACAGTGCTTCACACATAGAAAAATCTCAAAGCAGAGAAACATTTTATTAGCCTGATAGCCTGTACTATGAAACCTCTGAATCTTAAAAGCCACAAATTTGACAGTAAATTGATAAAACAGATCGAGGTGTGATGAAATTTACAGCACCATTCCCCGAAGAATTGCAACTGTGAAGAGGTCAACTGAATCCTGTGACTAAAGAAAAATAAAATTGCCTCCCAGATTTCTTCAGTCAATTGATAAAGCATTAAGAGTGAACAATCATCCCTATTATAACCTGGGACAAATCCAAGTCAATGTCTTATTGACTATTTTTTTTGAAGATATACATGCACAACTCGTGTGAAACTATCCTGCTAGAAGCATATAGGTGGAATGGTGTTATTTTTTCTTAGCAGAGTTTCCCCCATCAGTAAATTGTGAACTTACTGTGGAAATTTACCCTGTAAACTCTGACAGACATGTTAGTCAGGGTGCCCTTGTGCCTTTAAATTTGGATCTTCTTAAAAGTGTGCACCCACATCTAAAAAGAAGAGATGACAACTCCCACTGATTTTTAAGCTCAGTGCTATCCAAATCAATCCATCTGTACTATACAGTTAAAGAAGTATCTTGCCAGCCATGACTTCCTCTAAAGAATCCTTTTTAGGGTGCTGAGTGTAGGAGATTCCTATTCCTCTCACAGAGCTACAATTTCCAGAGTAGTTTAACAATCAACTCCTCTTCCCAGGGAACTATAAGAACTCTGGCTCTGACCATGGAATTGGTGTTGGGGGGGGGGGGTTCTCCTAACAACTACCAGCACCCTTAAACTAAAAATCCTAGGATTCTGTAAGGGAAGCCAGGGCTGTTTAACATGACATGGTACTGCTTTAAATGCATAGTGCAAATGGAGTCTTTGTCGCCGATCACAGAAAATTCAACTTTCCAAGTGGATGGCAATATAGTCAAGAAAGAATAAACCCAGCCCATTAAGCTCGCCAAATCTGTTACACACCAAATAACCACAGTGTGACCTAGACTTTCAAACTGAGCAAACTTTCTTGCTGGCGGGGTGTGTGTGTGTTTAAATTGTGATATTATGCTCTTGGCTGTAAATTTCAACCTTTCTGAATGTTGCCATCCAAAGACAGGCCTCTCCACCCCCCTTGCAAGCAAGCAAGATGGATTATCACAGCCCAAGGATCCTAACCCAAGTCCTGTGAAAACAGATGGGGGAGAGAGCTTCTGCATCATCCGTTGTCCAGGATATTGCTCAGCCATCAAACAATTGCTCCAATTCAGCACTAAAGATTGGGTTTCCCCTGGGGAAAAGAGTGGAGACAAGGGGAAGTCTGAATGAACCCATAGATTGTTTCCCAGCTGAACCTGGAAAGTAGGCAAGCAAACTGTGAGGGCAACTGGGAGCTTCGCCCTGCTCCTGACCAGGATCCTGAAGCTGCCCAGGAGCAGTGGAGCAGTATAGATTTGGAACGGTGGTTTGCAGATGGGCATAGTTCGGAAGACAAAAGTTGGGGCGAACTGGGAGGTGGACAGCAAGGTGAAGAAGAACTGGAAGAGAGAGATCTAACAGACTCTCTCTGGCTGGAAAGTGTCCAGCCTATCAGTCCAAGGTCACATAGAAAAGATAAGGTGGCGATACAAAAACGGGGGGGGGGGGGTTGCGAGATCAGGTTCCAAGACAGAAGTGACTGGGGGGAAGTGCTGTGATCATTGAAGACTCTTTAATAATAATAATAATAATAATAATAATAATAATAGTAAATTATTTATATCCAGCCCTCCCCAGCCAAAGCCGGGCTCAGAGCAGCTAACAACAGTAAAAATAACACAGTTTACATAAAATCACAATCAATTAATTGAAATACATTCTAAAATCAACTCATTCTAAAATCAACTCAGAGTCAAATTAATGGCAACCATTGGGCTAGAGTTCTATGAGGATTGCAGAAGGAGAGAGGGTGTCAGACTGTGCCTTGGCCAAAGGCCTGGTGGAACAGTTCCGTCTTGCAGGCTCTGCGGAAAAATGTCAAGTCCCACAGGGCCCTAGTCTCTTGTGACAGAGCGTTCCACCAGATTGGGGCCACTGCCGAAAAAGCCCTGGCTCTGGCAAGGGACTCTTTTCGCTTTGTCCTGCTTATCTACAGCCAACGGTGGGGGGGGAGGGGAGGAAGCCAAGTCCCCAGAGCCTGACAGATCAGGTGAAAGCCAGGTGACAGTGCCCACGATGCACTGACCATTGTACGAGGCAAGTTTAAAACACCATGATGGAGTAATGTAACGGGGAGTTTAAGAGAAGGCTGTGGCGAGGGAAGCGATGATGGCTCAAGCTGTACCAGCTTTCTTCCCTTACCTCCAGCATGGGCCTGGCGCTGTCATGGATCGAAAGAATGTGTGTTATGTTGTTCTTTTTCAGCTGTTCGGTGTCACGAGCATCTGTGGAAAAGGAGACCAGGGAGGAAAAGCCATTAGCACAGTCAGCCATATTTAACTCAATTATCAAGTACCACCACAAAAAGCATAACTTTGAAATGTGCTCCTCTCCCTATTAGCAGTGGATTGCTGAGCTACAAAGAAGAGAAGCTTTCCTGAGCATCAGCTGCTACACAGAAGCACTGACTGGCTACTTAATGGTCTTAAGAGAGCCAGTGTGGTGTAGTGGTTAAGAGCAGTAGACTCGTAATCTGGGGAACCGGGTTCGCTTCCCCGCTCCTCCACATGCAGCTGCTGGGTGACCTTGGGCCAGTCACACTTCTCTGAAGTCTCTCAGCCTCACTCACCTCACAGAGTGTTTGTTGTGGGGGAGGAAGGGAAAGGAGATTGTTAGCTGCTTTGAGACTCCTTCCGGTAGTGATAAACCGGGATATCAAATCCAAACTCCTCTTCTTCTTCTTCTGTCAGCAACAACAGTGTGCTGTGCTGACTAGAGTGCTGGGAGTAAGATGGCAGAGACCCGGGTTCAAATCACCACTCAGGAATGAAGTTCTCAGCCTAACCTACCTCACTGGGGTGTTGTGGGGAGAGAACAATGGGTGCCGACTTGAACTCCTTAAAGGGATGGGAAGATATAAATGCTATAAATGGATTGTGCTGGGTGAGTTCTTTTTTGGGGGAAGTCAATGGCTCTTTTACAACCAGACATACATGATCACGAGAATTGTCACCGTATCACAAATTGGCTCAGGCACCTTTAAAAGTTGCATAATAGCTCAAAATTCAGCAGTCACAATCTTTGTCACCATTCACAGCATCTCCATGCTGGGGGGGGGGGGGAGACAGGGAAAAGCTTTTGAACACATAAAATGGAGAAGGATGTTTTCTGAAGAAGGGAAAATCCCTGGCATCTCCCATTATAAACCACGAGCCCCAAAAGCAGTTCATTCAATGGAAAGTGCTGCTCTGTAGATGTTCAGTTAATCTTCTTAATCATTTAAATAAACAATTCATGTCACAATGAGGAGAATAGAGGGGGGCGGAATCTAGATTTATCACCAATTACGACCTCAAAAGTTGGACATTAGACGTCAAAGTAAATGGAGGGGGGGAGTGAATTCTAGACCAGTGGCACTGACTCCTGGTTCATTTCCAGGCTCAATTCAAGGTACTGATTTTACATTTTAAGTCCTAAATGCACCCACCTCTCCAGCTACTGAGCTCTCCCCCAGAGGACCTGGTGGGAATCTCTCCTAACTTCACACACAAAAAAAGGCCATGGGTTGTTTAATTAAGACTTTATAGGTCAAAACCTAGAAATATACCCATGCTGTGACGCGGGTGGCGCTGTGGTCTAAACCACTGAGCCTAGGGCTTGCTGATCAGAAGGTCGGCAGTTCAAATCCCCGCGACGGGGTGAGCTCCCATTGCTCGGTCCCTGCTCCTGCCAACCTAGCAGTTCAAAAGCACATCAAAGTGCAAGTAGATAAATAGGTACCACTCAGGCGGGAAAGTAAACGCCGTTTCCGTGCGCTGCTCTGGTTCGCCAGAAGCGGCTTAGTCATGCTGGCCACATGACCTGGAAGCTGTACGCCGGCTCACTCGGCCAATAAAGCGAGATGAGTGCCGCAACCCCAGAGTCAGCCATAACCGGACCTAATGGTCCGGAGTCCCTTTACCTTTAAAGGGAAGAAAGGTATTGCTAGCCTCCTATATACCGTACCATAAAACGACACCCAAAATACATGCATTGAAGATTTCCTGCAGGAAAGAATTCATGGGCAATAAGACTATCAGTGGCTACTAACCCTGTTGGATACCTCTACTGTTTGGACACAGATGCTTCTGAAAACCATTTGCTGGGAACGAAGAGAGTCCTCCTCGTTGTTTTTTTAAATATATATTTTAGTAAAGATTTCTTGGTTTACAAAAGTATGTGCAATGTCCCTTTTTCCAACTTACATTTTCTACAGATCAGTTTCATTTGTTGAGACATTTGTGTTACATTAGGACGAAAAGGGGGAAAGAGGTGGAGGGGGGACTGTTGATTGGGGGTGGTGTCCGGTGGCAATGCTTGTGTTCTACTTAGTGTATGTGTGAGGCTTTGTGTCAGTGTCACTTGAGCGAGTTCTCTTTACTATTCGCTTGTATTCCTTTGGTGGTGAAAGCGGCTGGCCTAGGGTGTGGTTGGTTGTCTTTGATTGGGTCTAGTGAAATCTGCTTTTGTGTGTGAGTGGGGTGTGGATCAGGTTAGCCAGACTGATTTGAATGCTGTCGGCGGGTTCTTGTCATTATCTTGTTGGGCTGTGTATGTGATAAAGGGAAACCAAAGCAGAGTGAAGGCGTCTTCTTCTATTTGTCCCCGTGTCAGTTTCAGTTTGTTGGCGAGTTTTCCCCATACTATTTGGTACCATTGGTCTATGCTTACTCCTGACAGGTCTCTCCAGTGTCTAGCTATGATGCTTCTGGCAGATGAGAGTAGGTGGTTTATGAGCTCTTTGTGTTATGAGTGGGCATTATTGTCTTGGAAGATGTTGAATAGGGCCAGTTCTGGGGTGACTTCTAACACTTGCTTAGTTATTTTACATATTTCTTGTATGAATGATGTCCAGAAGAGTTGGATTTTGGGACATTCCCACCACATGTGGAGGTATATGCCTGAGAGTCCTCATTGCAATAACAACAACAACAACAACAACAACAATAATAATAATAATAATAATAATAATAATATTGTGGGCTTCGCTGCTGGACTAGATGGGCCACTGATCCAACAGGACCTTATGTTCTTATTTATTCATTTATTTGTATATTTTCTTACACTTGTACCATACCTTTCTTCTGCATGGAAACCCAAGTCAACATACACATAGGCTCTAAATGGTGGTGACCCACTGAGGCACTGACCAGACCAAGGCCTGGTGACCTTCAGCAAGGCAGTGACCTCATGTGCTTGCATACCATACCCGGAAATCTACAAATCTTGCCTAGGTTCTAGCGACACTCAACATTTGAAGTACACATTGGTGTTTTGAGTAGATGTATGCTCCTCTCCTACCTAGCAAATATCAACTTTGGATTTGTGGGCAGCTTGGATTTACAGTCTATGGAAAGCACAGATAGAACCATGGCTTGGTTGTAGGGCATGTGCTTTGCATGCTCCCAAGGACCCATGTTCAACTCCCGGCTCCTGTAGGCAGGGCTCTGAAAGACTCCTGTCTGAATGCAACCAAGAAGAGCTATCATCAGTCAGCACAGAGTCTAGACTGTGTAGACTGTTCTGAGCTAGATGGGAAATGCTCTGACTCAGTAAGGCGCTGGCAGGTTTTTAATGTAACAAAGCTTTGTTTTGTTTTGTTGCTGTGTTATTTGGTGGCCTTGAGGTAGGTGGAGGAGCATGTTATGAGTAGATTCCAGCTTCATGTGGAGAGACCAGAAGAAACCAACTCTCTCATCTTTCTACCCCTTTAGATATCTTCAAATATCTAAAGAGCTGTCACACATAGGATGGAGCAAGCTTGCTTTCTCCTGGTCCCAAACCAATGGATCCAAGTTACAAGGAAAGAGATTGTGACTAAACAACAGGAAGAACTTTCTGACGATAAGAGCTGGTTGCCACATCTTGGAGGGGAGCGCCACCAGTGACAGGGTCTTTTCCCCCTCATGGTGCCCTGACTATAGAACGCCCTCCCCAAACACGTTCACTCGAGGCCTACTTTGTTTTGAAGTTTTGTGACTTATATACATGCTACAGAATATGCCATTTTTACATCTCATAGAATAAATTTTAGAACATTTATCCATTCAAGATTTCCCTAATGTCAGTTGGACACTGCCTAAGGATAAACGTGATCCAGACTTGAAGTATCAGTAATTCCAGTGGAACATTGAGGGAGCCAATAGCTGGGGTGAGGAGTTGCGAGCTTCAAATGCACTAGTCTGTTCCTTCCAAACAAGAAAACCGTAAAAACCATGGCAGTTAAAAAGGGGCCTTTCAAATGTAGCCATCTTACATTTTAAGTCCAGAACAACCAAGACAAGAGGAGAGAGTTATTTAGAAATTGGCCTGTGGCTTTCCACTTAGCATGCCGAAACACAACCAATTGTAGATCTTATTGCTGAATTGGGAAGAGTTCCCAGCAGTCGTCCTGGTGAACTAACGGGCAGCTTGCTGAAGGATTAAACTGCCGCAGCTTAACCACCAGCATTTATATATCGCCTCCATAGAAACAGTGGACAACACTTCACAGGCCAACTGATGCAGCAGCCAGCAGAGGTTGCAAGTCAGAAAAGCTGCACAGCTCGAAGTCGGTGGTTAAGTGCTGACTCACTCTGCAATATCAGCCAGCTTCTCTTTGCCTCGACTCAATCACAGAGGGAGAAATCTAAAAAGAACCAAATTGGGAAACAGATACCAGGTCTCGGTTTCGCCGCACTGGGTGTATTCAACCTTTAGCCACCAAGGTCTCGGTGTTACAGCCGACGAACCTCAGATCAGTTTGTACGTTTGTTTCTCACAAACGCAAAACCACACCACCGTGTTATTTAATCCACATTTACTTACCTTCTTCCCATGTTCACCAGTTTTATTCTTTATCCACCATTTAATCGTTTATTTACATTGACCAAATGACACATTTTTGTCAACTGCCAAAGCACTGAACCAATAAAGGGGCTAAGCTTTTAGTCAAACCTGATAAAAACATAGTGCTGTCAAGGTTACACAACTAAGCCTCTTTGGTTTGAGGCCTGTTTTTGGAACTGTAGAACGATCCTTTTCAGGTATGAACTTAAGCAGTGCTACTCTCCCAAGGTGTGGCTTGGGATGCAGTTGGCAACAGTGTCTAACCCTGCCATTTCTTCCTTGCCGCCCATCCAGACTTTAGGTAAAGGTAAAGGGACAATTAAGTCCAGTCGCGAACGACTCTGGGGTTGCGGCGCTCATCTCGCTTTACAGGCCAAGGGAGCCAGTGTTTGTCCGCTTCTGCAGACAGTTTTTCCAGGTCATGTGGCCAGCATGACCTGGAAAAACTGAGAGAAGTGAAGAGAAGAGAAACCAGAGAAGTACATGGAAACACCATTTACGTTACCTTCCCGCCAGAGCGGTACCTATTTATCTACTTACACTTTGCCGTGCTTTCAAACTGCTAGGTTGGCAGGAGCTGGGACCAAACAACAGGAGCTCACCCCGTTGCGGGGATTCGAACCGCCGACCTTTCGATCGGCAAGCCCAAGCTGCACAGTGGTTTAACCCATAGCACCACCCGCGCCATCCGGTCTTTACCTGTTTGAAAATGCCATTACTCTGCCACGAGGCTGAAACTGTACCATGGCCCAATGTAACTTTAGAGCAAAAAAGAAGTACTGTACTGTATGTCGACATAGGATTTGCCATCGTCATCTCGTTTTCCCTTAAAATGATTGTGGGCAGAGGTGAAAAGGGAAAGCCTCTCAATCCCTCACTTTTAAAAATTAAAATCTCTACTGACGCACAGTCTGGCACTGGTGTTGGTGCAAATATTCCAACATTAGTCACATGTCATACTAAACTACATGAATTGCATGAACAAATCTGGGAAAGGAGGCTGGAAGTTTACCATTACATCTAAATTTAAACTGAGCTTAATCTGAATAATGGATTATTGAATAGTTTAATGAAACAAGCCAACTCCGTAAACTGCAATCTGAAGTTGGTTTGTTTCAGGAAACTGGAGTCAAGTCTTGCCACAGTTTGTTGAAGTTTGGCCAATACATAAACTGTGGTTAATTGAAAACAGAAGTAAAAACTTCCAAACTTCTGCACTGCAGGGGGTTGGGCAAGATGACCCTTGGGTTCCCTTCCACTCTACAGTTCTATGATCCTTACAGATCATGCTTGAGCTATGTGGCCCATGCAGGGGAGAGGGTGGCGCTGTGGTCTAAACCACTGAGCCTCTTGGGCTTGCCGATCGGAAGGTCAGCGGTTCGAATCCCTGCAACGGGGTGAGCTCCCATTGCTCTCTCCCAGCTCCTGCCAACCTAGCTGTTCGAAAGCACACCAGTTCAAGTAGATAAATAGGTACCACTGCAGCAGGAATGTAAACGGCATTTCCACGCACTCTAGCACTTGTCATGGTGACCCGTTGCGCCAGAAGCAGTTTAATCCTGCTGGCCACATGACCCAGAAAGCTGTCTGTGGACAAGCGCCGGCTCCCTCAGCCTGAAAGCGAGATGAGCGCCACAACTTCATAGTCGCCTTTGACAGGACTTAACCATCCAGGAGTCCCTTACCTTATACTTCTGTGGCACCAGATGCTGAGCTTGCCCCTAGAGTACCATTTCACATACTACTATGTCTCAGACTTACAGCATGGGCCTCATTCATCAATTCCTCAGCTAATGTCTACAAAGGCTGTGTTGAGCTGAGGAAAGCAGGGTAGCTGAAGACCAAAATGAGTAGGTAGCAGTGATGGAACAGATGTGGGGAACTCTCTTTCCTGCAGCTCCCTCTCTTCAGGCAATGGGAACTAGCATCAGACTTACCACTCAGCAAAGCTTCTTCATATTATTCTGTGAGAACCTGCTGAACTCTGTCCCATGACCATTTTTATTTTCTTTAATTGGGCAAACCCGAATTTGCCTTCCTCAGATTTTGGAGTGTGCACCATGCTAGCTTCAAATACAAGACTCTATGGGCTGTGGCAATGTACTCTGCACCAAAGGGGAAGGAGTAGGCAGATACCCCACTTGAAAGCTTAGTGGTGATGATCACAAAACCAGACAGGTTTAGGTAGAGACTTGTGTCTCTTTCACATAAGCAACTGTAGGCCAGGGGCAAGAAGAAGAAGAAGAGTTTGGATTTGATATCCCACTTTATCACTACCCTAAGGAGTCTCAAAGCGGCTAACATTCTCCTTTCCCTTCCACCCCCACAACAAACACTCTGTGAGGTGAGTGAGGCTGAAAGACTTCAGAGAGAAGTGTGACTGGCCCAAGGTCACCCAGCAGCTGCATGTGGAGGAGCGGAGACGCGAACCTAGTTCCCCAGATTACGAATCCACCGCTCTTAACCACCACACCACACTGGCTGTCAAGGAACCTGTGGTTTTTGATGGCTTTTATTAGAATACAATTCCCATCAGCCATGACATCAGCCAAGGTAGCTCGGCCTGATGGTTAGTCCAACAGTAACAGGAGGTTCACAGGTTTCCTACTCCTGCCTTAGAAGAACCATCCAAAGTTTGGGAGAGACAAAGTAAAAGTAAAATTCCTGACATTCCTGTTCAGCCTTTTTTTAGGAAGCCCTCCCCCCCCCCCAAATAGTGATACGATACATCCAGGTTTTCCCTGACATTTTGCCAATTCAGCAAATCCCCCCATGCCATTTTTACACCCAAAAACCAGGACATGCCAGGAATTTTCCTGACGTATGGCAAGCTGTCACACACAGAGAGACACAAAGTTTGGAAGCAAAATGTGGTTGGGCACTATGACTGCTAATGACACTGAACTTACCTTTAAAATTTCCAAGGAACAAGCCAGGAAGAATCTGTGAGACAGAAAGAAATATAATATCAAATGTACATCTCTTGTGGTAACATGATCTGACGCAGTTCAATTTGCATACAGAATGGAACATAACACTGTTTATATCTGCAGAGTCTGGCAACATGGTAAGGGCAGCGTGTTTTTCCTTCCAATCTTCCCCACTTCACTTTGAAGCTTTTTTCTTTTTAGTTTCAGGGTCCCGTAGCTTAACAGCAGTTTAATAAAGGCGGGAGGGGACCAGTAAAAGAAACCTAAACCACTATTTCTCAAACTCGCATCTCCAGGGATTTTTTGGGATTACAATTCCCATCATCCCTGACCACTGGTCCTGCTAGCTAGGGATGATGGAAGTTGTAGTTTGAAAACAGCTAGGAAACCCTGCTCTAAACTAAGAATCTATCACTCATTTTACACCAAAAATACTGTAACTTTACTTAAATCAGTAATGGGAATGGCTTGATTTGAAGCTATCTCTGAACTCAGGGCTGGTCCTCAATTGTCCCTTAGATGGTTTCTGACTTCTTTTGAAGTGTCCTGAACTTAATGACATTACATCTTGATACAGTGATACCTTAGGTTAAGTACTTCATTCGTTCCGGAGGTCCGTTCTTAACCTGAAACTGTTTTTAACCTGAAGCACCACTTTAGCTAATGGGGCCTCCTGCTGCCACTGCACCACCGCAGTGCTTCTCATCCTAAAGCAAAGTTCTTAACCCGAGGTACTATTTCTGGGTTAGCGGACTCTGTAACCTGAAGCGTATGTAACCTGAAGCGTATGTAACCTGAGGTACCACTGTATAAAGTTGTAGCCATTGGTTTATGTGTCCTTCAGCATGGGTCTTCATCACCATCCACAATCTATCTCTTACACATTTAGAATTAGAGGAAGGAGCAGACACTGGCAGTCCAAGGACCATATCTGAACCTTGAGGGTTTCACTAGGTCTCTATTTAGAAACTTAAGAGGCAAAAGACATGAGGAGATTGTGGCTGTGGAAACAGGACTGGAGATTATGGGAGACGGGGCAACTCTCCATGCCCTCTTCATTATATGGCCATCATATATATTGATAGCCAGAAATTTTGGGGTGGACTATGTGTATCCATGGTATGATTTTCAGCCCAGATCTGCTATTAGCTCCCAGCTACGTGGTATCTGCTGGACAAGGGGAGCTATTTGTGTACGGTGGCTTTTGTGGCAAGGGATCTCCAGCCCTCCCACCATTTTGTAGAGGTGAGGAGGGCACCAAGAGGGTTTGAAGTAACAACCACATGCAAACGAACAGCTCCTGGCCTATAAAGCAGCTCCAATGTCAGATTAGGGTGGTTTTGGTTTGCCCTATTTAAATAGCTGCCAGGGAAGGAGGACACAGAGAGAGAGAGAGAACGCACAGCATGTGAAAGAGGAGAAGCTGGTTAAATCTTCTGCCCCATGCTGCAGCTCTGATGAATATATCCCTCCCCTAAGGTGCCATGGCCATTAGTAGCATCCCCCATATGACTAAATGGGTCACTCGAAGCCGCTTGACAGCCAGGGCTGACCAGTACCTCATTTTCTATCATTCCCAAGTCCTGAACGAAATCCAAACTCAAAGCAAGCAAATGCAAAAGACTGTAAGGCACATGGATTGAGCGTGGCAAGAGGTTATATATCAAAAGCCTGCCAGCTTGAACAAATAATGTGCTCAAGATTTATCCGGCCTCTCATACTCTTTGGCAGACCAGCCTTCTTGTGACAATGACACAGAAAGGGGGGGGGCAGGAAACTTGCTCATCGTTTTAGGAATGTACACAGGCTGATTATCAGAGGTATGACAATGGCAAGGAACATGCAACTTGACATTTTTTTTTAAATAGGCCAGCACCAAGAGGCACATGCCAGTTAAAGTCACAGGAAGCTTTTCCACGCCCTGTTTCACCAGAGAACCATGACAGACAGAACAATGCAAGCCTCGTACATTGCTTGCCTCTGTCTGAAGGGACCTGCAGGTACTACATGACCAGCATATGTGTCAAGTCATAGTCCACATGTGTGGACTAGGGTGCCATTCCCTTTTCCCACCACAGTTGCCATTCCTCTCACCACAACACTTCTTAGGGCAGGCGGGCCTTTGCACAAGGACCAGGCCGCATCACAGTCCTGAGGGATCATTCAACCAGTAGAGGATGAGACTCTTAATCTCATGTTGGGTGAAAGATTCAGGCATTGCAGTTATGCTAGATGATCCTCGTGGTCTCTTCCAACTCTACAATTCTACAGCCATGATAAATGAGGCTGCACTCTCGTTAATATCCCTGACCATTGGCCATGCTGGCTACGACTGATGGGAACTGAAGTCCAACAACATCTGGAGTGTCTCAATTTTCCTGTTCACGATCTATATTCTTATAGATTTGGAGGAGACCCCCCAAACCCTAGAAATTAAGAAATTGAAGGATTTTAATTATTTGAGGTGTGAAGAGAGAAACAAACTGCAGATGAATTCCTGGGCTAGCCTGTGCAAAATGACCTGACCAAGCTAGGGCCATTAAGACCAAGCTAGGGCCATTAAGAAACAAATTAGGGCCATTGAGGGCCATGGGCAATGCAAGAGAACTGTCCTTCCCCCTCTCCCCACCTGAGGAGGGGACAGAGACAGGGGTTGGAAGGTTGCCAAGGTAACTGGGTCTGAGGTGAAAGGAAAAGTCTTGAGCAATGATTGCTGGGGGAAAGAAGAGGGAAGGAAGACTAGGATCCATCTTGGGCAGGCTGGCTGCTGGCTGGCTGGCTTGAAATGACCATGCTGTAAGATCTGGACTCCCTCCTTGCAGACTGAAGGTGTAAATAGGTGAATAAACCATATTTCTTAAAGCTGCAACAGTCTCCGCTGTGTCTGGAACCCCATGGGCTCTTGCCACCGCTCGGCAGACAGAGGGGGACGCACCCAACTTTTGTAACAATATCATGGCACATCAGATCCCAGAGGAGAGAATTACGGTTCAGCAGTAAAGCACAAGCTTTCTATTCCAAAGGTGCCAAGGTCAATCCCTCACAACTCCAAGAAGGGCCGGAAGAGACTCCTGCGTGAACCCCTGGAAACCTTGCTACTGGTTCCATGTGGACAAGAGCAGTGGTCTGACTCGGAACAAAGCATCTTCGATGACTTGCCAAAGTTACTGAGGCAGATCCCCGCCCCCAGGGAGCTTACAAGATGAAACAGACAGTGGGGGGAAACCGAAGGCGCAAAGGGTGGGAGAGACCACAGTGTGTGAGAGGAAGAATGTGAGCAAATGCTGCCGATTCCGCTTCAGGGAGGTTCCAGCAGCAGGCGAGCGACTGAACGCAGCATTATAGACGGGTCAGGCAATGGGCAGGAGCAAACAATAGCCAGATGATCCAATTGTGGCAACAGCAGCTGTCAGCAATCTCTGGGGGTTGCCTTTTGTCAGAAACATTAAGGAAGCGAGTAAGCCTGTCTGGCTTACGAACAAAGGGCTGCGGTGTTTTTGGAAAAATTCAAGTAATCCACTGCTGGCCGATTTCTCTTGCCTACACCATACATGGTTACGGGAAAAGGCTACACTCCGTTTACCAACTAAGGGCATTGATACCAACAGGCCTGGTCATCTCCAGGGGTGCGTGGCTTTGCAGTTAGCCTCTGAGCTTCTTGCGACAAGTCATTACAGCCCCATCACGGTAATTACGGATGAAAAAGATGGCCAAAAGCAGCTCGCAAGCCCACTCACTCAGCAGCCGCTTCCTCTTCTAATTGCACACTTATGACCCCAGCTACAGCCAAACTTGCCTGCTGCTGTTGGGGCCAAGATCTAGCCCGGTAAATCAAAGTACAAGGTGGGTGGGACTCTTCATGGGCACGCCCACCTTTCCTACTTAGCCCCGCCCACACACTTGGCCAGAGGATCCTATCAATCTATGCGAAGGAAGCCTTTTATGTAAGCTGCATTAAAGGCCATCTCCAAGTACCTTAAATAATAATAAGAGAATTAGAGCCCTAAACCATCTTACACGGATGCTTCATTGTGATGGATAGGACTTCCACTTCCACTATGTTCTAAGTAACTCCAGCAGAGTAGTAGACAATATGCTTTGTACAGAAACAGCCCCAGATTCAAACCCTAGTATCTCCAGAAATGGCCGGGAAATATTCATGTCAGGAACACTGGAAAGCCACTGCCTTTGGGTCCCTAGATGTTGCTGGACTACAACTCCCACCATTCCTAGCCAACCTGGCCAATGGTCAGAGATGGTGGAAGTTGCAGTTCAAGAACATCTGGGAACCCAAGGTGAGAAAGGCTGGTGTAGATAATACGAAGCAGGGTAGACCGATGATCTGACTTAGAACAATAAAATTGTAGCATTGGAAGGGACCACAAGAGTCATGCAGGAATCTTTTGCCCAGCATGAGGCTCAAACCCACGACCCTGAGATTAAGAGCCTCCTACTCGACCAACTGAGCTCCTGATATAAGGCAGCTTCCTTTGTCCTCCTTTTTATTAAGAGAGACATCATAGTGTATCAGGAGGTGGGCATGAAGCATTTCATCCAACTTCTTGTCAGGCAGACATAGCCAAGTCTGGCCAAAGTGTTCTGCTTCTTTCCTCTTCTCCCACGTTGAAACTATCCACCTTCCTTTTTTCAGCCTCTCACTTTGAAATACGGGCATCACTCCTTGGTAAACTGTGGCATCAGGAAGCCATGGGTAGCAGCACCAAGCCATCACACACTGAACGCCACCAACTTCCAACACAATACGTATCAGCGGGGGCAGCTGGGATGCACACACATGCAAACCTCCAGCCCGTGTGGAAATGTGCAAGCCCAGGATCTCATCATCATTACTTTTTTTAATATAAACCAAGGATGGGGAATCTGTGACCCTCCAGCTCCCATCAATCCTGACCACTGGCCAAATGCTAGTCCATTCCTGCATTGCAGGGGGTTGGACGGGATGATCTTTCCAGCTCTACAATTCTATGATTCTATACTGTAAAGCTAACACCACCCTTCTTATGGCCAAAGGAGAAGGCGACTGCAAGAGGCTCCTCTCGCGATTTAAAGAGCATGCACGAGCTGGCCGAGGAGGAACCCAGCTGCAAGTTCTTCGACTAACCGGAGCGTTTCCGCCTGCCTATGCAAAAGACATAAGGCGCCTCCAGGAAACGAGCCGTGAAAATAGCACACTATGTGCGGTGGTGGTGGAGGAGGAGGAGGTTGATGGTGGCAAGGCTGGCGCAGATCCAGCCACGCGAATTATGAGGCGTTTGCTTCCCCCACTATTGGGGACTCGAGGTGAGAGGCAAGGCACGAGCTTGCCCAACTGTGTAAGGCTTCTGTCCTACACAGGCTCACAAAAGCTGCCTACGCACATGATGATGCGTGTGCCCAGAAGGAAGTCCCGCTGGCACCTTACCCTCTCCTCCCCAGCAGCAAACAAACTTGCAGCCTCAAGTCTCAGAGATTGACCTCGATGCGGCTTACTTCCGAGTAAACAACCGGGGGCGGGGGAGGTCGGGATGCACGTGCGGACGGCACTGGCCCCACCCGCGCGGGGGGGGGGCAGAGAGGGGGCAAACCCAGCCTCCCATTTCTTCAAGCGCCTTCGTTTGCCTGCCAGCCAGCCACCACCACCACCACCGCAAAAGCAGTCGCTTGTTGCCATTCAGTATCCAGAAAGTTCCCCTTAAAGGAAGCGTCGCTTTTAACGCCCTATTTCCCACGGATCAAAACAAGCATCGAGTGGGTGGCTTAGTTTGGGCTGGAATCCTCTCTATTTGTTTCTTCACTGGATCGTTTCTGAAACCTCGCGCGCGAACGCATTTAAAAAAAAAAAAACAACCCAGAACCAAAACAAAATAAGCAGCGTTTTTTACCTTGTTCATCCCATTCCCCATGGCTCTAAGCGGTCTGAAACTTTAGCACCAGAGACTGGAAGCAGCCCAGTTGGTGGGACGCCGCAAATAATAAAATAAAATAAAAATGCGCGATGGGCAGAGGAGGAAGTATTTACTCCGTGGTGAATGGGAAATTGGGTAAACGGGGTGGTTGTGTTGTTATTTTGCTGCGCAGCTCGCCAGCATCTCCCCCCCCCCCCCGCCCGCAAAACTGTCTGCCAGCCCGGGACTTTCCTCCTAGGCGTCTTATGATCGGAGGTTTTTCCGCCCGGCCGCCCCTGGACTCGGCTGGAATCGGAGAAGCAGCTCAGCTTGAACTAGTTGCGAGGTCGCCCTTGCCAGGAATTGCGTCTAGCTCCGGCCCTCCTTGCCTTCAACCACTCCCACGTGCGGTTGAAATCCAGGCGCCGAGCGAGCTTCCCCCCCATCTCGCCGACAGCGACTCTGGGGCTCGTAGTTTTCACGCTAACCCAGCGCCGGGCTAAGCCGCGGCTCGAAGACTACAACTCCCGGCATGCGCTGCGCCAAGCACGGGCTCCGCCCTTTCGCACGCGTAGCGGAGCGTGAGCTTTCATTCCTGGAAGGATGAGTAAGCGGCGTCTGGGGCTTCTAGGCGAACTGTGGGCGTGGACGTTCAGTTTCTGAGCAGGGGCAGCCCAATTCCGCGACTTATTTCTCTTGCATATAAAATATTTCTATTTTTTGCCGTTCATGCAAATCAGCACTTTGTCAGAAAAGAGTTCAAGCCCTCGTTACAGGATCTTTTTTTTGCTTCCAGTAAATGGCTACATTGGAACATTGTTTACCACGACGTGTATTTCGATGTTCCAGTTATAGCAAAGTTTTCGGACGCTGGAGATAAGCAGGAGTTGTTTTGTGGGCGTGTCGAAGGTAGTGTTATCGGCTGTGGTGTGTGCCGTGTTTTCATCCCATCCGTTTTTGCAAATTCGGCCTCCATCCATTGCCCTCAAAACCCCTGTGGTTGTTTTTTACCAGAAGCCAGCCTGGGGATTTCTGCATTCAGTTTTTAATCCATCACAACCTACTCAGCTTTAGTGCAATGGAATCCTATGCATGTTTACACCCACTTAAATTGTTGTTGTTGTTTAGTCGTTTAGTCGTGTCCGACTCTTCGTGACCCCATGGACCAGAGCACACCAGGCACTCCTGTTTTCCACTGCCTCCCGCAGTTTGGTACCCAGTTAAATACTCCCTTTAAA
This sequence comes from Podarcis gaigeae, assembly GCF_964106915.1. NCBI lineage: Eukaryota > Metazoa > Chordata > Lepidosauria > Squamata > Lacertidae > Podarcis > Podarcis gaigeae. The sequence goes on along the minus strand of NC_139683.1, from coordinate 65,505,474 downwards.
AAAGAAAAGAGAAGTGGAGCTTAAATGTAAAGGTAATGGGACCCCTGACCATTAGGTCCAGACGTGGCCAACTCTGAGGTTGCGGTGCTCATCTCACTTTATTGGCCGAGGGAGCCGGTGTACAGCTTCCAGGTCATGTGGCCAGTTTACCTTCCCGCCGGAGCGATACCTATTTATCTACTTGCACTTTGACGTGCTTTCGAACTGCTCCATTGGCAGCAGCAGGGACCGAGCAACAGGGAGCTCACCGTGTTGCAGGGATTCGAACTGCCGACCTTCTGATTGGCAAGTCCTAGGCTCTGTGGTTTAACCCACAGCCCAGGTAAAAGGGTCATAGAGCTACAAGCTTTAAGAACTTTTTGTGTCTCCTACAATAGCTAATGGTTTTCTGGTGCTTTGGGACCTAAAAAGTTAGAGAAACAAGCTTGAAACAGCTGCACGTTAAAAAAAAAGAATAAATTTAAAACCCAAATATAGTTTACAGCAGGGGTGCGGAACCTGTGACTCTCCAGATGTTGTTGAACTACAACTCTCATCATCCCTGTCTGTTGGCCATGCTGACTGGGGCTGATGGGAGTTGGAGTGCGGCAGCTGGAGAGCCAAAACTTTATGGAACTGCACTATTTAAAAGCCATTCTTATAGTTGACAAGCCTTTTTGTTTAGAAGCATCTGCAGTTGCTAGTAACTTAAACAGACCACACCTCCTCCCTATCCTTTATTCTGTTTGCAATAGCCTGTTAGAACATTGATGAAAGGGACCAGGAATCAACATACCAGCAAAGTATGACACTGGTCTGACAGGTCACAAGCAGATTCCACTCCGACGGAGCAAAGTCACCTATGGTCAGGCTTGGAACTGTGTTTGGAAAACTGGAATGGTTTTCCCCAAAACTTGGTTTATTCTGAGACAAGCTGGATCTAATGGCATCCCTGTGAATATATACCTCGTTGAAATTACATATCTTCTCACTCCTGCTTGTTTGCCAGAAGACAGAATAACAGAGTTAAAAGTCAACTCCAAGTGCAGTGTTGGAAATCCAGGACATTAGTGGTGCTATGGAAAAATGCATATATCCCTGTGCAGCTGATTCACAGATATAGCAGGGGGCCTGTTACCTTAATGGAGGATACCTCCCACCATTACTGAAGCAACAAGGGAGTTAGAGAGAGAAAGGAATGACTTGACCCCCTTTTCCAGCTTTGATTCACATCCAAGCCAGAGAATAATTTATAGGGCTGGAATGTTTGTCTTGCAAGCTTTATAATCTGCTAAGATTCCTTTTTTGAAGCCAGGAAATAAGATTCATAGCATCTCAAGAGGAATCCTGCTCATATTCCATCAAAGAAATAGGACATAATTAAGATGTTACTCCAATACAGTGGTACCTTGGGTTACAGATGCTTCAGGTTACAAACTCCGCTAACCCAGAAATAGTACCTCTGGTTAAGAACTTTGCTTCATGATGAGAACAGAAATCGCGCTCAGGCAGCGTGGCAGCAGCGGGAGGCAAAGTGGTGCTTCAGGTTAAGAACAGTTTCAGGTTAAGAACGGATCTCCAGAACGAATTAAGTTCTTAACCCGAGGTACCACTGTATTAGGTGCTAATTTATCATGTTTGTATCTCCAAGCTGTATTGTTTCATTTAGGCTTTGAGACAATTGGCTGCACAATGAGCTTCTGCTAGAATTTTCACATCAAAATCCCAAGGACTCTTACAACTGCAGCATGTATATAGTTCAGTGGGCACTCATGATTGTGATAGTATGGAGAAAATAGATATCTTGGACCAGGGGTCTGGATTTTGTACATTAAAAAACCCACTCAGGAAGCCCTATGGTCATTCCGATTTAATGCCATATACTAAATGAGCCACACTTCTCTCCCAGCCCAAAGGGATGGCTGGGATTAGGTACAGCCCACCAGGCAAAATAGTGTCATCCTTCAGTAATCTGTCATACAGTGATAAGAATAAGGCATTCCTCCAGCAACACAAAAGGGCATTGTAGCTAATTTTGCACAGCTGAGAATAATGGAAATAAAAAGCCAAAAATACTTTGTTGGTTAACTTCCATATCTTTTGCTTGTATGTGTATGCCTATTTATAGCAAGGAAAGGGACCAGGTGACTTTCCTGATGTAGTTGGACCACAGCTATCATCACCCCTGGCTGAGGCCAAAGGTAGCTAGAGTTCAGCAACATCTGGAAAACCACAGGTTCATTACCCCATTCTCAAAAGCCCAAGTCCCTTAAAAAATGAAGAATACTCAGGGTTCCCTTTTGCAATCTGAAGGATAGTTCTGCACGTTATTGGCCTTTGTTCAAATGCAGCAAAGGTCCTAACCAGATGCAGGAAAGGGTAGTACTAGAATGACACTTGTTGCAAATCTCTGCCTTCATAAATTGGGCAGAAGGAAAAAGGAAGGTCGGTCAAGCCCGGGACCTGTTGAAGGAGGAAGGGCGCCTTCATCCCATTGTTATTGTGACTGTATAGACGGCATGGTCTGTGTGAAGTTCCCAAAGCTTCCTGTGGCCTACATTGTGGATGGGAAGTGACAGGCAAACAATGACACACTCCCACCTTTGGGACCACAAAATGCATAAACCTCAGCCAGTTCCTCTGTGTCCAGATTCTGTCATTGCATGGCACATTTCTACGAAATGGAAGCTGAATGGGCTGAATGGACGAGGGAGGTTTTTGTGCAACTGTCCTGCTTCATCCAAAAATTGATTTCAGGGTAGATAAAATAATTTAAAATCAAGAATTGCAAAATAAAGCATTACCAACAATCCCCTAAAGATAAGAGTTAAAAACCATTCAGTCAGCTAGAAATGCCCTAATGTAAAACGCTGAGGCAAAAGGGGTTTAATCTGATTCTGGAAATAATATGTTGTCAGTGCCAGATCTTACCTCAGAGCAGGCTATTATTATTATTATTATTATTATTATTATTATTATACCCCACCCATTTGAACCTCCATGATGCACTTCATCTAATGATGGAACATGAGGAAAGGAACCCAAAATATAATAGTCTTTGCCACAGCTTTCCACTGGAAACTGTCATCCTCAGCGAAGTCATTTCACTAGCAAACAAATCACTTGACCAAATATTTCTGTAAATAAAAGCAAGCAGCCACTCCAGGAAATTTCACAATATCCTTTTATATTATTGTTGTTGTTATTTCACCTGCTGTGATGGTTCCTTTATTTGTCACTGTCGCACAGAAAATGAAACTTATCTTAATCTGCTTGAATATCTGGGCAGTGCAGTAATGTAGAGAGACAATTTCATATTTAGGAGCTTTTCCACTGCTGAGTAATTTTACTGTTTAATATAAACTGATAGTATCTGGCCAAATATTCGGGGGGGGGGGGTAAGTCACTATAGAAATGAAGGTAGGTTTCCTGTGTTGGTTGGAGTATTTTGCCAAAATGTCTTGTCGTAGTTTCAGAGCTGAAACCATATCAAACCATTTTCAGAGTTTCACTGTTTCTTCTGGCGTCGTGAAGCAGGTGTGTTTCACCGGCTTAGTCAGCTGTGCATCTCAACATGATTTTCAGCACAGAACCAGTCAACAGTATCCTCTAACTCAAAATTGCATATACAGGAGGACGTCTCAAAATGTACGATGACAAAGTGACTTGTATTGCAAAGCTGGAAAGGCAAAAACTCACCATCCCCTAATTGGTGGTCTGAAGACCTTCTGCCCTTTCTACTTTTAAACATGTGGCTTATAATGATCCATATTTAGATACCTGTTTGGACATATGGACTGCATAAGTCCTGTTGGGTGCAATGAAGTTTAGGTAAAGGTAAAGGGACCTCTGACCATTAGGTCCAGTTGTGGCTGACTCTGGGGTTGCGGTGCTCATCTTGCTTTACTGGCCGAGGGAGCCGGCATACAGCTTCCGGGTCATGTGGCCAGCATGACTAAGCTGCTTCTGGAGAACCAGAGCAGCACACAGAAACGCTGTTTACCTTCCCGCTGCTTTCGAACTGCTAGGTTGGCAGGAGCAGGGACCGAGCAACAGGAGCTCACTCTGTTGGGGGGATTCGAACTGCCAACCTTCTGATCGGCAAGCCCTAGGCTCTGTGGTTTAACCCACAGCACCACTCGCGTCCCAATGCAGTGAGGTTTACTTCCAGGTAAATTAGTATATCAGGTTCTACAACATCTGGAAAGCCAAAGGTTTCCCACACATGAAGTATAGAATTGGAGTATGATTGTAACAGAAGTGTGTAGATACAAATACATATAGGCAACAATGAGTCCTGTGGCATCTTCAAGACTAAACAAATTTGTTATGCTATAAGCTTTCGTGGACATTTTATGCAACAATGTATTTGCTGTTGTGTGTGTTTTTACTTTTTCTTTGCCACAATATATTTGTTACTTTTTAAAGTGCTGCAAGACTCTTCCTTGTTTTTGCAACACAGCTCCCTCTCGATACAATATGTGCATTCCTCTGACTGTTTCCAAATGTGGTGGATGTTGACATTCATAGGTGTTAATAATCTCAGATGAGCTTCGTGGATTTGCTTCTATATTCCCACACCAGAGAATATTAACAAGCACATTATAAGAGGCTGCCAACCCCAAACTGCACATGAGTTACTCTTTGGCATTCATAGTTTGAAGTCCAACACAGGATGCATATTATGGTTTGTTCTCAGTGAACCAAATTACAGTTTAGTGGAACTACGTGAATGTGTGGCTCCCAGAGAGAAGCTTGCAGCCACTCTGCACCTCCCTGGTCCTTTATGTTCCTGCACCACACTGAGCTAAGCCAAGGTTTGGCTTAATGCAGGGATGGGGAACTTTTGGCCCTCCTGAGAGTTGTTGGACTACAACTCCCATCAACCTTGACTATTGGCCATACTGGCGAGGGCTGATGGGAGAGGTGGTCCAGAAACATCTGGAGGTTCAAAGGTTCCCCACTCCTGGCTTAGTAGGAGTTCTCTCCTTACTGAACACAAACTGATCAAACACAGGCATAGATGCAAGGGAGCCAGTACAGTCAGGGATGATGGGAGTTGTAGTTCCATAACATCTGGAAAACACCACATTAGCACATTGCCAGAGCACCCCAGTGCTACAGTGCCACAAAAGTAGGAACACACCCCATAATGTGTGTGTGTGTGTGTGTTATGAAAAATTGCAGGATTTCAGCAGGAAGCTATGGGCCATGTGTGGCGTATTAATCATGCCACATATGCCTCCTGAAATATCCTCGGAGTTGAGTGTTGATTTCATACTCTATATTTTAGCTCATGGTAAACAATGGGTGAGTGGCTTTCCCCAAAAACTTCTGGCTATATATATATTATTTACACAATGGGTCCTGTGTGATTGGCTGATTCAGCTCCCCTCCTGGAGCCTGATTGGACTGTTCCTGCAAGTCAATCAGGTTGCTGATTCACTTCCTCCTGGAGCCAGATTGGGTGGTTCCTATAGACCAATCAGGTTGCTGCCTTCTAGGATCCTACCTGCCTATTGTTCTAGGATCCAAGCTCAGTACATAACACCTCCCTAGAAAGTTTTAAGTTCACAGATCATCTTGACCAGGCATAGGCAAACTCAACCCTCCAGATGTTTTGAGACTACAATTCCCATAATCCCTGACCACTGGTCCTGTTAGCTAGGGATGATGGGAGTTGTAGTTCCAAAACATCTGGAGGGCGGAGTTGAGTGCACTTTAAAAGACTCATCCAGTGGTGCCCCCAGCTCTTTTCCTCCTGAGGTGTATCAGAGGTGCTTTAAGGCCTTAGCTTTTGAGAATCAGCTGGGAAAGGCACATTAAAGGACAGCCAAAGTGATCAGGTGGCTTCTCTAACAAAGAATGCTGGGACTTTTTAGTTGTTAGGCCAAGGAACACGTACACGAATGCGTATACTTGCGCAACGTGTTCATCAAAATGCAGATATTTGTGAAAATAACAGATTCTGTTAGAGGAAATGGCATGTGAAAATGCATATATCAGGCAAAAGTGTGTTAAAATGTAGATGTTCAGGGAAATTTGCACCAATTTGCCGGTGAATTTTCATGCGGTTTTAACAATAATAAATGAACTAGCGAAGATGTGAACCTAAGACTGGAAAAATAAGAAACCGAGAGGAACTGAAATTGACAGGTACATCCATTCTCTGCGCCTCAGATGGCATTGATGAAGATTCCAGGTTTCAGGGAAAGAGTGGGCGAGCGCATAACTGCAGCGTGCTTTATGCTTTCTGTTCTGCTAAAAGTCTGTCACCTTCCTAGAGACTTCGCTCTTTGGTCTTGAGTAGCTCACCACAGGATAGCGATATGAAAGCCCCTAATTCAAGGCCCAGCTATTACTGACAGCTTATTGCTTCCATTTTGATCATGTTTTAAATTTGTCGTTTTGGTTTCATAAGATCATGCACTCACGTTTTTCCTGGTTTGGTCCACTGATGAGGTGGCAGAACGTTACTCTAGTTGCATTGTGCACAATCCGTTGAAACGTGATAGATATGATGTCATGGACTGACTGGACAGACTACTGTTGTAGATTTAAGAAATATGGTTTATTCAGCTATTTATACCTTCAGTCTGCAAGGAGAGAGTCCAGATCTTGCAGCATGGTCATTTCGAGAGGGGCTTATACCCCACAGCAGTGCAGCCTTGAAGTCCAATGCAATTCTCCTAGCCAGCCTGCAGCCAGCCTGCCCAAGATGGATCCAAGTCTCTTCCTTTTCCTTCTCCCCAGCAACGCTTGCTCAAAACTCTTTTCCTGTCACCTCAAGCACAGTTACCCTGGCAACCTTCCAAACTCTCAGTTTCTGTTCACACCTGAAGGCAAGGTGGGGAGGACAGTTCTCTTGCATTGCCAGTGACCAATGGCCCTGTATTGTTTCTACCTTGGCCAGGTTGCTTTGCCTAGGGTAGCCCAGGAATTCCTCTGCAGCTTGTATTTCTCTCTTCACATCCCAAATAATCAAAATCCTACCCTTATTCATTTCTATGGTTTTGCCCCCACCCTGGGTCTATAACAATATGTACAGGAGACAAGAGCTTTGAAGCTTTCATTTCTGCTGCATTGTTACTTTCATTTATGCATTTATTTAAAGTTGTGCATAAATGCTCAAGGAGCATAGTGGGGTATTACATACCTTCCAACACTTCTCCGATGAAAATAGGGACGTCCTATTCCATAATAATATTTTTACTATTTATACCCCACCCATCTAACTGGGTTGCCCCAGCCACTCTGGGTGGCTTCCAACATATTAAAAAACATAATTAAATGTTGTTATTTAGTCGTTTAGTCGTGTCCAACTCTTCATGACCCCATGGACCAGAGCACACCAGGCACTCCTGTCGTCCATTGCCTTCCGCAGTTTGGTCAAACTCATGTTCGTAGCTTCGAGAACACTGTCCAACCTTCTCGTTCTCTGTCGTCCCCTTCTCCTTGTGCCCTCAATCTTTCCCAACATCAGGGGCTTTTCCATGGAATCTTCTCTTCTCATGAGGTGGCCAAAGTCTTGGAGCCTCAGCTTCAGGATCTGTCCTTCCAGTGAGCACTCAGGGCTGATTTCCTTAAGGATGGATAGGTTTGATCTTTTTGCAGTCCATGGGACTCTCAAGAGTCTCCTCCAGCACCAAAATTCAAAAGCAATCAATTAAACATTACACTTTTTTAAAAGAACAACAACAACTTCCCCATTCAGGTCTGCCCTCAGATGCTTCAGGGGTTGGATAACTCCATACCCTCCAGCATTACTCGGATGAAAATAGGGACCTCATTCCATACCCTCTGACATTTCTTCAATGAAAATAAGGATGTCCTAAGGAAAAGCAGGACATTCTAGGATCAAACCAAAAAGTGGGACAGCTTCTGTAAATCTGGGACTGGTGTCTGGAATTAATATATAGCAGTGCTTCCAAAGAGCACTGTTGAAAATTCTTGCTTTTCTCTCAAATTATACCCACTGTAGAACAAAATAGGGTTACTGCAAAAGTTTTTGTAGCCACATGGCCATTTTTGCAGAGGTCTTGTGCACTGTGGTCTCATCATTGGGGACTCCCCCCCCCCTTTTGTGACTACACCTGAATCTCCCCTGACAGGGGAGTTCCCCACAGTACAGGGGACTCACTCAGAAGCACATGCAAACAGCATTTGTCTTAAGAACTCCCAAGAGAGGCTGAAGTGAACACTGTGTGGAGGAGGAAGAATGAAACTCTTTCAAGCCATCCTTTTATACTAGGCCATTAGTTGTTATAAAGATTTTGTGCTCTGAGAGAAAAACCACTTGAAGAATTTGTGAAGTAAAAGGAGTTTGACACACTGGAATCTCCCTTCCTGGCTCTTTCTCGATGGGAGACGTTTTCTCTCACGCCAAGTGCAGATGTACTTCACTTCCATGGTAACTTTTCCTTCATGCAAGTTGTGGGGATGGGGCTGAGCTAAATTAGGACCACAGCAGTGGGCTAAACTCCCCTACCATCCCTCCAGGGTCCCAATCCAGATTGGGTTCCCTCAGCTGGCTATTTCTGGAAGAAAAACCATGCACTAACATGATCAACACCGTGTAAAGGGCATACTAAATATATGTATGGAATTTACTTCTAGGTAAATTGGAACTAGGGGCACGGGTGGCGCTGTGGGTTAAACCACAGAGCCTAGGGCTTGCCGATCAGAAGGTCGGCAGTTCAAATCCCCGGGACGGGGTGAGCTCCCATTGCTCGGTCCCTGCCAACCTAGCAGTTCGAAAGCACGTCAAAGTGGAAGTAGATAAATAGGTACCGCTCCGGCGGGAAGGTAAACGGCGTTTCCGTGCGCTGCTCTGGTTCGCCAGAAGCAGCTTAGTCATGCTGGCCACATGACCCCTCAGCCAATAAAGTGAGATGAGTGCCACAACCTTTACCTTTACCTTTAAATTGGAACTAAGGCTATCTTGAGATACTATGTTTATCTCATGCTTGTTTTGGCCTGCTCTGGACCAAGGACTTCAAGTTACAAGAAAGGAGGTTCTGACTAAACACTCAGAAAAAAACTTTCTGAGAGTAAGAGCTGATTGGAAGTGGAACCAACTCTCATGAGAGGTTGTGGACTCTCCTTCTTTGGAAGTTTTTAAGCAGAGGTTGGATGGTCATCTGTCATGGATGCTTTTCCTGCATTCCAGGGGGGCTGGACTGGATGACTCTATGGTCCCTTCCAGCTCAAAGATTCTATGATTCGTGGCAAAGCAGCATTAAAGTCACATACCACATTTCACAGATACTATCCATTTGTTGCTAATAATTGGCACTGTAATCCTTTTAATCTGGTAGAAAAATCATGACTGTTGATTTCACTTATAGGATACAGCCTAATATGTGAAATCCACTAATAAACTGTGCAGTAATGCTACATTACAGGATACAATGTTAGGGTTTCTTTGTGTGTGGCTTGGACAGTAATTTGGATTGAACCAACTCTGATCATGGGTGTAGCCAGGGGGGTTGCAGGGGGAACAGCTGCCCCCCAAAATCAAGTAAATAAATAAAAATACTTAACTAACTGATCAATTGCATCACAGATAACTCGATTCTGCCTCCCTGACAAAAAAACCCTGCCCCGCCTCCCTAAAATAAATCCTGGCTACGCCCATGACCCTGATACTGAATTTCCAGGTTTCGTGTGGACCAAAATACTAAGATGCATTCCTGCAGTTTTTTGTCAACCTAATGTGGAGACACAGATATCATTGGACTACAACTTCCATCAGCTGAGCTGGCTGGGGCTGATGGGAGTTGTACACAGCATTGCCACATTGGCAATTCCTGTCTTCCTGAGATGGCATAGACTTGGTTCCGGGCTTATATGAATCATCACTCCCTGCAGATATGGACAAAGAGGGGGGGGAAGCTATCCCCATAGGCCACTGGAAGGTACAGATTCTCTGATACAGACAGGCACACACGCTACTACCATATGTTCCTTTTCACCTGGTTCGTTTTTAAAAATAAGTAAGTGTTTGACTTCTAACTAGCATACACACGTGAAGTAAAGGTTTAGTGTTCCAAGACAAAGGAAGGGTAGAAGAGACGGGAAGAGTTAAAGGAGTATTGAACCAGAAAATATTTGGAGAATGGAGAATAAGGATTATATAAGATCATATTGTGCCAACCACACCATATTAGCAGAACTTGAGTGCTACTTGTAAACACAACAAATACCGTTTGTGGAGTAGACAGGAACAATATTAAAGGATATAAAGCTGTGCGAAAAAACAATGACAATATAAACAGCACAATGAGAGTGATTGGAAGACTCGTTTTGTCATAAGTCTTTTTTATTTAAGTGTTTAATTAAGCATTAATTAGGAAGATTAAGAGTTTTTTTCTGTACGTAAATTTGCTTTTTCTTCTTTCTTTTTTTCTGTATTCTTTTCTTTTTTCTTAATTGTTTTTTCTTTAATTTTCTTTTTGTAGTATGAGATTGTAAATTCTTTGTATGTGTGTGATTTAAATTAATAAAGGTTATTTAAAAGAGAAAAAAAGAAAAAGAAAAAGAAAGGAGGGGTAGAATTATGCTAACAGGAGGGGGGGCACCAGTTGAGAGAGAAAGCATGAGAAAGATGGTTCAAAATGAAAAGAAAAGCCTGAAGGAAGTTGCTGAATGGGGGAAAGCCCCAAAGTAACGGTCATGCTGCCCGTGACCAGGCAGCAAACTCTACAAACCAAGGGCCAGGAAAGAGGGGAAATAGTGGTCACACACACAATACGAGTTTGGCTACTGAGACCCACAAGGTGGAAGGAGCACTGAAGCCAACAAGGAGGAGGTTCTCGAGGTCCCAGCTTCTCAAAGGAATATACAGTGGTACCTCGGGTTAAGTACTTAATTCGTTCCGGAGGTCTGTGCTTAACCTGAAACTGTTCTTAACCTGAAGCACCACTATAGCTAATGGGGCCTCCTGCTGCCGCCGTGCCGCCGGAGCAAGATTTTTGTTCTCAACTTGAAGCAAAGTTCTTAACCTGAAGCACTATTTCTGGGTTAGCAGAGTCTGTAACCTGAAGCGTATGTAACCTGAAGTGTATGTAACCCGAGGTACCACTGTACTGATTCAAGTTGCCAGAGTAAACTATAATCTCCTGCTAAATTGTGATTCTGTCAGTCAGAATGCCTCCATTACTGAGGGCCCAGCCATTTTGAAACTCCAGAAACTTGCACGCCATCTCAAATTGACCTTTTCCTGTTAGGATAAGCTTAGCTCTCAGGCTTGGAGCCGATTGTGGTAGAGCACAAAGTTGGCATTCATAAGGTCCCAGATTCAATCCCTGACACATCCTCTCTGGAAAGACAAAACATTCCCTCAGAAAAACCACTCTGGGTGTTTCCAGACGGTTGCTGTTTTCAAATGGGATTCAATCACATGCTGTCCAATCCAGGATGAGATATACTCGGAGTCGAGTGTGGATTTCATGCTCTTTATTCAGCTCATAGTAGTGAGGAATGTAAGTTCCCCCGAAATGTCTGCTTTCTATACATTATTTACACAATGGGCCCCACATGATTGGCTAATTCCGGGATTCTCCTGTAGGCCAATCAGGTTGCGGATTCACTTCCACCTGAAGATGGATTGGGTGGCTCCTGCGGACCAATCAGACTGCTGCATTCTGGATCCTATTGTTCTAGGACCAATCAGACTGATGCATTAGATCCAGTCGTGGCCGACTCTAGGGTTGCAGCGCTCATCTCGCTTTATTAGCCGAGGGAGCCAGCGCACAGGTCATGTGGCCAGCATGACTAAGCCACTTCTGGCGAACCAGAGCAGTGCACAGAAACGCCGTTTACCTTCCCGCCGGAGCGGTACTTATTTACTTGCATTTGACATGCTTTCAGACTGCCATGTGGGCAGGAGCAGGGACCGAGCAACAGGAGCTCACCCCATCACAGGGATTCGAACCACCGACCTGATCGGCAAGCCCTAGGCTCTGTGGTTTAGATCACAGCACCACCCGCATCTCCACTTTTCCTTAGGATGTCCCTATTTTCCTCAGAGAGATGTTGGAGAGTATGGAGTTATCTGACCCCTGAGCCATCTGAAGACAGCCCTGTATACTGTTAAAAAAAGAGAAAAGTTTCATGTTTTATTATGTTTTTATATGCTCAGTGGAAGGACAGATCGTGAAGCTGAGGCTCCAATACTTTGGCCACCTCATGAGAAGAGAAGACTCCCTGGATAAACCCTGATGTTGGGAAAGATGGAGGGCACAAGGAGAAGGGGACGACAGAGAATGAGATGGTTGGACAGTGTTCTCGAAGCTACCAGCATGAGTTTGACCAAACTGTGGGAGGCAGTGGAAGACAGAAGTGCCTGGCGTGCTCTGGTCCATGGGGTCATGAAGAGTCGGACACGACTAAACGACTAAACAACAACAATGTTTTTATATATGTTGCAAGCCACCCATAGAGGCTGGGGCAACTCAGTCAGATAGTAAAATTATTATTATGGAATGGGATATGGTAATTATTATTATTTTCATTGGAGAAATGTTGGAAACAGGGTGTGGCAAGCAGCAGCAAGGAGGCCCCATTAGCTAAAGTGGTGCTTCAGGTTAAGAACAGTTTCAGGTTAAGAACGGACCTCCGGAACAAATTAAGTACTTAACCCGAGGTACCAATGTAACTTTCTTTTTTCCTGTTTCTTCAAACAGCATTGTGTAAAGCATGATATTTTTTCCTCATCCCACGAGTGTCTAGCACATAAAATTTCCTCCCCCAGTTCTCTTTTCTCGTCCCCTCTTGCGCTTTCTATTCTCCATATTCTCCTCCTTTCACAGATGTGTAGTGATTCACCCCATCTTCTGTTAACTTCACCCCATGCCTGTCATGTGACATTCTGTTGTTCACCTCAACCCAAGGTTCTGCCTGACAGACTGAAGGCAGAGGCTGGGGACAGTGACAAGAATGTGGAAACATTACTGAAGGACATCTTTTTGAATATGCTAGATCACACTGTCTTGCAGCATAATATTAAATGTAATATCTTCTTATGCAGAATGAGTTTGGTTTATAACCATGTGGAAAGTGAAGGACTCGAAAGAACAATATTACTCCTGTAGTGAGAAAGCCATCTTTACTGAAAAAATAACATTTTCACTAAGGACTTTAGCCATTATTATTGTTGCTGTTGCATATTTACTCAAACCACAATCTGAGATGCTGGATTTGCTCTTTATTTTCTTTAGGCTGTGCTACTTGTTTACACTTCCACACTCTGAAAATCAGTTCTTCCAGAGCACCTGTATCATGGACGTATTATAATTTTAAATTCAGAAAACGGTTATCAGGAGTTCGGAAAACACTGCCTTGTGCACGAAGTACTGTTGATATCACTCATATTGTACTCAGCAGGGAAACCTCTCTGAGAAGAAAGGAGATCTCAGGCACATTGAAACTAAACGGTGAAGAATGAAAGTACCAGCTGCGTTGTAATAACAATAAAAAATAAATCTGCCCCTTTTCTCTCTTTCTCTCTCTCACTGAAGCCTACTTATTTCATGGGTTATGGATAATCAAGAGGATACAGCAAAAGAGAGAGATGAGGGTGAAGTGTGCATTTTCTCCTTGCAACAAGAAAGTTGTAGGAAAAAATTTAAAGTATATTTTAAAAAGTACTGTAAAATTAATGAATGTTAGAAAGATGCTGGAATGAACCTACATGGTCTTAGCAGAAAGGTTATAAAGAATTAAGTTAAAATGGATGGTTAATGGGTTAAAGTGTAAAATTTAAGGTTAAATTGCGTTAAGATAAATTATGGAATAAAATCTGAGAAAGAGGGAAAGGACTTGCTGAAACAATTATGAATTAAGAATACAAAAAGGGAGGCGTGAGGAAGTCATGGAAATAAGTAAATGAAAGACAAAGATATGAAAATATTGGATGTTATTGTTTTTAAATGTTATTGTTTAACTGTATTGTTTTTGGGTTTTCTCTTTTTTCTTTTTCTTTTTTTCTCTCTTTTTTAGCATTGTATTTTCCTGTATTTTTGATTATTATTGTCTGTTTTTCTTTCTTTGTAATTGTTAAACTTTAATAAATATCTTTTTTTAAAAAAAAAAAGAAAGTTGTAGGGCAGTCAAAGGTGCGGGGGCGGGCGGAGAAGAGCATCTTTAGCGGTGGCACTGTCCAAGTATCTGAACATCTTATTTCTCATCACCTTCTGTTATGTACTGAGTTGAAGAGGATCCAAAAAGCAGCAGTCTGATTGGTCCTAGAACAACAGGGTCCAGAATGCAGCAGTCTGATTGGTCCTAGAACAATAGGGTCCAGAATGCAGCAGTCTGATTGGTCCTAGAACAATTGGTCCACAGGAGCCACCCAATCCAGCTCCAGCTGGAAGAGAATCCGCAACCTGATTGGCCTGCAGGAGAATCCCAGAATAATTTCACCCTCATTTCATGTACACAGGGGCAGCTGAGCCAATACAGCAACTGGGACAATGCTCCACCAACCTCAGTCTGCCCTGCTTGCCTTTTTCCCCACAAGCATGGCACTGGTGGGCAGCTTCTTCCTCTTTGTAGATCTTGGAGAAGTCAGCAGGGAGGAGAGGGGTGGGACAAAACCAGAGTTAGTCGCCCTTGCCTGTGATTGGCTCTGGCTCCACCTACTCTTGGGCTCCTTGCCTTTCGCCCAACCGGTCCCAACAGGCTCCAGAATGAGCATTGGCACACAGGTCAAATGTCTACATTTGAATCTATAGAGAAAAATGGGCCCAAGTGAATTTTATGCAATTCTGCCCTCTTTTTGAGGTAATGTGAAAATGGCCATGAGCAGGCAGTGAAAACAGGAGGGGGAGGAGAGGATATAGGCCAGGAAACTCCAAGCATTGGTAGAGAAAACCCTGTGTGAGTTTGGTCCTCTACCCCTGATGGTCTTCTCCACTGTTGCTGGCATCCATCTTTTTTGGGAGCTAATAATAATAATAATAATATTTTATTATTTATACCCTGCCCATCTGGCTGGGTTTCCCATTTGGGCGGCTTCCAACAAAACAGTAAAATACAATAACCTATTAAACATTAAAAGCTTCCCTAAACAGGGCTGCCTTCAGATGTCTTCTAAAAGTTTGGTACAGGTTAAGTACTTAATTCGTTCCGGAGGTCCGTACTTAACCTTAAACTGTTCTTAACCTGAAGCACCACTTTAGCTAATGGGGCCTTCTGCTGCCGCTGTGCCGCCGGAGCACGATTTCTGTTCTCATCCTGAAGCAAAGTTCTTAACCTGAAGCACTATTTCAGAGTTAGCGGAGTCTGTAACCTGAAGCGTATGTAACCTGAAGCATATGTAACCCGAGGTACCAACTGTAGTTATTTTTCTCTCTGACATCTGGTGGGAGGGCGTTCCACAGGGCGGGTGCCACTACTGAGATGGCCCTCTGCCTGGTTCCCTGTAACTTGGCTTCTCGCAGCGAGGAAACCGCTAGAAGGCCCTCGGCGCTGGAAGAGGGTAAAGTCAAACTGTTGGAGAGCACCTGCTGTGGCTGTAGAGACCGATAGAGGAGAGACATGTTATATTGCAGGTGGGGTAGATGAAGGCATCCAGTTCTGCTGCTACCATGACATTTCTTCTCTCTGCACTCCTCCAGAGGCAAATTTGGGGAGCAGCAGCAACCCACGCCAGCACCCGGGGTGGACCAAAATTGTTGGGCTTTGTTTAGGAAGCGAACAGCAGCCACCATGATGACGCACTACAGACTCCCTCCCCCCCCCCACCCCCCCGGCTAACTATGCTACTGTGAGGAGATGCTACAGGGCGGGCCCCACAACAATGATGTACTACGGGAGGTGAGAGGCAGGGGCACCGAATTGTGATTTTGCACTGGGAGCTGATGAAACTTGAAAGCCCAAAGTCCAACACTCTTCTCAGCGGTCATTTCCCCATTCTGATGAGATGCACTGTATTCAGATTTAAATTTAGAATTGCATCTATACAGAAGCCATATATAACTGAGTATATTGAAACTTTAGGCAAAGCCATGCCTCTCCTTTTTCATTCCCCATGAGACATATACACACACACCCCTACCTACTACTAACAATGACAACTACCTGCCTTTCCTCAAGGAATTCAAGATACCATATGTGCTTCTCTTTCTCTGCACTTTCTCCTCACAAAAACTCTTTTGAGAGATGTTAGCTGGCAGGTGGTTAAGCTGAGAGGTGGGGACTGCCCCAAGAGCACAGCAGGGATATGAAACCTGGTCACATTTACGCCATGTGTTTAAAGCCACTTTGGTACCACTTTGAATAGTCACGGCTTCCCTCAAAGAATTCTGGGAGCTGTAGTTTGTTAAGGGAGCTGACAGTTGTTAAGAGACCCCTATTCCCCTCACACAGCTACAGTTCCCAGAGTTCCCTGTGAAGAAAATGGACTGTTGATCCACTCTTGGGACTTTGCAATCATTGTCATAATTAATATGGATACATCCATATACAGTGGACACAGGTTGCGGACGTGATCCGTGCAGGAGCCATGGTCGCAACCCACAGTGCCGCATCTGCGCATGCGCGGGTCACAATTCGGTGCTTCTGTACATACGCAAAGGACAATTTAGTGCTTCTGCGCATGCGCGAGACCAAAACCTGGAAGTAACCCGTTCTGGTAGTTCCGGATTTGGCGCGGTGCGCAGCTGGAAAACACGCAACCTGACATGTCTGTAACCCGAGGTATGACTGTAGTGCCCATACAGCAAAGTTCTCTGGGAGGTTTACATAAACCATAAAGTACATTTTGAAACACACACATTCAAACAAAGTCAAAATGAATCAGAACAGCAGAAAATCCCAGCCAGAAAAGACCTAAACCAAAACCAGTGTAAACCTCTGCAAGGGGGAACCTGCTGCAAAACTGGTAGCACCCAATAGATTGTGATCTGGGGAGCAATTCCAAAGCAAGATCTGCCAGGATGAATAGGTTAGGATCCAGCAGGTCTCCGGCTGAGCTGGGAGATTCCTAACACAGCCTGGCTAAACCAGCATAACTCCTTCATCCTCAGTTTAGCTGGAGACGTGTATCTCACCTATCCTGGTGGTGCTTATCTGGTGTAAGCCCTGAAAAGGGTGTGTGAAGGGGATCCTATGCCCCTTCAGCTAGGTCACATGACCTGGCAACCCAGCGTTAGTTAAGCCAGCAAAAAGGGTGGTGCAGACACCTGCTTCTTGGGAGAAAAGCAATGACAAACCTAGACAGCATCTTAAAAAGCAGAGACATCACCTTGCCAACAAAGGTCCGTATAGTTAAAGCTATGGTTTTCCCAGTAGTGATGTATGGAAGTGAGAGCTGGACCATAAAGAAGGCTGATCGCTGAAGAATTGATGCTTTTGAATTATGGTGTTGGAGGAGACTCTTGAGAGTCCCATGGACTGCAAGAAGATCAAACCTCTCCATTCTGAAGGAAATCAGCCCTGAGTGCTCACAGGAAGGACAGATCGTGAAGCTGAGGCTCCAATACTTTGGCCACCTCATGAGAAGAGAAGACTCCCTGGAAAAGACCCTGATGTTGGGAAAGATGGAGGGCACAAGGAGAAGGGGACGACAGAGGACGAGATGGTTGGACAGCGTTCTTGAAGCTACCAGCATGAGTTTGACCAAACTGCGGGAGGCAGTGGAAGACAGGAGTGCCTGGCGTGCTCTGGTCCATGGGGTCACGAAAAGTCGGACACGACTAAATGACTAAACAACAACAAGAAGAAGCATTGTTTAAAAGCCTTGTTTGATCTCTGCCAAGCGTAGGCCAGCTCAGCCAGCGCTAGCCCACTGCTGAATGAAGTTTGGATCTGCTATAACTTTACACCAGTTTAACTTCTTAGCACCAGCTTGCTTTATGCTAGCTACTGGCGCACAGGGTTGCTCTCATAAACATTTGAGCAGCTCCAAGTTGGGGGCCACCTCTCCAGCCCCAAGGGGACCCTAAATCTCCTGCCAACTCACCAAGCTCTTTTCCCTTGGGGGAAAATCATGACAGAGCAGTTTAAATTTGTAACATAGATATGCCTGAACTGCAACAGAGAATATTTTTAAAATATATACCGTAAATTGAAGGTGTGTTGAACTGATAAAGCAATCCATTATTTTTTTCCTTCTTACTAGATGAGAAAGGGTTCTCCCACCCACATGCAAAGGGAAAGGGCACATAATTCCTCTCAACAAGGAGGAATTGTACACACACAAACTGTTTTCTTCTTCTTTCTTCTTTTATAAATGCCTGTTGCTTGGCTACATAGCTACCCCTGGTGGCCCATGTTTTAGTAGTAAAGTGGTGCCTGAATATAAAACAGAGATTCAGGGGTGGTGTTTTTTTGTTTGCTTGTTTGCTTGTTTTAAAAAACACCAAGCTACTTGTCGTGAGAGGCAACCAGAGACAGGGGTGCCAACTTGAATAAAATATTGGGAGGGCCATTTGAATCAACTTGGGGAGAGGCAGCCCCCTCAAATATTTTATTGGGGAGGCTGAAGACCCCACAGCTCCTAAGAGTTAGCTCCTATGACCAGATACCTGCAATAAAGTATAGTCATGAGAATTGCTCTTAAACTTCAAAATTTAGTATACTGTCGCCAGTTATTCAAATCATTAACTAAAGAAAACTGAATCATGGCAGATGAAGATGATGGACTTTTCGGAACTAGCTGACCTGACTGAAAGAATCCGCGACCAGAAAGAAGAGGAATACCAAGAAGACTGGAAGAAATTTAACGACTATCTGAATAAATATTGTAATATAAAAAATTAGAAATTACTTGAAAGCACCAAATAGGCCTAGGACTAAATTGGGATTTAAAAATAAGTAGGATTTACAGGGGTAAGAAAAGTGAGTAAATTAGATTACAATTGGAAATATTTTTGTTTAATAATGATATTGGAAAGCTGTTACATACAGGTACAAGGAAACTCAGAAGGGAGGGAATAGGGGAAGTCAATAAGGGATTCCCCATTCTTGAAAAAAAACTACCGTCTTTTTCGCTCTATAACACGCACCCGACCATAACACGCACGTAATTTTTAGAGGAGGAAAATCCGTAGGCATGCCACCCGTAGGCATTCCCTCCATAACACACACAGACATTTCCCCTTACTTTCTAGGAGGAAAAAAGTGAGTGTTATGGTGCGAAAAATACAGTATTCAAATCTCAACAGGTGCAATCAGGTTCTGTCCCAGCAACAATCATATGCAATAAAAAACTGAGTCAATAGCAACCACTTTTTCTTCCCAGGTGGCTTTTAATAGATGTTCTTTCCACTGTTTCGGTGACCTTTTGTAGTGAAAGGTCCAGGGGGGCATAGCAACCCATTGTTCTTTTAGCAACAGCTCTTTCTCTTCCGTCTCCAGCTGCAAGCCACCTTGAGAGGGGGCACGGCTGGAGACTGAAGACACCTTAGGCTCATCACATCTACTTTGATTTTGACTAGAACCCTGCTGAGAGCCTCCTGCCTCTCTCCACCTGACTCAGGGCAGGGCCTGACAGCTTTTATAAGGAGTGTTGCTGTTGCTCAGAGAGGGCTTCTTCTCTGCTTTTAAGTTCCTTTTTATATCCTTTTAAATCGGGGTTTTTTTTTAAAAAAAAAAGTTTTAACTGTTTTTAACTGGGTTGTAAGGGCACTTGGTGGGATGTGGCTGGGAGTAGAAGAGCGGGGGAAAGCAGGGGGAGGCCCAGTTACAGTGGTTCTGGGTAGGGGGAGGCTGTCAGGAGTTCAGCCTGCACTCGAGTAGGACCCTGGCAGAGACACATGCCCATCTGGCATGTTCTCTCCCTCCTGGTCGATAGTTTGGGAGCTTCATAAGCTTTCTTCAGCCCGAACATCACAGCAACTGATGCCAACAGACATCGGCACACTTAGGGATCCGCAGAGTTTGCGCATCATGCGTGACAGAAACTCAGCAACTCAGTATTTTGGCTAATCTACTTTCTTTACATATAAACACATACAGAGCACTGCAACGTGGCTCCCTCTCTCTCTAGCATCAGACAGCAAAGAGAAAAAGAACAAAGGACAATAGCCCCACTTCACGGAACACAGTAACACAAATATCCTGTCTCCATCACTTCCCACTCTGTGGAGTCAAAACATACACAGGAGCAGGAATTCTAACAGAGGCATGGTGTGGGAGGAGGAGCAGGCCATATAAGGGGCACACACGGCACAGGTAGTTAGTGACAGTGCCGTGTGCCAGCCCCTCCTCCATCCTGTGGAATTGTGATTCTCATATCAGCCAGCTCTCGGGTTTGCAACTGCTGCTGTTGAATGCCAGGTCGGCTCAGAATAAAATCTCCCTCATCCATGATCTGATTATGGATGAGGAGGCTGATCTGGCATGCATCACTGAAACCTGGGTGGGTGAACTGGGTGGAGTTGGTCTCACCCAGCTGTGCCCACCAGGGTACAGGCCAGACTTGAGGGTCAGGGAGGGGAAGTTGCTGTGGTCCATAGAGATTGTCTCTCTCTCTCCAGGTTCTCTGTCCCGTCAGGGGGGAATCTAGTGTGTGTGTTCCTGGCACTTGGCAGTCGGGACAGATTAGGGATTGTGCTGGTTTACTGGCTGCCTCACTCCCCAGCAGTCTCACCACCTGAGCTGGTCTCGGAGGAAACGTTGAGGACTCCCAGACTGTTGGTTCTGGGAGACTCCAACATCCATGCTGAAGCAGCTGGCTCTGGGGCGGCTCAGGACTGTTAGGATATAGTTGCATTCCACCTTTAGAACAGGCATGTGGAGTTGTTGTATGTCACATGTCTGTTTACTTCCAGCACAGTCTGCTGGGAACTTCCGTTGTATATAGCTTTTGCCTATGCTGCTGTTTGCTTGGACACGAAGGGAAGCAGACATGTTTTTCCTTTCTTCCTGCTGCTGAATAAAATGCTGTAAATATGCTTACATATGCCTCTGTCCACCACTTCCGTTGTGAAGAGTTATTCACTCTGCTGATTAGAGCATGCTCAAGTTTCTGAAGGCTTCTGAAGTGATGAGTCGCTGATTGATGCTGTTCCAAGGGAGACCGGAGTTCGCCCGGCAGCTGGCTGGTGGGCTGGAGCCAGCTGGGGGCCTGCAAATTGCCCCCAATCCCTGGACGCATCCCAACAAGGACTTCATGGCTCCCATGACAACGATGGGGCTGTCCCAACATGTCATCAGCCCAACACACATGGCAGGCCACACTCTGGACCTTGTTTTCTTGACTGAACAGGAAGAGGGTGATCTGAACATTGACATCAGTCCCTTGTCATGATCAGATCACTTGCTGTTGAGATTTAGGCTGCCAGTCCCTTTTCCCCTCCACAGAGGCGGGGGACCTTGTAGGAAGGTCCACATTCGGAGGCTGATGGATCCAGTGGCATTCCAAACAGCTATGGGGGTTTTCTGGCTGATATGACTGGCACCCCTGTCAAAGCCCTGGCCCACCTCTGGAACCCTGAGTGGCTCAAGCTATTGACACAATCGCCCCTGAGTGCCCTCTCCCACTTTGTGGAGCCCGTTTGGGCCCCTGGTATACTCCAGAACTTAGGGCGAGGAAACAAGCTGAGAGAAGCCTTGAACCCTCTCTGCTCAACGCCCCTTCAGTGAAGCGGCAGGAGAAACGGAGCCCCTTCCATTTCTGCTCCTGCTTGGCTGAGGGGGCGCTGTGCAGCTCTTCCTCTCTGCTGAAGCCAGGAGAGTCTTGCTCTCCTGGCTTCAGCAAAAGGAACCTGAAGCCTCCGGAGCGCAGTGGGAACTCGTGCTGAGCTCCGAAGGCTTCAGGCAGCTATCCCTGAAGCCTGGAGAGTGAGAGGGATCGGTGCGCACCGACCCCTCTCGCTCTCCAGGCTTCAGCGAAAGGAATGCAAAGCCTCTGGAGCACGGAGGGAGCACTCCCTCTGCGCTTCAGAGGCTTCACGTTGCTATTGCTGAAGCCAAGGAACCTGCATTCGCTCCATAGGATGCACACACATTTCCCCTTAATTTTTGGAGGGGGGAAAGTGTGTCCTATAGAGCGAAAAATACGGTACTGTCAGGACTGCCGCTAGGTCCCAGCTCACAGAGGACCAACGCCCAGTGGATATTATATACAAAAGTCTTTATTGAAGTTTAGTTTCCATTTCCAAGCTCTGGGCGCGCAGGCCCACGTCTTAACGCTAGACCGGCTAAGTCCCCTCTGACTCACTGCTCCACCCACACCAGTTTAAGATTCTAGCCCGGCTCCACCTCTTGCGCTGCTCTTTCCTGCGTTGGGTCCTTCTGCCCTCTGGGGTTCCCTCCTTCCTGGACTCCTCTGACGCGGAGCCTCCTGAGTCTTGCCCCTCCCTCCGGCGGGCTTTAGGACCTGGCTCCCTTCCCGGGCTCCCCGCTGTGCCGCGCTCCTGTACATTTGAACTTGGCACGCGCGCCCAGCCGGTGACTTTCCTTCTGACCGTTTCCCCGCTTCCTGATGTGGGTGTTGCCAAACCTGACTCCTCTCCTCCCTCTGGTGGTGAGGACACTGGTCCCAACTCCTGGGACTCCCCCTCCCCACTGCGCTCTGGTGGAGACGCTGGCCCTGATCTCCAGCTGCTGTTCAGGGACTCCCCGCTGGCCCCTCCCTCTTGAGGTTTCTCCCTTGGAATCTCCCTTGCTCTGGCCACCGGCGCTCCCTTCTGTGAGTCCTCCGATTCGCTAGAGAGGCTTGTGGAATAACTCTGGCCACTGTCACTGCCTGCGCCCCCCTCGTACTCCTCCTCCTCACTCTCCATTTGCTCCCCCTCCTGTGTCTCTCCTTCTGAACCCCTGACAGGTACTTAATTCGTTCTGGAGGTCTGTTCTTAACCTGAAACTGTTCTTAACCTGAAGCACCACTTTAGCTAATGGGGCCTCCCACTACCGCTGCACCGCCAGAGCACGATTTCTGTTCTCATCCTGAAGCAAAGTTCTTAACCTGAGGTACTATTTCTGGGTTAGCGGAGTCTGTATCCTGAAGCGTATGTAACCCAAGGTACCACTGTACTTTGCATCTTTAGTATGTCGCTCTTGATGGGGTTACACTTCCTCTGAAGAAGCAGGTTCATAGCTTGGGGGTACTCCTGGATCCTTTGCTGTTGCTTGAGGCTCAGGTGGCCTCAGTGGCCCTGAGTACCCTCCATCAACTTCAGCTAGTAGCCCAGCTAGGCCCCTACTGGGACAGGGATAGGCTAACTACTGTTGTCTATGCTCTGGTAACCTCAAGGTTAGATTACTGCAATGCGTTATACGTAGGGCTGCCTCTGAAGACGGTTCAGAAACTTCAGCTAGTGCAGAATTCAGCGGCCAAGTTGCTCACCGGAGCAAGACGGTTTGAGCATATTACACCGATCCTCACCTGACTGCACTGGCTACCAATTAGTTTCTGGGCCCAATTCAAAGTGCTGGTTTTGATCTTTAAAGCCTTAAAGGGCTCAGGACCACAATACCTCAAGGACTGCATCTTTCCATATGAACTTACCTGTCCTCTGAGATCATCTTCTGAGGCCCTCCTTCATGTGCCTCCTCCTTGAGAGGGCTGGAGGGTGGCAACACAAGAACAGGGCCTTCTCTGCAGTGGCTCCCTGTCTGTGGAATGATCTCCCCAGGGAAGTTCACCTAGGGCTTTCATTATACACCTTTAGGCACCAGGCAAAAATGTTCCTTTTAAACTAGGCCTTTGGTTGATCTGATTGACATCCTGTGCCCTTTTAAAATGTGGGGTTTTGCTATTGGGTGGTTGTTTTTATTTTGATTATGTATTTTGTGGTTTTATATTTTGATTTTATTCTGTGAACCACCCTGAGACCTCTGGGTATAGGGCAGTAGAGTGGTACCTTGAGTTAAGTATTTAATCCGTTCCGGAGATCCGTTCTTAACCTGAAACTGTTCTTAACCTGAAGCACCACTTTAGCTAATGGGGCCT
Organism: Podarcis gaigeae; assembly: GCF_964106915.1. NCBI lineage: Eukaryota > Metazoa > Chordata > Lepidosauria > Squamata > Lacertidae > Podarcis > Podarcis gaigeae. The sequence continues at coordinate 65,481,593 of NC_139683.1, read as the reverse complement.
CCTGCTGCTGCCGCGCCACCGGAACACAATTTCTGTTCTCATCCTGAAGCAAAGTTCTTAACCCGAGGTACTATTTCTGGGTCAGCGGAGTCTGTAACCTGAAGCGTATGTAACCTGAAGTGTATGTAACCCAAGGTACTATTGTATATAAATTAAATAAAATAAAATAGTAAAATAAAATAAAATCTACCAACCAGAGCTCAATGCACAAAGACATACAGAGAGAATTAAAAGCACAAATAAACTCCGAGCACATTCTTTGAGGGGAGGATTTATTTATTTATTACATGTATCTCCCACTTTTCCTCCAAGGAAGTGAATGGGGTGCACATGGTTCAGTGCTTTCCATTTTGCCCTCACAACAACCCTGTGAGGTAGGCTAGGCTGAAAAATTGTGGCAAGGAATGCAAGGAAGCAACAATTTATGTCTCATCTTCTCCACTTTACAGATGATTCCCTGCCTGGTGTGGCTTTTTCTACACACCGTGAATGACCAGCTGAATAGCTATTTACTACAAGACTGAAATAATCCTGTCCCACATGGAATTTGGCCCCCCTGGTTCGGAAGAACATGTTTACATTGTCTGTGTGTGTGTGTGCATTTCTCTCCACGCTTTTGCTCATGATTTCCCAACCCTAATTTTTGCCACCAAGTTCCTCTTGCGACTGACCTCAGAATTGAAGACGAAAAGCCACATACACCCATCTTCTTGCTTCCTTTTCCTCTGTTACTCAACTCTCTTGCTAATTCAGCAAGAGAAAGAAAAATTCTGAGGAAAAATAGTAAGAATAGCTAGGTAATCAGTTGTGTGTGCCCACAAATATTGTGACTTGCTGATGTGTTGTGTGGAAAGAACCTGTGATTACTGGTGCTTTGTGTGTCCTTTAAACGAAAAGGCGCCCATTTTCTTTTAAGCATCCACAGTTCTTCCATTAAGAGATATCATCTCTTTTATGATTCTTGTGTAAATGAGTCTGCTCACACCCACACTATACGTTTAAAGCATGTGGCTTCCTAAAAAATAATCATGACAACTGTAGTTTATCTCTCACAGAGCATTAATTCCTGGCACCCTTAACACACTAGTTTCCAGGATTCTATAAAGTCGTTTGTTTGTCTGTCTGCAAGTATATTTATTTGTTCCTAAGATGTTCAGATACCTCCTGAGATAATGCCACCAAACTTGGCACAAGGGTTTCTGAGGTAGGGGTAGCACTCTTCGTTAATTTTTGGAAGATGGCTGCCATTTTGAATCAAGATGGCAGGCTGAAACATGACTTTGGTGTCGGTTCACTTCTTTTTTGTCATAAGTCCAGCCACTACTTGAGATGTCATCACCAAACTTGGCACCGGGGTTCTCAAGCTGAAGCAGCAGACGTTGTCACCATTTGGACACCAGGCTTCATTTTGAATCAAGATGGCAGATCAAAACATCACTTTGGAATCATTAAGTCTGTGAGGGGAAAACTGCAAAGCCCAGAATTTCTTGAGGGAAAGAATGTTGTTTCAAATGTGCTTTCAGTATATATAGTGTGTGCGCAGCCATGGTCTCCCTTCAATTCATGGAGACAAAGAAAAATGTGGACATTTATTTATAGAGATCTTTCGTCTTAATGAGTATTTGCTATGTGCACAAGACTTTTAACGTGACCCATTGAAACAGTTGTTTTATTCTTTAGCAGTTTATGTGTTAATATATCAACACTGTCAAGCTGCTGATTATATTTTTAAAAAGGAACACTTTCAAATCAATTTCTTTCATATAGCCACCAGGCGGCACTAGGCAAATATATGGTCTACATGCCTGCCAAGAGTTGAGGCATTTTATACACACACACACACGTTGTTGTTGTTTAGTCGTGTCCGACTTTTCATGACCTCATGGACCAGAGCACGCCGGCAAGCCACTCCAGTATCCCTGCCAAGAAAATTCCACACATACACATATTTGCAAAGATCTCAAGGCCTTTCCCTGTACAGTGGTACCTCAGGTTACATACGCTTCAGGTTACATACGCTTCAGGTTACAGACTCTGCTAACCCAGAAATAGTGCTTCAGGTTAAGAACTTTGCTTCAGGATGAGAACAGAAATCGGGCTCCGGCGGCGCAGCAGCAGCAGGAGGCCCCATTAGCTAAAGTGGTGCTTCAGATTAAGAACAGTTTCAGGTTAAGAACGGACCTCCGGAACGAATTAAGTACTTAACCCGAGGTACCACTGTATACATACATACATGCTGTGGTTGCACTGCCCGTACAACTGCCTGCTCTTAGCGAAGAGGCTGAGCACAGCTCATACTCACTTAAAGTTGACTGTTCCCATACAAATTATCTGTGGAGACTTCCTGCTCACTGACATCCAGACAAATGAGTGATCAAACCATTCTTTTTCCAGACATTACTTCTTCCATTCTTTTAGGTGGCTCATTTATTCTGAATTGCAATTTTCAAAAAAAGAATAACAGACGAGCCGCAGAAACCCAGCTGGGGTAGGTCACTATTTAGCACCTTCTTAAAAGAATTATAACGTAGCTTAGGAGTGCAGCACCTAAGAGGACTCGAACTCCTGTCAACTTGCTGATATGGTCCAAAGCAAAGCAGAGCACTGCATTATTGCACCAGCTTGGCTGCAGGAGCTGCCAGAGGGAGGTGTGCAAGGACACGGCATCAGTAAACTCTTTATTCAAGGTAACACGGTCAGCTCAGGAGGCCAGGCCTCGTGAGCACAGCAACACTTCCCAGGAGAACTTGCCCCAACGAGGCAGTTGGGAGGACTGAAGGTCCCTCGCCTTCCCACTCATCTCTGATTCTTGGTCCCGCTCCTCTCCAGCCTCTGATTGTATTCAAATGAAAGAGTAAGCAGCGATATCTGTTATATTCTGTGGCCTATGAAGGGTAATGGCTGTATAAATGTGGTACCTCTAGCACGAGAGCAACACCAGACCACAGCATTTACTGCCTGATGTGGAACAGCATATGGTGCTCCTTTTCCTGATGCCAAGCTTTTTCGGCACCTAATAATAATCATAATAATTTATTATTTATACCCCGCCCATCTGGCTGGGTTTCCCCAGCCACTCTGGGCAACTTCCAACAGAATATTAAAATACAATAACCTATTAAACATTAAAAGCTTCCCTAAACAGGGCTGCCTTCAGATGTCTTCTAAAAGTCTGGTAGTTGTTCTTCTCTTTGACATCTGGTGGGAGGGAGTTCCACAGGGCAGATGCCACTACCGAGAAGGCCCTCTGCCTGGTTCCCTGTAACTTGGCGTCTCGTAGTGAGGGAACCACCAGAAGGCCCTCAGCACTGGACCTCAGTGTCCAGGCAGAACGATGTGGGTGGAGACACTCCTTCAGGTACAAAATACCCCACAAATTTCTCTCCCTGGGAACTGAAACATAACACTAATAAACTGAATAATAATTTGCTGCTTTTTTCAAAAAAAAAAAAAAAAAACACCCTCCCATATCAGCTGCCTGAGGAGGCTGCCTCCCTCTGCCTAATGGGAGAGCTGGCCCTGTTCCAGGCCTCAGGCCTGACTTCTCAACTACTATGCATTGGTGTAACTTGTCTTGGAAGATGTCTCCATCCACCTGGCACGGTACCCAGCAACAGGAATAAAGCTACCTGGCAGGCCTCAGCATGTGTAGCCAACTCTGCTCATGATTGGACACCATTTCCCTTGCCCATAGCAAAGAGTGACTAAAACATTGGCTGGTTTGGCTGCTGCCACTCAGCTGACATTTAGAAGGAAGATTTGACGAGCAAAAAGTCAGCATCCCTTTGTGTTTCTAAATATGTCCATCCTTGTGATGTTCTACAAGGCCCTGACCATTGGAGGCTGCACTCCTATAAGTAGTATTACTTAGTATTAATACTACAGCTTAGTATTAATATCACAGAGAAAAAATATTATCCTTTTGTTATTGTTGTTGTTTCCATTGACTTCATTATTCCTCCCCATCTGCTCTGTCTTCATACACTGGGAATGACTGAAAGGGGATAGAATCAGAGGCCTGGTTTCATGCACTGACGACCATGCAAACCATTCCTATTTTTAAATCTGTGAACCCATTTCCTTGACTTCAAGACTGATCTAGTGCTGGAAAATCAGTTATTCTGTTCCAGTGAAGGAAAGCAGTGGGGATTTGGTTCTGTGGCACACACAGTAGGTGATTCTGCTTGACTAATCTATTATAGAGTTAGTCTGAGCTTATCTAGTTCATGTTCATTTTGTGGCATATCAAATAAATACCTTAAGTCTCCTGTGCCAAACGACAATAAACATACTTCCAATTCTGTGTGAGAAGATTTTTTTGTCTCCATTCATGCTTAAGTAACTAGTAAGCATCGTAACGTAAGAGGAGAAATGACTATTAATTGAAATGCAATCACAAGGGTGCCTGATTAGGGGTTCAGCTATGTGATCTTGAATGTCGTACGTTAACTGTTCTATCCTGTTTCCCCTTTGTTTTTGTTTAAACCAATTCATTAACCAAGAATATATATATTGACCACTAACAATGAACAATATGTTGTAGATATTACTGCAAATTTATTATGCTATTTTTTGTGATATAAAAATAACATGAGAAGACTTGGTCTATATATTTGTATCATTTATTATTCCTATGAACCTTGTTTATTTGTTGTTGTTTAGTCGTTTAGTCGTGTTCGACTCTTCATGACCCCATGGACCAGAGCACGCCAGGCACTCCTGTCTTCCACTGCCTCCTGCAGTTTATAAAACCTAATAAAAAGATATTAAAAAAGAAGTGGCAGCATTGCTGCCTTGAGTATAGGCATCATTCAAACATTAAAATGAAACAAACACTAAAAACCACAAAACAAACAACAGATTCCATGAAATAATCCGAAGGAGCTTTGTGTTTTAATGTATTTATGCAAATGAAGCAGAAGATATGAACCTTGGATTGGATTTTCTACAGATGGAAAAGTCCCTTTTATTTTTATTTTATTTCCTTCTCCCCCCATCCTTTCTTCTCTTCCTTCCCCCCTTTTTCCTTTCTTTGGTGCCCTCTGCTCTGGACCATTACAGTGGTACCTAACTTAATTCGTTCCGGAGGTCCATTCTTAACCTGAAGCTGTTCTTAACCTGAGGTACCACTTTAGCTAACGGGGCCTCCCATTTTAAAATGCAAAACTAGGAAGTAAAGCATGGACAAGGAACCTGTAGTACTACATGTTGCTACTGATTTCAACTCTCATCAACCCCAGCCACTGGCCTGGTACAGTGTTCTCCATTGCAAGGTGCACTGCATGACTTTTGTGTTGCAGCACATAACAGCCTATCATTTAGTTATTAAACATGATCTATCTACATCTCAGGAGACTCCGGTGCTGCAAGCAGGCCTGGAAGAAAATAAAGCACATTATTAGAAGAGTGTGATGATGGAAGGAGCCCTATCTACTCACTCGGAACAGTTTTTGTTGTCTATGCAATTCACTTCCAGGGAAGCGTAAACTGGCCCCATTTCATATATGTATAATTTTTATTATTATTATTTTGTTTTACACTTTCAAGTACTCATTTTTACATCCTTAAGATATCAGTGACTTCCCTTCTCTTTCCATGGTTCATTTTACATATCATGAATCCTTGCATATTTTACAAAAACTATACCATTCAGTATTCCATTATTATATCCATCAAAAATTATTTACACTGTTGAATTTATCTTAATGCTGCCAGCGTTTTCAGCTGCACACAATTATTCCCCATATATTCAATGAACGTTTTCCAGTCTTCTCTAAACGTATGTTCTTCTTGTTCTCTTATTCTATATGTTAAGTCTGCAAGCTGCACATATTCTGTCAACCCTTAGTTGCTATTCTTCTTTGGCTGGGATCCCACTCGTTTTCCAACTGGCCCCATTTCTAACTGATTTTCAGCAGGCATCTTTTCTGTCTCAGTTTAAAAGATTTTAAATAAGAGGTTGAGGGATCAAACCTATTGGTTTTGAAGATCTAGTTTAATGTAGCTTATTGCTTAAACTTTGCAATTTGGTTTTTGTTCATCAGCTTAGGTAAAGGTAAAGGGACCCCTGACCATTAGGTCCAGTCGTGGCCGACTCTGGGGTTGCGGCGCTCATCTCGCTTTATTGGCCGAGGGAGCCAGTGTACAGCTTCCGGGTCATGTGGCCAGCATGACTAAGCCGCTTCTGGCAAACCAGAGCAGAGCACAGAAACACCGTTTACCTTCCCACCGGAACGGTACCTATTTATCTACTTGCACTTTGACGTGCTTTCGAACTGCTAGGTTGGGAGGAGCAGGGACCGAGCAACGGGAGCTCACCCAGTCGTGGGGATTCAAACCGCCAACCTTCTGATCGGCAAGTCCTAAGCTCTGTGGTTTAACCCACAGTGCCACCCGTGTCCCTCTTAATTGGGGACTCTTAATTGGGGTGAAAAGGCAGTTTACAAACAATTTGGTTAGAAGAAAAAGAAAACAAACTTGGTTTAAACTTTCTGTGCTAGAATGGGCTTACACTTACCTTTTGCTCACTCTTTCTATGCACAGGTGCCCAGTTAAAAGCTCTTCCTCAGATTGTGTAGTTTTTTTTCTGCCCCTGAGGTTTGCCTGCAAAAACCCGCTCTTTAGTGCTCAGCTGGAGCAAACATCAATTTGGGTTTTCCGTGGATTGTTGTTTGCTCTGATTCCACTTCAAAGAGTGGGTTTTTGCGGGGAAAGGACAGCAAAAAAATAAAAGAGGGAAGGAAAGTTAAGCATGGCTAAGTCTGGAGAATTCCTTAAATCACATTGAAACAGGAAGCACAAACTCAAGATGGTTGGTTGGCATCCGTCTGTCTCAGGAGACAAGGGAGGAGCACGCCAGGAAATTAAGCAGAGGCTATGCAATCTTCGTGTTCGCCAGAAGATGCCACCCTTGCTCTTCACATTGTCAAGTGAAACAAAACTACGCCCCCTAAAAAATGCAAAGGGGGGGGGGAGAGTCTAACCCCTGTACAGCACAGGCGCTTAATGGAGCTACCCTGTTAGGCTGGATCTTAAATCCATTCCAGCTCAGCCACATGACCTGGCAAACAGGCATAAATTAAGCTGGCAGAAAGGGTGGTGTAATTCACAAACACTATTCGGCCAGGCAATTCTATACCCAAGATGCTGGTGCAACGTCAAGGGAAGCTGAAGTACACCCGATCCAAACTCCACTCTGGATCAGGGCTACCACTACTACTACTGAAGGTGTTGGCTTAAGCCTGGCGTCCCTTTCTGCCCAAATAGACTCCATTTATTTCCTCTTAGTTGCGTCGTTATTAGGATCCCACACAGCTAAAGAACCCAAGAATGTGAAACGAGCCTGCTAGACCAGGCCAAGGGCCCATCAAGTCCAGTATCCTGTTCTCACGGTGGTGCCTGTGGGAAACCAGGGAGCAGGATCTGAGCACAAGAGCATCTCTGCCCTTCTGTGGCATCCAGCAAGTGAGACGCAGCAGTATCTCCAGCCGCGCACAGTCCTTCTTCTCTTACCTTCCTTCGTGTTCGTCCTCTCCCTTTCAGCAGCTCTCGACGCCACCCATTTCCGCACTGGAATCTCTCTTCGGAGATCCCGCCCCGAGGGGAGATCCGAAAGCCTCGCTGCTCGCCCCGCCTGCGGAGAAGAGAAGCCTGGATCATAGGTTGGGAAGGGCTTGCGTGCGCTTTTAACACCGCCTGACTCCGCCCCGGCAAAGTTCGCCGAAAGAGGAAGAAAAGCGCCAGGCGCGCTCCAGACAGTGGGTGGCCCCTTTCGGGAGCAGGAGGAAAAGAGGAAAGAGAAGAAAGCGAGGGGATCGCTACCCGTGGGGCGCAGCGTACATTATCTGGGGATCTCTCCTGCTCGGGGAGAGGAGACGGTGGAGAGGGATCTGGTCCCTTCCCCGCTGCGCGACGATCTTTTTGGAGCCGAGGAGGTGGTGCCCCCACTAGCGCGGGCGGGCCGCTTCCAGGTTTCCCCCTCGGCATCCCTGCAGAGAGAAAGACTCGCCCGGGTAGGTTTTCCTTAGGATCGAACTTGTGGGAAACTGCCTCCGGCCACCTGCTTCCTTCCCGTTGCGCTCGAGGGAAGCGAGAGGGGGAAGGGGAGGCGCGCAGGAAAATGAAACTAAGTTTGTGCCTCTGTGAGGCGCGCGCGTAAACTTCATCCGGCAGCCTTTCTCAACCTGTGGGTCCCCAGATGTTGTTGAACTCCCATCACCCCTAGCTAGCAAGGCCAGAGCTCAGGGATGATGGGAGTTGTAGTCCAACAACATCTGGGGACCCACAGGTTGAGAACCTCTGCGCCCTGGTGAAGTCCATGATTTGAAGAGGCTGCTCGCTGAATGAGGGTGGAGTGACTGATGGTGGTGGGAACTCCTTCCCATTATTAGTCACCACCCGGGTCCTAAGCTAAGTGCTTCCCTCTGTGTATTGTGTGGCTAGGAGTGCAGCTGGGTGCCTTCTTGGGTTTGGCTCAAAAGTTTTAACCAGCCCAATCTTGGTCTGCTTTTGCGGATGTGGAGTTGGAGAGGGGTTTGGGCATGAGGGGGATGAAATCCACTTACCGGAAGACTTAGGCCCCTCCAAACTCGTATTTTGCTGCACTTAATAACAACTTTCTTCTTTGGCGATCACTCCTAGCCAAGTAAGATTGTCTTCCATAAACACAGTTTGAACAGTGAGTCCGTAAGTGACTGTGGAGGCCAATTCTGGATCCACACGTCCTTCCACAGTGGGGACATAGGTTTCTGGATGAGAGTTGATCATGGTGATGGTTTACCAAGTCTGTCTTCCTCTTAGCACATTTCCCCCCTTCATCCTGAGTTTGAGCATCTTCAATACCCATGACACCTTTGGTAAAGGTTGTTCTTCAATTGGAGCGCTCACAGGCCAGTGTTTCCCAGTTGTCGGTGTTTATACTACTTTTTTTGGATTTGCCTTGACAGAGTCTTTGAACCGCTTTTGTTGACCACCAGCAACACACTTACCATTTTAAAGCTTGGAATAGAGTAGTTGCTTTGGAAGACGATAATCAGGCACCCGCACAATACAACCAGTCCAACGAAGTTGATGTTGAAGAATCATTCCTTCAACATTGGTGATATTTGCTTCTTCCAGCACACTGGCGTTAGTTGGCCTGTCTTCCCAGGTGATATGTACATTTTTTCGAAGACACTGTTGATGGAATCATTCAAGGAGTTGGAGATGGCATTTCTAAGTGGTCCATGTTTCACAAGCATACAGTATGGTCGGTAGTAAACAAGCATTTGTAAACAAACATTTTGGTTTCCCTGCGAAAGTCCCGTTCCTCAAACACTCTGCACTTCAGTTGTGAAAAAGCTGCCTTTGAATCTAGTTTTTTAAATGCCTTTTTGTACCAAGGCATGTCAGTGGATAGGGGAGGAGGAGGCTGTGAAATGATTGATTCCTACAATTTCCATAATCCCAGAATTTCTTGCCTATTTTTCACCTTGCCCATCCTTGGTTGTCCTGTTCCTGTTTGCTTAACAAAAGGCTGAAAAACAAAAGGGTGAAAAATGTGTGATAGTGGGCACTTAACTGAACCTAAGCATATCTGCCTTTAAATCACTTTACTATTGTGTGGATGGATCCAGGGGCTGGATATCCTGTACTTTTGTTGTTGTTTAGTCGTTTAGTCATGTCCGACTCTTTGTGACCCCATGGACCAGAGCACGCCAGGCACTCCTGTCTTCCACTGCCTCCCACAGTTTGGTCAAACTCATGCTGGTAGCTTCAAGAACACTGTCCAACCATCTCGTCCTCTGTCGTCCCCTTCTCCTTGTGCCCTCCATCTTTCCCAACATCAGGGTCTTTTCCAGGGAGTCTTCTCTTCTCATGAGGTGGCCAAAGTATTAGAGCCTCAGCTTCAAGATGTGTCCTTCCAGTGAGCACTCAGGGCTGATTTCCTTCAGAATGGATAGGTTTGAACTTCTTGCAGTCCATGGGACTCTCAAGAGTCTCCTCCAGCACCATAATTCAAAAACCCTGTACTTGGCAGTCTTATTTGTGCATGTGTTAGGTCAGATGTAGGTGGATTCAATTGGACACGCACCAGTCCAAGTGCCTGGCTGATTTCTAACACTGAGTGCAAGGTTCTCTTCCTTCCCATTTTATCCTCACAGCCAATTCCGTGAGGTAGGTTAAGTTGAGACTGTGACCAGCCCAGGGTCACCCAGTGAGTTTCATGGCTGAGCAGGGATTTGAATCCTGGTCGCCCAGGTCCTAGCCCAACGCTCTAACCACTATGCAGCACAGTCTCTCTTTTGAGAGGCAAGCTGGTCCTGCATGTGCTTTCCGTTCTTCTCCAAAAACCTTCCCCTATCCCCCTGAAGATGAGGAATCTGAGACCAGGACCATGATGTCTGCTTCTGTTCTATTTGCTACAACAGAATTCTTTTCCCCCAACCTGATTTCAGTAGCAGGGAGGTGAGCTTGCAGGAGCCGGAGGAGGCCTCGGGGGGTGCAAGTGCACCCAGTGGGTACCAAGATGGTGACCCATATAAGGCAGATTCTTTATGTTTCTCAACTCTTGTTGCAACTCTTGTTGCTACTACTTCTATTGCTCAGGCTACAATGCTGTACATTGTTGCCTGGGAGTAAATCCCATTGACTTTTTTCCTGTATGCCCCAAAAGGGTTTTGCAACAATAGTTGAGGAACATAAGAATCTGCCTTATATGGAGCAAGACCACTGGTCCCCCTGAGATTAAGAGTCTCATGCTCTACTGACTGAGCTATCCTGTTGGCTGGGAAAATATGAGCTTTCCCCAACCCAACAGGGTAAAGAACATGCATACCTTGTGAGCTAAAAAGCAGCTAAAAAATACTGCAAATTAAAAGTAAAGATAAAGGTAAAGGGACCCTTGACCATTAGGTCCAGTTGTGACCGACTCTGGGGTTGCGGCGTTCATCTCGTTTTATTGGCAGTGGGAGCCGGCGTACAGCTTCCGGGTCATGTGGCCAGCATGACGAACCAGAGCATGACGAACCAGAACCAGAGCAGCGCACGGAAATGCCGTTTACCTTCCCGCCAGAGTGGTACCTATTTATCTACTTGCACTTTCACGTGCTTTCGAACTGCTAGGTTGGCAGGAGCAGGGACTGAGCAATGGGAGCTCACCCCATTGCGGGGATTCGAACCGCCGACCTTCTGATCGGCAAGTCCTAGGCTCTGTGGTTTAACTCACAGCGCCACCCACGTCCCTTAAATTAAAAGTAGAGTTGCCATATTTCAAAAAGTGAAAATCCGGACACGAAAGTTGCTGAGTTGTTTTGTTTGTTTGTTTGGAAAATCTCCACAAAAAGAAGTTTCTGAGCTACCATATTTTAAAGAAAATTCACCCCTAAAATCTACACTTCTGACATAGGTTGCCATACGCCCAGGTTTCCCCTGACATTCCGTCCGGACGCTATTTCTGACAGATGAATCCCAGAAATATGGCAGCCCTAAAAGAAAACATTAAACAGTAATACATTAAAACAGCTAAGCAGCCAGAGAAAAATGGGAATTAAAACTAGACCCATGAAACCCCAAATCCTCCTACTTCCCAAAGTGGCATTCAGCTGAAATGGGGACTAAATGCTTCATATTAGGCTTAGCAACATGTTTGTGTGTTTGTGTGTGTGAAGCCCATGACATTCCCCCCCCCCAAAGCCCTCCCCCCAGAGCTCCACTTCCCAGCAACCTTTGAGAAAACACAGTTTCCAGGATCCTTTGGGGAAAATCATGTGTTTTAAATGTATGGTATGTACACAGGCTCCGTGTGACTGGCACAGAGGCGCTGTTGGCAATGCCAACCTGTTAAGAATTATAACTTGCCAATAATTGTCCTAGATAGACCAATGCCATTTATCCTGTTACCTTGAGGCTGGACCCCCCTCCCCAATTATTATTATTATTATTACAATTCAGCCATAGGAACCAATGTAGTAATAGAGCAGACCCATTAATTTAAGTCCATTGTTTTCAGTGGGTCTACTCTCAGTGAAATCTACTCCAATACCACTCGTTAGATCCTGTATATATTTTTTTAATGTCTTAATTACCTCATACAATAAGGCTCAGCAACCTGGAACACTAATATGAAACCAAAATTTTAAAACACAGCAGTATACAAATGATTCATATTAACAATCAAGTTTAGAAGAAAGAAAGAAAGAAAGAAAGAAAGAAAGAAAGAAAGAAAGAAAGAAAGAAAGAAAGAAAGCTGATTTTGGCAATGATGTAGTCAATTTAATTATTTAAAGAGAGTTAATCACTATCTTTAAATGTTTAGATTATACTCTGGTATAAGGTTCCTACCAGAGTGGACTGACGGACTAAACTATTGGACTATGCAGAGATGGCAAAAATGACTGGGAAAATCAGAAACCAGGAGGATCAAAACTTCAACAAAAAATGGGAAAAATTTATATTATATTTGAATGACTACTGTAAACATTTGAACTCTTTGGCAGGTCTTAAATAACTCTTGTAATGTTACATAGACTTTGGGTACAATGGAGGACTGAAAAATTAGGAGGATTTATAGTATGCAGTTGAAAAAGTTTACTAAAGAACCCCCAGAGGGGAGGAGGGAAGTCTAGAGATTCAGAAGAATCTTGTGTAATTTTTATTATTTGTGATTTTGAGTGCGAATGAATTTGTAAAACCAAATAAAAAACATTTTACAAAAAAACTATGTTTAGTTTATATAACATAGAAAAAAATGTTTAAAAACCTGGGAACATAGAAGTCTTTTGTCTGCCATTAAGGTGGGTGACAACCTGGCCTCTTAATGGAGACAACTTCTCAAACAGGAAGCCATCATTAAAAATCCCCTCCCCTTGTAGACACCCTCCATTTTTTATAATATAGACTCTCAAGAGAAGGTTCTTCATGAATTTTCCCTACTACTCCACAAGATGTCCCATACCGACCAGACCAAAAGCAGCATGAAGGACGCTGCTTGTTACCTGTGCTCACTTACCTGAGAGTAAACCACCTTGAACACTCTGGGATTGATTTCTGACTAAACATGCATAGGATTGCGCTCTTCGTGCCATCCTTGGGTCTTTGGTAGGTCTCCACAGCTTTCTTTGTGGCCTTTTGGCCATCGTGTCCTGTAGCGGTGGAAATACAGACCGCACAATGCCTTCTCTTCTGTTTTCACATTGTAGGCCCTGGGATTTCTCTCTACGAATTGCTGGAGCGCCCCACGAGCCGCAAACATGTCCTTGGATGACATTCAGATGAATTCGGAGGACTTTTTGCAAAAAGAGCAGCTGGATGCCGGCGGATTTGGAATGGTTTCGCTGTGTTACCACAAGAGGCATGGGCTTGTGGTGCTGAAAACGGTGTACACAGGGCCTCAGCGCACAGAGTAAGTTGGTTAGAGGGAGATCCTTTGCAGACAAGAGAGAGCAGTGTAGAGCTACCTACCACTGAGCTCCTGCCAGTTTCTTTTCTTTTTTAAATTAGTTTTATTAAATATTTTGTTGTTGCTTAGTCGTTTAGTCGTATCTGACGCTTCGTGACCCCATGGACCAGAGCATGCCAGGCACTCCTGTCTTCCACTGCCTCCCGCAGTTTGGTCAAACTCATGCTGGTAGCTTCGAGAACACTCTCCAACCATCTCGTCCTCTGTCATCCCCTTCTCCTTGTGCCCTCCATCTTTCCCAACATCAGGGTCTTTTCCAGGGAGTCTTCTCTTCTCATGAGGTGGCCAAAGTATTGGAGCCTCAGCTTCAGGATCTGTCCTTCCAGTGAGCACTCAGGGCTGGTTTCCTTAAGAATTGATAGGTTATTAAATATTACAAGGTAAATAGAAAAGGAAAATCAAAACAAAATCCATACATAACAATATAAACACAATCGTCTACATATTTACCAGATACAGACTAAAGAAGAAAAAAGACAAAAAGATAAAAGAAAAGAAAAAAAGAAAGGGAAAAAAATAAAAAATTACTTTCCATAATCAGTAATACCAAATTTATACTTTAAACATTACATTATCAAAATCCTAGTTAAAATATTATAAAAGACTTCCACCGCATTCACCGCACGTCTCTTAATTTTTAGTTCACCTTTACATCTGTTCTTTAGTCACTTCCTTTCCTTAAGTTCTTTCATAGTCCATCAAATCTTTATATTCTTCACAAGGTTAGTCTAAGCACAACCAAACTTTCATATTTGAGCCCTGCTTGTGTAAATATTCATTTAGACAATTCCATTGTCTCTGTACCATAATTTTGGATTTGTGCCTTATTAAGTCCGGCTCCTACCGGTTTCTGATTGGATAGGCTCCTCCCTCAACTTTTCCAGGGTTTTGCTTGCCTAGAGATCTGTGTGGCGAGAACAAAAGACGAGCCCGACTAGATCAAACCAAATGACCGTTATCACCAGTCAGATGCTTGTAGGAAGTCCACAGGCAGCTCACAAAGGCAATGACTGTCTCCCACTCTTATTTCCCAGCTTCAACAATTAAAGCTTCCTTCAGGCCAGCCTTTCTCAACCTGTGAGTCCCCAGATGTTGTTGGACTACAACTCCCATCACCCCTAGCTAGCAAGGCCAGAGCTCAGGGATGATGGGAGTTGTAGTCCAACAACATCTGGGGACCCACAGGTTGAGAACCGCTGCTTTAGGCTCACATCACCCATCCCCAGAGAAGGCTGCCTTCTAGTTAGCCTAGATGGCACCTCTGCTCCAGATCTGATTGGAAACTCGACAGATCAGAGCTATAGCTCAGTCGGTAGAGCATGAGACTGTTAATCTCAGGGTTGTGGGTTCAAGTCCCCCATTGGGCAAAAGATTCCCGCATTGCAAGGGGTTGGACTAGATGACCCTTGGTTCATAGAATCATAGAGTTGGAAGGGATCCTGGGGATCATCTAGTGCATCTAGTGTTCCTTATGGGGATCGAACCTGCAGCCTTGGTGTTATCCGCTCTAACCAGCTGAGCTATCCAGCTTGCATTCTATGAAATCATTCTCTGTAGGACTCCTTGCTATAGCAATGGTCCTTATCTGATGGTGGCTGTAGCAGCACACTGGGCAGCTGGGTGTGGGCGAGGCTGCCATTTCTCACAATGCCTTGGGGCAACCCATTGATGGGGCATTGTGGGAAATTAAAATAGTGTCTTTAGCAGACCCAACTGGCCGACACAAATGCCAGTGGGGGATTAAAAAGGGGCCCTGGGCCAGGCATCAGTGTGGGTCCTGGGAGTTGCCCAAGCATGCTACTCGGCGCTAGGCCTGACTAGATTATGTGTCATTAGATCATTCGGCCACTCCTGGTGTGACAGCTTAGCAGACCTACCTGCCATTTTGCCACCTTGCCACTCTAAAAGAAAACCACCTGTGTGTTAAGAGTTGAAGAGTGTCTCCAATTTTACTTCATATTTTTAAAATGCATTATCCCGCTGTTATAAATTTGGGAAGCACTAGCCTGCAGTTCCCAGCCAGAACGCTATGCAAATGACTGAATGAATAATTAGTCATAACGATGCTAACTAATCACCACTCAGACACAAGGCAGGATTTCACCCATCAAGGCAGTTGCCATTTCAATCACAGATTATGCTGCAGATTGAGCTATGCAGGTTTGGCTCATCATTTTGGAGAGTTCAAGTGAAGAAGTTGACATTTCTGCCTGTCACCTTGAAATGTCTTGCCGGAAGCTTTAGTCTGTAGCTCTACTCCCTTCTTGGCAGTCATGCACACTTGTAATCCCATAGTACCTGTTTTCCCCCTAGATGTAACACGTCCCTTCTTGAAGAAGGCAAGATTATGCTCAGACTTAACCATGACCGTGTGGTGAAGCTACTAGGCATCATTTTGGAAGATGGCAACTACTCCCTGGTGATGGAATATGTACGCAAAGGAAACCTGATGTCCGTACTAAAGGCAGTGAGTAGAGATTGATACACTGGGAAGAAGCCAGGTGGTAATTTTTGAGATTGTACCACAACCTCGGGAAATGGTATTCAAATGTTGTCGGTCATCTTGGGTCTGTTTCCATCAACATCTTTTTTGTCCATTCCAGTGAAAATGTTTTCATCATTGGTTTGGACCTGGATCAGGTCTAAGACGTGCTAATAGTGAATGTTAGGGACACACTAGCACTGGGCTCTGAAGCTCATAAATGTGAGTGTTTGCTCTGTATGGGGGGATCATGATTTCTGCACCAGCGAACCTCCTGTTCATAATTTGCACTGCAAAAGGGAGCAGTCTTGCATTGCTCCCGAGATCCAGATTTCCAAAGTATTGGGAAGGTTTGGGCCAGATAGTAATAAGCTTATATAATATGTTTAAGCTTCTGTCTGGCAGTGGGTTAGTGCCAATCCCTATTGCCATCTAGAATCTGTGCATCATAATGATGAGTAGTTGGTTATCTGTTAATATTTCTCATCAGCAAATAGATGCCACCCTGATTTTCTAAAATGTGCATCTCCAGATCTGCTGAATTGCAACTGGATTCTAGCCTCAGTGAGGAGGAGCCTTGTTGCTTCTTTGAAAAGCAAAGATAATTGGAAGGAGCACTAGTTGGGTATACTTTATTCAAACTCCTTTAGCAACCATGGTTCGTAAGGCTTAATATCTATTCCTGATGGATGTTCGTTCAACAGAGGACTGAATAAGTCAGTGCTCTTTTAAAGATTTTAGCTGGTATTCAATTATGTTTAACCCGAAGTATACCCGCTGAAATTAATGAGCATGGCTAAGTTCAGTCCATTGATTTTGATAGGTCTAACGTGAGTAAAACTTAATTGAATACCACTGCTTTTCATTTTTAAAAAAGGCGGCAGCTTGATCATGGCAGGTATAACTCAGCATATATACTAATATTCTGCTGTTTTTGCTTTATTGCAGACCTCTATTCCTTTGTCCGTGAAAGGGTGCTTCATCCTAGAGATCATTGAAGGAATGCTTTACTTAACTGAACAGGGCTTAGTTCACAAGGACCTAAAACCAGAAAATATCCTTGTAGACGAGGACTTTCATATTAAGGTACCATTAGCACATAATTCCTGGATGGGTGACATGTCAGTCTTAGGGCTGAACCAGATGTGGGCATGATTTATAGCAGAACCTGCCTGTTTGGCAAACCGTGGTTTTGTGTGACTGCAAATGTGCTGGCTCCCAGGGAGATCGCAGCCACGTTGCTTCTCTCCTGGTCCTTGTAGTTCAGTGTAATGTGGCAACTAAGGCAAGGTATGGCTTTGCATGTTGTCTGAACCCAGGATTGTTGTTCTGCTCTCTCTTCCTTAACCAGGATCTGCAGCCAAGGTTTGTAAAGTGTGTGCAATCTGTTCCAGAAGCCAGTATGTTTACACGGTTGCAGTAAGCTAACCAGGCTTTTGCCTGCTATGCACATGTGGATGAGAAGGAAAACACACAGTTTCCCAGTGTTTTGCATTCCCTTCCTGGTATAGCAGGCCAAGAATGGCTAAAGCACATGCTTTTCTGAATGTTCAGATTGGTTCCCTCCATTTGACCTGGGTAACTTAAAAACACTATATTTAATTAAATAACAAATTACTTTGGGAAGCATTTGATGTTGCACCAAGCATGTCGACTGCAAATTGTCCTCGGCTGGAATATCCCCTAATGGGCACTGAACTTTAAGAAGGTGACTGGGAGCGGCAGCCGAGGCCATATAACACCGGTCTTGAAAGACCTACACTGGCTCCCAGTACGTTTCCGAGCACAATTCAAAGTGTTGGTGTTGACCTTTAAAGCCCTAAACAGCCTCGGCCCAGTAGACCTGAAGGAGCGTCTCCACCCCCATCGTTCTGCCCGGACACTGAGGTCCAGCGCCGAGGGCCTTCTGGCGGTTCCCTCACTACAAGAAGCCAAGTTACAGGGAACCAGGCAGAGGGCCTTCTCGGTAGTGGCACCTGCCCTGTGGAACACCCTCCCACCAGATGTCAAAGAGAAAAATAACTACCAAACTTTAGAAGACATCTGAAGGCAGCCCTGTTTAGGGAAGCTTTTAATGTTTAATAGGTTATTGTATTTTAGTGTTCTGTTGGAAGCCACCCAGAGCGGCTGGGAAAACCCAGCCAGATGGGTGGGGTATAAATAATAATAATAATAATAATAATAATAATAATAATAATAATAATGTTGTTTTGTTGTTGTTGTTGTTTAGACAAACTGAAATGGGGTTAGAGAAAGGCAACAAAGCATTAAGAAAAACAAGTCCTATGTGGAATGGTTTGAAAGAACTGGGCATGTTTAGCCTGGAAAAGAGAAGACGGAGTGTGGGGACATCATAGGCAAATGCGTGTTCTCTGCTGCAGACTGAGGTTGATTTAGTGGGCTTAAGATACAGGCAGGTAAATTTTGGTTGAGCGTTAAGTCAAACTTCTTGAACAGCTGTGACAATGGAACCAATGACCTAGAGGGGTGGTGGGCTCTCCCTTTAAGTAGAAGGTGGATAGTCCATCTATAGTGAATGTTCTAGCTCTGGATTTCCTGTGCCAAGCAGGAAGTTGGAGAAGACGGCCTGCGAGGGTCTCATCAGCTGTGTGCTGGTGTGATCTCAGTTGGACCTTGCTCCTGTAATGGTTCTCCATCCTTTCCTGCAGATAGCAGACCTTGGCGTGGCCCGCTTCAAAAGCTGGAGCAGGCTGACCAAAGAGGAGAGCATCCGGAAGATGAAAATCAACTGCAGCTCGAAGAGCAACGCCGGCACCCTTTTTTACATGGCCCCAGAACACTTGGCATCAGTTAACACCACGCCTGTGGAAAAATCAGACGTGTACAGCTTTGGCATAGTATTATGGGCCATCTTTGCCAACAAAGAACCCTATGAGAGTAAGTGTGATCAAATAACTCTGCTTGCTGAAGTGTTTTTAGCTGCATACGGTTACAGTGGTACCTCGGGTTAAGTACTTAATTCGTTCTGGAGGTCTGTTCTTAACCTGAAACTGTTCTTAACCTGAGGTACCACTTTAGCTAATGGGGCCTCCTGCTGCCACCAGAGCACGATTTCTGTTCTTATCCTGAAGCAAAGTTCTTAACCTGAGGTAATATTTCTGGGTTAGTGGAGTCTGTAACCTGAAGCGTATGTAACCT
This sequence comes from Podarcis gaigeae, assembly GCF_964106915.1. NCBI lineage: Eukaryota > Metazoa > Chordata > Lepidosauria > Squamata > Lacertidae > Podarcis > Podarcis gaigeae. The sequence continues at coordinate 65,462,514 of NC_139683.1, read as the reverse complement.
GAAGCGTATGTAACCCGAGGTACCACTGTATTTTTTTTATTAATAAAACCTGTTCAATTCCTCTCTCCCCCACCAGATGCTATGACTGACGCGCAAATATACTTCTGCATCATGAATGGGGACAGGCCTCTCATAGAGGAGATTGAAGAAAGTTGCCCAGGAGAGATCATTACACTAATGAAACAATCTTGGAGTCAAAAGCCGGAGGAACGGCCAACTTTTGCAGGTAGTGAGAGGGCATTTTTGCTGAAGTGGGTCTGGCATTATCTGAGTGCAAGAGGAAGGTAGCCTTAAGGTCATGCGGAATATTCAAGATGTTTTTAGTTTTTGGCTGGGTCTATAGGTGCAGTGGGATGAGGAACAGCAAAGAGGTAACCCTGCACTCCTTATAGGTGCCAAATCTATGGGGAAGTATGTGAGGACGGGCCCCACCCAATCTGTACGTTTAAATTTTGCACCCCCAACAATTTTGCGCCCGGGGCAACCACCGCTGTGCCCTCCTGCTATGCTATGCCACTGCCATGTCACTTCTTACTTGCCTTTATAAAAGACAGCATAAGAACAGTCTCTTCTGTTTTTCAGTGAGACCGCTTTGGGGTTTTTCTTTTACTAATTGACTAATCCTTTACTACAGAAATCAATTTGACGTACAAGCCATTTTATCAGCAGAACTTTGAAAAGGATGTTGAAGATGACTTGAGAAAGTTAAAAGTAAGTTTTTGAAACATTTATGGCTGAAAAAAGGAAAGGGGGTGAGAATCACTGGTGGAAGTTGTAGAGAAACAGAGTCCAGCTATTAGGTAGAAGAAATTTCCTGAAAGTAAGAGCTGTCAGACAGCTGAGCAATCTCCTTCACTGGAATCATTGAAGCAGAGATTGTCAGGGACGCTGTCGCTGCATCTGCATTGTAGATCCTGCAATAATCAGAGGGGTGTACTAAATGACTTCCTCAGTCCCTTCCAATTCTATCCCTAAAAGCATACAAAATCATAAGAAGAGCTGCTGGATCAACCCAGTGGAACACCCTCCCACCAAATGTCAAGGAGATAAATAGCCATACAACTTTTAGAAGACATATGAAGGCAGTCCTATATAGGGAATATTTTTAAGGTTTGATGTTTTATTATCTCTTTATATCTGTTGGAAGCCATCCAGAGTGCCTATGGCAACCCAGTCAGATGGGCAGGGTATAATAATAATAATAATAATAATAATAATAATAATAATAATAATAATAAAGGACCCCTGACTGTTAAGTCTAGTCACAACGACTCTGGCGTTGCAGCGCTCATCTCGCTTTACTGGCCGAGGGAGCCGGCGTTTGTCCACAGACAGTTTTTCCAGGTCATGTGGCCAGCATAACTAAGCCGCTTCTGGCGAAACCAGAGCAGTGCACAGAAACGCCGTTTACCTTCCCGCCAGAGCGGTACCTATTTATCTACTTGCACTTTGCCATGCTTTCGAACTGCTAGGTGGACAGAGGCTGGGACCGAGCAACAGGAGCTCACCCCGTTGAGGGGATCCAAACTGCCGACCTTCTGATCAGCAAGCCCTAGGCTCAGTGGTTTAGACCACAGCACCACCCGCGAACTTGTAATAATAATAATGTTGCCCAAATGCCTGTGTCAGGCTTCAGGGAATCTGATCCCCCTCCCTCACGGCAGGCTTCCAGTAATGAAAATACAAGAAGCTCTTACCAAGGTATTTTATTCAATAGTCACAGAGAGAGATGCAGGATGCTGTCTCTAGGATAATGGCGTTGCTCTCAGTAATCTCCTCCCCCCTTTTACTCTCAGTCGTCAGCAGCTCCACCCCTTTATACGGTGGCTGCGTGAGGACCTTTGTCTATTCGCTTTCTGTTCTCCCACTTTAACAGCCCTCCTCGTTCTAGGAGAAGGGGGGTGGGTCGGGAATGCTTTCTAATGATAATGTGTCAACCAGCTGTCCTGACTCTTCTGCTCCTCCTTCCTCTCCTTCCATTATCTCCCAGCTTTGTCCTTCTTCTGTCTCGGAGTCATGACCTTCTGCAAACCACCGTTGTAAGTCTATACTGTCCTCCCTCCTCTTCTCGGGAAGGTTCAGAAGAATGGGGGGTGGCCTTCACCATTCCTCTTCAGTCCAATCCCTGACAGCCTGTGAGAAACATTACTGTCTCCAGATGTGGAGACACAGCATAGTCATCATGGCTATAGCCTTGCCCTCCATGACTTTGTCCACTCCTCTTTTAAAGTCATCCAAACTGGTGGCCACCGTTGCCTCCTGTGGAAGTGGGTTCCATGCTTGAACTATACATTGCTTGAAGAATGACTTTTATCTGCCATGGCTATTTCAACGTTCAGCTTCATTGGGTGTCCACAAATTCTAGTGTTAGGAGAGAAGCAGCAGTGGGGCTGCTCCCTCGGTCTCTCTCTGACATTCTCACATTAACCAGAGTGTCTGAAATGGGAAAGCCTACATGTGTAAACCTCTAGACATGTAGGTTTCCCTGTGCGACAGGGTTGCTGACATCCTTAGTCATACAATCTAGCAGGATTTTCCTTGATGGGCACCCTAAGCAACATTGCCCTAGAGGTTCTAGGTTCTTCCAGTGATTCAATCAGGTATTTAGTTGCTCTTGTTCTCTGTGACAGGAAAAGTACCCTGAGCCAACGGAACTTGTAAAAAGGATGCAGTCTCTCCAAGTGGATGCTGTGGCAGAACCACCAAGCAATGGTCGGACGGGTAATTCATTTCAGTTGCTTAAGAGTTCGTTCTTTTGCATCCCACATTTGGGGCAACTGCAGCACATTTCTTTATGATAACAAGGACACCCATTAAAAACACACACACATTCAAAGCCAAAGTACAGCGCAGATCACCGTCTCAGTGCTGATTAGGGCCAGCGCAGATTACAGTTTTAGTCTCTACTTTGTAAATAAATCATATCAGAGCTGGAGATTTTGTCTGGACTCTGGTTTATGACTCAGATCAGAGTATGTTTATATTTTATGATAGCGTCACAGAAATGATGAAGTCAGTTTGGGGTGGAAAATTCATCATCCCCTCTGTTTCTCATTTTTTGGGCAAGGGAGGCCCACACAGACAAACAGACAGTGCCTGGTGAAATCCCATAGCGTGGAAACAGCAGGGGCTGAGCAGGATTTCCACAACAACAAGAAGCCAAGAACCATTCACACTTCCAAAAGCCATTATTATTGCCGTCTATATTCAGAGTCTATAGCTACCAAAAGGCTCTTGACCTTTGGGTATTAGGCTGTAACGCACAGCCTGATGTGTAGCAGCCGCCAAAGGAAACCTGCCAGCAGGCCTCAGGGTGGATCAATACAAAAGGCCTCTTTGGGCCATCCTGTTGGGTTGGGATAAGAACAAAGACCACACCTACTTTTTACTTTGGGGGATTTCTGCTTGCCGGAAAGATGAGGTAGAATAGTAACCTCTTCTCTTCCTGTTAATACTGGAAGTGGTGTTTTTTAAAATGTTTGCTGGCAGTTATTTATGCTGATTACTTGTTCAACCTGAGCTTCTGAATAGTCAGAATAGAGCAGGGCTGGGTGGTACCTGGTTTTCAGCATCGCAATACACTGATATATCACATTGACATTTTAGTGTATTTTTGGTCTTTGTTGGAAGCCACCCAGAGTGGCTGGGGAAACCCAGCCAGATGGGCGGGGTACAAATAAGTTGTTGTTGTTGTCGTCATCTGAAGTAAGGATGGAGCTATGTACAGACATTAACTGCCTTCACGGTTTTTCCTGCATCATGATTTCTGCATAGTGCGCAAGCACACACACATCCTGATTGTGATATATTGCCAGGTCTATGAAACCAACATCATGATATGGACTTCAAACCAGTTTGGGACAATATATCAATACACTGCTCAGCCTAGAATAGGGTGGTGGTGTGAACACACTTAATTCTTCCAATTGGAGAGAGCATTTAGTATTCCTTTGTTTTTCTAGGCTTCTACCCCCCACCCCCAAGTGTGTTGAGTGGAAGTTTAGTGAGAGCACTTTCTATAATCTTCTGGTTTTGGAAGACTTCCTTCTAGTTCTCTCTGGTTATGATTTTGAAGTATGATACCTTCACTTACCGCTTGCTGGGCCATGGAAAATGGCAGGCGATGCTAGAACTTCATGCCAGAGCACAGTGGTGCAGCAATACAGCAGTTTATGGCATCTCCCAGATGACAGCAAGTTAGGCTGACTGTATAAGACAATGTTTTGTGGAAGAGGACCAATATTTGTTTTATTAAAGCATAGCAACCCAACGAGCTTTTCATGCTTACAGCACAATTCAGTGCAAATCTACGCAGAAGTAAGTCCCATTGAGATCCAAGGTGAGAGTGTAGGATAGGTCAGGGAAAGCTGTGACCCTCCCTATGCTACTTTACTGATGACAATTGTAGTCCAACAGTATTTGGAGACCCATAGGCCTGGATAGTCCCTGGATGCAGCCTTGATCTCATAGCAGTAGAGTCTCACCAAGCTGCTAGAACATGGATAGGCAAACTAAGGCCCAGGGGCTGGATCTGGCCCTATCACCTTCTAAATCTGGCCCGCGGACAGTCTGGGAATCAGTGTGTTTTTACATGAGTAGAATGTGTCCTTTTATTTAAAATGCATCTCTGGGTTATTTGTGGGGCATAGGAATTTGTTCATTTTTTTCCCCTTCAGAATTTAGTCTGCCCCCCCCCAAGGTCTGAGGGACAGTGGACCAGCCCCCTGCTGAAAAAGTTTGCTGTCCCCTGTGCTAGAACATTGCAATGAAATCTCTGCAGAACGATCAATCCTCTTAGGCCTCTCCCTTTCTGCCCTGCAGATCTACCTGGCTCCCTTCACAGCTCTCCATGTCCTGCGGCCAGCAACACCGTAGACGAAGCCATGTTTGCGGCTTGCCCGGTGAATGAACCTGTGGAGAGCTGCGAAACGTCCTTGGATCCTCCGGTGACCTTGGAGCGGAAACTGCAGGACGAGCTGAACTACCACGTGCATGGCAGCAGGATGGACAAGGCGGAAGGCCGTTCCATGTCGTACAGCGCCGAAATACTGGAGCAGGAGAGGAGGAGGAAGGTGTCTCACGACCCGTATGCAAAGGCGACTGCTGCCCGCCCGATGCAGGAGTCGCACCTGAGGCCTGAAAAGGTCGAGCCTGGCGCCCGTCATAGCAACACCACTGTGGACCCATACAGTCGTCAGTGGAAACCACCGTCGACCAGAGCTACTCTGGAAAGGGAAAATAATAGCCGGCTGAATCCAGTTAGGCACTATGGGCCCGGACCTGCAAATCTCAGAGCATCTCTAAGCCCAGAAGATCTCTATGGATCAGCCAATCCCTTTAGCTTCAATAAACCTCCCGTACCTGAATCTGGTGTAGATCGTCAATCTAACCCATTCAGACCTTACTATTTTGGCAAAAGCTTCAGTACAGAAACTGGTAAGTGAACTGATTGAGGGTCTTCTTCTTGTTCCTTCAGGGAGAAAGAGCACACATGCCTAAGACCAGCAGTAAAATGGCTCTTCTTCACTACCTTCTATGAATAAAAGCTGTCCCATTTTTTTATGAGCCAGTCTTTCGTCCCATCCTACTAACCCTGGGCAGCTAAAATGTAATAGCATTTCAAAATCTGGTGAGCTTTACTATGCATATTTATATTTATGCCTTTTATTAAATTTTCATCCTGCCCTCCCTTCAAGGAGCTTGCGGAAAACAGTTCTCTCCACTCTCATACCATTTCATTTCACAACCTTCTGAGGTTGGCTGAAATGAATATTTGTCTGAGGTCACCCAATGAGCAGCACTGACTGGGGGGCTTTGTGGAATGGAATCACTTTTGTCCAGGCATCTGAATTGTGAAATACTGTTTGTGGTGCAGTTTCTACAGAGAGCATTAGCGCTGCTGTTTGTTGTGCTGTATTTTATTTGTATTCTTTTCTCATGACTGTCGTGTTTCATTATCAATGTTGTAAGCTGTGCTCCATTTTGGGATATCCATCTATACATAAGGGATACTCCAGCACCCTAAAAACTGGGTGGTGGCCCTTTCGTGCCATTGTACTAAAAGGGCTTTTGATCCGGTGGAATCACCTCAGAAGACGAAAGAAGGTTTTTGCCAATCCCCTTTGCCCAGCAATCCCCAGTGTGCTTTGGAAACCTGTTCTGGAGCAGTTTTGTTTGTTTGTTTGTTTGTAATTAGATCTCTTAACCTGCCCTTCAACAATAATTCTGTGGGTTACAACAATAAAATATGCAATTATAAAACAAATAAAAGCATTAGAACCATAAAACAAACGCAAGCAAGCGTTTTGAAGGAGAATCGGCAAAAACTCCCTTGACCTCTCTTTGTCGGCATTTGCCTCCTCTAGTGTAAGAGCACTAGGAGTGCTGGTTGGAATATCATTCTGTACTGCACTGGCTGTGGGCTGAATAGAAATTGGTAACTTAATTATATTGATCAATTGCAGCGATATGCTACCTTTTGGGCAAGGCGCCTCAGGCGGTTTATTAACAAGGGGTGCCAAACTTCCTGAGGAGCTGATGGTGCTAGCTCCCTTGCCTGGTGTTTTCCCTCAGGGTACACACATCCCAAGGAGCTCAAGGAAAGGTGGGTTTCGGTTGGTCCCAACTCTGCAGGAACTTTCTGGCTCGTCAGCATTGTGGGCTGCAAATATGGCTCTGTGACAGTCAGCAAGTACAGCACTGGAAGCTTAGACTGTCTATCTGGAAGGACTTCATTCTGTCAGAAGTCAGTGTGGTCTTCTGAAAAGTACTGGGGCTTGATGTCCTCACCTCTCCCTTCTGGCAGCTTCTGCTCTCCCAAGACCACCACTTTCTATTGTGAAATATCCACCTATTGAAATTCCCTCATCTACATTAATGATGCAGGAGCTCTGTTGCACCTGGGTAGGTTTTTGTCTGAGTAGGTTTTTGCACTGTCAAGAGTCCAGTTTACCTGAAGGAGCATCTTCACCCCCATCGTTCTGCCCAGACACTGAGGTCCAGCGCCAATGGCCGTCTGGCAGTTCCCTCGCTGTGAGAAGCCAAGTTACAGGGAAACAGGCAGAGAGCCTTCTCTTTTTAAAAAAAAAATAATAATTTTTATTAATTTTCCAACATAAGTTTGTACAAAATTTAACATCCAATTCTCACCAGCTGCTTCTTTTGGACTTCCATCAGCATGTCTGACAATTCTCCGTATTATCACATTTTCTCACATTTCTCAGTGTAATATTGCACTATATCATTATTTACCTTATCATATTATTTATACAATATTTCTACCGTTACTTCTCACAAAGCTTCTTGAAAACTTACAAACGTTAACTGTTCATCACATATATGTTTGATATATTCTGTAAATTTATTCCAGTCCTCAGTGAATCTCTGATCTCGTCTGTTCCGAATCCTCCCTGTTAATTTGTCCAATTCTGCATATTCCATCAATTTCATTCTCCATTCTTCGATTGTGGGCATTTCTTCTTGTTTCCATTTCTGGGCCATCAAAATCCTAGCTGCTGTTACCAGGCAGAGGGCCTTCTCGGTAGTGACACCCGCCCTGTGGAACGCCCTCCCACCAAGATGTCAAAGAGAAAAACAACTACCAGACTTTTAGAAGACATCTGAAGGCAGCCCTGTTTAGGGAAGCTTTCAATGTTTAATAGACTATTGTATTTTAAGATCTTGTTGGAAGCCACGCAGAGTGGCTGGGGAAACCCAGCCAGATGGGTGGGGTATAAATAATTTATTATTATTATTATTATTATTATTATTATTATTATTATTATTATATGTTTCAAGAGCAGTGGTGCGGTTTTGACACAATTTGCATACCTCTTTAGATCCAGAGGAATCGACCTCTTTTATGAAGACGAACTTCGCCCATACACCTATACACAAACAGAATTCAGGTAAAAAACTCTAGTTATTTCTTGATATGAGCAGTATGATCTCAACATGAGCGGCATGAGCGGTCCGGACTCTTTAAGGCTATAATACCATTTGGTAGCTCTAAAGCAGAAGTAAGGAAGCTCCCAATCCCTGGGCCAGTCTTGGCCTACACGGCCATTTCCCTCCAATCATATCCAGCTGTCCATCAGCTGATGTCACACGTGAAATGAACTGATCGATCAGGGTGGGTGGGATCCAGTTCTGCCTTGGCTGAGTGTGCCTATTCCCAGCAGCCAAATTTGTAGGATTTAACCCTGCTTTCCCATGGTTTATTTGGCACACTAGTTGGATTTTTGGAGGGGTCCAAGGTGCAAACAGCATAGACTACGTTAGGTTGCAGAACTGGCCCCTTGCAATCTGCTCCTTCCACAAGGAGAGAGTTTGAGATTCCCTTTTGTGGTGCTGTTCCCTTTCAAAATGAAAAAAACAACAACACAGAGTTTTGGAGATCCAGAAACAGCCGCTTGCTTGATCTCAACAAGATACAGTCACATTCACTGAACGAAGTCTCAAAATGCATTATCTATTTGACTCCAAAGACTTAATTCTCGCAACATTTTTGAAACACTGTTGATATAGAACAGCGATGTCCAACCGGTCGACCGCGATTGACAGAGTAGATCTCCTGGAGATCGCGGGAAACTTTTAGTCCCTGCGAATAAAAAAACAGTTGAATGAATGTCTCGGGCCCCCGCTGTGTACGTTTGATTGTGTTGGCATTTACTGCAAGCGATTTATGGCATTCACCCCCAAAAAGCTGAACAACTCTGGACTCTCCTCCTAAAAAAAAAAAGCCAGATCACTGCCAGTTTGTTTAAACTGGGAGTAGATCGCAGTCTCTTGAGAGCTGGAAGTGCCTGATATAGAAGTGTCAACATGTTTTCTCTTTGGGGAGTTTGTTGTCTCGTCCTACTGATCTGACTGACACAAGCTTTCAAAGGTTTGCTATGATTTTAACTCTTATCAAAGAACTATTGGAGCAGCCTGGCTGGCTCAGTTGGTTAGAGCACGGTGCTGATAATGGCAGGTCACAGATTCGATTTCTGTATGGGACAGCTGCATATTCCTGCATTGCAGGGGGTTGGACTAGATGATCCTCAGGGTCCCTTCCAACTCTACAATTCTATCATTCCATGATTAACTATACCAGACACCAACCTGAGAAATAAACCTGGTTGTGTAAATATGCCCTTGTAACATAAATTCTAAGAGCAGGAACCATTCTTTCCTTGATGTGAAACTACCCAACAGATAAGTGCAGCGTTCAAATAATGCATTTTTGCCATTTTACTATTTCCATCGTAAAATTAACATGTGTCAACACACTGGTCAGTAATTTATCCCCCTGTACTGTCCCTGTGCTCATTTTGCTTGTGTGTAGTTTTATACTTCCTTTATTAAACAGGTGTTTTTTTAAAAATTGTCTTACATACAGGAGAACCTGCAAGCTACAATATATATAATAGTAGTGCAATTCAGATAGGCTCTCACAACTTCTTAACCATTAAACAAAAACCTCAACAAATATGTACTATGCTGGAAAATACTCATTATAATCCTGCAGATTACCAGAAACTGTTTGGTAAGTACTGAAGTTAAAACTTTTTTCTTCCTTAAAGAAATAGTTCTTGCTTTCAAAGCCATACATTTTCCTTTGAAACTCTGTTCAGGATATGTACAGTGGTACCTCGTGTTACAAACGCTTCAGGTTACATACGCTTCAGGTTACAGACTCTGTTAACCCAGAAACAGTGCTTTAGGTTAAGAACTTTGCTTCAGGATGAGAACAGAAATCGTGCTCTGGCAGCACAGCAGCAGCAGGAGGCCCCATTAGCTAAAGTGGTGCTTCAGGTTAAGAACAGTTTCAGGTTCAGTACGGACCTCCAGAACGAATTAAGTACTTAACCTGAGGTACCACTGTAGTTAGGATTGAATAGAACTGAAAACATCTACCAAGGAAAGATACAACATGCTCAAACTGAGGTCCAGCTCTGAGGGCCTTCTGGCAGTTCCCTCCTTGCAAGAAGTGAGCTTACAGGGAACCAAGCAGAGGGCCTTCTCTGTAGTGGCTCCTGCCCTGTGGAACGCTCTCCTTTCCGATATCAAATAGTTAAACAACTACATGACTTTTCATAGAAATCTAAAAGGAGCCCTGTTTGGGGAAGTTTTTAATGTTTGATGTTTTCCCCCCTCCCTTTCTTCCCTCTGTATTTTGTTGGAAGCCACCCAGAGGGGCTGGGGTATAAGAAATAAATTAGTAGTAGTAGTAGTAAAAAAAATATTAATCTGTCGAAACAGAGGTGCTAGTGATCTCCACAAAACACGGACTTTGCAGTCAGATTTTGGGATTCTGACCCTGAAGATTCTGGCCTTCTAGTTTGTATCCCTTAGTAGTAGTACAGTGGTACCTCGGTTTAAGAACAGTCCTGTTTACAAATGATTCGGTTTATGAACTCCACAAAACCGGAAGTAGTGTCCCAGTTTGCGAACTTTGCCTTGGTCTAAGAACGGAATCCAAATGGTGGAAGGGCATTGGCGGTGGGAGGCCTCATCAGGGAAAGTGCACCTTGGTTTAAGAACAGTTTCGGTTTAAGAACGGACTTCCGGAACAGATTAAGTTCGTAAACCGAGGTACCACTGTAGTACTAATAGTACTGTTATTAATACTATGGCTGCTACTAGTAGTAACAAAAATATGAATCTGTAGAAACAGAGATGTTAGTGATCTCCACAAAACACGGACTTTGCAGTCAGATTTCGGGATTCTGACCCTGAAGATTCTGGTCTTCTAGCTTGGATCCCTTAATGCCACTGTTGGCAACTAGCTGCCTCTTAGGTTGTGATGCACAGTGATGCTATTGTTGCTGCATGCTAGAGCTTCTCTTCCTTTCCTTCTCTCTCCCCCACCCCACACTTTCATAAATAAGTGCCCCACTTCAATAGGAAAAAACTATTTTCCCCAGTTGTTTGTGTGTTTCTTTAAAGTGTAGCAAATCATGGGTTTCCAGTATGACTTTGCTAACCTATTGCTAATTAGTGAGAGCTAGTACGGTGTGGTGAAGTGGACACAGCGTTGGGGTGGATCGAATCCTGGATGCCTGGATTCAAATGCCTGCTCAGCCATGAAAATGGGCAAAGTCAAGCTTAGCCCACCTCACAAGGTCATTGTGAGAACACCATGATTACTCCATGTGGGCCACCCGGCACTTCTCAGAGGCAGGGAAGGATAAAGGTAAAGGTAAAGGGACCCCTGACCATTAGGTCCAGTCGTGGCCGACTCTGGGGTTGCGGCGCTCATCTTGCTTTATTGGCCGAGGGAGCCGGTGTACAGCTTCCGGGTCATGTGGCCAGCATGACTAAGCTACTTCTGGCGAACCAGAGCAGCACACGGAAACGCCGCTTACCTTCCCGCCGAAGCGGTACCTACTTATCTACTTGCACTTTGACGTGCTTTCGAACTGCTAGGTTGGCAGGAGCAGGGACCGAGCAACAGGCACTCGCCCCATCATGAGGATTTGAACCGCCAACCTTCTGATTGGTAAGCCCTAGGCTCTGTGGTTTAACCCACAGCGCCACCCGTGTACAAACATGGTAAACAATAAATTAGGTACAGTGGTACCTCGCAAGACGAATGCCTCGCAAGACGAAAAACGCGCAAGACGAAAGGATTTTTCGTTTTTTGAGGTGCTTCGCAAGACGATTTTCCCTATGGGCTTGCTTCGCAAGACGAAACGTCTTGTGAGTTTGTTTCCATTTTCTTAAAACCGTTAATACCAGGGTGCATCTGTGCTTCGCAAGACGAAAAATCCGCAAGACGAAGAAACTCGCAGAACGAATTAATTTCGTCTTGCGAGGCACCACTGTATGTTCACACACACATTCATTAAAAACACATATGGGGGGGGGGGCTTCTGTGCAACAGAGCTTGCCCTGCTCTCTGAAATACTCACACCCCACCAGTCTAGAACAAGAGGGGGAGCTGGGTGGAGGCAACTGGGAAGGGCCCACAATTTTGAGGGGCCTTCTCTGAGATATGAGCATAGACAGGATTTATGTTGGGGGGGGGGGGAGATACCCACCTGTCATCATCCTCTGTGAAATTGCTCAGCCACAGTTGTTTAAATTCCTTTCTTTGACCCCAAGTGCTCAGAAAAATCTGGCAAAAACTACAATTTCTACGTTTAGTTTTTTTATTTATTTACTTGGCTTATGGGCAGCAGCTGCCCCTTATCTAACCCATGCTCTGAGTCAGCCCCCCCCCAGCAGAGGCAAAGGGGGGTCCTTTGGCAAAGATTATTGAATTGGGTCCTCCATTTCTCATTTGTCCTGGGCCTATTACCAGCTTTGCACAGCTCTGCTAGTCACTCACAGTACATTGCATATCGATATACATATCTGCCTATTCAGGGCTCAGTTAAAGTAATCTGCTGAAATTGTCCAGTTTATCTCTCATGACTTGGATTACTTGTACAGTGGTACCTCGGTTGTCGAATGTAATCTGTTCCGGAAGACTGTTCGACTTCTGAAACATTCAACAACCGAGGCGCAATGGGCAGTCGGCAAATTCCATTGAGAAAAATGGAGAAACGCGCCTCAAAAGCCATTCGGCTTCTGAGGCACGTTCAAAAATGGAAGAATTCACTTCTGGGTTTTCGGCATTCGGGTTCTGAATTGCATTCGGCATTCGGCTTCCAAGATGTTCAAAAACTGAGGTTCCACTGTACCTTTAAGTATTTAGGCCCCTTTATGAATTCATTAAGGGACGCAGGTGGTGCTGTGGGTTAAACCACAGAGCCTAGGACTTGCCAATCAAAAGGTTGGCGGTTCGAATCCCACAACGGTGAGCTCGGCCCCTGCTCCTGCCAACCTAGCAGTTCGAAAGCATGTCAAAGTGCAAGTAGATAAATAGGTACCACTCCGTCAGGAAGGTAAACGGCATTTCCGTGCACTGCTCTGGTTCGCCAGAAGCGGCTTAGTCATGCTGGCCACATGACCCGGAAGCTGTACTCCGGCTCCCTCAGCCAGTAAAGCAAGATGAGCGCCGCAACCCCAGAGTCAGTCACAACTGGACCTAATGGTCAGGGGTCCCTTTACCTTTACCTATGAATTCATTACACAAAAAGGGGTGCCGTGAGTACAAGAGGGAGCAGTAGAATACCTAGTGGCTTCCGCCACAACATTGCATGAATTCCCTGCAACCCCCTTTGATGTTGATACATAAAGTACGGACATCTGCAAGTGGAAAGTCTTCTGCACAAAAGACTGTGAGGCTTCCATGGGATCAGGAATACTGTACCACTGTGGTTTATGATCCCATGGAAGTCTACACAGGTGGGCTGCTAAAAAGGGGGGGGCAGAAAAGTAACTCTGCACATGCTTTGTGGCCTTGCAATGCAGTCTTGTGGCATTTTCAGACAATTCTGACTAGCTCAGAATTCACACTCAAATGGAGGTTCCATGGTGAATATATTGACATAGGGATGCGGGTGGCGCTGTGGTCTGAACCACTGAGCCTCTTGGGCTTTCTGACTGGAAGGTCGGCAGTTCGAATCCCCATGACTACGTTGCTCTGTCCCAGCTCCTGCCAACCTAGCAGTACGAAAGCATACCAGCACAAGTAGATAAATAGGTACCATTGCAGTGGGAAGGTAAACGGTGTTTCCGTGCGCTCTAGTTTCCGTCACGGTGTTCTGTTGTGCCAGAAGTGGTTTAGTCCTCCTGGCCACATGACCCACAAAGCTGTCTGTGGACAAATGCCTGCTCCCTCGGCCTAAAAGCAAGATGAGTGCTGCAATCCCGTAGTCGCCTTTGACTGGGCTTAATCGTCCAGGGGTCCTTTACTTTATATATATTTGTATATATATTGGCATGCACTCAGAGCCCTGTATTCAATGTTAGCAGCAGGGTTGGCCTGCCTGCCCCCTCACACCCATGTTTCTCATGCAAGATGGAGTTTGTCAGGATCTTCCTATTGTCTCCGAGAACAAAAGAAACAGTGTTCCTGATATGAATTTGGAGAACTGCTAAACAGATGATATAATGAAATTCAGTTAGAGGGGATTCAAGGAAGTCAGTTATCAATGTAATGAAATTAGGATTTGGAAGTGATAGTTCTTTTTTATGTGTTTTTCTTTGTTTTTGTGCATTGTAGTGTTTTTCTTTTCTCTTTGTTTCTTTTTATGTGATAAGTGTGAAAACCAGTAAAAAAAATTGAAAGGAAAGAAACGGTGTTCCGTCGCCAAAGCACTAAAGAATCATTTTCCTTTTGTCGCCACCAGAGAACACTGCTCTCGTTTCGGAAGTGCAACTGAACCTCGTGAGAGAAAATATGGGGAAGAAGTGGAAACCCACGGCGCGGCAGCTGGGCTTCAGCGACCCTGATCTGGAGGAAATTGACCATGACTATGAGCGGGATGGCTTAAAGGAAAAAGTTTATCAAATGTTTCAGAGGTGGCTGATGAAGGAAGGGAGCAAAGGAGCGACGGTGGGAAAGCTGGCCAGAGCTCTCTTTGCTAGCCAGAGGATAGATCTCCTTGCCAAAATAAAGCAGGAGTCAGAAATGAGTAACAAATGAGAGTCATAAACCAGCATGAACTACTTTGCTGGGGAAAGTATGGACATTTTGCTTTGCAGTATCTTGATTGATATTATGAATGGTCTGGTGCTGCTTGTATAGAATTTGCTGTCAAATGAATGTATTTGTATAATTTTAATTAAAAAAAATCCAATATAAATGGACGCAAGACTGCTCTAGCTTTATTGTAAATAATAAAATATTATCAGATACAAAAACTGAAAGCATATATCAATCTTGAGTCACTCACTACTAGCATATAGCAGAAGAGTTTGGATTTGATATCCCGCTTTATCACTACCCGAAGGAGTCTCAAAGCGGCTAACATTCTCCTTTCCCTTCCTCCCCCACAACAAACACTCTGTGAGGTGAGTGGGGCTGAGAGACTTCAGAGAAGCATGAAGAGCCCAAGGTCACCCAGCAGCTGCATGTGGAGGAGCAGGGAAGCAAACCCAGTTCACCAGATTACAAGTCTATCACTCTTCACCACTACACCACACTGGCTCTCAGTAAGAACCAAGCAAGGAAAGACTGGGGAAAACTGCACTTTCTAGCAATGCCACTGCCGTTGCTCTTCTTTTTTAAATTAGTTTTTATTTAAGTTTTGTTTGTTTGTTACAAAACAGATAATCTCCTTGACATCTGATAGGAGGGTGTACCACAGGACGGGTGCCACTGCCAAGAAGGCCCTCTGCCTGGTTCCCTGTAGCCTCACTTATCGCAGTGAGGGAACCACCAGAAGGACCTCAGAGCTGGATCTGAAAAACAGGGGTTGAGATGCTCCTTCAGCCACTGATCTGCCACTCAATCCTGTACATGGGATTTCATCCTAAGGAACTGTGCACAGGATTTCAGACTAGGTCTGGCTAATCATTGTAGCGCAATGTTATGGCTATTGTTTGGGACTGTGTTGTTTTGGATTGGGCTAGTCCCATTCTGTCTTTGATACTAACAGCATGGAGATTAGTCAGCACACTATGAACAGCCCAGTTTTATGGATGTCAGACTCACCACACCATATATATGTACCAGGGACATGGGTGGTGCTGTGGTCTAAATCACTGAGCCTCTTGGGCTTGTCAATTAGAAGGTTGGCAGTTCGAATCCCCACAATGGGGTGAGGTCCCGTTGCTCTGTCCCAGCTCATGCCAACCTAGCAGTTTGAAAGCACACCAGTGAGAGTAGATAAATAGGTATCACTGTGGTGGGAAGGTAAATGGCATTTTTGTGTGCTCTGGTTTCCATCACAGTGTTCCGTTGCACCAGAAGTGATTTAGTCCTGTTGGCCACATGACCCGGAAAGCTGTCTGTGGACAAACACCAGCTCCCTCTGCCTGAAAGCAAGATAGTCGCTTTTAACTGCACTTTTCTGTCCAGGGGTCTTTTACCTTTACCTAGATATGTGCAATACTTGAATAACAAATTCATATTTTGTCAAAGCCTTCCAGTTCAGATCTAGCTTGGCATGGCCTCAGAAGGGAAGGATTACAGAACAGTAGAATGATTTGTATTGGTAGTGTTTTTGGTCACACGTCGGGTGAATTATATGTAGTTAAAAGGACCAGGCATGTGAAAACATTCCAGATGTAGCATACCCAATATCTTAACCATGGTTATGAGGCTGCAAGGGGACCACAGGACTTCCTCTTCCCTTTTCCCTGGAATCCGCATGTGCAACCTTAGCTGCAGCTTTTATGTTACATCAGTATGAACAGCAACCACAGTTAACTCCCATGAAGTTCCCTGATAGCTATGGAAGCAGCCTCAAATCCTGATTTCGCATTGTGGTTAAGAAAGAACCTCAGTGACAGGAGAAACTGGAGCCAAGGGAACTAGCGCATAATCCCATGCCTCCTAATCTTTTACTGTGTAAGATATACATACTTTGGGACCCACTCTGGTAGTGACTGCCATTTGTTTTAAGCTGTTTTATCTACATTGTTACCATCCTGGGACTTGGGGAGAATTATTATTTACTGGAAACTGTTTTTTTAGAACTGCTCCTTGTTTTTAGCTGCTGTTGGTTTCATGTGCTAGTTTGTTTCATTTTTAGGTTTCATTTTGCCTCTTAAAATGTATCAGCATGACTTATTTTGTGTTGTGTAGACTTTGTGAAAGCTGCCCTGTGTATTTTTGTAGAAAACAGGGTATAAAAATGTTATTATCATCATTAGCACAGTTAACAAATTGTAAGAACAAGTTAGTGTGGTAGTTAATAATAATAATAATAATAATAATAATAATAATAATAATTATTATTATTATTATTATTATTATTATTATTATTTATATCCTGCCCTCCCCAGCCAAAGCTGGGCTCAGAGCGGCTAACAACAATAAAAACAGCACAGTTTACATAAAATCACAATCAATTAATTAAAATACATTCTCAAATCAATTCAGAATCAAATTAATGGCAACCATTGGGCTAGAGTTCTATGAGGATTACAGAAGGAGGGGGTCAGACTGTCCCTTGGCCAAAGGCCTGGCGGAACAGCTCTGTCTTACAGGCCCTGTGGAAAGATGTCAAGTCCCGCAGGGCCCTAGTCTCTTGTGACAGAGCGTTCCACCAGATTGGGGCCACAGCCGAAAAAGCCCTGGCTCTGGTTGAGGCCAGCCTAGGGTGCCAGACCAGGGCTGTGGAGACCCAGATTCAAATTTCCACTCAGCCAAGAAGTAGACTGAGCGAGCTTGGGCTACTCGCAGGGTTGCTAGGAAGTGGGAAGGATCGCCTTGTGCCCCTTGGAGAAAAGGAGGCCTAGGAATGCAATGAAGACATAAATATAAAGAGCTCCACTGGATAACGTGCAGGAAGTTGAGCATGCCCTTTCCAACAGTATCCGGGGAACCAGTCCTCTAGCACGCCTCTCACACAGTCATACCTGGGGTTAAATATGCTTCAAGTTGAGCGTTTTCAGGTTACGCTCCGCGGCGACCCAGAAGTAATGGAACACGTTACTTCCAGGTTCTGCTGCTCGCGCATGCGCAGACGCTCAAAATGACATCACGCACATGTGCAGAAGTGGCAAAACGTGACCCGTGCATGCGCAGACGCCTCTTACGTTCTACTCAGGATGCGAATGGGGCTCCGGAACGGATCCCGTTCGCATCCAGAGGTACCACTATACAATGGTACCTTGGGTTACAGAAGCTTCAGGTTACAGACTCCGCTAACCCAGGAGTAGTACCTCAGGTTAAGAACTTTGCTTCAGGATGAGAACAGAAATCGTGGGGTGGTGGGGCGGCGGCAGCGGGAGGCCCCATTAGATAAAGTGGTGCTTCAGGTTAAGAACAGTTTCAGGTGAAGAACGGACCTCCAGAATGAATTAAGTACTTAACCTGACGTACCACTGTATTGTGATAAACTGCACCTGAACATTGAGGCTCCATTCAACTTGTCCTGGCTGACACAGCCCCCAATGAGTTCTCTCCCCCCACCCCGAATCTAGCTAATCTCTTTTTCCAAGCTTTTCTTTTCACATGCAGGGGAAGTCCCTATCTCACCAAGGGTTTGAACCCCATCATCGGCTACCCTCCCCTGGTTTAGCCAGCCAGTCAAAACCCTTCCTGGGGTGCGGCTGCTTTCGCATGTCAGGAGCGACGGGTGAGAGCAAAGTGCAAGGTGGGGGGGGGGGACCAAAAGGAGCATGATGTGTTTCCCCACCACCACCAGAGGTACTACCCCTCCAACACTCCACACGCTGGCCTTCAATTGCAATTAGAATCAGAATTATAGTCGGGATGGGGTACCGCAAGGGTCATCTAGTCCAACCCCCTGCAATGCAGGAACAAAGAATCGGATTAAAAAAATGAAAGGGATAAAAAAAAGTGGGGGGGGCATAAACGAAACAATTTAAATCAGGGCCGGATTTAGATTTGATGAGGCCCTAAGCTACTGAAGGTAATGGGGCCCTTTATATGTCCAGCTGTCCTCTGTCAACAAGAGGTTGTCCATGTTTCTTGTGTTGAATATATGCTATATGGTAATTTATGGACCTAAAGGGTTGCGGCACTGATCTCGCTTTATTGGCTGAGGGAGCCGGCATACAGCTTCCGGGTCATGTGGCCAGTGTGACTAAGCCGCTTCTGGCAAACCAGAGCAGCGCATGGAAACGCCGTTTACCTTCCCGCTGGAGCGGTACCTATTTATCTACTTGCACTTTGACGCGCTTTCAAACTGCTAGGCTGGCAGGAGCAGGGACCGAGCAACGGGAGCTCACCCCGTCGCAGGGATTCGAACTGCCGACCTTGTGATCGGCAAGTCTTAGGCTCTGTGGTTTAACCCACAGTGCCACCCGCGTCCCTATATGCTATATATGCTATATGGTAATTTATGGACCTAATAGGTATCTAAGCCATTTGCACATAACAAAATCTATTTTTTTCCTTTAATTTTTTTGGAAATTGCTTAGCTTGTAGGTCTGATTAAAAGCCAAAACTAAACCAAAACCCTCCGCACGCCAAATGGGTCGCCTCAGCCTGCCTAATAACGATAGGGCCGGCCCTGCTTCTCCTGCCCGGCCTGAGCTTGGTTGTGAAATCGGCGCCTGTTAACCCTTCGAGGATCCGCCGCTCGGTCCCCGGTGCTTCCCTTGGGAAGGCGAAGGCGGAGCCACCGCGCTGCAGAACCAGAAAGGGCCATGGCTCGGCCGGGAAGCGGAGGGCTGTTGCTGCGGCGCCTTCTCTCGCAGCTCTCCCGCTCCGCGCAGTGGGGAGCGACGCTGCGGGTCTCCCAGGCGCCGGCTGCTTCCTACGGGTAAATTCCCTGTTGAGACGGGGCGGACAGACGAGGCGGGGGAGGCTCTGCAGCCTCAGCGACTTAGAGACGGGAAGGCGGGGGAGGGATTGTGCGCGCGCGCGCGCGCGCAGTCGGTGGCTTCCGACGGCCCCGGGACGGTGGGCAGAACGTTAAGGACGGGGAGGAGACGCGTGCGTGTCTAACGTGGAATGTTAGAGAGCATTGCGCGCAGCCCAGTGGTTCCCAAACTTTTTTTCTCTGGGCCACACTTTCTGCATAAAGATTTGCTCGCGCCACACCGAAATGATTTTTAAATTTAATTTAATTTTATATTAATATTTGTTTGTTTGTTAGATAAGAAATACATCGGAAAACAAAGAGAAATAACTCCTAGCCATGAATAAATAAAAAAATACTTGCCGATAGCTCGGTTCTGCACCCCCTAACATAAATCCTGGCCGCGCCCAGTGCACGGCTGCTTTTATCACATGATCACGGGACATCTAGAAAGTACCATTTGAAAACAGCACAGTTGCACATTTGAAATAGCACAGTGGGAGAAGAACAGGAATCCTTCCCAAAATTTGATTATAAGCAAGCACCATATGCACCATAAGTAACTGAACGAGAGCTGTGAGCTTGCAGTATTGCAATTGTTGCAACCCTGCGATTCGGTTTTCCTTCCCAAATAAACACATAAAGCTGGATCAGTTGCTGGTATCACACTTCCCCGCTCCCCAGACCAATGTCTAGATTAGTGGATCCATTATCTTTTTGTGCCTTTGTTAGTCATTAACTCAACAGATTGGTTTCCAGCTACATAGAAGCAAAACAGCAGATACTGACTAAAAGAAGGGAATTGGGGGAAGCAAGGCCATGCTGAGCATCTTATTGGAAGCTCAGGAGAATATTATGCATTCTGGGTTCCATTCCTTAAAGAAGTATGACTCCAGAACAGGAGAGTTGGAGTCCAACATTTATCTGTCAGGGGAGCCTGACAGAACCCTGGGAGCGATGTTTTAAACTCAGATCAAATGAGGCTGAAGGATTTGGTTTACAAATGTCGCAGTAACGCACTGCTGTTCCTCATCTTTTGTAGAGTAAAGTCATACCTCGGGTTGTGCGATTTCGGGTTGCACACCGGGCCGAAATCGGAAGTACCAGAACGGGTTACTTCCAGGTTTCAGCGCTTGCGCATGTGCAGAAGCACCGAATCCTGACCCGCGCGTGCGCAGACGCGGGGGTTGTGGGTTGCAAATGCTGCAGGCTGCGAACGTGCCTCTCGCACGGATCACATTTGCAACCTGAGAATCCACTGTACCCAGATTTTAAGTCAACAATCCCAGCAGTTAAATCTGTTCTGGAGTTCTCCTCTGACCCCCTCTGAAGCAGATTTGGGGGGGATGCACAAAGAAAGGAGAGGGGAGTCCACTGCACAAAGAAAAATCCTTGTACTTACAGAACCATTTTGCTGGATAGCAGCACCCTGAGTTTCCATACGGGAGGATGCTTCATTTGTTTAATTCCCAGCAGCTGAAGGCCCATCCTCCTTCAAAAGCTGGCAAAACACTGAGTAAATCTTTCACAGTCTGCTAAAAGAACAGCCTCAGAGCACAATTCTGTTTTTCTAATTTTTGGCAACTTCACTCCTATCACACAGGACAAAAAATTCCTTCCGTACCTAAAGTGCAAACAACCGCACATTATCCTTCTTTCACTAACAGCATCAGTCTTAACAGTAAGACTGGGCAGTCTGATCCTCCAATTCAGGTGTTAAAAAGCTAAAATGTTATTTGTTTTTTTGGGGGGGCTAATATTTCCTCTAGCACTTCAGTAACCTCAGCTAAAGTCGAAGTGAATGGCGTCCATCTACATTATCAGCAAACGGGAAGTGGAAGCCATGCTGTACTGCTTCTCCCTGGAATGTTAGGTTTGGATCTTTTTGTCTTACATCTTTGGTCTTTGTCTTATGTTTGTGGTCTTTCTCGGTGATGTTCTTTTCCTCGATAAGACATATATACACAAGAACCAGGCTTACTCATACCATTCACACTCTTATAGAGTGGCAATGATTTTTTAAAAATCTTGTAAGGAGCTAAGAACAACTCAGTCCACCAACTTTTTCTCACAGTGGTCACCCAGACCAGCTGGACCCAAGTACAACTTTCCCCACTTTTGATTCACAGTCATCCTGCCTTAGACAGTGGAGATTGAGCATAGACATCATACAGAAGTAATCCATTTTGTAGCTAAGATATAAGGCGCCTTCTGTGCCACTTATTTAATTCAGGAGTGTTCACGGACTTCTACATGTTTGTTTACCTAAAAAGGTAAAGGTACCCCTGCCCGTACGGGCCAGTCTTGACAGACTCTGGGGTTGTGCGCCCATCTCACTCAAGAGGCCAGGGGCCAGCGCTGTCCAGAGACACTTCCGGGTCACGTGGCCAGCGTGACATCGTGGCCAGCGTGACATCGCTGCTCTGGCGAGCCAGAGCCGCACACGGAAACGCCGTTTACCTTCCCGCTGGTAAGCGGTCCCTATTTATCTACTTGCACCCGGAGGTGCTTTCGAACAGCTAGGTTGGCAAGCACTGGGACCGAGCAGCGGGAGCGCACCCCGCCGCAGGGATTCGAACCGCCGACCTTTCGATCGGCAAGTCCTAGGCGCTGAGGCTTTAACCCACAGCGCCACCTGCGTCCCACTGTTTGTTTACCTATTTAGGCCAAATATGCAGTTTTTAAGAATGTAGAACTAGAACTGGATTTGAAAGAGGCATTGCTTGCCTGGGTGTAGAGACGTTTTCCTTGCCTCTGGTCAAACAGGTGTTTTCAAGGATGCCAAAGGTGAAAAGAGGATGACAGGTGTGCAGGTGAGGAGCAGCACCCCTTAATTCCAAGCTGCTTTCAATTCTCCGCAAAAGCTATTGCCTCATCTCTTATTTCAACATAGAGAGGGTTAGACAAAGGCATAGAAGAGAAGGCTTTTGATGGTTGTTAGTCATGAAAGCTAAGGACCCAAAGCTAAGGTGGCACTGTGGGTTAAACCACAGAGCCTCGGACTTGCCGATCAGAAGGTCGGCGGTTTGAATCCCTGCGACGGGATGAGCTCCCGTTGCTCAGTCCCTGCTCCTGCCAACCTAGCAGTTCGAAAGCACATCAAAGTGCAAGTAGATAAATAGGTACCGGGCAGGAAGGTAAACGGTGTTTCCATGTGCTGCTCTGATTCGCCAGAAGTGGCTTAGTTATTCTGGCTGCATGACCCGGAAGCTGTCTGCAGACAAATGCCGGCTCTCTCGGCCAATAAAGCAAGATGAGTGCCGTAACCCCAGAGTTGGTCACGATTGGACCTAATGGTCAGGGGTCCCTTTACCTTTACCTTAGTCATGAAAGCTATTGCTCTGCCCCCACAGTTAGAGACCCTAAGGCTTCTGTGCTGAGAACCACAGGAGGGGAGAGGCCTCTTGTACTTGGGTCCTCAATGTGAGCATCCCATGGGCATCTGATTGCCCCATATGAGAACAAGATGTTGGCTGTGATGGGCCATTGGGCTCTTCTTATGTTCTTATGCACATATCCCACCATGTGGTTTGGTGATGAGAGTTATCACGCAAGCTACACCTGTTGACTTTCCCCCTTCTCCGCAACTGTCAAATGAGTCCTGACCTCTCTTGCACCAAGACACTACAGTGTAACCAAGAACAATTCTTAGAACAAGTCTGGTGCATTGGACGACATTTCCCTGGTCAAAAGGTGTCCTCATACCATTGATTGTAAGCATATGGGGCATAGATATTAAGTACAGTGGTACCTCGGATTACAAACACCTCGGGTTACAAACACTTCGGGTTACAAACACTTTGGGTTACAGACTCCGCTAACCCAGAAGTAGTGCCTCGGGTTAAGAACTTTGCTTCAGGATGAGAACAGAAATCACGCTCTGGTGGCACAGCAGCAGCAGGAGGCCCCATTAGCTAAAGTGGTACCTCAGGTTAAGAACGGTTTCGGATTAAGAACGGACCTCCGGAACAAATTAAGTTCGTAACCAGAGTACCACTGTAAATATAGCTGTTGGGGCTTAATTTCCAATTGCTCATCATTGTAAGAGAGTATCTGTGACTGTGGTCAGTAGTTGTAGGATATTATGACAGATTGAGCAGAGAAAGAAAGACACAAAGTTGGTTTATTGGGTGGTACCCATAAGGCAGTTTCCTTTTAAACTTAAAATGTGCATACCAGTGCTATTTTTCTGGAAAAAGAGGTGCCAGAACTCATCATTGTTCTCTTATAATGGCAATGGCGCCCACCTGAGAGGTGCTGGAACTGAGTTCCGGCTGAAAACAGCCCTGGGCATAACGATTGTCTGATTTGGTGCAATTATTTCACCTATTTTTTGTAGGGAGTGGCCAGACCGATTTTGGACCACAGCTGAAGTCGATGAACAAGCAGCAATTCACACTAGTAGCCTGGGATCCTCGCGGGTATGGAAAGTCAATCCCCCCACTTCGAGATTTCCCTGAAGATTTTTTTGAAAGAGATGCAAAAGATGCTGTGGACTTGATGCAGGTAAATTTGTCCTTCTAAGGCAGTGTTTCCCAACCTTGTGCCTCCAGCTGTTTTTGAACTACACCTCCCATCATCCCTGACTAGCAAGTTCAGTGGCAAGGGATGGTGGGAATTGTAGTCCAAAAACAGCTGGAGGCACAAGGTTGGGAAACACTGTTCTAAGGAACACTCTTTGGAGAACTGAAGTGTTCCTTCCCTGGGATTGTAGAATGTTAGTTGTGGGAGTAAACACAGCAAGCAAAATTTTTATTTTTTTGAGCCTCAGAGTTTGTGGCTCAGAAACTATGAAAATGATTAACTGTTTAGTAGCAGGATACCTCTGTTGCAGGGACGCGGGTGGCGCTGTGGGTTAAACCACAGAGCCTCGGACTTGCCGAACAGAAGTCCGGCGGTTTGAATCCCCACGACGGGGTGAGCTCCCATTGCTCAGTCCCTGCTCCTGCCCACCTAGCAGTTCGAAAGCATGTCAAAGTGCAAATAGATCAATAGGTACCGCTCCTGCGGGAAGGTAAATGGCGTTTCCATGCGCTGCTCTGGTTTGCCAGAAGTGGCTTAGTCATGCTGGCCACATGACCCGGAAGCTGTACGCCGGCTCCCTCGGCCAATAAAGAGAGATGAGTGCCGCAACCCCAGAGTCAGTCACGACTGGACCTAATGGTCAGGGGTCCCTTTACCTTTACCTTTACCTCTGTTGCAGGATACCTCTGCCTCATTTTTTACTTTAGCAACCTATTCCTTTCAAAGACTATTTAGCTTAATTCCTTTTTTAAAAAACTCACCATATAGCCTATTCAAACACAAAAACAAGTGTAAGGTATTCACACCCAAACTGCATGCCACTAAAACTTTTGGTTCATTTGCATGTAATTGAAGGAAACAACTTAAAGGGGTACATGGTAGGGGGTGCCGAATCTTTTTCTCTCATAGCTCTTAACAGCCAGGCTTACTTCTGGAGAAAAACACCTGGAGAAACACAAAGAGGATTGAGAAGAGAGAAAATGAGGACCAAATGGGTTGGCCTAAATGGTTAAGGCAAATAATTTTAGCTCTACAATCTGGTGACCCAATTAATCTCCCCTCCACCTCCAGAATGAGCATAGTTCTTGCCCTAGCATGTGACAATGAACCCTCAGAGGATGTTCTAGTAGCCTTCATACACACCTACCATCATGGTTTGGCACCAACCATCATAACTGAAGTGGCAGCCTCTCTGTGCTTCGCAGAAGCATCTATCAAGATTGGCACCCTATGAGGCAAGATGTATGGGCTACTCTCACTCAAAGCACAAGGGGATGGCTGTCATCCCTACTCTATTTTAATTTTACAAAGGTTTGGATATTACATTAGATCACGGTTTCCCAAATTTGGCTCTCCAGCTGTTTTGGACTATAGCTCCCATCATCCTTCCCCCCCCCCATTTTTTTATTGATTTTCCACATATATGACAAAAATAAAATAAATAAATAAACACATTACCACACAATAAACTAAACACAAAGAAAATTTGTTTCTTCAAATCTAATTCTTGTTACATTGATAACTGACTTCCTCATATCCCCTCTAACTGAATTTCATTGTATCACCTGTGTAACAGTTCTCCAAAATCATATTTCTAATAAAATTAACTTTCATTTACTATCTTCTTCTCTTTTATTAATATTCTAGTCATTAATATTTAGTACCACAAATTCTTATTCTACCCCTAAGCCTATTTATTACTTCCAAGAATTTTCTATTTATCTTATATTACAATATTTAGCTAAATATTCTTTAAATTTCTTCCAATCCTCATGTATCTCCTCTTCTTTCTGGTCGCAGATTCTTCCAGTCAGGTCAGCCAGCTCCAAAAAGTCTAACATCTTCATCTGCCGTTCTTCTATTGTTGGTATCTCTTGCGAGTTCCAATTTTTGGCTAATAAAAGTCTTGCCGCTATAGTGACATACAAAAACAGTCTAACATCTTTTCTGGGAAGTTCCAATCCTATTATTCCAAGCAGAAAGGCTTCTAGTTTCTTAATAAATGTATTTTTCAACATTTTTTTCAACTCATTATAAATCTTTCCCCAGAAGTCTTTCACCTTAGGACATGTCTACAGCTCCCATCATCCTTATCTAGCAGGACCAGCAGTCAGGGATGGTAGGCATTGTAGTCCGAAAACAGCTGGAGCTCAAGTTTGGGAAACACTGCTTTAGATGATCTGGAAGAAGGGAGCTGCCTACCCTACTTGTAGGTTGTCAGGATACAGTACGGGAGTGGCTAATCTGTGACCCTCCAGATATTGCTGGACTACAACTCCCATCTTTCCTGACCATTGGCCATTCTGGCTGAGCTGGTGGGTGCTCAAGACCATCAACATCTGAAGGGCCACAAGGTAGCAGCCCCTAATCTAGCAAACCTCCAGTACCATAGGTGAAATTAAGTAGGTGCAACATAGCCAAACTCCCACCACTTGTAAATTCCCTTGATTTCGGTGGGGAAGGGTTGCTTCTGAAGAGACTTGTGTCTTCAGGTAAAGCCATCCAGATGTAAAAATCAGTTATTTCCAGTTTGTTTCCCTCTACTAAACAAGGCACTGAAGTTTAAGAAGTTCTCCTTGCTGGGATGGAGTGACGGTGGAATAACAGCACTCATTGCTGCTGCAAAGAATCCAACTCTTATCCACAAAATGGTGGTTTGGGGAGCCAATCCCAGCGTTTCAGAGGAGGACGTGAAACTTTACAATGGTATGTATCAGATGAATGTAGAAAGGGTACGTTGAAGTTTTTCTTTAATTTTCTTTTCTAAACAACCATAAACATTTCAAAAATTGAAGTAATGTAAGCTTGAAGAATTCACGATTCAACTATATTCGTAGCTGTCAGAAAGGAGGCTTGTTTACTAGATGTGAAACTTAATGCTCCAATATAATAAAAATGCATTACACTGAAAATATTATAATGGTCTATTATACGAAAATCTTTTCCCACTGTACTCATAATATATGTGAGGAGAAAATGGATTATCCACCTTTTCAGCTCCCTACAATACTTGCTGTTTTCCCATTAAATAGTTAACGATAAATCAGAAAAATATTGCTTTGCACCAGTTGAATAAGCAGCAAATAGAATTAAAAGCCTTCTTGAATCAAATATCATGGATTGTGGTTACAAAAAGGAGAATAAATTGTTTTAAGGAACAGTTGAATTGCTCTTGAACAGAAATGGGGGGGGGGCAGGGAGCTGCTATAATTAACAACCCTGCAGAAAAAGAATTCAATTTAAAACTAAACATTTGCACATTTTGCTGCTACATGAAAAAAAAACTCTGTAAAAACTTAAATGTGAGAGCTTCTAGCAGTGAGATGAGATCTTAGGATACTGCTGTATTGTTGCTGGTGCTTTTAGCTTATTCATAAACGACCAAGCTGAGCAGTGAGGCAGCCAATATGCTAATGACATCCAATTATTTGGGGTAGTAAAGACAAAAAAAAAAAAAGGATTGCAAAGAGCTCGAACTGTATTTATCCCAAATGGATGAATGGATGAGAAAATGCCAAGTGCAGCTCAGAGAAAGGGTCAAGTGAAATACTGTGGAACAAAATATCCTAACTTCACATTACGCCATACGTCCAGAAATTCCAGGACATGTCCTCTATTGGGGGAGTGTACATGGCCACCTGGAGGGAAATTTACGTTTTAAATTTAAAGCAAATGTCTGGGATTTAAAAAATAAAAACACGGGTGGCTCTGATTCAAGCTCTAGCGCAGCTCGTGTTCTGCTGCAGCCATGAGTGGTTTGGGCTTGGCAGCAGCAGACACTGTGGTGGCTATTGGGTGAATGCCCCCCAAAATCTCAATAACTATTTATGTCTGGATTTTTACCAACCCTACATTATATACTGGTGGGGCCCGAGCTATCAGTTACTGACCAAGAAAGGGATTGAAGGATGTGAGGGAAAGCTCAGTTTAAATGCTGATCCTAAGTGCTGTTCGCAAAAGAGATTGAAAATGCTGTTACCAATGCCTTTATACCCACCATAGTGCAGACAGCCTTGGAATACTGTGTACCGTTCTAGTTACTGAAGTGAAGATAGGATACAGTAGAGTTGGAAAAAGTGCAGTCAAAATGATTAGGAGTGGGGCTAAATCCAGTCCATTCTGGGGAAAGGTTATGGTGTTTGGTGCCTTTTAGGCCTAGAAAAAAAGGTGAGTAATGGGGGCATAATAAATATGTATTAAAATTATCTGGAGAAAGTGAGTAGAAGTTCTCACTCTCTCTCAAAATACTAGAATGGAGCTGGATTGTGTGAATCAATTTGCATTGACCCTGCCCATTGCTGGCATGAAGCTCTGAAAAGTTAGCCATGGAAGGGCATTGAGGCCCTTAGGCTGCAAAAGGTTGCCCACTCCCCCATAATAAGACAGGATTTTGATACTTCTTTTAATATACACATTTCCGCCTGGAGGCGGTTGGAGGATGGATGGCGGCTAACAGATTGAGGTTGAATCCTGACAAGACAGAAGTACTGTTTTTGGGGGACAGGGGGCGGGCTGGTGTGGAGGACTCTCTGGTCCTGAATGGGGTAACTGTGCCCCTGAAGGACCAGGTGCGCAGCCTGGGAGTCATTTTGGACTCACAGCTGTCCATGGAGGCGCAGGTCAATTCTGCATCCAGGGCGGCTGTCTACCAGCTCCATCTGGTATGCAGGCTGAGACCCTACCTGCCCGCGGACTGTCTCACCAGAGTGGTGCATGCTCTAGTTATCTCCCGCTTGGACTACTGCAATGCACTCTACATGGGGCTACTTTTGAAGGTGACCCGGAAACTGCAATTAATCCAGAATGCGGCAGCTTGAATGGTGACTGGGACTGGCCGCCGGGACCACATAACACCGGTCCTGAGAGATCTGCATTGGCTCCCAGTACATTTCTGAGCACAATTCAAAGTGTTGGCGCTGACCTTTAAAGCCCTAAATGGCCTCGGTCCTGTATACCTGAAGGAGCATCTCCACCCCCATCCACACTGAGATCCAGCGCCAAGGGCCTTCTGGCGGTTTCCTCATTGCGAGAAGTGAGGTTACAGGGAATCAGACAGAGGGCCTTCTCGGTAGTGGCGCCTACCCTGTGGAGTACCCTCCCTTCAGATGTGAAGGAAATAAGCAGTTATCCTATCTTTAAAAGACATCTGAAGGCAGCCCTGTTTAGGAAAGTTTTTAATATTTAATGCTGTACTGTTTTTAACATTTGATTGGGAGCCGCCCAGAGTGCCTGGGGAAACTCAGCCAGATGGGTGGGGTATAAATAATAAATTATTATTATTATTTCATTCCCTTGTCCGCAGCTATCCGTGATGTTTCAAAATGGAGTGAAAGAGCCAGGCAGCCAATGGAAGAAATGTATGGCCATGATTACTTTAGCAAAACCTGCGCAGCCTGGGTGGATGGAATCTCCCAGTTTGCACAAAAGCCAAATGGTAAGAAATCTGCAGCTAAAAAGAGATAGAGAGGCCAGCAATGATAAGCTTTAGGTCTCCGCCCTGTTTTGTTGCATTTCACTTCACTATTGTCCATCGTTGTATCTCAGAATCATCTTTATCCACAAACTTTCTTCCCAGGAGTCTGCCAGCATTTAAAAATTAACGTTGACTTTGTGAGATTAGAGGGAAAAGGTGGGATACAAATGCAATCATTTAAAAATAACAATTATTACAATGGGTCAGATTTAACTAATTCCTTCCATTAGCGGAAGGCTACACAAGGACTTCCATTAGCACAATGGAGGCTTGCCTTCTCTTCCCTCATGATCCCAATTCCCAAATTGGCTTGCAGGGTCAGGAAAAACCCCAGAGCGGCACTGAGGAGTGGGCAGAATGTCCTGTCAGAGCTGAAATGTTTGTACTGATTCACCTCAGCAGACATTGAACTCCTCCCATAGATTATAGCTGCGTTCCACCAAGTGACTACGCTTCAGGTTACATATGCTTCAGGTTACAGACTCTGCTAACCCAGAAATAGTACCTCGGGTTAAGAACTTTGCTTCAGGATGAGAACAGAAATCGTGCTCCGGTGGCACGGCAGCAGCAGGAGTCCCCATTAGCTAAAGTGGTGCTTCAGGTTAAGAACAGTTTCAGGTTAAGAACGGAACTCCGGAATGAATTAAGTACTTAACCCGAGGTACCGCTGTATTTAGATCAGAGCTGAGGCGCTCCCTTTAGCAGCTATGAATGAACTTCCCCTCACAATTCTGTGTTCCTTTGGGATGTGGGCGGCACTGTTGTCTAAACCCCCGAGCCTCTTGGGCTTGCCGATCGAAAGGTCGGCAGTTTGAATCCCCGCGACGGGGTGAGCTCCCGTTTCTTGGTCCCTGCTCCTGCCAACCGAGCAGTTCGAAAGCACGTCAGTGCAAGTAGATAAATATGTACGGGAAGGTAAACGGCGTTTCTGTGAGCTGCTCTGGCTTTCATCCTGGTGTCCCATTACACCAGTGGTGGTTTAGTCCTGCTGGCCACATGACCCGGAAAGCTGTCTGTGGGCAAACACCGGCTCCCTTGGGCTGAAAATGAGATGAGCACTGGACCCCATAGTCTCCTTTGACTGGACTTAACCATCCAGGGGTCCTTTACCTTCTACCTTTTGACACAGGGCTGCCATGGGATAAACTTTTCAAGTGCAGACTGTTTCTCCAGCTGTCATTGTACCTTCCTTGTCATATGGAATTTGTTTTTTACTGGTAGCAGTTGGTTGGAAAAGCACCATGCTACCTGCAAGGCGGAAGAAGCTTCTGAGCCACTGAGAGTAGGAATTGCAGGGGTGTGTGTGTGTAGATTTGGATTGGCAATCCACCTGCAAATGAGGAACTGCCATTTGAACAGTTCTGCAACCTTGAAATAACCGTCATGCTAGCCAGATCCGTACATTTTGCTCGTGGTTCTGCTTTTCTAAGTAAGCAAGCCTGTTGGAACGTCTCGCAGGGGAAATGACACGCTGCCTAATTGCACACAAGGTATTTCTGCTTTTCTACTCCACCTTTCAGAAAAAAAATTAACATTCCCTGCTTACCCTTCTCTGCTTAAGTCAATCATTGCCAGTCTTAGTTTAAAAAAGCAATCATCGTTCGAGGCTAATTTCAAGGAGCTTTTTTAAAAAACAAAGTTGTTTTTTTAAAAAAGCTTTCTGAATGCTAATGGCTGTTCAGTACATCAAGGACAAAGCGGTTGAATCACTTGGAGGGCACAGAATGGGATGGCTGCAATCTCCTACCCACATATTCTGGGAGCAGCCCACAATGAACTCAGTGAGACTGACTTCTGGGTAGACCTAGAGCTGCATTATTACTATCCCAGTTCCAGCTGGCGAGAAGTAGAGTGGCATATCAGCCACCGCATCCCAGGTTCTGACAACCAGGAGAGAAGAGGGGGAAATAAAAATTTTGCTGTACCAGTTCCAGGCTGGCCTAGCCAAAGGATGTGAGAATTGGTTCCTTTGGGGAATCTGCAAACCTGACACCATTTCTGGCCTTTCTGCCGGCTACCACTTAATGCTTTCCATTAAGACCCACACCCACCCCACTAACAGATTTCCACCTTCACCATAGTCTAACACACACACCCCAGCAATGCAGATCAGGAGATTAGGGCTACTCAGATTATTAGCCACTGTTTAATTTCTGATGACACTTTCTCAGTGTTCCCAGGCCTTAAACTCCTGTAATGTTGTCCTTTCTTTGTAAACCTGTATATGGTATCAGGGTGCCGTATAGGTCACAGAACTCAGTAAATTGGGTTATTTGGAACCTAATTTATTTTGTGTGTGCAGAACACAAAACATCCTGCCTGCATTAGCTGAGTCGACATATTTAACTCAAGATTTATAAGTGCCGACACTTGTGATGAGGAATAAAAGCAAACTGCCCACAAAAGCAGAATAAAATTCTGACACATATTTTTAAGTAGAAATATCAGGTTGTCTTAAGAATTCAGAACTAGATGCTGAGAGAAGGGGGAAGAAAACCCTGGCAATTTTGTCTGAATCAGAGAGACTGGCACTCATGGAA
The DNA here is from genome assembly GCF_964106915.1 of Podarcis gaigeae. NCBI lineage: Eukaryota > Metazoa > Chordata > Lepidosauria > Squamata > Lacertidae > Podarcis > Podarcis gaigeae. Next base: position 65,430,661 of record NC_139683.1, on the reverse strand, counting down.
TTGCTCCCATTATAATCCCTGTTGCTGATCCAGTTTCTCCTAAACCATTTTTTTTGCAGCCAGAAGAATCAACTATTTCACTTCCTTTGCAAGGAGGAAGGAGGTGGTGTTAGCATCACATTTCCCCAGTGAAGCATATTACCATTTCAAAGTAAATAAATAAGGAAATTATCTTGACATTTTTTTCCACTTCCCATCCCCAGGCAGTATCTGTCAGTCTTTGCTGCCTCATATTCACTGCCCAACGTTAATAATCCACGGAGAAAAAGATCCCTTGGTTCCACGCTTTCACCCTGAATATCTTCACAAGCATATCAAGGGTTCACAGTAAGTCTGTTTTTCTCGGGGAGGTGGGCAGGAGAAACTAAAGCTAAAAATTATGTGAACAGATTAAAAAGCTTCTTCAGTTGCTCAGGCCACTTTGCAGGCTTCTGCAATCATTGGAAAGAATGCTTCCAGCCACAATATTGTAGAAATACTCACAAGCAGACAGATCCATCCCATAGGAAAGATTTGTGCACAGTAGATGCAATTTGTGAACGCAAGTAGAAAGAGCAACTTGAACAAACCAGCACAAAATTCATTTCGCAATTTTCCGCAATTCAGCAAAGCGTCTGGGGTCAGTAACTTGAGATGAAAACTCAAGGACCTGCTTCCAAAATTAGACACTGGCATTAGGAAGTTAGAAACTGTTAGCAACAGTTTCAAAACTCTAAATGCTGCAAGTCTTTAATGGAACATGGTACAATGGGGGCAATCTATACTGTAGCAGCTACAAAATAGCTGTCTTGAATGCTCTGCATTGAATAGCGCAGTGATGTTGTCAGAGTTCAAATGAACCACCTTGCTAAAACAATCCTTAAGGGATTATTTTTTAAAATCCAGTAATTTTGTAGAGATAGCAAGACAACGAAGACTGCGAGCTTAAGTTTCACTGAAACTTGTTTCCAAATTTGCCCACGTCGGACAGGCACTTAAGCCTGACAATTCAGTGCTTGCTTTGAATGTTGAAATGGCCACAGCAGCTCATAACACTTTGCTATGATATGACTCCTCTGCAGTCATGTCCTGCAGATTATGTTGCTTCTTTTCATAGAGACTTTTTTATATTAGACATGTCCATTTGAAAAAGATGAGCATGGACTGGGAAATAATTATAGCATGCTCAAAGTCAGACACCTCCATGAATGTCCATAAATTATGACACAGATGCTTTGAGATATCAATTCCAAATATGAAAATACAAATCTTTCTAGCAAGCTGGCTTCTTGCATGCACTTGGGCAGAGTGTAGGTTTAAGTAATAAATGCTTGCCGTGTTTCCTGTACACCTGGAATTTATCCAGTGTTTTTTTGTGTGTTTTTTTGTTTCAGGTTGCATTTGATGCCAGAAGGAAAACATAATTTGCACCTACGCTTTGCAGACGAATTTAACCGAGTGGTGGAAAAGTTTCTTCTATGAAATGTTGCCAGTTGTTACTGAACCACCCTGAGATCTATGGGTATAGAGCAGTGTAGAAATTCAATAAATAATAATTGATAAGCAGCAGTTTCTTTGCTGTTCCTACCCATGGGGCGGACAGGACGATAAGTCCACTTTAATCAGCTTCATCTGGTATGGGGGAGAGAAAGGGAATCAAATTTCTTCCTGTTATTGCACCAAAGTTGTAACATGCTTCTCATGTCAACAGTTTGGCTGTATCTTAACCTTTCGGGGTTTTTACACTTAAATGAGCATTAAAATCTGCCTTTTAGCTATTAAGGACTGCTCGTTTTTCTTAGCAACTTTAAAAGGAACATTAAGGAAGTACATTAGTTTTAAAAGATGTACAATATGATCTATCTTGAAGAAAACAGTCATTATTCAGAGCACATGCCTTTATAGAGTCCTCAATATTTAACACCACACAAAACCATTGAACAGTTTGAGTTCATGACAGATTCTTAATGTTTACACAAAAATGCCACAAAAAACGTGCTTTATCACTGCTATCAGAATCCATGCCTGCTCTATTTGCAGTCTTCTTGCTGCTTCCCCCCCCTCATTTTCAAGCTTTTTATTCTCTTAAAATGGAAAGGTTAAAAAGCCAGCTTTTTTTTAGGGAACATGGGACATACGTCATTGAGCAATTAATACCCCAAATATAATCTAACTATGGAACTGAAGATAAACTATACAACTCAGTGGCAAACTCCTCCCTCTGAAGAAAAAGTTATCCATGAATCAGTCATGATTTAAGTATCTGCATACTTTGAGGTATGCAGCGCAACAACCGCAATTAAAATTTAAACTGTCGAACATCTAACACACAATTCAGGTTGCAAATTTCTATACTGTGCATTGTGGCAATACAAGGACATTTTTTGAGGGCAGGGAATATCCAAAATTAGCTGAGTATACACCTCTAGAATTTGGTAGAGCGTCCTTCTCCAACTAGGCCTAGTGGTGGTGTAATCCAAAACAGCTAGAAGGGCCAGGTTAGGGGAAGCTGCTGTATGAATTTCTTCTCTTTCATGCTTGCAAAATGTGAAGAGGTGTTGTCAGGTTGTTCCTCAATGGCCTTCCAAACTACTATTTCTAGATTCCTGAATTTTCAAAATGGCTTGTGTAGTTAGCTTCCTTGTCTATGGGGCAGCTGAGAAGTCTATTTCAGATAACGTTTGATATAGGTAACCTCTGCAAAAATTTATAACAATTATAAATTTATATAAATTTATAATTTTTATAAAACAGCTGCAGTACAATGGTGTGATCAATAGATTTCCCAGTTGGCTGAACGACAACAGTTGTCTTAATAAGGAAGTAAATATATTTTTAAGGGTAAAGTTTACAAAGTTCATTTTTCGCTTCATAGGACCCATTTTTCATTAGTATGGTGAAATGTTTTCACGACCTATAAAAGTGCTTCCAAATCAAAGGGTTTGGGCAATGAGGGAAATCAACAGTGAAAGCACCAAGTTGAACTGAAAAAGCATGCAGCAGCAGCAGAGCTGAACAGACTGTGCCCCAAATCACTTGCCCCTAAACCACCACCATCCTAAGCCTCGTCCTCCTCGCCTTCCTCCTCAAACTCTCCTTGCTCGTCCGCTGTGGCGTCTTGATATTGCTGGTATTCGGAGACCAGGTCGTTCATGTTGCTCTCGGCCTCTGTGAACTCCATCTCATCCATGCCCTCTCCGGTGTACCAGTGCAGGAAGGCCTTTCGGCGGAACATGGCCGTGAACTGCTCGGAGATCCTCTTGAACAGCTCCTGGATGGCCGTGCTGTTGCCAATGAAGGTGGCGGACATCTTGAGGCCTCGCGGAGGGATGTCGCACACGGCCGTCTTCACGTTGTTGGGGATCCACTCGACAAAGTAGCTGCTGTTCTTGTTCTGGACGTTGAGCATCTGCTCGTCCACTTCCTTCATGGACATTCTGCCTCGGAAAATGGCCGCCACCGTCAGGTAGCGCCCGTGGCGCGGGTCACAGGCCGCCATCATGTTCTTGGAATCAAACAATTGCTGGGTGAGCTCTGGCACCGACACGGCCCGGTACTGCTGGCTTCCGCGGCTCGTGAGGGGAGCAAAGCCGGGCATGAAGAAGTGCAGGCGAGGGAAGGGCACCATGTTAACCGCCAGCTTGCGGAGGTCGGCATTCAGTTGGCCAGGGAACCGCAGGCAGGTGGTGACGCCACTCATGGTGGCCGACACCAAGTGGTTGAGGTCCCCATATGTCGGAGTCGTGAGCTTGAGTGTGCGGAAGCAGATATCATACAAGGCCTCATTGTCAATACAGAAGGTTTCATCCGTGTTCTCCACCAGCTGGTGAACGGACAGCGTGGCATTGTAGGGCTCCACCACTGTGTCCGACACCTTAGGGGATGGCATCACACTGAACGTGTTCATGATCCGGTCAGGATACTCCTCCCGAATCTTGCTGATGAGGAGTGTTCCCATCCCAGAGCCTGTGCCACCGCCCAGGGAATGGGTCAACTGGAAGCCCTGCAAGCAGTCGCAGCTCTCTGACTCCTTCCTTACCACATCCAGCACAGAGTCCACCAGCTCAGCTCCCTCCGTGTAGTGGCCCTTGGCCCAGTTATTCCCAGCACCACTCTGGCCTAGAAGCAGAAAGAGAAGGATACAGAAACAAATTGGCAACTATTGATTTCTATCTGCTAATGGCATCATGATCTGGTCCAACTGTTCCTCTTATAAGCCATGTCCAGACCCAGACTACAAAACCGGTTTACTTTCCTCTGGTTTTCAATTATAGTCTTTAAAGACCCAGCTCTGAAAAAGTACATTGAATATCTTGAGCTTTCGTACCTTTGGCAATTTGAAGGGTAGGGGATGATGAAACTCAGAGGAAGGACAGATCATTCTACCATATCACCTACTGCGTATACCTGGAGATGTGCCACCTTTCTGCCAACTGGCATATCTAGCCTTGCCCTTGTTTCAGTACATGATCAAAAGTTGCAGGGAGAATGTATAGGATTAGTCAAACATTCCTCATAGCTGAATTCAAGTGGCTTCTGGGACAGGCAGAAGAGTCAGCTGTTTTGCATAAGGATGAGATCTGCAGAACATTTGGAATGACAAGATACATTGCGCTCCTGTCAAGAAGGGAGACTACAATCACCAAAAGAATATTACATACCAAAGACAAAATTGTCAGGCCGAAAGATCTGGCCGAATGGTCCAGACCGGACCGAATCCATTGTGCCAGGCTCCAAGTCCACCAGGACGGCACGGGGGACATACTTGTTGCCTGCAGGGAGAACAAAAGAAAGATTTATGGATGCAGTGACCTTGTTAAATTATCTGCAGTCTACTGTGCTCTTGGCAACCCTCAGCGTTACTCAGAAAAGAATTTTATATCAAGTAGCAGCACTTATTGTGAACAGATTTTCAATGGCAACTGCTGTCAACCGCTATTCTCTAAGGTATTTAGTCAGCAAAATCAACCGTACAAAGAAAGCAGGTTTCTGGCATCAGCTTCAGAAAACAGGCCTTAATCATGCTCTAGCCTCGGTTATGCCTTTACATAGCGACACCTTTGTACAAGCCCAGAGGAAAGAAAGCATCGTTCTCCCCTCGTCTGTCACGTCTTTCACATCACCCACTATCCAGTCCTTTTAACTTGAGATGCACCTGCTCTACCACTGAACTGGTCCCTCCCCATTGCCCACCCAGCTGAGTTGTGGCCCATCAGCTGTTACCGCAATCCCCTTTGAAGTCAGTCAGGGGTCTTATTACGTATCCAAGCACAATTCAAAGTGTTGGTGCTGACCTTTAAAGCCCCAAACAGCCTTGGCCCAGTATACCTGAAGGAGCGTCTCCAGCCCCATTGTTCAACCTGGACACTGAGGTTCAGCTCCGAGGGCCTTCTGGCAGTTCTCTCCCTGCGAGAAGTGAGGTTGCAGGTAACCAGACAGAGGGCCTTCACGGTGGTGCCCTCCCTGTGGAATGCCCTCCCATCAGATGTCAAGGAAATAAGCAACTATCTGATGTAAGACACCTGAAAGCAGCCCTGTTTAGGGAAAGTTTTTAATATTTCATCTTTTGCCATGTCTTTAATGTTCTGCTGGGAGGCGCCCAGAGTGGCTGGGGAAATACAGCCATATGGGCGGGGTATAATAAATTATTATTATCACCCGACACCTGGTGATTGGCAGGTGGTACGTCCTGCTCACCTGTCAAGGTTGGCCTGTGTGTGTGTGGTGTGTGTGTGTGTGTGTGTGTGCGTGCACATGTGTGCATAGACCACAGCAGCCAGAGCCACTTCCCCACGTGTACTTCATAGGTACCCATGGAAAATTTTGTTTGCGAAGTTTTATTATTACAAGGTTATTTATTTTCAATTACAGAAATCATAAATAACCTTTGACATCCAGAAACAACAATGTCAATGTTTCCCCTCCCAAGCAAATAACCCTGTGTTTGAAAACACATAATCAGGGAGCTTCTGGCAGGCAGGCAGGCAGGCTGCATCTTAGAACAAAGAAATTCTTTTTACTCCCCTCACACAGAAGGAAATTCTTCTAAGGTGGGGCTAGACACAAAAATGGGAAGAACATCTGTTTATAAAAATAAAAAAGGCTCTTTGCAAGAACTGCGTATTTATCTGCAGATTTAATTAGTTGGAAGCCGTGCAATCTATCAATCAAGATTTCTGTAAATGGGCAAGAGACTTATTTCCGGAGGCAGCTAGAAGCACTTCCTTAAAAAGACAAGCACTCCATTTTTACCGGCAGCTTCATTGTAGTAGACGTTGATCCTCTCAAGCTGCAGGTCACTGTCTCCATGGTAGCTGCCTGTCGGGTCAATGCCGTGCTCGTCACTGATGACCTCCCAGAACTGAAATGGGAATTTTGCAGAGTGATTTAGCAAGTGCGACGAGGAAGCATGACTAAACACGTGCAGCTGCCGCGGCCACACCTTAGCCACCATACTGCAAGCACATGATCCTCTGCGCCATGACGAGACAGATTCCCTTCACACAAAGCAATGCCAACAGGGCATAAGAAGGCAGGATTGTTAAATTTCACGGATGGACATACTGGTGGGGGAAGAGGGGAGGGACTTGTTTAACAAAGAAAGAAGCCAATTGGTTTCCGGCTTTGCACCATCACGCTGCTCCAAATAAAGGCTGCATCCTCTGCAGAGGGGCGAGGCAACCTAAAAGCTTATCGTTATAACTGGATTGCTGCTAGTTCTAACACTGTGTGAGTCAGATCTGGCCCCGATGGAAAGCGAAGGCCTTTATTGTTCCCCGCAAGATCTGCCTTATCTGCAGGGTAAAATGGTCTGTGTATCCGAGGCTTGCGAAAGAGGAGGCGCACCGTAGACATAACCCCGGGGAGGGTTTTCCTAGTGCTCTGCCCCCTCCCCAATCCTTCAGCTTAATTCTTACGTGGCGATTAATGCCTTTCATTGGAGACGCAAGAGTGGCTGGGGGAAATACTAAATTTTTTATTTATTTTATTATTATTATTATTATTATTATTATTATTATTATTATTATTATTATTCTAAGAAAAGGAAACGACACGGCTGGTCCCCACACACTCGGCTCTTACCAACAATAGATCCCCCCCACCAGATTCCCTTGCCCCCGCTTTCCCATGATACCTTGGCTCCAATCTGATTCCCGCACTGGCCGGCTTGCATGTGCACGATCTCCCGCATGGCTGCGACTTTGTTTCAGGCGATCACCCGCTTGCTACCTTCCGGAAAGAGAAAGCTGCGCCTTCCACTCTAGAAGACGACAGAAGCAGAAAACAAGGGCGCGCCTCCCTCCTCCCCCGAGGGCTCCTTTATAGCGGGAGCGCGTGGCTCCGCCCCTTCCCGGCCGGGCGCAGGGCGGGGCTAAAGGCACCTAGAAGCCTCCTTGTCTCTCGCTCACGCCTCCGCTGCTCGCGCCCGAGGGAGGGAGGGAGGGAGGGGACGGGGCGGCGGCGGCCTGCATTTGACCGACCTCGCCCCGCGCACGCAAGCTGGTGGTATATTAGGGGCGACCCTAATATTGCAAAGCGGGTCCTCGCTGTGCCGGCTTTTGGTCTTTTCAGCGGGGTTTTATTTTTGCACCTGCCTGCAGCAGACACCATTTTGATCCGCTCTAAGGTTTTCTTTTCCCCCGATCCGAAAGCAGATAGACTGTTGTGGGCCCGGGAGCTCAATCTAAGGGTTGCGTTTTTCTGCTGCGGTCAGAAATCTCCGATTTTTCCCTCCCCCACCCAGCCCTTTCACATCCTGCTTCACCCAATGCGTGGGCATCGCCGACTATAAAGGAATGTGGGATCGTTAAGAAACGACTCACGCTGCTGGGGAAATGCCTAGCTGCTGGTTCATACTACTCTGATGAAAGAGTGAGAAAAGAGCAGGCTGTGGAGTAGGAAAAGCAGCAGTTTCCCCGATAACTTGAGGGGGATTTGGTTGATAAGTGCAGGGCACACAGTCTCCAAGTCCCTTTATAAGCGATTTCTTTCATATCCCAGAATTCGCTCCTATCTGTGAGGAGGAAGGGAGTTGGCAACCTTGACCAGGAAGTTTGAGACTTCGCCTGCCTACATTTCAATGCAGTTGTGGAAGCAATGACGAAATCAGGCTCCCATAGCCTTCCTCTTCTGTGTCAAGTCTTCCATCCAAGAAACTATCATTAGGATTGTAGACCCCCCTTTTTTTTTACTAATGTGGGGTAATTGGTCTTTTCACCTTTGGTTGTGACTGAGTGGGACTCTCAGTGGGGAGTTTTGCGCCCAGAGAGTAACATGTCTAGGGACTAGTAGAGATTTTGGAACACACTTGTTGTATGACTGCCTTGCTTTTTTGTTGTGTAACGTGCTTTCTCCCCATTGCCATTGTTTCTTCCTTCCCTCTCTCATACTCTTAGTTCCATGCAGGTGTGAGCAGAGTGCTAGTTCATGTGCATCTATGATCATGGCCATTTCTAGCACTGTGTGGAGATGCAGCATATTCCTTGGGGCCTCTGGACAGAACATGGTGTTATGTGTTTGTGAGGACCAGATTCCCCTAAATTCCTGGGTCCAGTAAATGTTAAAAAATAAGCCGGGCCAGTTTCCTGATCAGGTAATCGCCTGGGAGATGAGCCATTTAGAGAACAAAGGGAAGGTAACGAGCCATTAGGGAAGCAAAAAGAGGGAGCTCTATGTCAGAAGGCAAATAGAAAGGGCCCCTCCTTCAACTCAGAGTGAATTTGAAGACAAAGCCGGAGTTTGAAGTAGAGTTTGAGAGCTGGCTTTGATGTGAGCGAGAAACTGGATAAAAAATAGCAAGCAGAGAGTCAGGGAGCCGTGGCTGATTTCTGCTTGAATCCAAGGCTGCAGCTATGGGAGAAGCAAGACCCTTCTGTGTGTTAATCATATGCTCAGGTTGTATATATGTGTAAATAAAGGTGTGGGAATGTTGAGGAAAGTAGGAGAGGATATATTGATTAAGTATTATCCCTCCTCACACACGCTAATGAGTAAGCAGCAGAGCACATTCCCTTGCAGGTTGCTGGAAGCAAGTTGATGATTTGTTAGAACTATTTAAGTTAAGCAGTCCAGTCTGGCTTGTCCAGCCTGGATTGTTCCTGACAATTTTTCCCTTTTATTTCCCTCCTAAAATAACAAAATGACAGTCTTGTTTAGAAGAGTAAAGTTTACTTACATTCAGTTCACAGTAGTATTCTGAAGGCAGGCTTTATCTTGTGGTTACAGTTACATTTGTAGAGAAAAGCAGTCTGAGCTAGGCCTCAGACTTTCTACCTTGTGGCTTCCATCCTCTGTAAGGATGAGCCATGTGCTGGCTAAGAGCCAGAAGAAGAGTCCAAAAGGAGAAATGGGGGGAAAGGGAAGATGGCTGCATGACTAGCCCTTTTCTAGGGTCTGCTAGGGTCACGCCAATCTACCTGGTCACACTTGGGGGCGGGGCTCCAAAGCAGGTATGACAGGAAGTCCTCCCTGTCTGGAGCAACATTCTTCTGTGTGTCCACTCTAGGCAACAGGAAATGTTGTAGTTGACGGCTTCAGTGATGATACATCCCACAAAAGACACCACAGTCTCTGCTGTGCCTCATTTCCAGTAAGAAACCTGGACTCTGGAGAAGCGTCTGAAATCCCTGGACTCTCACACCTCTTGGCGATTGGGGTGATGGGCAACAGTACTTAGCTGCATTTCTTCTTTTTCTTGGCTATTTATGATTCTGTCAGCCAACATGCCTAGTTTAAGAGCTCAAAGAGGCATATTTAAAGGGTTGTACATATAAGTCATATCGCCTTGGTTTTACTTACCACATCTGCTTTCTCTTTAAAAATATTTTTTATTGAAAGTTTATTTTCCACAATTATGCTTTCTCTAATAAAATAATGCAATCATTGGCTTCCCTTCTTCAGCTCCCATGGTTCTTTTAAGTTTCGCATCATTACTGCATATCCTATTCTAACCATCTAAATCGCGCCCCCCACTTTAAATATTACCTCAGCATGATTTTTACTGTTGAATTTACCTCAATCCTGCTAGCGTTTTCACTTGTTTACAGTTATTTCCCCATAATTCTCCTATTCTGCTGGTTAGACCCACTGGTTCTGTATACTCCCATCATCTTGAACTGCCATTCTTCCTCCTTTGGATCTTCTCCCACCCTCCATTTTATCCCATCTGCTTTTTCGCTTTCTAATTCCCTGCATTTTCAAACTTAAATTACAAAAAATGGAAACATACCTCTCTGTGTTTATTTTAAGGCCATGGAGTCCTGTTGAACAACAAACTATTTTAGTGCTTATAGAGAGCGCTCTTTAATGAGCTGTTCGATTTTAATGATTTGTTACTTTTTGTTTGCTGAAATTGCCAGGAGATGAAAGGTTCCTTTGAGAGATCAACCAGATGTCCCTTCTGCCCAAGAGACCATACCTTGAAAGCCAGCTTATATTTTTGCAGCTCTCGCTTGGTGTTGTGTGCAACTTTATTCCCCGTGTGTACCAAGGCACAATCACCTCATTGCATCTACCAAGGAAAGGCTATGCACATCAGCTTTCTTTGAAGACACCCACACTTAAATGTCTGAACATCAGGGACACACACAGAGATGTGGCGCCGCAGCACCATTCCACATTTGGTGCCTCATTGCGCGATGCATGCAAGGTTAATGTTCCTGAGATCCGTGGGCATCCATGAGGCGGCAAGGCATCTTCCTCCACAAAAATCATAACCCCCTTCGTTAAGAAAAAGAGCAAGTTTTTAGCATGTGTTGTGAGAAACTAACCTACTCCCACCTTCTAGGCTTTCAGCATTCTATTTCCAAGTTGTTCATAAACTAAGCTCTTCTAAAACCAAGGTACCACTGTATTGCTTAGTTCTTAAGAATGGAGTACTAAACCAGGGGAAACGTGTCATAGTTTTTTGTTACTACTTATGTATTTTATATTTCACTCTGGCCCTCCTGATGGTTGAAAGAGGGCAAAATGTTTATATTCAAAATGTTTTCCCAGGGATGATGAAATGTGGTACTTTGAAGGAAAAGATAAGGACCTGAGGAGATGGAGCAGTGGTTCTTGACTGTGTATCACCTAGAGTGATCCCGTGTAGACTGGTTGAAAAGATCAGCATGAACACTGGCACTCAGTTTCATAGATTGCAGGTGTGAGGCCTGTTGATCACAGGATTCCAAACATGGCATCTCTTTAGATTAGAAACACTTTAAGGGAATTGGGGCAAGGGGAACCTAACTCCTACTGATGCTTCAGATTAAAATACCCCATTAAAAGTGGTGCTACTGCTCTCTCTCCCCCGCATTTTACAAAGTTGATTTCCTTTAAAAGATGTTCAGTAAACGTGTGCATGTCACCAGGGCTTCAGATGCTGGGCTTGACAGAGCTAAAGAGTCGTAGAACTGGAGGACTTGGAAGGGAGGCAAAGGGTTATCTAGTCCAAGCCCCTGCAATGCAGGAAGCACAGCTAAAGAATCCCAGACATCTTCCTCGCAAGGGAGCTATTGGGATGAGAATTCAAGTTCTGGGGTAAAAAAACTGAATAGATTTTAGGAATAAATAACCCAGCAGAGTTTGGTCAGCCATCTCCAAACAACCCACACAAGGTGAAGTAAGATGTTTTTGTTATGTTTAGGGGTATTAGCATTGATATATATATATTTCAGGGGGCTTGGGAGTGTTTAGCTGCTTTAAAGAACAAGCATAGGCCAAAAGGGCTAGTTTATTAACCCTCATTTAGAAAGCTTTGTTTCAGTCCTTTACTACCATGTTTTCCAAATTCCACCCTGAATAAGGCATTGGTTCATTTAGTACAGGGTTTCCCAAACATGGATCACCAGTTGTTTTTGGTCTAGCTAGGGATAATGGGAGTTGTAGTCCAAGAGCATCTGAAGACCCAAGTTTGGGAAACACTTCCCACCCACACCCATTATTCCTTAGGGCAGGCATGTCCAACTGGTCCATTACGGGGAATCCCTGGTCGATCGCGTGATCCTGATTGATCGCCCCCCCCCCCAAAAAAAGCTCAACAACTTTGTTTAATCCAATGGGTAGATCATTGCCAGTTTAATAGTGGGAGTACATCACAGTCTCTTGGAAGTTGGACATGCCTGCCCCAGGGAATGCAGAAAAATAGGTTCCTATCCCAGTCCTAGGAAGGTGGTAAAGGAACCCATGTCTTTCTTTCTTTCTTTTTACCCTGCAGCAGCAGAACAGCATGAAGGAAAACTCTTGTCTGTGGAGAGTAAAAGGACAGATCTCGACTCTTCCTCGGTTCCACACATTGTCTCAACAAATTATATTCTCAGCAGCCACTCCTCCAAGGTTCCAGGTGCATGTAGTGATCTGAAGGACAACCTCAAGTCTTACCATCACTGGCCGCAATCTTCTGCGTTCTCATGAAGCTTCAGAGGCACAGGCCCAATCTTGTTTTCCTGTAATTATGATAATCATTTACCATACCTTCAAGAAATTGGTTTTAGGCTGAGGTCTTGACTCTCCTCTTTGAAGATGAGTGTGATTAGGATATTTTTATATGTATAAAAAAACTTGAGTAAATTAATTACAAAAGAAAACAATTCCTCACTAATGAACATGGAGTGCAGTTCCTAAATTGAGTAGTGTTAGACCAGTTACTTAGACACCACCTCTATTGAGGGACCATCTGCAGGAAAACTGAAATTTGTGGTGTAATTCTTGTTGCATCACTTAGGGGTAGAGTAGCAACTTACTTTCAATGGACAATAGTATTCCTTAATGTCCGGTCAATTTGGGCTTCAGACCTATTACGACTCTGTTGAAAACATGTTTCTTGCCATTGTCTTCAGAGTATACTCCAGCTTCCTTAACTAGGGATGTGGATTCTGTGAGCTTCTAAGTGATGTTGGACTAAAACTCCCACTCGCCATTCTCCCTGCGGCTGATGGGAGTTGGAGTCCAACAACATCTGGAAGACCACAGGTCCCTCGTCACTCAATTAGGAAATGCACCAAGAAGCCTGACAATCAACATTATCTTTTAACATAGTGTTAGCACCCCAAGGAGAGCATAATGATCTGAATATTTTACAAATTGTGTAGAGGTGTTCTCAGGTTGTTCCTCAATGGGATCCAAACTACCATTTCTAGATTCCTGAATTTTCAATATGGAATGTGTAGTTAGCTTCCTTGTCTATGGAGCAGCAGAGAAGTCTTTATTTCAGATCAATTATGATATAAGTAACCTCTGCAAAAATTTATAATAATTATAAATTTATATAAGTTTACAATGTATATAAATTTATAATTTTTATAAAACAGCTGCAGTACAATGGTGTGATCAATAGCTTTACACATACAGCTGAAGGACAACAGTTGTCTAAACAAGGAAGGACGTATATTCTTAGAGGGGAAAAGTTACAAAGTTTACTTTCAGCCCCAATTTAAAGTGTGGAGAGCACCCACTTTTCATTATTATGTTGAAATGTTTTCACGACCTATAAAAGTGCTTCCAAATCAAAGGGTTTGGGCAATGAGGAAAATCAACAGTGAAAGCACCAAGTTGAACTGAAAAAGCATGCAGCAGCAGCAGAGCTGAACAGACTGTGCCCCAAATCACTTGCCCCTAAACCACCACCATCCTAAGCCTCGTCCTCCTCGCCTTCCTCCTCAAACTCTCCTTGCTCGTCCGCTGTGGCGTCTTGATATTGCTGGTATTCGGAGACCAGGTCGTTCATGTTGCTCTCGGCCTCTGTGAACTCCATCTCATCCATGCCCTCTCCGGTGTACCAGTGCAGGAAGGCCTTTCGGCGGAACATGGCCGTGAACTGCTCGGAGATCCTCTTGAACAGCTCCTGGATGGCCGTGCTGTTGCCAATGAAGGTGGCGGACATCTTGAGGCCTCGCGGAGGGATGTCGCACACGGCCGTCTTCACGTTGTTGGGGATCCACTCGACAAAGTAGCTGCTGTTCTTGTTCTGGACGTTGAGCATCTGCTCGTCCACTTCCTTCATGGACATTCTGCCTCGGAAAATGGCCGCCACCGTCAGGTAGCGCCCGTGGCGCGGGTCACAGGCCGCCATCATGTTCTTGGAATCAAACAATTGCTGGGTGAGCTCTGGCACCGACACGGCCCGGTACTGCTGGCTTCCGCGGCTCGTGAGGGGAGCAAAGCCGGGCATGAAGAAGTGCAGGCGAGGGAAGGGCACCATGTTAACCGCCAGCTTGCGGAGGTCGGCATTCAGTTGGCCAGGGAACCGCAGGCAGGTGGTGACGCCACTCATGGTGGCCGACACCAAGTGGTTGAGGTCCCCATATGTCGGAGTCGTGAGCTTGAGTGTGCGGAAGCAGATATCGTACAAGGCCTCATTGTCAATACAGTAGGTTTCATCCGTGTTCTCCACCAGCTGGTGGACGGACAGCGTGGCATTGTAGGGCTCCACCACTGTGTCCGACACCTTAGGGGACGGCATCACACTGAACGTGTTCATGATCCGGTCGGGATACTCCTCCCGAATCTTGCTGATGAGGAGCGTCCCCAGTCCGGAGCCCGTGCCACCTCCCAGGGAATGAGTCAACTGGAAGCCCTGCAAGCAGTCACAGTTCTCCGACTCCTTCCTTACCACATCCAGCACAGAGTCCACCAGCTCAGCTCCCTCCGTGTAGTGGCCCTTGGCCCAGTTATTCCCAGCACCACTCTGGCCTAGAAGCAAAAAGACAAGGATACAGAAACAAATTGGCAACTATTGATTTCTATCTGCTAATGGCATCGTGATTTGGTCCAAATGTTCCTCTTATAAGCCATGTCCAGACCCAGACTACAAAACTGGTTTACTTTCCTCTGGTTCTCAGGATGTAAACAGGATCCCTTTCGGAGCCCCGTTCGCATCCTAAAGCAAATGTAACAAGCAATGGGTCTGCATGTAGTGTTTTGCCGCTTCTGCGCATGACGTCATTTTGAGCGTCTGCGCATGCACGAGCGGCGAAACCAGAAGTAACATGCCCCGTTACTTCTGGGTTGCTGCGGAGCACAACACGAACGCGCTCAACCTGAAGCACATTCAAACCGAGGTATGACTGTATAGTGTTTAAAGACCCAGCTCCGAAAAAGTACATTGGATCAAGTATCATGAGCTATCGTACCTTTGGCAATTTGAGGGGAGGAGATGATTAAATTGGCTCAGAGGAAGGAGAGATTGTTGTACCACACCACCTATTGCGTATACCTGGAGATCTGCCACCTGGCATATCTAGCCTTGCCCTTGTTTCAGTACATGATCAAATGTTACAGGGAGAATGTATAGGATTAGTGAAACATTCCTCATAGTTGAATTCAAGTGTCTCCCAGGACAGGCAGAAGTCAGATGTTTTGCATAGGGATAATATTCGCAGAACATTTGGAATGGATAGGTATGAGCAATCCAGCAGCTGCTTCAAGATACTTTATGTACCTGTCAAGAACAGAGACTATAGTCACCGAAAAAAATATTACATACCAAAGACGAAATTGTCAGGCCGAAAGATCTGTCCAAATGGTCCAGACCGGACAGAATCCATTGTGCCAGGCTCCAAGTCCACAAGGATGGCACGGGGGACATACTTGTTGCCTGCAGGGAGAACAAAAGATGACCTCATTAAATTATCTGCAGTCTGCTGGGCTCCTGGCAAGCCGCAGCGTTACTCAGGAAAGAATTTTATATCTCAACCCAACGTGCTGCTTTTGCACATGCATGCATGGCAAAACCCAGAAAAAATACTTCCAGGTCTGCCGTGTTCGTATCCTGAAAGATACGCAACCAGAGGTGTGGTTATGTAGAGGTAGCAGTGTATCTTTTAGAAGACATCTGAAGGCAACCCTGTTTAGTAAAGTTTTTAATATTTGATCTTTAACCATGTTTTTAATGTTCTGCTGAAAGCCGTCCAGAGTGGCTGGGGAAATACAGCCAGATGGGTGGGGTATAATAAATTATTATTATGATCACCTGACATCCGGTGATTGGCAGGTGGTACGTCCTGCTCACCTGTCAAGGTTGGCCTGTGTGTGCGTGTACATGTGTGTACCACAGCAGCCAGAGTCATTTCCCTGCCTGTACTTCATAGGTACCCATGGAAAGTTTTGTCTGCAAAGTTTTATTATTACAAGGTTATTCATTTTCAATTACAGAAATCATAAATAACCTTTGAAATCCAGAAGCAACAATTTCAGTGTCATCCCCACCCCCGCAAAAAACCTGTTTTCATTACTTTAATACCTTTTCAGTCCCCACCCCAGACAAATGAAGATAAATTTTAAATACTTTAATACAACCCCAGTTTACTGGCCAGGTGTGCATTTTTCTTCTTATACCCAAGTCTGTATTTTTAGTTTGAAAACACATAATTAGGGAGCTTCTGGCAGGCAGGCAGGCTGCATCTTAGAACAAAGAAATTCTTTTTACTCCCCTCACACAGAAGCAGATTCTTCTAAGGTGGGGCTAGACACAAAAATGGGAAGAACATCTGTTTATAAAAATAAAAAAGGCTCTTTGCAAGAACTGCGTATTTATCTGCAGATTTAATTAGTTGGAAGCCGTGCAATCTATCAATCAAGATTTCTGTAAATGGGCAAGGGACTTCATATCCGGAGGCTGCTAGAAGCACTTCCTTAAAAAGACACGGGCTCCATTTTTACCGGCAGCTTCATTGTAGTAGACGTTGATCCTCTCAAGCTGCAGGTCACTGTCTCCATGGTAGCTGCCTGTCGGGTCAATGCCGTGCTCGTCGCTGATGACCTCCCAGAACTGAAACGGGAATTTTGCAGAGCGATTTAGCAAGTGCGACGAGGAAGCATGACTAAACACGTGCAGCTGCCGCGGCCACACCTTAGCCACCATACTGCAAGCACATGATCCTCTGCGCCATGACGAGACAGATTCCCTTCACACAAAGCAATGCCAACAGGGCATAAGAAGGCAGGATGTTAGATTTCACGGATGGACATACTGGTGGGGGAAGAGGGGAGGAACTTGTTTAACAAAGAACGAAGCCAATTGGCTTCCGGCTTTGCACCATTACGCACGCACCCAACCAGCTTGAACGCTGCTCCAAATCCAGACTGCATCCTCTGCAGAGGGGCGAGGCAACCTAAAAGCTTGCCGTTATAACTGGATTACTGCTAGTTCTAACACTGTGTGAGACGGATCTGGCCCCGACCAAAAGCGAAGGCCTTTATTGTTTCCCGCAAGATCTGCCCTATGTTGCGACAGGCAAAGATGGTCGTCGCATCCGAGGCTTTACGAAAGAGGAGACGCATCGTGGACGCACAGCTGTCAACTTTTCCCTTTTCTTGCGAGGAATCCTATTCGGAATAAGGGAATTTCCCTTTAAAAAGGGGGGGAATGTTGACAGCTACGCGTAAACATAAATCCGGGGATATTTTTCCTAGTGCTCTGCCCCCCCCCCCAATCCTTCAGCTTAATTCTTAGGTGGCGATTAATGCTTTTCATCGGAGACGCAAGAAAAGGAAACGACACGGCTGGTCTCCACAATAGATCCTCCCCACCAGATTCCCTCGCCCTCGCTTTCCCATGATACCTTGGCTCCAATCTGATTCCCGCACTGGCCGGCTTGCATGTGCACGATCTCCCGCATGGCTGCGACTTCGTTTCAGGCGATCACCCGCTTGCTGCCTTCCGGAAAGAGAAAACTGCGACTTGCTCTCTCGACAACAACAGCAGCAGGAAACAAGGGCGCGCCTCCCTCCTCCCCCGAGGGCTCTTTTATAGCGGGAGCGCGTGGCTCCGCCCCTTCCCTTCCCTTGCCCTCCTCGTCTCTCGCCCGAGGGGCGGAGAGGAGAAAGTTCACTCCTCCGCTGCTCACGCCCGAGGGAGGGAGGGAGGGAGGGACGGACGGAGGGGGCGGGGCGGCGGCCTGGATTTGACCGGCCCCGCCCCGCGCACGGAAGCAGGTGGTATCTTAGGGGCGACCCTAATATTGCAAAGCGGGTCCTCGCTGTGCCGGCTTTTGGTCCTTTCAGCGGGGTTTTATTTTTGCACCTGCCTGCAGCAGACACCATTTTGATCCGCTCTAAGGTTTTCTTTTCCCCCGATCCAAAAGCAGATAGACTGTTGTGGGGCCGGGAGCTCAGTCTAAGGGTTGCGTTTTTCTGCTGTGGTCAGAAATCTCCGATTATCCCCTTCCCTACCCAGCCTTTTCACATCATGTTGTTGTTGTTTAGTCGTGCCCGACAGCAGACTGTGCTGATCCCTGGAGTAGGAGAAGCAGCTGTTTTCCTGATAACTTGAGGGGCATTTGGCTGACAAGTGCAGGGCACACAGTCTGCAAGTCCCTTTATAAGCGATTTTTTTAATATCCCAGAATTTCCTCCTATCTGTGAGGAGGAAGGGGGGGTAACCTTGACCGGGTAGTTTGAGACAACCTGCCTACCTTTCAATGCAGTTGTGGAAGCAATGACGTAATCAGGCTCCCATAGGCTTCCTCTTCTGTGTCAAGACTTGCATCCAAGAAACTATCATTAGGATTTCAGCCCCCTTTTTCTGTTTATGAAATATACCTGGGGTAGCGTAGTGATTGCATGCTTTTTATGGCAGCTGGTAAAACAGTGAGTGAGTTCCCTCCCCACAACCTCTGGGCTTATATACAGTATTTACACAATGGGTCCCATCTGATTGGCTGATTCTGCTTCCCTCCTGGAGCCTGATTGGGCTGCTCCTGCAGGCCAATCACATTGTTGCCTATTGTTCTAGGATCCAAGCTTAGTACATAACACCCCTCCCCTCTAAGTTTCCATCATGCGCAGGTGGTTAGCATTCGTAGTCGTAGAGGTATGCCGGTCACCTACATATGCGCTGTGGTCTGGGATGTCCCTCTGACTCTTGTTCTGGGGCTGGCTGCTGCAACAGGGCTCTTTGCTCGGGTTCCATCGGTCCACACAGTCGTGGTTCTGGTTCCTGTGGGCGCTCGGCCTCGGGGGTCACCCTTGGGCTAACTAGTTCTGCCTCCCTTGCCTGCTCCTCCAGCTCTACAGGCCTCCCCTCCCAGCTGTCCCCTTGGGATTCCTCAGTCCAGCCCTCTTCCCAGTCCCCCCCCCCCGAATCATCGCCATAGCAGTGGCGGTGCCAGCTTTGCCCCCCCTCTGTTAGCACCTCATACAACATGGGGCTGGTCGCTCTGGTGACCGTGGTGGGTACCCATGCTGTGCCTGCCCCGAAGTACACTATGTCCTGGGGCCAGAAGGTCCAGGGGTCCCTACTTTTCCCCACTACTGCCTCATCCTGAGCCCTGTTGGGGTGAAGGCGGTCCAGTCTTGTTGTGAGACGCCAGCCCATGAATAGCTCCACTGGGCTTTGGCCAGTCGTTGTGCTGGGGGTGCTGGGCTGGGCTAGGAGAAATGCGGCTAGGCAGTGCTCCCAGTCCCCTTGCATTATGCGGCGGAGGGCATCCTTGGTGGTCTGCACCATGCGCTCTACTTGACCGTTGGTGACGGTGTGGAACATTGCTGATCATGTGTGGTAGATGGCGTTTTGTGCTGTGAAGGTCTGGAACTCCTCTGACGTGAACGCTGTTCTGTTACCCAAGACGAGGGTGTTGGGGAGCCCATGAGTCATGAACAGCCTACGTGGTACTCGGATGGCCATGGCCATAGGAGTGGATGGTACCAGGGCAACCTCCAGCCATTTGGAGTACAAGTCCACCACTACGAAGATAGATAATACTTTATTCGGCTATAAGCCCACAAGGTAAAACAAATCAATAGATAAAATAGCATTTTACAATCTAAAATATCAACTAAAATATTTCAACGCATAATCTCCTTCACATTAGCACCACTACGAAGAATGTCCTTCCCTGGAAGAGGCCATCAAAGTCCACATGCAGGTGGGACCACACTGCTTGGGCGGACTCCCAGGGTTGGACGGGGGCCCTGCGGATGTAGAAGTGGACGGTACCAGTGCGACTTCCAGCCATTTGGTGTAGGAGTCCACCACTATGAAGAATGTTTTCCCCTGAAAGGGGCCAGCGAAGTCCACATGCAGGCGTGACCATGGTGCTCGAGTGGACTCCCAGGACTGGACTGGGGCCCTTGGGGGATCTGGGCTCCCGGCAGGTCTGGCAGTATTTAACCCAGGCCTCTATCTCCCCATCAATCCCCAGCCACCACACACAACTCCTTGCAAGGGCCTTCATTCTCACTACCCCTGAGTGTGTTTCGTGTAGGGCTGTGAAGACCTTTTGGCTGGGGAACGACCATCCTGCTTCCCCATAACATGCACCCCTTGTGGGCCGACAGTTCGTGTTTGCAGGTTGTTTAGCCTGCGAATTCCAGCCCGGGGTTGCTACTGGACCATCCCCGCCACACCCAGTTCAAGACCTCGGAGATGACCCTAACCTTCGAGGAGTGGCGTGCTACTTCCGGTGGCTGAATGGGGCTGTTGGGAAGCTGTTCCAGGCTCATGACCTCTTGTGCGGGTGCTGGTTGGGGCCGGCCTCTGGTAATGGCAGCCTGCTGAGGGTGTTTGCATGGCCCATCGCCTTCCCAGGCCAGTGGATCTGTGTATACTGGTAGCCGGCAAGGAAAATCGACCACCTGAGGACATGAAGTGACAGTACTTGAGGGTCTGCTTCTCAAGGGCAAACAGGCTGAGCAGTGGATTGTGGTCAGTCGCCACGGTCCAGCTTGCCAAAAATCTTCGACCCTACCAGGGTGGTGAGGACATGGCTGATTTGTAGAGAAAAGCAGTCTGAGCTAGGCCTCAGACTTTCTACCTTGTGGCTTCCATCCTCTGTAAGGATGAGCCATGTGTTGGCTAAGAGCCAGAAGAGGAGTCCAAAAGGAGAAAATGGGGGGAAGGGAAGATGGCTGCATGACTAGCCCTTTTGTAGAGTCTGCTAGGGTCACGCCAATCTACCTGGTCACACACAGGGGGAGGTGGCTCCAGAGCAGGTATGACAGGAAGTCCTCCCTGTCTGGAGCAACATTCTCCTGTGTGTCCACTCTAGGCAACAGGAAATGTTGTAGCTGACGGCTTCAGTGATGATACATCCCACAAGAGACACCACAGTCTCTGCTGTGCCTCATTTCCAGTAGGACACCTGGACTCTGGAGAAGCATCTGAAACCCCTGGACTCTCACACCTCTTGGAGACTGGGGTGACAGGCAACAGTACTTAGCTGCATATCTTCTTCTTCTTGGATGTTTAGATTCTGTCAGCCAACATGCCTTGTTTAAGAGCTCAAAGAGGCATATTTAAAAGGTTGTGCATATAAGTCATATCACATATTCTATTCTAACCATCTATATCCCGCCCCCCTTTAAATATTACCTCAGCATGATTTTTACTGTTGAATTTACCTCAATCCTGCTAGCGTTTTCACTTGTTTACAATTATTTCCCCATAATTCTCCTATTCTGCTGGTTAGACCCACTAATTCTGCATACTCCCATCATCTTGAACTGCCATTCTTCCTCCTTTGGATCTTCTCCCACCCTCCATTTTATCCCATCTGCTTTCTAATTCCCTGCATTTTCAATAATTCCCTGCATTTTCTAATTCCCTGTTTTCTAATTTCCTGCATTTTCAAACTTAAAATGACAAAAATTGCAAACATACTCTGTGTGTTTATTTTAAGGCCATGGAGTCCTGTTGAACAACAAACTATTTTAGTCCTTATAGAGAGCTCTCTTTAATGAGCGGTTCGATTTTAATGATTTGTTACTTTTTGTTTGCTGAAATTGCCAGGAGATGAAAGGTTCCTTTGAGAGATCACCCAGAAGTCCCTTCTGCCCAAGAGACCATACCTTGAAAGCCAGCTTATATTTTTGCAGTTCTCGCTTGGTGTTGTGTGCAACTTTATTCCCCGTGTGTACCAAGGCACAATCACCTCATTGCATCTACCAAGGAAAGGCTATGCACATCAGCTTTCTTTGAAGACACCCACACTTAATGTCTGAACATCAGGGACACACACAGAGATATGGCGCCGCAGCACCATTCCACATTTGGTGCCTCATTGCGCGATGCATGCAAGGTTAATGTTCCTGAGATCCGTGGGCATCCATGAGGCGGCAAGGCATCTTCCTCCACAAAAATCGTAACCCCCTTCGTTAAGAAAAAGAGCAAGTTTTTAGCATGTGTTGTGAGAAACTAACCTGCTCCCACCTTTTAAGTCAATGAATGAAATCAGACAATGGCGAACACTTAGGAAAGATGATCCATCCAATTAAACAAGGCTAGAGTGAAACAGCTATTATCTACAGTTATGGTTTGCTATTAATCCTTTGCTGCAGGTTCTTTTTTGGGGGAAAAGTTATTCCTGCTGACCCATAGAAAACAGGTATACAGGATTTTAGTGCAGCTGTGCTTGGGGAGCAGCGTGTCAACTCAAAAACCAAAATGCAGCAGCAAAGACAGGAACATACAGTGGTACCTTGGTTTAAGAACAGCCCTGTTTATGAATGATTTGGTTTACAAACTCTGCAAAACCAGAAAGCGTCTTGGTTTGAGAACTTTACCTCGGTCTAAGAATGGAATCCGAACTGTGGAAGGGCACCGGCAGCGAGAGGCCTCATTAAGGAAAGCATGCCTTGGTTTAAGAATGGTTTTGATTTAAGAACGGACTTCCAGAATGGATTAAGTTGGTAAACCGAGGTACCACTGTACTATATTTCTAAGCCAGGTCTTTGAACTTGTTTTTTTTTACTCTGTCAACATTTTGGAACATTACTCTGTTTAAACCAAAGCAGACCAAGTCTGTTTCTATTATGTCGATATTTCCAAAGTCAGGACAGTGGCTGGAAGTGTGTGGGTTATATCCATCTTGCAAAGCAGCCCTGTTTTGTTCTACTCATGTTGCCGAAGCAAGTAGGTTGCATATGACAGCCCTGATGTGTAGTCTAATGTTTTTAACCTAGTGTTTGGTGGTGGTGGTGGGAATGGGGCGATTCTTTGGGAAACGCAGCATGTAGGCTATAAAGCCTTAAAAGACTCAGGACCGCAATACCTCAAGGACCGCCTCTTTCCATACGAACCTACCTGGACCCTGAGATCATCTTCTGATGTGTGCCCCCATCTTCAAGAGGTCTGGAGGGTGGCAACAGGAAAACGGGCCTTCTCTGCAGTGGCTCCCCATCTGTGGAATGCTCTCCCCAGGGACGTTCGCCTGGCGCCTTCACTATACACCTTTAGGTGCCAGCCAAACATTCCTTTTTAACCAGGCCTTTGGTTGATCTGATTGACATCCTATGCCCTTTTAAAATGTGTGGGTTTTTTGTGGCGGAGAGCTACTGGTTTGTTGTTTTTTTTATTATGCATTTTGTGGTTCTATATCTTGATTTTATTCTGTGAACCGTCCTGAGATCTCCAGGTATAGGGTGGTATATAAGTACAATAAAAAAATTAAAAAGTGAAGTTGTAGCAGCCGTGCAATTAATTAAGGGCTGGAGAAGGTGACGGCATCCAGGGGGAAAGCTGAGAGTTTCATCAGGGAGTGAAAAGACATTTGGATCTCAGATCCGGTCTTGAAAGACCTACATTGGCTCCCAGTATGTTTCCGAGCACAATTCAAAGTGTTGGTGTTGACCTTTAAAGCCCTAAACGGCCTCGGTCCAGTATACCTGAAGGAGCGTCTCCACCCCCATCATTCTGCCCAGACGCTGAGGTCCAGCGCCGAGGGCCTTCTGGCGGTTCCCTCATTGCGAGAAGCAAAGCTACAGGGAACCAGGCAGAGGGCCTTCTCGGTAGTGGTGCCCGCCCTGTGGAACGCCCTTCCAGCAGATGTCAAAGCGATAAACAACTACTTGACATTCAGAAGACATCTTAAGGCAGCCCTGTTCAGGGAAGTTTTTAACGTGTGATATTTTACTGTATTTTTGGTTTTTATGGAAGCCGCCCAGAGTGGCTGGGGAGGCCCAGGCAGATGGGCAGGGTATAAATAATAAATTATTATTATTATTATTATTATATTATTATCCACCAGCAGATGGACAGCAGGTCTATCCACTGAGAACCAGCAGATGGGTAGATGTGAAGTGCATGTTTCTCAGATGCCAAGTCTACCCAGGCTCCATCATTGCTCTGTCACCAGATACTCTAGACCTGTTATCTGATACTAGTAATGTTTATTTGGCGTAAGTTCACCCACAGAAAAAGGCCAGCAACTGCTCATGCACCCAGATACAAAACACAGTGAGATGATTTCTCATAAGAAGATTTCTCGTAGAAGGGCATTAGCAGCTTGTATAACAAAAATATGCACCCTTAAGCCCATTGAATTAAATGTCTCTAGGTATCACTTAACTCTTAAGAATGGAGTACAAAATCAGGGGAAACGTGTCATAGGTTGTTGTTTTTTGTTACTACTTATGTATTTCATATTTAGCTCCAGCCCTCCTGTTGTTGAAAGAGGGCAAAATGTTTATATTCAAAATGTTTTCCCAGGGACAATGAAATGTGGTATTTCAAAGGAAAAGATAATGACCTGAGGAGATGGTGCTGTGGTTTTTGGCTGTGTATCACCCAGAGCATGGGTAGGCAAACTAAGGCCTGGGGGCCGGATCCATCCCAATCGCCTTCTAAATCCGGTCCCGAATGGTCCGGGAATCAGCCTGTTTTTACATGAGTAGAATGTGTGATTTTATTTAAAATGCATCTCTGGGTTATGTGTGGGGCATAAGAATTCGTTCACCCCCCCCTTTAAAATATAGTCTGCCCCCCCACAAGGTCTGAAGGACAGTGGAGTGGCCCCCTGCTGAAAAAGTTTGCTGACCCCTGACCCAGAGTGATCCCTTGTTGGCTGTTGAGAGGATCAGCGTGAACACTGGTACACCCAGTTCTGTGGATTGCAGGTGTGGGGTCTGTTGATCATAGGATGCCACACATGCTGCTTAAACACGGATGGTGCTGTGGTCTGAACCACTGAGCCTCTTGGGCTTGCTGATCAGAAGGTTGGCAGTTTGAATCCCCACAACGGGGTGAGCTCCTGTTGCTCTGCCCCAGCTCCTGCCAGCCTAGCAGTCCGAAAGCATGCCAGTGCAAGTAGATAAATAGGTACCTCTGCGGTGGGAAGGTAAATGGCATTTCTGTGTGCTCTGACTTCCATCACGGTGTCCCGTTGCACCAGAAGCAGTTCATGCTGGCCACATGACCCAGAAAGCTGTCTGTGGACGAACGCCGGCTCCCTCGCCTGTAGCGAGATGAGCTCCACAACCCCATAGTCACCTTTGACCTGACTTAACTGTCCAGGGGTCCTTTACCTTTACCTTTTACCTGCCATACATGGTATCTCTTTAGATTAGAAACGCTTTAAGGGAATTGGGGCAAGGGGAACCTAACTCCTATACGGATGCTCCAGATTAAAATACCCCATAAAAAGTGGTGGATTTTACAAAGTTGATGTCCTTTAAAAGGAAGGTGTTCAGTAAACGTGTGCATGTCACCAGTGCTTCAGATGCTGGGCTTGACAGAGCTAAAGAGTCGTAGAACTGGAGGACTTGGAAGGGAGGCAAAGGGTTATCGAGTCCAACCCCCTGCAATGCAGGAAGCACAGCTAAAGAATCCCAGACATCTTCCTCGCAAGGGAGCTATTGGGATGAGAATTCAAGTTCTGGGGTAAAAAACTGAATAGATTTTAGGAATAAATAACTCCAAACAACCCACACAAGATGAAGTAAGATGTTTTTGTTATGGTCAGGGGTATTAGCATTGAAATGTATATATATATTTCAGGGGGCTTGGGAGTGTTTAGCTGCTTTAAAGAAGAACAAGCATAGGCCAAAAGGGCTAGTTTATTAACCCTCATTTAGAAAGCTTTGTTTCAGTCCTTTACTACCACATTTTCAAATTCTACCCTGAACAAAGCATTTGTTCATTTACTACAGGGTTTCCCAAACATGGATCGCCAGTTCTTTTTGTCATCATCATTCCTGACCACTGATTCTGGTAGCTAGGGATGATGGGAGTTGTAGTCCAAGAGCAACTGGAGACCCAAGTCTGGGAAACACTGCCCCCTCCCCCGCATTATTCCCTAGAATGCAGAAAAATAGGTTCCCGTCCCAGTCCTAGGAAGGTGGTAAAGGAAACCATGTTTTTCTTTCTCTTTTACCCTGCAGCAGCAGCACAGCATGAAGGAAAACTCCTCTCTGTGGAGAGCGAAAGGACAGATCTCGACTCTTCCTCGGTTAAACAGGCAGGTTCCACACACTGTCTCAGCAAATTATATTCTCAGCAGCCACTCCTCCAAGGTTTCAGGCGCATGTAGTGATCTGAAGGACAACCTCAAGTCTTACCATCACTGGCCGCAATCTTCTGCGTTCTCAGGAAGCTTCAGAGGCACAGGCCCAATCTTGTTTTTCTGTAATTATGATAATTATTTACCACACCTTCAAACAATTGGTTTTAGGCTGAGGTCTTGACTCTCCTCTTTGAAGATGAGTGTGATTAGGTTTTTTAAAAACTTGACTAAATTAATTGCAAAAAAACCCCAAAACAATTCCTCACTGCAATGAATATGAGTGCAATTCCTACATTGAGTAGTGGTAGACCAGTTACTTAGACACAACCTCTATTGAGGGACCATCTGCAGGAAAACTGAAATTTGTGGTGTAATTCATGTTGCATCACTTAGGGGTAGAGTAGCAACTTACTTTCAATGGACAACAGTATTCCTTAATGTCCGGTCAATTTGGGCTTCAGACCTATTACGACTCTGTTGAAAACATGTTTCTTGCCATTGTCTTCAGAGTATACTCCAGCTTCCTTAAATAAGGATGTGGATTCTGTGACCTTCCAAGTGATGTTGGACTAAAACTCCCACTCGCCATGCTCCCTGGGGCTGATGGGAGTTGGAGTCCAACAACATCTGGAAGACTAAAGGTCCCTCGTCGCTCAGTTAGGAAACGCACCAAGAAGCCTAAGGATGACAATCATCATCTTTTAAGATAGTGTTAGCACTATAAGGAGAGCGTAATCATCTAAATATATTACAAAAAAACATGCCTGTTTGTTCCTTGGTCAAATACTTTTCCAGTGTCAAATGTTAATTGGAAGAGTACCGTATTTTTGTCCTATAGAGCGCACCGGCCTATAGGATGCACCTCGTTTTTTGGGGGGGAAATGAATCTTAAAAAATTATTTCCCCCCCCCAGCTGCCGCCCCAAGCCTTGCGCACACCTGCCCGAAGCACGGGGCACCCTCCGGAGGGCTCCGTGTGCTTCAGGCTGCAGGCTGCCGCCCCAAGCCTCGCACGCTCGGCGGGACCTCCCGCCGAGTGCGCAAGACTTGCGGACACTCGTCCGAAGCACGGGGAGCCCTCCGGAGGGCTCCGTGTGCTTCGGGCGGCAGGCTGCCGCCCAGTGGCATAGCATGGGTTGTCAGCAACCGGGGCAAGGCAAGTAATTTGCGCCCCCAAACCCATGGATTTGCGCCCCCTAACCCGTGGATTTGCGCCCCCTAACCCTAACCCCCAGATGTTGTGCCCGGTGCGGCCGGGCCCCCTGCACCCCCCACGCTACGCCACTGCTGCCGCCCCAAGCCTCACGCGCCTGGCGGGACCTCCCGCCAGGGGCGTAAGGCTTGCAGACACTCGCCGGGGCTGCAGGCTGCTGCCCGCAAGCCTTGTGAGCCCGCGGGAACTCCCGCAGGGCTAGCAAGGCTTGTGGATAGCTTCCTGAAGCCTGGAGAGCGAGAGGGGTCGGTGCGCACCAATGCCTCTCGCTCTCCAGGCTTCAGCGAAAGCCTGCATTCGCCCCATAGGACGCACACACATTTCCCCTTCATTTTTGGAGAGGAAAAAGTGCGTCCTATGGGGCGAAAAATACGGTATGTAGCATTCTGATAATCGGTCCAGTTCATTCACATTTTATTTACTTGCATGACGGCTGCAACACTTCTGTTGCAGAAGTAGCATAATAATTTCCCACTGTTCCCTGACTTGGCTTCATTTCGGCTCTGCAGTTTTACAACACAATAAAAGAATCCAGACAACAGCGTGAAACACAAATGCCTTTTATGTTTGTATCAGACATTTAGACAGAAGACTTTTTCATAACTCTTTTGCAACTACTGTTACACAACGAGTAAATCTGCTGACAAAGCCAGCAGAGAAAGCACCAAGTTGAACTGAAAAAGCATGCATCAGCAGAGCTGAACAGACTGTGCCCCAAAACACTTGCCCCATTGCACTAAACTTGCCCCACTGCACTAAACCACCACCATCCTAAGCCTCGTCCTCCTCGCCTTCCTCCTCAAACTCTCCTTGCTCGTCCGCTGTGGCATCTTGATATTGCTGGTATTCGGAGACCAGGTCGTTCATGTTGCTCTCGGCCTCTGTGAACTCCATCTCATCCATGCCCTCTCCGGTGTACCAGTGCAGGAAGGCCTTTCGGCGGAACATGGCCGTGAACTGCTCAGAGATTCTCTTGAACAGCTCCTGGATGGCTGTGCTGTTGCCAATGAAGGTGGCGGACATCTTGAGGCCTCGCGGAGGGATGTCGCACACGGCCGTCTTCACGTTGTTGGGGATCCACTCGACAAAGTAGCTGCTGTTCTTGTTCTGGACGTTGAGCATCTGCTCATCCACTTCCTTCATGGACATTCTGCCCCGGAAAATGGCCGCCACCGTCAGGTAGCGCCCGTGGCGCGGGTCACAGGCCGCCATCATGTTCTTAGAATCGAACATCTGCTGGGTCAGCTCTGGCACCGTCAGGGCCCGGTACTGCTGGCTTCCGCGGCTCGTGAGGGGAGCAAAGCCAGGCATGAAGAAATGCAGGCGAGGGAAGGGCACCATGTTGACAGCCAGCTTGCGGAGGTCGGCATTCAGTTGGCCAGGGAACCGCAGGCAGGTGGTGACGCCACTCATGGTGGCCGACACCAAGTGGTTGAGGTCCCCATATGTCGGAGTCGTGAGTTTGAGTGTGCGGAAGCAGATATCGTACAAGGCCTCATTGTCAATACAGTAGGTTTCATCCGTGTTCTCCACCAGCTGGTGGACGGACAGCGTGGCATTGTAGGGCTCCACCACTGTGTCCGACACCTTAGGGGACGGCATCACACTGAACGTGTTCATGATCCGGTCGGGATACTCCTCCCGGATCTTGCTGATGAGGAGCGTCCCCATCCCAGAGCCTGTGCCACCGCCCAGGGAATGGGTCAACTGGAAGCCCTGCAAGCAGTCGCAGCTCTCTGACTCCTTCCTTACCACATCCAGCACAGAGTCCACCAGCTCAGCTCCCTCCGTGTAGTGGCCCTTGGCCCAGTTATTCCCAGCACCACTCTGGCCTAGAGGAGGAAGCAGAAAGGTGATGAACGAGCAGAAGCTACAGCTGCCAACACTTTCAATGCATAAAGGGTGGAACTGCTAAAGCAAACCAGCTGGAGCCTAAATGTGCATTTCTTTTTACATTTTGGTTATGACCTCTTCAGGGGGGCACAGTCTGTAACAGCCCTAAGAAATGGTTCTGTTGTGTTCTTGGATAAGCAATCCATCAAGTGCTAGAACATTGGTATTTCCTTCATATATCTTCTCCAAATATTTATTTGCATGCAAACGCTAAACCGCATGGCCAAGAAATTTGCATGCAACAGGGATCCATGGTCAATCTAGCATAGTGTCAGGTCTGCAGATATGGACAGGAATTTCCAATAAGAATTAATGAGCTTCTGACAGGTTTATAGTCTATTTACAATAACACAAAGAGAGCGGCACTGAGCCAACTTCTCTCAGAGTATCAGTTGTTCACTCTGAATCTCCTCCCCTTTTGCAGCAAGAGGGTTCCCTGTCCTTCTGCCCCTCTGCTTTCGTTGCTACTTAACCATTTCCTGCCTCCTAGTCCGAGGGGAGGGAGGAACATCCTCGCCGCTCTCAAAGTAAGAGCCTTCCAAACTCTCCCTCCCTCCTGGTTGCCTAGCAACTTTATCAGGGCTGTCTATCTCCTCCTCCTCTGACTGCGAGGTTTCTTAATCTACTGTTCTCTCTACAGATAGGTAGCCGTGTTGGTCTGCCATAGTCAAAACAAAAAAAATTTCTTCCAGTAGCACCTTAAAGACCAACTAAGTCAGTTCTTGGTATGAGCTTTCGTGTGCATGCACACTTCTTCAGATACACACCCTTGGTATGAGCTTTCGTGTGCATGCACACTTCTTCAGATGCACACTTCTTCAGATACTGTTCTCTCTGTTACTGATAACACTGAAGGAAGGGGGGCAATTACCCCCTTCCTCCTCATTAAAGGCTGCTCTGTGACTGCCTGCCTTCCTTGTCTGAGTCAGACCAGTCTCTGGCATCTGACACTGGCCAGCCCCTGACACATGGAATCATAAAACTGTAGAGTTGGAAGGGACATCGATGATCATCTAGTCCAACTCCCTGCAATGCAGGAATCTTTCACCCTACGTGTGCCTCGAACTCACAACCCTGCAATTAAGCGTCTCATGCTCTATCGACTGAGCTATCCATGGTGTGTTCTGGTTAAGGGAGAGAAGGCTGCCCTTTCTCTTGTGGCCATATGCCCCAAATCCTGGAATATCTCATCCATTTCACCATGGGAGAGATGCAGGAATGATCCCTTGACCCATTTTTCTGCCAATACAGGGGAAACAGGAAATGCATACTTGCCCATCCTACTCCTATTGTGAAAGCTCATAATGGCAGAACCCTACGCAGAGAATGATGCCTGACAACTTTAAAGAGGACCGCACATGCTGATGGAAGTGAATGCCAATTGGCTTCAAGCCAAGCTGACTGTAGCACTCATGCTTCGCTTGGTGGAGGAGAAGAGGAGGTACTGAAGGTGATCTGGAACAGATCGGTAGATTTCTAGCCAGCAAACCCTTGATCTAGGTAGAGAGGACCTGAGCTTCTGAGTTCATTTTCGCTTGGGCCACCCGTTTTAGAACAGCCATGATGAAACACTTACCAAAGACAAAGTTGTCAGGTCTAAAGATCTGCCCAAAAGGTCCAGACCTGACCGAGTCCATTGTGCCAGGCTCCAAGTCCACAAGGATGGCACGGGGCACGTACTTGTTACCTGCAGTGGTGGTGGTGGAGGGACGACAAAAGACACTCAGCGACAAAAGACACTCAGCGTTACAGACCTGCTGTCAGCAGATTTCGTGGGCTGGGGAGGGGAGGGAAATCTGCACAAAACCCAACACAAGGCAGCTCCTATGCTCTTGGCAACCTCATTACTATTCACCGGAGAGACACAGCAACTCTCTAAACAGATAAAAGGAGTGGGGGAGGTGCAGATTTAAAGGGAACAGCCTAATGAAACCAGGCTTGAATTTTAAGTAGGCATTAAAGCGTTGCCAAGGATTTCAGTAGCTGCTTAAAGGCCCCGGCTTGCCAGGGTTTTGTCACGCTTGCTGCTCTCCCAGTGCCCGTGACATTTTTTGAAGAATCTATCAGCAGCTTTCCTCCCTGGCCTCCCTCCCTCCCTCTCTCTCACACCCACACACCCCGCTCCCTCCCCAAGGTTACCAGTTGCTTCATTGTAGTAGACATTGATCCTCTCTAGCTGCAGGTCGCTGTCTCCGTGGTAGCTGCCGGTGGGGTCAATTCCGTGCTCATCACTGATGACTTCCCAGAACTGGAATGGGAATTTTGGAGAGCTATTAGCAACTGCCTTTGAAATGCCTAGAAGGCTGACTCCCCCTCCCCCCCCAAAACCCCCACATGCCGCTTGCTGGCACGCCTTGCCAAAATCCCGTTGTCAGGGCTGCCAGATTCCCAGCTGAAAAGAGCTTCTGCCGTGGGAAATGAGGCAGATCAAGGCAAACGCTTAACAGCTCTGGCAGCCCAGGTGGCTGCCTTGACAGCAGCTCGAAGCACAAAGAAACAGCACCGCTGCAATACTCCACATGCAACCCACAAAGGAAGCCACAATGCACCAGGATGCCATTGACAGCTCTTTAAAATCTCCGTTTATAATTGTGAAATACGTTGCATGGTGGGCAGTGAGGAAAGGATGGCTGCAGAAAAGTCTTCAGTACTGCTTTCCTTAAAAAAAAAAATCACTCCTTATGTTTATTGGTATTTCCTCTGCACTATCTTTTGTAATTCAAGCCTCTGTCTTGAATGTGCTTGGGTTTGTGCAGTTTTAACCATATTTAAAAATTGAATGATGATCTTTCGTTGTGTGCAGGAGTGGGGAGGAAAAGGTGCCACCAAGCCCATGTACACACCCACTTGCGCCCCACCTTAGCGGCGCTAAAAAGGCTATTGTCTCCTGGTGCTGTTCTCTCAAACACAAAACCAAACCAGCACCAGCCTCTCCGCCCATGATCATAACCAAAATGGCAGCAGAAAGCCACTCTTTGCTTCATATCCTTGATAAGGTAAGCTTAGAAGCTGCTAGGGAAACTCCCTTATGAAAGGACCATTGGGCATGTGTCCCCAGATCTGTGACAATGTTTTCTGAGCAAGCACTAAGGTCTAAGGTGTGTGTGTGTGGGGGGGGTGCTTTATGCTCACAGAAAAATGCCCTGCAATGTCGCAGATTAAAGACCACTTTCCATTCACTTGAGAGCCGCGAGATACATGCTGCGTGGACCACACTATTACTGCATAGCCTGCCAAGGTGGTAGCGCCAACTCTAAATATTTTCAAAGCGAATTCAGTATTTCTTCGTTCCCTTCCACAAAAGGGAAGCAGAAAGCCCAGCTGGGGCAACCAGATCCCCAAGTAAGTTAAGCTCAAAATAATAGGCTCATATGATCTTCCCAAACTGAATTCAGAGAAAGCACCTGTGACAATCTACCTACACAAGGGAAGCAACATGGAGATGGTGTACCTTTCATTGAACCTTAAAATCCCCTTTACTGCAGAATCTAGCCCAATACCGTATTAGAAGAGAGGATACCAGTGAGCCTAGAGATGACTATAGGACCCCCCCCCCACTTACTGAAAGCTATATTGTCTCTGTACCAGAATTGAGGGTGTGGCTGGGAATTGAGTTATCAGCTACCCTTACTTGTCAAAAATAAAACAAGCGGCTGGTAAAGCCCAGCCATATGGGCGGGGTATAAATAAAATTGTTAAAGCACCAGATCCTGTCCCATCCACACACAAAAAACCAACACCACCCGGATTTGGTATTTTGTGTGTGTGTGTGTGTGTGTGTGTGTGTGTGTGTGTGTGTCTTTGTGACATGAGCGCTGACTCAAAGCACGAAGTGCCTACAACAAGGCGGGATGAGGAAACGCCTTTTTCTAGACCCCTTATTAGAGCGCCGGTTCCTGCTAGCAGCTCACACATCAAAGGCAAGGAATGGGACTATCCAACGCGACCAGCATTTTCTATTCTCCTCCCTCCCCTCCGCAAGGGGCGTGTAACAAAGGAACCGGCTGCAGCAGAGGATGAACGCGCCGTCGAGGAAGCAGACCCGAGCGGGGGTAGAGGTGGTGAAGAATACATCTCTCAAAATTGTGAGACGAAGACATAAAAAGAGAGAGAGAGAGAGAGAAAATGCTGAGTTGCTGAATAGGCTCCTTCGATGCGCAGGAGGCCGAGGTCATTGAACCCCACCCGAGTTAGAGACGCGTGGAACGCCTGGAATTGGCGACTCCCTGCAGCGCGTGTAACAATAGAGACGCCCCCCTTTCCTCTCCTGCCCCTGTCCAGACCATACCTTCGCCCCTATCTGGTTGCCACACTGGCCGGCCTGGATGTGCACGATCTCACGCATGGCGACGGCTTGACTCCGGGCTGACCCCCCACTCGCTGGCCGCTTCTGCCTCCGGCGCGCCCACCTGCCTGACCTCGGCTCTCTTCTGCACCGGCAACAAGCAACAGGGAGCGCCTCGGCCGGGAGCTGCTTTTTATACGGGGAGCGCCGATCCCCGCCTTTCTGCAGCCCAAGCCCCACCTACTCCCATTCACAGCTGCCTCCTCGGCTCGGGTGATGTAATGCTCCCAGTAGCTGACGGCGGATGGGGGGGACGGGGGGAGACGACGGATCCGCAGAAGTCCGTCCATCCCCTCTCCCCCACCCCCGGTTGATTTTATTTTTTATTAGAATGCACTCAGACATTTGCTTCGAGGTTGTCTGTCATATCGTAATTGCTGACCCATCTCTCCTCTCCCTTCTTTCTGATATATATACAGTGGTACCTCGAGTTAAATATGCTTCAGGTTACAGACTCCGCTAACCCAGAAATAGTACCTCGGGTTAAGAACTTTGCTCCAGGATGAGAACAGAAACCGGCGGCGCAGTGGCAGTCCCCATTAGCTAAAGTGGTGCCTCAGGTTAACTACAGTTTCAGGTTAAGAACAGACCTCCAGAACGAATTAAGTACGTAACCAGAGGTACCACTGTACTTAACCAGAAGTACCACTGTACTGTATATTGGAGTAGCGGGGGTGGGGACAGGGTGGGGCAGCTGCCACCCAAAATCAATAAAAATCCTATGCCCATTTAAAATGTGCTTTTTGTAGGGGGGGCCTATTGGGTCGTTGTTTTATTTTTATTATGTATTTTTTGGTTTTATATCTTTATTTTATTATGTGAACCGCCCTGAGGGCCCCGTATAGGGCGGTATAATTAATAAACACAGTTAATATTTTATTAATACAATTAGTAAATACAACAACAAAATAAATAAAAATATATAGCCAACTGAAGTTCTCCCCCCTCCCCAACAAGAGGCCTGCCCCCTAACAAAAATCCTAGCTACGCCCTGCCCCTCCTTGGCGACGCCCCATGTATTTAAAGGCGGTTGGAAGCTTCAAGTTGAAATGGACCGGAGGAACAGAAACAGCCTCCATCCTCCTCCCTCTCTGTCTCCAGCAGGACTTTCCCCCTGAAATATACTTGGAATCGAAACATCCCCCGACTCTTCTTCTTGTTCTTCTTCTTGTTCTTCTTTTAAAGGATGGAGTGGAGTGGCTTTGTTCTCGACTCCCCCAGTGAGAAAAGATAACGTGATGGGGTCAGGGACAGAGGAGGAAGGGAAGAGAAAAAGAATCTGTTGCGCGCAGGGCTCCGGCATTTGCAGCATCCGGCCGCGCCCTCCGGCTCCCCCCCTCCTTTTGTTTCTTAAGAGAAGCCCCCCCCCCCCGCCCCCCGTTTGCAGCTGCTAACGCTGCAAGGTGGCAGGCAGGCAGGCAGGCAGGCAGCGCGCTCGGGCGCGGCCTCTGCTGCAGTTTCTCTCGGCCGTCCTTTCCCCCATGTGCTTTCCCGAGATTGAGGCCTGGGCCACTCTCTCCCCTGCCTGGCTCCCCATTTCTGCAGGCGGAACACGAGTCTGGGCGTGTTTATCAGCGAGCGAGACCAGTGGGGTGGCTGCATAACGGTGGGTGACTTGAATGAGGACGAGTCTCCCTGTTAGCAAGGTGGTGGTGGGAGGAGGCAAGGACCACGGCGCCTTTTAAGCTCTCGAGTCAGATCCACAGCTATATCTGGGTTGGCACTGCGTGTGGCTGGAAGCAGGCTAGTTCACGTGAACAAAATGAGGAGGAGCTGGTCATACAACTGAACAAAACCCGTAAGGCCCTTTCTCATCCCAGCTACAATGCTCCAAATAATTTGGAATAAGAAGTTTTAAAAAAGCTGGTTCGGACCATAGCCAAATAAGCGCATTGATTCTCTTTGCTCCTTGGATCAAAAGCAAGATATAAGGCAATGCACTGTTGTTGTTTAGTCGTTTAGTCGTGTCCGACTCTTCGTGACCCCATGGACCAGAGCACGCCAGGCACTCCTGTCTTCCACTGTCTCCCGCAGTTTGGCCAGACTCATGCTGGTAGCTTTGAGAACACTATCCAACCATTTCGTCCTCTGTTGTCCCCTTCTCCTTGTGCCCTCCATCTTTCCCAACATCAGGGTCTTTTCCAGGGAGTCTTCTCTTCTTATGAGGTGGCCAAAGTATTGGAGCCTCAGCTTCAGGATCTGTCCTTCCAGTGAGCACTCAGGGCTGATTTCCTTCAGAATGGATAGGTTTGATCTTCTTGCAGTCCATGGGACTCTCAAGAGTCTCCTCCAGCACCATAATTCAAAAGCATCAATTCTTCGACGATCAGCCTTCTTTATGGTCCAGCTCTCACTTCCATACATCACTACTGGGGAAACCATAGCTTTAACTATACGGACCTTTGTTGGCAAGGTGATGTCTCTGCTTTTTAGGATGCTGTCTAGGTATCACGCATACCTTCAAAAAAACAAAAGGAAATGATGAATTTCAGCCAGCCGGATAATTCATCATTAAAGGGTGAGGCTGCTTCCAGAACAAATGCATTCAGTCACCAGTCTCAAGAAGATCTTTTGCTCCGTCTGGAGCGTTTTACATGACCTGGGTAATCTAAACGGCTCACCCAGTATTTCCCTGAGGAGCGATTCAGCTATGTAGATGCATCAATCTCGTTTGATTTGCAGTGCGATTCGTGGGTATAATTTTATTGCTGATGTTATGTTATTCACCGCCATGGTTTTTTTTATTTTAATTGATGATGATGATGATGATGATGATGATTGCAAATAAGGTCTCAGAAGCTATTGTGTTCATTTTTAAAGTCTTTTCTGATTACGCAGAACTTCTTTCCTTCCCAGCCAATAAACACTGTTGCTAATCGGCGTCTTCTCTTTTCCCGTCTACGCCTTGCCCGGTGTTCTAGAGACAATGATGAGGTCAGCTTCCCATCTTCCAGGGAAGAGAGGATACATTTCAAGCTGGCAAGGGAGCTGCTTTCGAGCAACATAATATCGGGACGGGGTGACTCAGGGCTGCCGGCTGCCTTCTGCCAGATCGTCATTGGGAGGGGAACTCCGCCTTTTCCTCCCTCCCTCCCTGCAAAGAGGATGAAACGATCCAAGCCAGGGGGTAACAGTTTGGTATTTGCTCTCCTGCATATTTTGCTGCTGTGCCTGTGGAGGAACGGAAGACAGAGGGCGTGAATTGTATCACACCATATTCCTCGCAACGCAGCCTGAGTGGCTGGTTGCAGCAGCGCTTTATCTCAAACCTGCTATTAACAGAGGCAACGCGTTTCATTCTGTTTCTGTGTGCTCAGCAGACAGACAACAACAAAAGCAAGTGGCTAAAAGGAGCAGCTTATTTCCCCCCTTTGTTTTCTAGCCAGCTAGAACTATAACTGTATCACGTTTCGATCTGGTCCGTGTGTTTACTCCGGGGGTGGGGCAGATCCACCGAATTTAATAGCGCTTATTCTCCATTCCCATAAAACTATCCACCTTACTGAACACAGTGGATCTTCCTTCCGAAGAAACAAGACAAGCGAAACTGCAAATCCAAGATTACGCTTGGGAGTGAAGCCTCACTGAACATAAGTGGAATTGGCCTTCAAATAAAATTGGGTGAAATTTAATGCTCCTCCTTACTACTTAAGAAGCCAATTACCAATTCTTATCCCTTGAGTATTCACTATTTTCAATTCTTGGTTATCATTTATAAGATTTATTACCCACCCTTCTCAAGGAAATCCCAGGGCAAGTTACAACAAATAGAAAATGCAATTTTGTAGCAGATAAAAGTCCGTATAATCTTAAAACACATAAAGGTAAAAGTAAAGGGACCCCTGACCATTAGGTCCAGTCGTGGCTGACTGGTGTTTCGGCGCTCATCTCGCTTTACTGACCAAGGGAGCCGGCGTACAGCTTCTGGGTCATGTGGCCAGCATGACTAAGCTGCTTCTGGTGAACCAGAGCAGCGCATGGAAACACCGTTTACCTTCCCACCGGAGTGGTGCCTATTTATCTACTTGCACTTTGACGTACTTTCAAACTGCTAGGTTGGCAGGAGCAGGGACCAAGCAACAGGAGCTCACCCCGTCACAGGGATTCGAACCACCAACACATACAAGCGTTCTAAAATGGAATAGAGCAATATATAATTAAAAAGTGTCAGATATTCTGCTAAACTACCAGGCTGGTTTTTTTTTGTTTTTTTGTTTTAAAAACACCCTTATATTCCTTTTGTAAGTGACACAACTCCCAGACTACAGGATTTCCAAAAAAAATTGGAAGAAATTGAAATAAAAATAAAAGTATCAGTATTCAATTTTATTTCAGTCACAGACCAGCATAAGATTAAAAAACAACAACAAATAAACTGACTTAAAACAGGTAAGGGATAAAATAACCCTAGTAATTAAAAGGTGATTATATCATGCATACTTTAAAAGATAGAAACAAGGGCCGAAGATTAAAAGGTTATACCCAGATGGGTGGGGTATTTATTATTATTATTATTATTATTATTATTATTATTATTATTATTATTATGGGAGTGTGAAGGAGCACAGCTTCTTGGCCTTTTGGCTAAAATCAAGTGTAAAAATAAAAGTATTATCAAGAGACACCTACCGGTATGTATAACCTCATGTTTTCCATATTTGTGAGACAAGACTTTGCTGTTTTATTTGCAAAGCAAATTTTTAGACCTGAGCATAGAATTTTGTCAACGATATTCTTTATTCCTTTTCCAAGGAACAGAGTAATCCTGCCTTGCCTTATATACTCAATACAGCACTGTCAAATATTGATTATACAGACAGCATAGGATGCTCTCTGCTGCATATGAGCCAATTTTGGTCTATTATTGCGATACACACATCTTCTGTTTGACATGTTTCCTCTAGATATATGAGGGAACCACAGAACAGCACTCCATGGATATTGTATTTTGCTGTGTCTGAATGTGCTGGGATTCCTGACAAACTGCCTTTCCAACACATGCACATGTAGGCAGAGGTTTTCCTGTAGGAGAAAGAAAGGGAGGGAGTGTCTGAAAGGGCATTTAACCCCCTGCAGTCTGAAAGAGAGTTGAGCAAAAGCAGCACTCGTTTGTGTAGGTCGCCTCTTTAAAAAACTGGACTTTCCAGGCCTGTCATCTTGGTGGCGGCAAGGATCAGCCAAACCCAAAACTGCAGTCCTGGATTCACCACCACTCCCGAAAAGGCCTATTATATAATTAACAGTGCAACTTTGATGACACCCAGAGTTCTTGGCATCCGTCTGCCTCGAGAGGCAATGGAGTGTGCCTCCGGGGGTGAAGTCAAACCGCTGTGTTAGCAGCACCAAAGCGGCCTCCCTGGGGCGCAAGCCTGGGCAGCGTGTATGAAGGTCCTGGGCTGCCTAGCTAACACGACCCCCTTCTTGGCCTCACTGATGTGGTCCAAAGGAAAGCAGAGCAAGACGTTTGGCACCAGCTTGGCTGCGGGAATTGCCGGAAGGAGGCGTAGAAGGCGCCATCCAACCATCTTAGGAACTCCACTCCAGATTTGTGTAGGGTTTACTCCAGGGGTCAGCAAACTTTTTCAGCAGGAGGCCAGTCCACTGTCCCTCAGACCTTGTGGGGGGCCGGACTATATTTTGAAAAAAATAATAATGGATGAATTCCTATCCCCACAAATAACCCAGAGAAGCATTTTAAATAATAGCACACATTCTACTCATGTAAAAACACCAGGCAGGAACCACAAATAACCTAGAGATGTATTTTAAATAAAAGTACACATTCTACTCATGTAAAAACATGCTGATTCCCAGACCGTCTGTGGGCCAGATTTGGGAGGTAATTGGGCCAGATCCGGCCCCCAGGTCTTAGTTTGCCTACCCGTGGTTTACACCTTAGCTTTTTCTTCTCCCAAAGATATTTTGCAAGGCAGTGGTGGTTTAGGATCTGAGTTTTCCTTCTCCTAGAAGGGCTACCTTCCCAGGTTGATGAGCCCCGTCTGCCCCTCACTTCCTTCTGCGGCATGTGCAGAAACCGCCTTCTTGACTGTTGGACCCACTGATGGTCTTGTCTGCTCAATCTGCTGGAGCCGGTCTTTAAGTACAGGGGATGTCCCTAGCTGCGGGTTTCAAACCCGTTGGCTACCTTCAGCTAGTTTAGCCGGCCAGTCAAAGCCATTTCCTGGGGTGTGGCCATTGTCACGTGCTGACTGCTCCTAGGAGCTATAGGTAAGAACTGAGTGCAGGATGGGGACCAAAGGTGGACAAACTACCCCAGAAGGAGCACGGCGTGTCCCCCAGCAGAGGTACTACCCCTCCCCTAACACCCTATACTCCCAACACTCACATTATTCCTAAGCCAATGCAGCTGTAGTAAAAAAGGTAAATGTAAAGTTACCCCTGCCCGTACGGGCCAGTCTTGCCAGACTCTGGGGTTGTGCGCCCATCTCACTTAAGAGGCCAGGGGCCAGCGCTGTCCGAAGACACTTCCGGGTCACGTGGCCAGCGTGACATTGCTGCTCTGGCGAGCCAGAGCTGCACACGGAAACGCCGTTTACCTTCTCGCAGCTGTAGTAGGTGGGTTTAATTTTCCGAATGCCATCAGCAGAGTGACATTTAAAAGATCCTAATTTCCCCCCTGGGGACGCAGGTGGCGCTGTGGGTTAAAGCCTCAGCGCCTAGGACTTGCCGATCGAAAGGTTGGCGGTTCGAATCCCTGCGGCGGGGTGCGCTCCCGCTGCTCGGTCCCAGCGCTTGCCAACCTAGCAGTTCGAAAGCACCTCCGGGTGCAAGTAGATAAATAGGGACCGCTTACCAGCGGGAAGGTAAACGGCGTTTCCGTGTGCGGCTCTGGCTCGCCAGAGCAGCGATGTCACGCTGGCCATGTGACCCGGAAGTGTCTCCGGACAGCGCTGGCCCCTGGCCTCTTGAGTGAGATGGGCGCACAACCCCAGAGTCTGTCAAGACTGGCCCGTACGGGCAGGGGTACCTTTACCTTTACTTTACCTAATTTCCCCCCTATTTCTGGGGGAAGTGATTGGAAACAGAATGTGCTCTTTAAAGGAAACAAACACTAAACGCTACTTCCATATATATGTTGAGAAGATGCACCATCATATTCAATACCGATTTCCTCATTGTCTTCCCACAGCTCTGACGCTCCGTCTGGCCATACAGGCCATCAGATTCCACCTTCTGCAGTTTCCTAGGCAACCAGCCTAGTCTTGGAAACAAACTGCATTTAAAACAGGATCTCTGCCACCCAACGCCCTGTAACCTTTTCATTCTTGGCTGCATTCTTCCCTTGCTTAAAAGCAGAGAATATGAAGACTAGCTGCTATGCCAAGAATATAGAATTGTCTTATTTCTCGCATACATTGAAAAAAGACATCTCTTCGAAAGTTGGCTTAAAATCAACTTACAGACCAAATTAATTTTGCTGCCTTTTCCTCATCACACACATGGCTGCAATACCAGACACAAAGGTGATTGTGTAAATTCCTTTATCCAGGTCAGTCAGAAGTGACAGATTCTCTGGACATATATTATAAAAATGGTTTCTGACTTAAGTAATAGCAGCATTACATATGCTGCAACTCGTCGAGAGATCTGGAGGGTGGCAACACAAGAACAGGGCCTTTTCTGCAGTGGCTCCCTGTCTGTGGAATGCTCTCCCCAGGGAAGTTCGCCTGGCGCCTTCATTATACACCTTTAGGAACCAAGTAAAAACATTTTTTAAAAAACTAGGCCTTTGGCTGACCTGGTGGACATCCTATACCCTTTTTAAATGTGACTCATTGTGTGTGTGTTCTTATTTTGATTTTATATATCGTGATCTTTTCTGTGAACCGCCCTGAGACCTCTTGGTATAGGGTGGTAGATAAATTCAATAAAATAAATAAAAAACCCTGTACTGTACCTACTTACCAGTACCTGGGAGCAAGCCTTACTGAACTCAGCATGACTTGTCTCTGATAGGATAGTGCCATTAGCATTTTATTTCCTTTCTATAGGTTATCTTAGTACCCCTTACAACAGCACTGATCGCCAGCTGGAGGAAGGGAAGAACAGGTGCTGAATTCAAAGCAGTCCCCCATTCCCCTCTCCTGACCACAAAACAGGTGACCAGCATATCATCAGGTGACCAGTACATCAAAGATGGCAACAGCCACCATCTGTTGATGGGTGGGTACCGCAAGTGCTGTAACATGTGTAGCCTTCTGATTCTTTGGGTTTAGACAATGACCTCTCTGTAGAAATAGGTTCATTCACAAGACTGAGAAATGTGGCAAAAGTACAACAGCAAGAACTGGTGGGGCTAAGCCAGGGGTCAGCAAACTTTTTCAGCAGGGGGCCGGTCCACTGTCCCTCAGACCTTGTGGGGGACCAGACTATCTATCTATCATCTATCATCTATCTATCTATCTATCTATCTATCTATCTATATATTGGGAGGGGGAATGAATGAATTCCTATGCCCCACAAATAACCCAGAGATGCATTTTAAAGAAAAGCACACCTTCTACTCATGTAAAAACACAATGTTTCCCAGATCATCCATGGGCTGGATTTAGGTGATTGGGCCGGATCCGGCCCCCGGGCCTTAGTTTGCTACAAGGGTGGCAAGGATAGCCTCCCAAACTTTCTTTTCCAGAATTGAAGTCCACTTCCACTTGGTGTGAAGTTCCAGCAAGCCAGGATGAAAAAAGCACCGAGGACTTAAGGGATCTTTGCTTTATTTAAACATGTGCAAGCAGAGCACAGTGGAAGCTTACTTACAGCAAGCAGCAGAATCTCAAAAAACAATGGACTCAGCTACTAATTTGCATCCCTACATTCAAATTGCTCTGCTCCCTTCCCCCAAAGTCCGAAGAGTGACCTTCTCCATGCTCTGCTGAGTATCTCATGCTCAAACCTGAGTTCTCCAGCCATCAGGAGACCAACCCAGCTTAACAGGAATTTTCAGTCAGTAGCTATTAAACTATGTAAATTGCTTTCAACATTTTCCCCTGCGAGGAAAACACGTAGCTGTTTTGGTTTAGTGGTTGAGTCCCCAACTTGGTGCCTGTGGGCCGTGCTTTTCTTCTGGAAAAAGGGGGTGCCGGTACTGTGTACCATTGAGTACCCCCATGTGTGTGTGGGGGAGCACAGCCTGTGGGCACTATGGAACCCTCAAATACTCTCCTGGTGTCCCTTGAGACTCCTTGTGCTTTCAAATTTTTAGTTTTGTTTAAAATGAGCTCTCCCTGCTTTTGTTGTTGTTTTTGGTTGGATCTGTGACAGGTTTTTTTTGCAGGAAGGGGCTTCCTTTTGTCAGCTTTATTTATTAGGGGGAGTGTTGATGTTTTGCCTGGTTTTTTGTGTTTTTGGGGTGGGGTCTCCCCAGCTTTTTACTTCTGTGAAATAGGTATTTTGTGGTGTCCTTGAGTTTCTTTGAAGAAGAAGAAGAGTTTGGATTTGATATCCCGCTT
The DNA here is from genome assembly GCF_964106915.1 of Podarcis gaigeae. Lineage (NCBI taxonomy): Eukaryota > Metazoa > Chordata > Lepidosauria > Squamata > Lacertidae > Podarcis > Podarcis gaigeae. Next base: position 65,387,564 of record NC_139683.1, on the reverse strand, counting down.
TATCACTATCCGAAGGAGTCTCAAAGAGGCTAACATTCTCCTTTCCCCCCCTCCCCCACAACAAACACTCTGTGAGGTGAGTGGGGCTGAGAGACTTCAGAGAAGTGTGACTAGCCCAAGGTCACCCAGCAGCTGCATGTGGAGGAGCGGAGACGCGAACTCGGTTCCCCAGATTATGAGTCCACCGCTCTTAACCACTACACCACACTGGCTTCCACTTCTTAGACTTCCAAATGTGCCCCTGGACATGAAAAGGGCTGGTGACCTCTATTTTGGACCACCAGCCAGCTTGAAGAGCACCCACGACTCAGGAGTTTACACCCTGTTCTGCAGAGTAGCTTGTTCCCCTCCCATTCTGCTGGACATCTCACACATGCAAGCTCTGTTTATTTTCTCTGCACAAACGTACACGAAGGCACATCCCTGCAATTAAAAAGAAAAAGTCACAATGAACAAGGTGAATTTCTGAACGATGGCAACCCTCAAAACCACAGCCACTAGAAAAAGGAGGATGGAGATTGCAGAAATAACTGTTGGTTATTTCTGTTAAGGCAGTGTAGTGCCAATTTTACAGGATTGTTCTTTCAAGCAAGGGTACATCTTTAAATAGACACATTTCCCCTTTAAATTCAGCACACAGGAACAGAGAAAAAGTTGAATCAGCAACTCCTGGGTCCCTCATTAATATTTATAACAGGCAAGAGACCCCAGGCAGGAATAAGAAGTATGCTCCATCTAGTGGTCAGATGAGACATCACTCCTCTAGATCGCTGGTGCCTGTCTGACATTTACACTCTGAGATGTTCCACAGAACCAATTGATTTGTTGCAGATCTCTCCCCCCGCCGTTTTTTTCAGGAAAGGAATTAAAGCAGTGGGCGTGTAAGCAAACAGATTATAAAAAGGTAAAGGTAAAGGGACCCCTGACCATTAGGTCCAGTCGTGGCCGACTCTGGGGTTGCGGCGCTCATCTCGCTTTATTGGCCGAGGGAGCCGGCATACAGCTTCCGGGTCATGTGGCCAGCATGACTAAGCCGCTCCTGGCGAACCAGAGCAGCACACGGAAACACCGTTTACCTTCCCACCAGAACGGTACCTATTTATCTACTTGCACTTTGATGTGCTTTTGAACTGCTAGGTTGGCAGGAGCAGGGACCGAGCAACGGGAGCTCACCCCATTGCGGGGATTCGAACTGCTGGCCTTCTGATCGGCAAGTTCTAGGCTCTGTGGTTTAACCCAAAGCGCCACCTGTGTCCCAAACACCAACCCTGTGACGTAGGTTAGGCTGCAAGTTGGTCTGAACTACAGCATGGATAACCTAAGAGGTCTTAAAAAAGAGAGCCATATTTTGCTAGTTCTTTGATGGGCGATAGCTAATAAAAAAAGGGAGGGGGACCATTCTGTGAAAAGCTACTGCCAAGTTACCAGATTAAAGCTGTTATCTTATGCAAATTTTCCAGGAAGTGAGTTTCACTGAACCCAGACCTTACCGGTACTTCCTTGTAAGATCTGAAACACACCTATGCAGTGGATTGTGTAACAAGGCTTAGGTGTATTCTAACTATGTATAGGAAAAGGGCTGTACTTGAACACAGGATCTTTGCCTTACTGGGGAGTAATTCCTATTGAACTGCCATTGAGCTTCTCAGTAAAACAGACTTAGGACAAACTGAAAAACCACAATAGGGCAATACCCTATTAGGGCCAACCAGAATGTCACAAAGTTGTGAGCAGTCTTTTGTGTTCTCCAGTACTTTTCCTTCAGCTCATGAGATGGGTCATTAGGCTTAGTCTAATAAAAAGCATTCAGCTTTGAGTTGTTGTTGTTTTAACTGGACCAACATGACTACCTGTACTTTTTGTGTAATTAGAACTCTGCCGCAAAACACCTTTGGAGATGATGATGATAATGATGATGATAATTCATTACTTATACACTGCCCATTTGACTGGGTTGTCCCAGCCACTCTGAGCGGCTTCCAACAGAATATAAAAACATAACGAAACACCAGACATTTAAAACTTTCCATACAGGGTTATGTTCAGATGATCTCATTAGATAAAATAATGCAGTGCACACCCTCCACAGCAAGCACAGTCAGAACCACAGTTTAGACCTTGCTGTGAACATTTAACTACTGGATTTGCATCTAGTCCAGACACTTCGGAAATCTATGATCTCATCTTCATTTTCTGCTCAGCAGGTATATCCTGGAAAGAGAGTTATATGCAACTCAAAGCTTGCACCTGAACTTTAGCAAGTCCATAAAGCCTATGACACAAACACACTTTCTTCCCTTGTTTTTGGAGACCTCACATGGTTGTAAGCCTCACCCTCCGCCAAATTGGAAATAATAATAGTCATAATTTTATTATTTGTACCCCGCCCATCTGACTGGGTAGCTCCAGCCACTCTGGGTGGCTTCCAACACATAACAATCTGACCCAAGTCACAATAACTTTAAAATAAACAACTTTTATCAAATAAAGCAGGGATGCACAACCTGTGGCCCTCCAGATGTTTCTGGACTATAACTCCCATCAGCCCCAGCAAGCATAGCCAGTGATCAGGGATGATGGGAGATGTAGTCCAATAACATCTGGAGGGTGTCAGGTTGTGCACCCCTGAAATAAAGCAATATTCAATAATCCAGTGCTTTTTTCTCGGTGGGGGGGGCGGACACAGGGGTACGCATACTCCTAAACATTTTATGATTATTTTTTTTACTTTTGTCCATGTGCTGTTCTTATTTCCTCCACTTTGAACTACAAAATGGTGATTTTTCTGGAGTCAAAATTAGAGTACCCCTGAACATATTTTTTTTAAAAGCACTGCAATAATCCATTAGGCTATGATAGTTAACAGTCAGTGTCGGATTTACATATAAGCTAAACAAGCTATAGGTTAGGGCCCCACTCTCTTGGGGGCCCCACAAAGATTTAAAGGGAAAAAAACCTGGATGTACATTTCCAAAATATAAGATAAAAAAATAAAATAAAATAAAACCCACATACAGCGTTTTGTGTATACATATAGCATATATTCAACACATATAGCATATATTCAATACATATAGCATATATTCAACACAAAAAACAGCGACAACTTGTTTTTGACAAAGGACAGCTGGACATATAAAGGGCCCCATTGCCTTCAGTAGCTTAGGGCCGCATCAAACCTAAATCCAGCCCTGTAAACGAATACTTTTTAGCTCCCATTATCCTGGCCTTCCGACAAAAGGAAAGGAAGTTGGGCTTGATCTCCTCTCTAAAACCAGCCGCCCTTCAGCGCCGTCTGAACGGGCACACACATATATATATATAAAAGGGGAGTCGAGCCCAACTTGGCCGCCTTTGACAAACTGAAAGTGAAAAGCCTGCCGGAAGGGCTCGGGGATCGCTTGCTTTGGCCTGCCTGCGGCGGCTGAACTGCAGCAATGGAGGAGCTGCCGGAACCGGGCGAAGAGGCCGCCGAGCCGGTCTCGGCTATGGGGGCGGCGGGCGAGCAGATCTCGGTGCACAACTTCTGCGGGCGCCTGTCGGAGCAGCTGGTGCACTTCCACGCCATGCGCCTGCGGGACTCGCTCTTCCTCTGGGTCGGGGAAGAGCCCAAACTCGGCAACCTGGCCGTGGCCATGTGCACCCCGCGCGTGAGTCCCCTCTCTCGGATGCTCTGAACCCCGGTGTTGGAGGAGGGGGGGTGGGACCGGGGGGGGCGGGGAAGATGCGTTGCTTGCAACTTCGCATCTCCCCGTCGCGGATCGGTGGCGCATGCACAAAAGACATGAGGAATGGAGGTTATCCCCCTCTTTTATTGTCCATTCCGGGTGGCCCAGCCCCTGCCACACTGTCCTTTTTCTCTTGGCAGGCAAGTCAAGATGAGCAGGTGACAGCAAAGGTTGCAAGGTTTTTAGCTGGAGCAATCGGAATCAGACCCACTCTTTGACTGTGGATTCAGACCCCCCAAATGTGTTTTATATAATGTGACTTTTTATTTCTATTCTTTGTATATCGCATTGCTGGGGCAATCAGAATCAGATCCACTCTCTGACTATGGATTCAAACCCCTCAAATGTGTTTTATATAATGTGACTTTTTATTTCTATTCTTTGTATATCGCATTGCTATGGCTGATGCAATTAAATATTCGTTCCTTCCTTCGTTCCCCCGTCCCGCCGTCGCACCACTGGCCTCCCTCTTTGCAGGCTGGAAACGGAAAGAGAGCCATGGTGCTACCCGATGTGGAGAGGACGTGCGCGGAGAAAAGCTTCCCCGGGCTCAAATCGGGCTTCTTCTCCCTCTCCCCGGAGAAGCATGCAGAGGCTTTGATGATGATGATGTCCACAACCATCCTATTCTCCTAATAGGATCAGTTAATGGGAGTGTTTTAAGATCCGGAAAGCGCAGCTGCTGACACATCAGACATTTAAAGCAGATGATTCTTCCACTCACCCCAAAGGATCCTGGGAGCTGTAGTTTACCCTTGCAGAAGAAAAATTCCTAGAACTGTTAACAAACGAGCGGGCAGCACAGTTAACAAACTATAGCGTTCCCAGGATCCTTTGGGGAAAGGCAGGTGCTGTAAATGCATGGGGTGCTTGCAAATTTATTAAGGTATAAGTTTTTCTGATGGTGTTTCCTGCTTGGCAGGGGGTTGGACTCGATGGCCTTTGTGGTCTCTTCCAACTCTATGATTCTATGATTCCTGGTTCATGGTCCACTTCATTATACACATACACACACACACACATATACACAGTGCTCTTTTTTAAAAAAAATAAAAAATGTTTAGGGGTACTCTCATTTTCCTATTCATATTGAAACACTGTCCCTCAATGAGACCAAACTTAGATTCACAAGATGTTTAAGGGTATGCGTCCCCCTGCGTCCCCCCAGATAAAAGCACTGTGCACACACGCTCGCACACACACACAGTGAGTTGTGGGAGCTGCAGGATGTAGGGGAGGTGAGAGGGATATGAAATGCAAAAAGAACAAGGAGCTTTTCACCAGCCTGGCCCCCCTTCCCTTTCTTAGATATGTAATGGCTTGTCCCTTTCACCGTATTTGAAGGAAGATTCATTTCCTGGGTCCAGTCGGACACCCTTGGCTAGTTTGCAGGTGAAGTTTGCTTGAGTGGTTCTTCCACAAGTTTCTCTTCTGACATTACAGGGTCAAGAGTTATTACAAGCAAGTGCATCTTTTTTTCTCTCTCTCGCTAATGTGGCAGCCACAGGCCTTTTTCTGTTCCTCTGGATCTCTGCTTATTTTGAATTCTGCTTGCTGAGCTTTCCTTAAGTAGGATACGAAGCAAAATACTCCGTAGCCAGGGAGTGACTGAGTCCTTCTCCAGCTAATCTTGAAGGGGTTTGTGTGACAGGTGTAGCACAGAAGTGACATAACTCCAGCCTGAAAGGGATATTGTGGCACTGCGGTTGGATTCTGGTTAATGATATATAGCAGGTATCTTCAACCTTTTTAGACACAAGACCCAATTTTAACCAAAACATGCACCTGGGGCCCTGCTTCTTAATCTTTTGCACATATTTGCATAGTGGTAGAGCCCCTGTTATGACACACCTTAGATCTAGCTGCAAGGCATTGGCTGAAGACCAGTGATGTATTATAAGGTAAAGGGACCCCTGACCAGTCGTGGTCGACTCTGGGGTTGCGGCGCTCATCTCGCTTTATTGGCCGAGGGAGCCGGCGTACAGCTTCCGGGTCATGTGGCCAGCATGACTAAGCCGCTTCTGTCAACCCAGAGCAGTGCACGGAAACACCTTTTACCTTCCCACTGGAGAGGTACCTATTTATCTACTTGCACTTTGACATGCTTTCGAACTGCTAGGTTGGCAGGAACTGGGGCCGAGCAACGGGAGCTCAACCCACAGCAGTGCTGAGTGAAATGCTTCTGTATACCTCCCTCCAAAACCAGGCTTGGGTTTCTCTGCTAGCTGGATCTCAGTAATAGGACAGACTTTTAAAGTTGTCTTGTGCAGCTATTTAAGAAGCATGGAAACATTTTTCTAGGCCAGGCTCTGATGGCTCTACTTGTGTCTGTGATCTGTTTTAAATTGCCATGACCCAAGTATCTCTTGTGCGCGCTCTCTCTCTCTCTCTCTCTCTCTCTCTCTATCTCTCTCTCGTATCTTTAAGAGATAAGAAGAGAGTCACTCGTGGAGGATGGAGAAAAACTCACCACCCCTTTTTGCTTTCTTTCTAGGACTCCATTCCAGCATCTACCTTACTCTTTGGCGATTCCTCCAGCAGCACCTCCAATTCACTAGCCCAAAAATTAGGTACGTAATTGTGTGCACCTTTAAACCTGCCGTGGTCTGGCTGGATGCAGAGGACTGGTGGGAGGCACCAGCTGGGGAACCCCCCCCAAGGGAAAAAGGCTTAGAGCCTGGAGATTGGTGGTGGGTCAGAGGGAGAAGACTGGGAGCAGGCGGAAGTGTCAGAAGCTGAAGAGGTAACAGGGAGCTGGGAGAGTGTGAGGCAGAGAGAAGTCCAGAATCAGAGGCAGAGGCAGAAGAAGGAGAGGAGGGCATCCAAGAGGCAAAGATGAGTCTGGCTGGAGTCATGTGTCTCCTCTCCTGCAGTAACCAGCTCCGCTCTCTCTCCCCCGCCCCCCGGTCCACCAGAACCAGGAGAGGCACCAAGAAGGTGAAGTTAGCTTCACGCAGGCACAGTCTAAGATTGCTTGGGTAGGAGCTGTGGAAAGGCAGGGGGACCTTTAATCTCTGCCACACAGGGGCAAGCCCTTCCGAGAAGAGTTGCTGTGCTCATTAGGCCTGGCATTCCTGAGCAGACCTTGCATCCTTGAACAAAGAGTTAACTCCACTTACTCAGTGTGATTTATTGCTGGCCTGCCCCTGACACATGAGCAGGGAGCTGTAGGCGTGGAGGTCAAATGTGCCCCCGCCCGGCCTCCCTTGGGACTCTTCCCAGGCATGCACCCTCTGCCTAGGTCTCACCCTTCTCCAGCTCTGCTTTGCATCTGCCTCGAGTATATTTGTCTGGCTGGAATGGGTCCTTGGACTCTGGTTATGCTGCTTGCTTGCCTAGATGGAGGATATAGAGGGGTATGTGTCTAAACAATTTTACTGTCCAAAGCTTAACATTTATATCCATTGCTCCATCCACTTTAGAGATGCGGATGGTGCTGTGGGTTAAACCACAGAGCCTAGTACTTGCCGATCAGAAGGTTGGTGGTTCAAATCCCCGCCACGGGGTGAGCTCCCGTTGCTCGGTCCCTGCTCCTGCCAACCTAGCAGTTTGAAAGCACATCAAAGTACAAATAGATAAATAGGAACTGCTCTGGCGAGAAGGTAAACGGCATTTCCGTGCGCTGCTCTGGTTCGCCAGAAGCGACTTAGTCATGCTGGCCACATGACCCAGAAGCTGTACGCCGGCTCCCTCGGCAAATAAATCGAGATGAGCACCGCAACCCCAGAGTCGGTCACAACTGGACCTAATGGTCAGGGGTCCCTTTACCTTTACCATCCACTTTTGGCACGGGGATCTGGCCCCCAGAAGGGATTGTGGCCCTCAGGCTGAAAATGGCTCCCTGCTCTTCCTGTAGCACAATCGAAGAGAAATAAGCCTATGGCAGTGTGGGCTCTTTTTAAAACATATTCATTCTGAGTTATTCAGATAGTTTGGGGTGTTAGGGGAAGGGAGGTGTAGTACCTCTGCTGGAGGACACGTCATGCTCCTTCTGGGGTAGTTTGCCCACCTCTGGTCCCCATCCTGCACTCAGCTCTCATCTGTGGCTCCGAGAAGCCATCAGCATGCGACAGTGGACACACCCAGGAAATGGCTTTGACTGGCCAGCTAAACCCGGTGAGGGTAGTCGATGGATCTCAAACCCTTGGCAAGTTAGGGACGTCCCCTGCATGCGAAGACAGGCTCCTGCAAATTGAGTGGATGAGACCAATATTGTGTCCCAACGGTCAAGAAGGCAGTTTCTGCACGCAGTGGCGTAGCGTGGGTTGTCAGCACCTGGGGCAAGGCAAGTAATTTGACCCCCTAACCCGTGGATTTGCACACCCTAACCCTAACCCCCAGATGTTGCACCCAGTGCGGCCGGACCCCCCTGCACCCCCCACGCTACGCCACTGTCTGCACGTGCTGTAGAGGGAAGCGAGGGGCAGATCCACCTGGGAAGGAGGTGAAGGAAAACTCTTGATGCTAAACCTCTGTTGCCTTGCAAGACATCTTTGGGAGAAGAAAAGGCTAAGGAGTAAACCCTACACACATTGGGAGCGGAGTCCCTAAGGCGGTTGGATGGCGCCTTACACGCCTCCTTCTGGCAACTCTTGCAGCCAAGCTGGTGCCAAACGTCTTGTTCTGCTCTCCTTTGGACCACATCAGCGAGGACAAGAGAGGGGTCTTGTCTCCTGGGCAGGCCAGGACCTCCATATACACCACCCTGGCTTGCGCCCCAGGGAAGTCACTTTGGTGTTGCTAACACAGCAGTTTGACCTCACCTCTTGAGACAGAAGGATGCCAGCATCAATACAGGTAGCTTACTTCAGATGCCACTAGGTTATTTTATCTCCTCCTCCCCTTAACCAATTGCTGACCCTCCTGTGGGATTTGAAATGCTCTGGTCCATGGCGTCACGAAGAGTCAGACACAACTAAATTGAGTAAACAACAAGAACAAAAATGTATTTTTCATTAGCTCCTTCATTTTTTTTGCTCAGTCTTTGCATCTGTTTTTCTTTCAGCCAGCAAGACGAGAAAGCAGATTTTTGTCAGCTATAATATTCAAAATACAGACAGCAGCTTCACACTACTTGTGGAAAACCGAATCAAGGAGGAAATGGCAATATTTCCAGACAAGTTTTAGCTTTGCATCATTGTGGCGTGCCTGCATTTTTGTTTCTGTGTTTTTTGTTTATTTGTTTTTAAAATAATGAATGGGATGACATGCTTTTTTCCTGTCACTGAGTGAACTTCATTTGCTTTTTGTATCAGGCCTAGAAGCTGTAAGGTTTGGCTGAGGGTGCCATCTACTGGATGTGCTGGGAACTACACACATGATAACACAATCTGTGTTCTTCCCACTATGGCTTCCTTCTGGCTTCTAGTGTATTATGAGGCTAACTTGTTCCAGGGCAGTACCACTTCAACCATGGGGGACTCAGGAAATCCAGTTATCTTGAGAAAAACAAATCCCTTCCTATCAAAAACCACATGGCAAGGAGAAGGGCTGACTGCCAGTTTCCTCTGTGCAAGGAGGTACTGCATTTTATTGTAGAGAGAACGTTAAATCATGTGAGCCTCCCCTGCAGTCTTAAATGGTATGGCCTATAACAGGTTTACAGCCCTGTCTTAATAGGGAAGGAGTAAACATATTGAGTTGCATCTGTAAGAGGAAGTACTGCTGGCATGAATCTAGTGGAGTCATTTAGTGCTTCTTGCTGTGATTCTGTTAACAAGTTCCCTGTTCTTTGTGGGTTTTGTTTTGTTTTTAAATGAGAGGGAGGTAATCTTGCTTTCCCACAAGAACAACAGGAATAAACTATTGGAGCTACTACAGCATCTGGGCATTAATAAAATGAAGTCCATAGGCGCCAGGTCTAGGGGGCCTTGGGTGTCAGAAACCCACAATTTTTTGGGGGGGGGTGTGCTTAGCACCTCATACGCGATGCACCTTAGCACCTCATATGCGAGTTCTGATTTTTTTCTTTTCTTAAATCATTTTTATTGATTTTCCAATAAGAAACATCCAATCATAATACTTCGATTAAAATAAAAAACTAAAATAAAAAAGACCAAATTATAATCCAAATTATAATTATTAATTTTTCGGGGCGCCCCACGGTCTGGATCTCTGAAGCAAATCTCCACATCTTAGTCCTGCTTCTCCTCGTTTTTTTTCCATATTTTCCACATCTCGATTTTAACGCTTCATAATTCTTTGTCCCTGCGAGTTCCGGCTTCTACTGGAAGTCACGTTGGAGCCCCAATGCAGCCTCCCAGAGGACGTTGAAGGCCCTGCCAGGCCTCTGAATGCAACTTCTGGTAGAAACTGGAAGTCATTTTGGAGGCCTCACAAGACCTTGGACATAACCTCTGAGAGACCCTACAAGGCCTTGTAAGTGATGCTGCGCCGCCACGTGATGTCATGACGTCACAACGCGTCACGGCAGTCATTGGGCACCCATAACCCGGGGCCCAGGGATGTGGGTGGTGCTGTGGGTTAAACCACAGAGCCTAGGACTTGCTGATCAGAAGGTAGGCGGTTCGAATCCCCGTGATAGGGTGAGCTCCCATTGCTACTGCCAACCTAGCAGTTCGAAAGCACATTAAGTGCAAGTAGATAAATAGGTACCACTCCAGCGGGAAGGTAAACGGCGTTTCTGTGTGCTGCTCTGGTTCGCCAGAAGCGGCTTAGTCATGCTGGCCACATGACCTGGAAGCTCCCTCGGCCAATAAAGCAAGATGAGCGCCGCAACCCCAGAGTCGGTCACGGCTGGACCTAATGGTCAGGGGTCCCTTTACCTTTAACCCGGGACCCAAGTCAGTGCCCCTGACGAAGGTAAATCTGAAGCTGGAGAGATGCTTCAAATGCACCTCCAACCTAGTGGCCTGTAGTTGGACTACAACTTCCACCAGCTGCTGCCATCACAGCCAGTTGCCAAGGATGGTGGGAACTGTAGTTCCAGTTACAGCTAGAAGTCAGCAGATTGAGGGAGGAAGGCTGCTTTAAACAAATGGATAATGCAAGAACTTCCAAACGGGAAGTTCTCCTGTGTGAGCATGGATGCAGGAGGAGAGCTTAATGAGATACTAGTCATGAAGACTAAGGCTCTCTCGGTTTGAAAAGTTTAATAGGTTGGCGTTTCGCAGGGATGGCAGTGCCTTGTCGCTCATCTTTGATGGGAACATGAGACGTCGCTTTATGCCCGATTCAAGCCGTGGGGCCAATCTAGCTCAGTATTGTGTTCAGTGCCTGGCTATGGTACTGTAGGTTCGTAGACTAGATCCCTTTCCCAGACATATCCCTGAAATGCTGGAGACTGGATCAGGATTGCATGTACTTGGTTAGTGAGCTACAACTCTTAAAACTGATGGGATGGATCCAATGGAGAGCAGGTGTGATATGATTTTTAATGTTTTAACACGCTTTTATGGATGCCTATAAGTTGCCTTGACACTAGACACAGGTATATTTAAATATTTCAGTTAATAATAATAATAATAATCAGGTACCTGCCTAAAGAGGTTGATAGTGTACCACTGGCAAGACAGACGAGTGTGGGGTATTGTTTTTTTCTAATGGGGCAATGTCTTTTATTCCTGTTCATTTACATATAAAGTTGTTCAGCAGGTACAACGGATGTGACATCATGCAGACATTTAGCTTTTAAGATGGTTCTTCAGTAGTTAACTTTTAAGCTTGTGCTATGAAGCACCACCAAACCACCCATGATTTATTTTAATAAAAAAAAGAACAACTGTAGAGTAACAACGATTAGTTAGTAGAATATCATCAAACTGAGGGGAAGGGGAAGGAAATCTCACCCACTACAGACATAAGCACACTACTCCATTCTCAAGAAAATGTTTTCACAGAGTACATTTAAAAATGAGGTTTCGTTAACATTTTTTTAGAAATTAAGTGTGGAAGATCTGCCACGCTTAACTGGTTTCTTTCTGTCCCAGCTACAGATGCAACTTGACATCACATCCAGAATTCATTATAATGGCACTTCTGCGTTTGGTGATTCCCCGCCCCCCTTCTATTTGGCTTTCGGAACTGGCAATATAAATGAAATACTTCCAATTAGTAATAATCAAGCAGCCTGTATCTCAAAACATCCCCATCTCATAGAGGGGATGCATCATTATAACTGCATTCTACCCCATCTTTATAGTGTTTTGGTAACATAAATGGACACAGAAAACCTAAATAAATAAAAATCAGTCCTGATTAATGCTATTAAAATGGGTTTTTAAGTAAAATATTTCAGTGCTAAATTTAAAAATGAAAAAGCTAGACAAACTGACCAATCTTGGCTCATAGAAAAGTGGGGAAATGACTGAAGTCTATACAGTGGTACCTTGGTTGTCGAACTTAATCCGTTCCGGGAGTCTGTTCCTGCACTCCCGTGTCGGACGTTTGGCTTCCAAATAACATTCGAAAACCGGGATACTTCTGGGTTTTCGGCGTTCGGGAGCCAAAATGTACGTGTACTAAGGCGTTTGAGAGCCAAGGTATGACTGTAGTTGATTACTAGTGCTTTCCCTATTAGGATGAACTCAAAGTGAGGTTTCTGTTATCTTCAGACCTGGCAACTACTTGAGGTTTTATTAATTGGAATGACTGGCTGCCTTGGTTCTTGACCTCCACTCCATGGGTTTCTATGAAGAGTACTGAATGTTATGTGTCCATCTAGAATCACCTGGCAATCAACTTTAAGTCATCATCCTGCAGCAACCATGGGTCTTCAGCCATCCTGTGTACTAAAGCTGGTCTTTTAGTTGCATTGCTATAGGCTGAATCAGTCTTTGGCACAGCCCCACTGACATGCTTAGTATGGCTTGTGGTAGCATGGCGGAAACTGACCTGAGCACAAGATGTCCTCAAGCACTCAGCTCCTTCACCTCAGTCACAGCTAGAAGTCAGTAGAGGTGACTGAAAACCACAACTGCTACAGACTGAGGCTGCAGTGACTGCTACAGTCTTCCTTTTCCCATGAACTCTTCCCTTGTATTTACCAGCAAAGGGGGGGGGGGGAACATGGCACCAGATATCTGGCCAATGTCAAATTATTACTTTTAATGGAGTGTTCACTGACTCTGTGAAGGGAACAAACAGCAAACACTACCAATGAAGGCATGGTTGCATGATCTGGTTCCCTCGCTCGTATGAGGGTGATCTTCGAACAGCCTTTTTCTGCTAAGGAAGAACTGACCAGGACCAGCCTGGAGGTAGAAGATTGTTTTTAAGCAGAGATGAAGATGGTGCAACAGAGGATGCTTGCTTGCTTGCTTGCTTTATTTATTTATTTATACCCAGCCAAAGCTTGTGATGTACACAGTTGCTCCTTTTAATCTCTGCTCAAAACAGGTGTGCAGTAAGTGGTTGCAGGCTGAATTATTATTATTATTATTAATTGAATTTAGATAGTGCCCTATACCTGGAAGTCTCAGGGCGGTTCACAGAACAATGTGCAAACAATGTGCACATGGTCAATGGTGCCCCTACAACCTTCCACAAAACATCGCCTGCCTCCCTTGTAAGTAAAAGGTAAAGGTACCCCTGCCCGTACGGGCCAGTCGTGACCGACTCGGGTTGTGCGCTCATCTCGCTCAAGAGGCCGGGAGCCGGCGCCGTCCGAGGACACTTCCGGGTCACGTGGCCAGCGTGACGAAGCTGCACTGGTGAGCCAGCACCCGTGCCGCACACGGAAACGCCGTTTACCTTCCTGCTATAAAGCGGTACCTATTTATCTACTTGCACTTAGGGGTGCTTTTGAACTGCTAGGTGGGCAGGAGCTGGGACCGAATGACGGGAGCTCACCCCGCCGCGGGGATTTGAACCGCCGACCTTACGATCAGCAAGTCCTAGGCACTGAGGTTTTACCCACAGCACCACCCGCGTCCCTTGCCTCCCTTGTACACTGTTGCAAAGCCTTAAAAAGTGAAATGGAAACCAGACAGCCAATGCAAAAACAGAAAGCCAATTCAAATGGCTGACAAGCTTTGATACGCAGCTGACAGGCCTGTCTTAAGGACACAAAGGATATGCGAATGAGGAGCTAACAACTGGGCAGTCCAGAACCCCTGGTTCCTAAGGATATGTCAACATCACATTATGGTAAGGCTTTAACAACTTGCAACCGGTTTAGGTGGTGAGCTGTGTTCAGCTACATGCTATGGAGATATCGGGGCTTCCAGAAACCTTGGTTGCCTGAGACTTACAGAACAGAGCACCTGGCAGGGCACAGTGGAGAAGTACTTTTCACAAGTTATACAGGACCGTAGTGCAGCAAATTCAGTAGAGATCTTTGTTTGGATGGTAAGTTAATGCTAATCTCGTCTCTTCATTGAAAGCTGATTTGAATCTGTTAAGCACCATGAGGTACTGGATGCTATCAAAATAATGTTTAAAGTACCATATTTTTTGCTCTATAAGACGCACCAGACCACAAGACACACTTAGTTTTTGGAGGAGGAAAACAAGAAAAAAAAATATTCTGAATCTCATAAGCCAGAACAGCAAGAGGGATCGCTGTGCAGTGAAAGCAGCAATCCCTCTTGCTGTTCTGGCTTCTGGGTAACTGCGCAGCCTGCATTTGCTCCATAAGATGCAAACATATTTCCCCTTACTTTTTAGGAGGGAAAAATGAGTCTTATAGAGGAAAAAATATGGTATCTTCAGCAAAAGTACTATTCCGAAGGGAAATGAACATTTGCTTTTGGACCGAGGGAAAACTGTAAAATAAGCTGGAAACAAAATGTGAAGTACTGATTCAAAAAGTGAGATTCCCAACGATATAAATAAAAGGGGAGAAAAATCGAAAGGTTAATTTTTATATAATTCTTTTTTTAAAAAAATCACCAAGTGCTCCCATCACTTTACACAGTCCATTAAATATGTTGAGAAACTCCTTTTGCTTTTGTTTGTTTGTAAAGTTAAGGAGCATCACATCAGAACAGGAAAGCAGAAAGCGCAGCAGGCGAAAGAAATGAGCACAACAAAGACTTTAATGGCGTTAAAATGCAATGAACTCCACAGGCTGGCATGTGGTCCACATGATTCGTTACACTATTCTAAGACTATATGCACAGAGACGGGGAATTAAAAATCTGTTTTGTACCACAAGGATTGCAAAAGTGCTCTATGTGTTGGCCTGGAACTTTTGCACGTCCATAACCAAATTCTCTCTCTCTCAAATGCTTTTCAGGGCCCCACTCTAGTTTAAAAACAACGAAAAATTTATATTATACTTCATAGATTTTACTGAAATGCTAGGATGTTCCTGATAGGTCGCTTGCTAACAAGCATTATATAAAAGGCGTTACACAAATTTGGCACATGAATACTGCACAATTCAGAGGCCTTATCTTTTCACTGCGAGGTTGTAATAGTCTCGACATAAAAGAAGAATGGAGAGGAAGAAATGGCCTTTTTGTGGTTGAAGCCAGACAGTTTATTAGAGAGTGTAAGAAAGAGGGGGCTTGCACTTTTTCAAGTCCCACGCGGGTGAATGCAGTAGTGGCACTTCTGGGGGGAAATTACACACACACACATATATAAACCACTGATCTATTCAGTGTTGTTGTCTTTCCCTCAACGGGGCTTGAGAAAGATTTCCCCAAGTGTCTCATCCTCTGTGTGAAAGTTACCAGCTTTACAACAACGTCATTTTTTCTTCTCAAGTACATACATTCTTGCCTCTTAGATCAGGCCAATTTTGCCCTCCTAGCAAAAAGCCAGCACTGAAATGCTGCACAACTTGCTATACGACAAGCCGCTTTGTGGGCTTGGTCGCAGGAACGCAAAAGGCAGCCTGACAGAGGAAGGAAGAAGAAACACAAGCAAGTTAACAGACAATATATAGAGCAAAGAAGGGTCACAGCAGGGAGGAAAGCACACGAGGGGGAAAAGAGTCCCTTTCCTTCACCCACAAATGCAAGGTGTACATCAAACAAAGTGACAGTCAAATGGATGGATCTACACGTCACCACACATCTGGCTGCTGCACTCATTTAAATGGCTGTACCACTGGGCAATCACAAATGCATGGTCTGAGTGGAAGGGGAGGGAAGGGGATAGTTAACTATAAGCAAAGTAGCTGCAACTCCAGAACATCCTTGCACAAAGCTGGCTCTGCAAGGCTCTTGCGCAACAAACACGGCTTGAGCAGCCAACATCTGTTTGTGTTAGGAACATTTAAATTGTTGCTAGCTTTTGGTGGAAGAGGAAGGAAGAGGGCTGTTGGTGGGTTGCTCTTTCTTTTTTTGCTTAGTTGACATCCTGATCCTAAACCCATTTTAAGCAGGAGCAACCTCTGTTGAATTTCAGTGTCTAAATACATTTAGGATCAGGGGACGTCTGTTTTCAGCCAAGTGAACCACACGGGGTCAATGCATTTGTTCATTTGGGGGAGGGGGAGGGGAGGAAAAATCCTACAAGAGCACTTGGGATTTTTATTTTGGTGCACTTCAAGTGGCCATTTCCCATAAGCTTTCACGTTGGAAAATGGCAGCCAGCTGATAATATGCAAACCTATTCTTGGAAAAACACTATTACAAATCTCATAAGGAAACCACTCTGGTCTCCATTAAACATCCAAAGAGCCTGTTTGGTTTATTATTCCCCATCTCCCCATCTCCTCTTCCCCTAATCTGAAGCATTAATTTATCATATCATTTCATTTACAGCTTATCGCTCATATTAGTCCATTAAAATCAGTCTTTGGGGGACAGGGAGGGCTCGCAGCTAAGCCAGTGTTGGGTTAGACAGAACTTTCCAGTCTAACCACTTCTGGACCAAGCATGTTCAAGTCTTAAGCCCTTCTGGCCATCTTTTTCCCTTCCCAAATTGGAAATATTCTCATAGAAAAAGCACTACCTTATAGTCCCTAGAACCTTTGTTAGGTCAGAACCACTTTAGGTAAAGCCTTGTTTACCACTGAGTACCGAATTTTGAAATTGCTTATTGTTGTTATCATTATTATTAGTAAACACTTGTAAGAATTCCTTATAAAGAGACACGTTCCTCTTTTAAATCCACATGCCTGATCTCCATAGGAAAAACCGTAGTTTGCTTGTGCAGTGGTTTCTTTTAGGCTTGAAACTGCAACTTTTCAAGTTTAGAAAACAGCTTTTTAAAAAACAGACTACAGCTCCCTAACCAAACTCTATTTCTGCTGCCTAGAACGGAGTTGGAATTTTAAGTGAGAGCTTTGTATGCACACTTATACAGTAGGTAAACTGCAAGACGGGGTGGTGGTAGGGAGGACTGGATTATCTGGAGAGTCAAAGGAAATTGGTTGAACCTAAAACGTCAGTAGTCAAAGAATTCTTTGTCGCAGCAAGGAGATGCTTCATTCCTCCAACGAAAGCACAAAGAGACAATAAAAAGCAAAACGAATATCATGATTTCTATCTTGGAATGTCTGCTCTTACGGAGAACAACGCGGCTTCATGTTTGTGGTCAACAAAGGAGAAAAGGGAATAAAGTGCTTCATGGCGGGGAGAATCATTAAAATAAATAGAAACATTTCATGGCAGGAAGAAAAGAAAAGTTCCGACAGGCAGTTTTGTCTCCAGCCAGATGCTTTGAGGATGCATTCCCCTCCCATTACTAGTTCCAAAGCAATTTGCACCCCAGTCAAAAGATTCCTACGAGAAGTGGCTTTAGCAGCAGAGTCCAATTCCCCCATTTATCTGTCCCTTTAATTTCACTGGTCTGTAAACCTCTTGTGGAAAGCACTGCCACACCAAAAGTGCCTTCTCCTCCAGCCGGCCAGCTACATCGCCTTCATCCCGTTGGCCGTGACGCTCTCGGTCACTCCATCGTTCACGGCGGCCGAATCATGGAGGCCAGAGTAATCCTTGAGTTCGGAGTTTGTCAGAAGCAGAGGCTGTTCCCCCTTCTTGTGCGGCAGGAGGGGCTGGCGGGTGTAATGTTCGCCGTCTGGAATGTTCTCCGGCAGGTTCTGGTTTTTGCTCTCGGGCAGGAGGAGGATACAGATGATGCAGATGAGGGTGCAGCAGGCAAAGATGACATGGTGGAGGAAGTAACCTTTCTGGTTGTGGAGCTCCATGATGGGCGCCGTGAGCATACCAAAACCTGCGCTGGCCTGGACGAGGCCAAGCCCACCACCCCTGTGGAAATGAGCATGCAGATATATATATATATTTGGGTGACAAAAATCAGTTTGGTTACAGATTTACCAGTTAGCATCATAAACGGATCAGAATTGGATGTGCACTTGCCCGTACGGCGGAGTCGCCTTCGAAACGATTCGCTTCGCTTATGCACCAACTTCTTTTTAATAAGGAAACCCAAAGCAGTTTGCAACAATTAAAACATCGCAATTAAAACACCAAGAGCAACAGTTCTACATGTTTCATAATGTATACTTCTGAAAGGTCTTTAAATGCACCTCAAAAAGCAGAAAGGTCCGACTTTGTGCTAGCAAGTTCTACAGGAATGGGTCCTTAGCTGTGTACCTTCTGCTGCTTCAGACTCCAAAATCATGCTCTCTCTCCTGGAGCATCGTAAAGTAGTTCTTTCCTCCATCCCTTCAGTAGAGAAAGGGCAATCCCACTGGCAACTTAACCAAGCTTAAACTGTGTCAAAAAATGGCAATTCGTAGCCCCAAATGATTCAGACATCTGAAGGCAGCCCTGTTTAGGGAAGCTTTTAATGTTTAATAGATTATTGTATTTTAATATTCTGTTGGAAGCCACCCAGAGTGGCTGGGGAAACCCATTCAGAGGGGCGGGGTATAAATAATAATAATAATAATAATAATAATAATAATAATAATAATAATAATAATAATAATTTAAGTTTCCTCTTGGAATAAGGAGGCTCCCCAGCCATCCAACCTTAACATTCTTCGCCTTCAATTCCTAATATAATTATTACTGTGAATGTATTTTGCCCATCTTTAGCAGGGGGGGCAGGGGGAGCACATGATGGAAGATAGCTCAGATTTTGGATTAAGCAGCTAGTCTCCTCCTCCTTCTAGGCAGGGCTGCCTTAAGCATATACAGTGCTGGGGTGCAAAGATCTGCCCAGATCTGGCTCGATTGCCCCCAAATTCGTGGCGCAGAGCTACCCGCAGCAGAAGAGCCTGTCTCAGCACTCCAACTGATGGGCGGGCTTTTCCCCTGGACTCAACTCTTGGGCCCCGGACTCTCAGCCTGGCGCTCCTGGGTGCCCCGCACCCCTAGCGCCTATAGGTAAGACGGACCTGCTCCTAGGGTTGGCAAGGGCTATACAGTGGTACCTCGAGTTAAGTACTTAATTCGTTATGGAGGTCCGTACTTAACCTGAAACTGTTCTTAACCTGAAGCACCACTTTAGCTAATGAGGTCTCCTGCTGCTGCTGCGCCGCCAGAGCATGATTTCTGTTCTCATCCTGAAGCAAAGTTCTTAACCTGAGGTACTATTTCTGGGTTAGCAGAGTCTGTAACCTGAAGCGTATGTAACCTGAAGCGTATGTAACCCGAGGTACGACTGTAAAAGTAAGAGGCACCTAAGAATGAAAATGGGTTAGACTTCGATTGGTACTCCTCAAATTTATCTGTACTTTTGAAGGAAAAAACTAAGAGTTCTGTAAGAGTTAATTTCATGTCAATTATACCCCATCATCTTACTCAGATTTTACCTGGCCATTTCAATTGTCCTAGATATTTACTATCCTTCACACACAGTTGGGGGGAAAAAATCCAGAAATATCAATTTTTATGCCCTTGAAAATCCAAATTCTGTATGCTTTGAGTAAAAATTACCCCACACAACCCAACCCTGGCCATTTAAAAAATAAGCAGAGACAATGAAGTCTTATAATTGTGAAACTAGTGTGGATATGTTGCCTAGTTTAAATTTGCAGCAATTCACCAAACACCGCTTAATAACATCAATGATGGAAAAGGAGGATACTTATGCTAGGATATAATATACAAAGGGCAACCACTCATAATTGCCCATCTGTTGCTTTCATGAGTGAGTCTACTTTCTATCTCCAGATCGCTAAAAAACTTAACTTGTGAAATTCTCTTTTGTCATCACTAGGGAGCAGGCTTTCCTCAGATTTATACAGAGCCACTTAAAAATAATGAGGAACCACAGTGATTGAAAAAGACATTTTTTTAGTTACTGTTCTTTATCATTCTCCCTCTCTAAAATTCTGAATATTTCTCTTCCCATCAGTTAGTCGTTCAGTCAGCCAACAGGGTGCCATCAGATTAAAGAACTCTCAGCTGACCAATTGGATGAATTTTAGTTGATTAATGAAATCTGCACACATTTACAGATGAAGGAATCATACTTTGTTTTCAGATGATACAAATTCCTGTCACAGCAGTCCCTATCCTGGATTCCATTCCATTCCATGTGTGAGAGGGAGGAATGCCACTTCTACAAGGGCCTGCCACCCTTGGCTTGGGTAGCTTCACATTTTTAAAAGAATATAGTGCTTAAAATTAATTAATCCAAGAGCTGGTAAAGTGCTGCATCTTATCTACAAAAAGTGCCCAGTATGAATCACTTCTCTGTCAGAAATTCGTTAGATGGCATCAGGGAAACCACTGTCTCAGGTGCAACACTGGCCATAGGCAATATGGGGACAAACTGCGTTGGCCCAGTATACCTGAAAGAGCATCTCCACCCCCATCGTTCAGCCTGGACACTGAGGTCCCTTTCTGAGGGCCTTCTGGCAGTTCCCTCACTGCGAGATGTGAGGTTACAGGGAACCAGGCAGAGGGCCTTCTCAGTATTGGCGCCCGCCCTGTGGAACGTCCTCCCATCAGATGTTGAGGAAGTAAACAACTGTCTGATTTTAGAAGACATCTGAAGGCAGCCCTCTTTAGGGAAGTTTTTAATGTTTGATGTTTTATTGTGTTTTTAGTATTCTGTTGAGAGCCGCCCAGAGTGGCTGGGGTATTTTATTATTATTATTATTATTATTATTATTATTATTATTATGATGCTCATCTTGACCTTGCAGTACAGTTGTATAGATTAAAAGATAAACTTTGTCAAAAGCTCTGAATATGCTAACAGGTTCTCTCTAAATGCTAACTGTTATTTTTTCCCTAGCTTTTTCCTCCGATTAATCAACTAAAAACTGGAGACCTAACACTGAAATACCATCCAATCAGGAGCGGCGGCTGCTTACCAGGATAGTGCAGGGGCGTTGCAGGGTGATGGTAAGGCAGGGCTATGCAAAGCCAACCCAACGCTCCTGCTGGCACACCCAAGCAGGCCCAACCTCACCATTATCTATGCCACCACCTCCTGTTACCGCAGATGGCAGCAACACCATTGTTGGGAGAGTGGAGGCATGGCACTGCCCCCCCCCGCCCCCCCCCCACCAGCCAATCCTGCCAAGAGAAACTTCAGTGCTCAGAAATCAGACCCACAAACATCATACCACCCTTCTTTTCTGCAAGAAGAGCATTTCAAGTCTACTTCATTTTTTATTTTATTTTTTGCTGTGGGCTCAGACTTCTGATAGAGCCGTAAGACTGCTTAGTCCTGCACGCTTTGCAAATCCCTATGGATATAAAAATTGCATCCAGATTTATTTTACACTATCCTGTTCTTGTCTGTCCTGGTCCCAGTTAGGAGAGTCCAGCCATGAATGGCTAACCAATGCAGATTCAGAGAGCTGCTGTTCCACTGGCATACACAGATGTAAGCACTGTGCTACTGCTAGTACGAAGGACTTGCGTTTAGCAAAGCCTTCATCACAAGCACTTGGTCCCTGCAGTGAGTCCAAATAGCGGCCCCCAGAATGAGCTGCCAATGTAAATAAATTATGTCACTGTTTGATGCAGATGACTGGAGGCCTTTGCATAAATATAGCAGGTTGTGCCAGCGCTGAACAGAGCAGGCCTCTTCCATCTTTTCATTCACCATCTGGCTGCGGTGGATGAAGGCTGCGTATGCCTTCGCCTCCCTTGGCCAGCCCCCAGAAGTGATGTACAATGGCACAGTACACATCTGTACATGGGCTGCACCTGCTTCGCAGGACTGGAGTCCTGAGAAACCTTCTCCTCTTTACTTACAAAGGGGTGGGGAGCATTTTAGAGCACACCCCCAATCTCTTGCTAGCTGCCTTGGCTCATTCACATCCTTATCTCTATTTCAAATGCTCAGGCTGTGAGTGACACTGCTTAGGTAGCCAAAATACCGCCACCATTTTGCCAACTTGCGTCCCTGCTACTCATCGTTCGCTCTTCCCAAAATTACGGTAACCTGTTCTATAAAAAAACCCTCTCTTGTTCCATTTTGTAGCAGCAAGAACACACACAGCTGTTTCGTCAACAAGTTTACTGTGGCAGGGTTAGGAGTTTCATTTTGTTAAGTGCCCGAAAGAAGCTTTACAAATGAACTCCTTGGCATAAATAATTAGAAGTCTTCAATGACGCCTAAAGTACTTGGCAGCATGGGACCAGAGGAACCAACCAAAACTAAGGCATCAGCATACTAAATGCTGTTATATCAAGGAGCCTCCATTCTGCAGCTCTCAGTGTTGTAGCTTTTGGGAGACAAAACACACTCTGGATGCTTGAATTTGGAGCTGTCCACAACCAGATTTTTGCTTGTGACAAAGGAAGTAGAAGTTCCTATAAATGATATTGACTGACCTCCGTCCTTTACATTTTTCTTTTTGTTCTTGCTTTATTTGAAAAGACTATGTGTGCTGGTAAGATTTCTATTAGTTTCATCTTGAGCTACGACACTCTTAAAAATCCAACTGAGTTGATGCACAAAATTAACCTAAAGGTCAATAATGTATTTTTGTAAGAACAACTTAATTTAATACAGAGAAAAAAAATCTACTTATTTATTAATATATCACCCTTTTCTTATTAGAGTTCAAGGTGGCAAGCAACAGAAATGAAACAAAAGCAAGTGAATTAATTTATGTTTTTACTGATGTAGTGCTTTTTTCTCATATTCAGAGCAATTCACAATCTCGACAATCCTTGCAGCAATTTTAGAAGGCTGAACAGTACTATTATTACTGCCGCTGTACAGTCGTACCTTGGAAGTCAAACGGAATCCATTCTGGAAGTCCGTTCGACTTCCAAAATGTTTGGAAACCAAAGTGTGGCTTTTGACTGGCTGCAGGAAGCTCCCTTCCAATGCTACAATTCTATGATTCCATGACCATGCCGTGCTCAGCGGCTTGCTTTTCTAGTGATCTAACCAAAAATATACAAACACACCTTTATTTTTTTATTATTTTAAAACAGAATCCCAACATGCATCCAAAGAGCTCAGGGCACAAAGTCCATTTGCCTTTGCATCCTCATATCAACCCTGGGATAGGAGGGTAGCAACTGGCCCAAATATTTCCTACTCAGCTGTGCATCCTGAAAACAGAAAACAGCACATGGGGATATATCTTTCTTTCTTTTTTAAAGCTCTTTTTGTCCCATGTTGCAGTACTGATGGAACCTTCCCTGCAAAAGCTACCATTTACTACTAATTGGGGAGGGTTTAATGTATCATTTAATGGAGTTGGTTCCAAAGTGTCCATCCCCCAAAACTACCCCAAAAAGGTACCAGTGGACTGCCTTGTGCAAAAACAAGAGACCTCAGAAGGTCTCCTCAAGCTTGAGTGAGCTTTTCATGGCCATACCTGATAACCGTTGGTGTGATTTCCGCACAGAAGAAAACGCTGAGACTTCCTACTGCGTGGGATGAAAACATACCAACGATGGAAAACGCTGTAGAGAATTTGTCCTTTACAGTGTCGCTCATACCTACGAGACACATGCAAAAAAAAAGCTTAATCTCCATCCCATTCATGATCAATAGGTAGTAGCCTTTTAAAGCTGCTCCCCTCCACCAAACACTATTATTATGTCCAAATAAAACCAGCCATTTAGTTACAGTATTAGTTTTGGTTATAGCTCTCCCATCACTGGCTGGTCTCAGGGCAGTTTACAAAAGTATGTCAGTATAAGACAGATATGGTTCTAGCCAATGCTAGTCCTGCTCAAAGCAGGCTCACTGAAGTTAAGGAATATGACTTAGTTTTATTAGTTTCCGTAAGTCTGTTCTGAGTAGGACAAGCACTGGACAAGCACCCATGCAAATTCCAACAAAATCACTGTCTAAAAACACAAAACTAACCAATGGCAAAACGAAACAGCAGCACAGAACAACAATGCAGGAGACAGTAATGCAGAGAACAGGTTCAGCTATTATACTAGTGGTTCCCTATGTGAACCTTTTCACCATTTCACATAAGTAAACTGTAGTCATTCATTCCTATTGAGAAGGGTAAAGTGCCATGTTTTTGGACACTGTTGAAGGGAAGGCAAAACCTGCCTTCCACTGGATGACCTACCCCTCCCCAAGGATGGAGAACGGCAGGAGAAATGTTTTCCTTGGTGTAGCTTTGTTTATATTATATTCAATTTTCCTTAGCCAACTGAAGCACAGCCACAATTACAGATGCTTGAGGAAGCCAGTGTTTTTCTAAACCTGCACCAACCAGTCTAATGTGTGGCTCAGAACTTGGCTATGCACCAGACTTTACCAATGTTCCAGTGCAGTTCTCAACTTATAAAATGTATCTAAATGGTTTAGACATGCATATTTTGAGAGAAAACATGCCTAAAACTAAATATTTATATATGAATGTAATTTTGGGGCAATTTTAACAGGTTTTTGTTTTTTGCAAATTAATGT
The DNA here is from genome assembly GCF_964106915.1 of Podarcis gaigeae. Lineage (NCBI taxonomy): Eukaryota > Metazoa > Chordata > Lepidosauria > Squamata > Lacertidae > Podarcis > Podarcis gaigeae. The sequence continues at coordinate 65,363,151 of NC_139683.1, read as the reverse complement.
AAAATGGACATATGTGTGAACACAGACTGGAAATAGACAGATTCATTCCTATCCACCACTTAAGACCCGTGTAAGAATACTACTGGCCTATATAGAAGCATGTGGAAGGCTGGTTCAAACAACCATGTTCATTACTTGATATCTGCACACTGGCTATGTGTGCAAATCTGCTATCACAGATTTTAAAAAACACCCAAGACACTTTTTTTTTTTTTGCATTTTCTTCTGTAACCTCAAAACATACTATTTTTCAATGAATGAATTTTACATTATTTCCTAACAGTTTCGATTGTCATTGTTAGTGAGGTGCCTCCAGTTCTCTAAATATGGGATTGCTAGCTTCAGACATTCAGCTGGGGGGGGGGGGCGAGGAAAGAAGTGTGTGAGCCTGAGGTGCAGATGCATTGTGGTTGGGAGGGAAGTAATGTCAGCATATCGTGGCTCAACAAAAATAAATCACATTCGAAAATGGACTTGAAAACTATACCTGAGTCTGGAAGTTGACTGTATTTTCCTATCACTGGATTCAGAAGCACAAATGTATTAAAATAAGAGAGAGAAAAAGAAAACGGACCATCAAGAATATGCATAGAAAAACATGACAATTAAATGCCAGTTATTTAAAAAGTAAAAAGCAAATCACACCATAAAATAGCCCCTTTCCCCACCCAACATGACAGGACATGCAATTTTCTGTCCGATTCCCAATGGAAAGATTGAATTCTAATGAGAGATAACAACAATGGAAGGCACACTACTGAAGCTTTCTAGGCCTGAAATTAGTGCAGAAACCAAACAAAGGCCTTTATGCTGATAATGAAGGGAGAATTTTAAAAAGAGTCAAAATTAGCTGTAATTCTCAGAGGGGGTTCTTTAGAAAGCAAAACCCTGAATCTTTCCCCCTCCCACTAAGTTGTCTGTGCCAAAGCTCAACCATGAGTGAACAGATTGAAACACTATTCACCAGCTATTTAAGTGTGTGCGCACATCCAGTATGAACAATGAATGGAACTTTAATTTTTGCATAAGCCACAGGAACTCTGAAAACTTTTACATAACAGAATTTCAAAGGTTCCCACTTGGAAGTCATACTGTAAATCTCAGGATTCGAAACTTTGTGGTGATCATAAACTGAGATCCTCCTCTCCATGCCTTTCCCTCCATTTTCGGCATGTTTGAGCAATTTCCATATGAACTGCTAATATACACAATGAGCAGATAAAAGACTTGGAAGCAGGGGTGGGGAATCTCTGGGGCTCCAGGTGTTGCTGAACGATGATCTCTGACCATTGGTCGTGCCAGAGGGGATGCTGGGAGCAGAGTCCAACAACATATGGAGGGCCACAGGTTCCCCATCGCTGCTTTTAGCTTTTAGATGTCTTTTAGCCTGTATGTGTACTGCATAAGCTAATCATGTAAAGAGCTGTGCTTAGGAAAATGCATTCGACACTATAGGAAGCTCCATGAGACATGCAGTCATTTGGAAAGACCTGCCTCATCCACAAGTATCATGCAATCAGATTTCTCTTGAACAGGCGCTAAAGGGAACTTCCATAAGGCACAGTTGATGCACTTTTAGCATCTGAAAGGGAGAGAGTGCTAGGCTAAAAGTAGGGAACATAGTAAAAGTAGTCTGGTAGTAGTTTGCCCCCAGTGGTGCTTTATGTACTCTGGGAAGAGAAATTGCCTCTGCATCCAATCCTTATGGGTGGCATTCAAATGGCCCAGGGGTGTTCTCCCTTCCTATAGCTGGTTGATGCAACCTACTCCTGCAGCAGCAGAATCCTCAGAACTTGGGAGAGCTCTACTTGCAGTGCTGGAAAAAAGGCACACCAGCCAACCTTCTCTTCTCTGTGCAACCCTTAAAACTTTTAACTTTAAAGAATTGGACTCCTTTTCCTACACTGACTCTGCCCAGTCTAGAGTGTGCAGACCTTTGTAGAAACAAAGGTCAATTTTGTGGTTCATGTTCAACCACAATACACGTTCCATAGAATCACAGAATGCAAGAATCTTTTGCCTAACCTGGGGCTTGAACTTATGACCCTTAGATTAAGAGTCTCAACCAACTGAGCTATCCCAGCTTCTTATGACTATGTTTGAATGTGAATGAGCAGGTGCTGGCGCATGCTGCTCCAAAGTCCTCACTCTGCTCCTCCCTGCACCAGAAGCAACAAAACATTCAAATTCAGGCTTGCAGTTCATTCCCCCCAAAGAAACAATGAGTGGAAAGTCAAGAGCACTGTTTCAGATCACATGGCAAACCAAGGGTTTTGTTTGTTGGTTCCAACATGCTGAGGAGCAAGAGTGCAGCCAAGTGGGGACTTCTATGCACCGAGCACTAGTAATGCATTCATTTGTATTAAACCACTGTAAACATTAACTATGGCTTTAATTTGATATGTGAATACAGTCAAACTGTGCAGTTCAAATGTAGAGAGCGATGGCCTTGAATCAAAGGAGAAAAGGTTCTAGGATGCTTGCACTGAAGTTAATCAATACCAATAATCTATTGGATTGCCAGATAGTAATTTGCTTTAAAAAAGAAACCACTCAAACAAACCTGATGAACTCTGAGCTTTGTCAATATGAATGTATTTGCAATAGGAAGCAAGCAAAGAAAATGGAACAATGTAAAGGCCCTTGCTATAGCCATTAGTTTTATTGGAAGAAGGATGAGTCAGTACGATATCTGCACCCCAAGGTGCTGGATTTTCTAGTGCCAGTTACCGCATGACACTTTTTCATCACACAGACAGTTTCTTCAGCAATACTGGATGCTCAGAGTTCCAGGACTGAGTAAACGCTAAATGAAATAGGCGAGAATCACATGGCAAATCAGTGCTAAAAAATTAAAACGGAGAGGAGGACGATCAACTGCAATGAAAAAGCTGGAATGTGGACAAACCAACCCTAAGGGGGGGAAAGGAACAAAGGGCCAACATGTATTTTTGTTTTCATTGTTCCCTGTTTAGGACTTCACTCTCTCCAAATCAGATTGGCACAGCTAGGTTTGGGGGTTTTTAAAAATACTTCCCTACAAGTGAATTCCCCACCTACAGCTGAGAATAGCAGCAGGCTTGAAACCTTGTACAAATCAGAAACACAGTACTTTGCAAAGTGAACCCAAGGCACACAGAAGGGATGTGGTAATTGGATGCCTGCACTCACAGTTGAGAAGACCTAGTTGTAAAAGTGAAGCCAGAGCAGTGAGGATCATGAAGAGCAGCAATCCCCCTCTTCGCCCAAGGAATCCGACCACAGGGCACATGGCTAGGCAGGATGCCAGCGTTATCCCTGCCATGGTATAGTAGTCCGCATAGAAATTGTTGGTGAGTGACATCTTATCTTCGTGACCCATCATACTCTTTGCAAAGCAGTGGTGTATCCCATAGCCAGTCAGCCTTTGGGAGACAAAACACAAGGATGAACAGAAGAGTTTGGATTTGGATTTGATATCCTGCTTTATCACTACCCGAAGGAGTCTCGAAGCGGCTAACATTCTCCTTTCCCTTCCTCCCCCACAACAAACACTCTGTGAGGTGAGACTTCAGAGAAGTGCGACTAGCCCAAGGTCACCCAGCAGCTGCATGTGGAGGAGCGGGGAATCAAACCTGGTTCACCAGATTATGAGTCTACCGCTCTTAGATAATGACATACAACTCAAAGCTGGAATGCAGGGAGGGGAAAAGACTTAGGTTAGTCCCAAATGCTTTGCTCTTACAAAAAGTAGAGGGAGAAAATCTGAATTCCACATCAATTTATTTTATTGTTAGGGATGCGGGTGGTGCTGTGGTCTAAACCACAGAGCCTAGGGCTTGCTGATCGGAAGGTTGGCTGTTTGAATCCCTGTGACAGGGTGAGCTGCCGTTGTTCAGTCCCAGCTCCTTCCCACCTAGCAGTTCAAAAGCACATCAAGTGCAAGTAGATAAATAGGTACTGCTCTGGCGGGAACGTAAATGGTGTTTCCTTGCGCTGCTCTGGTTTGCCAGAAGCAGCTTAGTCATGCTGGCCACATGACCCAGAAGCTGTCTGTGGACAAATGCTGTCTCCCTCAGCCTATAAAGCGAGATGAGCACGCAACCCCAGAGTTGTCCGCGACTGGACCTAACAGTCAGGGGTACCTTTACCTTTACCTTATTTTATTGTTACATTTATCAGTCATCTGATAAACATGGTTCTTCCTCCCATTTGCTCTAGATGCCAGTGTCAGATTTAAGGACATATGGTTAGGGCAGCTGCAATATCAACTAGCAACCACTGATGAGAGAGCTAGGGTGATATCACCTTTTGTGTTCTATACAACATCAAATGTACCATTGGTACTAGGTTAAATATTAATCAGGGCTGTGAAATGTTATGCTTCACAATTATGTGACCTGTACATGGTATACAAATTTATTTTATACATAATTGCTTGATTTTGCACAGCTTATCCAGTCTTACTAGTTTGGTGCAAAGGACAAGGAACTATGTAAGATATTGAAGCCATGTCCTCTGAAAACAAGAAATCCTAGACCTGTTCTTCAGCAATATTTCACTGGACATTGACTATATCACCGTGAAGCCAGTCTTCAACGAAATAGGGGAAGGCACCCGCATTTAAAAAAGCAAGCAGAGACTCAACACACAGTGTCCAATACAGTTCATTTTCTGCACTTGCATGAGACTGCAGAATACATACAACCCTGAGTGTAAGCCAGGGCTGGCCCTACCATGAGGCAGAGTGGGACAGCTGTCTCAGGTGGCAAATCCTGAGTCGTGGAAAGTGGCTAGAAAGGTGTACCACGTGGTCTGCCCTGCAGCCCCTAAGCTAGTTTACTGCTGTAGCATGGGAATTTTAATCTTTATTTCAAAATGTTTTGCTCCAGTTGCAGGTGACAAAGACTTCTGGCAAACCTGAATGCTTTCAGTCATGGTGAACATTTCCTACAGATGTCTTCACTTTTAACAAGAAGATCTGGATGTTTTGTACTTCCTCCCTCTGCCCCCTTGAGACATCCATTGATTTTTTGTATCATGCTCTGTTCACCTTAACAGCACTGCATGTACGGTGTTTTTCACACACAAAAAATTGCTTTGTGATACTTGCTAACAAATAACACAAACCGCCAGAAAATGCACTGGAAAAAGCCCCAGTGTGAATCTGCCATAACACCCCTCCTGTTGCCTCTCCACCACGAAGCAGTATTGGAAACATGTAACCTGGAGACAGTGGGAGGGTGGATTGAACCCTCCCGCAAAGCTGCTTTCCCCCCAATTAGAGTTGTATTCCAGTGTTCCCACCACAAACATGGAACAGTGGGAGAAAGCAGTTGGTGGAGAGGGAGTTGGAAAGCAAAAACAGAAGGCAGGGAAAGGGCTTCTTCTAAACAGTTGCAAAACATCCCATTCCAATGAAGAGGTGGCGACAACTGCAGGTGTTAACATTCAGTTCTCTTTTGAGTCTGATCCAAGGGCGAACTAACCACTTGGGAGAATGAAGAGCAACCAGATTTTCACTTCCAGAGCTCAAATCCAAGACAGTAGGGGGTACCCAATTTTAGCCATACTCCAAGAAGATCCATAGAAGTGAGTAAGTCCACTGATTTCAATAGGTCTACTCTAAGTTGGAGATCACCCCACTGGGCTTGTGTGCTAAAAGGTAGAGCATTCTTCACCTTTTCCTCATTGCCCCATGGACACCAATATGTTACACACTGTACAGGAATATGGCTGTACTTACGAATTAACACACAGCACAACAATGTTTTTCCACAGGTTCCTGGTTCCCACCACTTTAACAATGCAGACCTTCTTCGGCCTCCTGCCAAGTTCTCTCTCCAATTCTGAAACAAAAGTAACAATTGACTTTTTCAGGGGGGAAATAATCATTAATTTTGAAATGAGGCAGAGCAACCCAGCAATATGGATTCTCCATCACTTCCTTCCAAGTTCCATAATACGGTGAACTCTATTCGAGTTCTTATAGACCTCTCAGGTCTGGCGATTGTGCAATATAAAGAGTTTGGTATGTCTCATTTAATCTTGATCCGATGACTGCACTCTTAGTTAATTGTACCCCCCTATGTCTCATAGCTACAGTCTCACAGAACTTGAGGATTAGATGCTCTTTCTCTCATTATATTTTGCACGGGCATGTAGGCATGTGTAAGAATTGAAAATAAGTCAGGAATTAAGAACTAGGGTACGCTTGTAAATACCCAGTTGCTTTGTTGTACGTTTAGAACTCTCCAGGAGACAATTTTGTATCCTCCCCTGACTTTAAGGGCTTCTGTATGAGAGAGAAGGTAGACAAGTGTTTTGTTTTGGTTGTTCGGGCTGGCAATTTTCTACCTGCAAGCCTCTTCTCTGCCTGACTCCAGCTTCAGTTGACTCCCAACAGTGCTTTGTCTGGTCTTTTACTCTGATGGCTATTGTGTCTGACCACCAATATGTGGACAGCTTGCAGGATCCCCTTTTAATGGTCTTTACCCAAATACCCAAAGACCAGTATGGACTTTTGAGTAACGCTCAGTACTCCAATCATATTAGTCCTTTCTAAAGGCCGCTGATCAGTGCAAATATATCAGTGACATTCACTTTGAGCACTGCTAACTGCCAGAGGTGTTTCCTTCCCTAGTAACTGTAACCAAGGTGTTTTTTTGCCAGACCCACCTACATTATAACCTTCACAAGAGGCCTGACCAGATGCAATTTCATCTCGGGTTTCATCTCAAGTAGAGATATTTAAGCAGAAATCTTAACCTATTCACAATACATTCTCAACACCTGTGCTTTTACCTTAAGCAATAATACACAATTTGCAGTGGGGAATACAAGTTTGTGGATGGGCAGGCAGACCTGACTCAGTTAAGAGACATGTAACTGCTCATCCCCTTTCACTGTGGTGAAAAGAAATGACATTCTTATCCCATAAAATATAGATAGGAAAACACCTGAAACAGTGTGATTTCCCCCCTGTGCAGTGACTTACATAGGAGTAAAAGGAACCAGAGCCTGATTTTATCTTTTCAAATTATTTTTAGAAAGTCCAATGGAATAGGACTTTTTTTTTTGAGGGGGTATTTCCCCCCCCCCTATCTTGAAATGCAGATGTTTCATAAATTCTCCTAGGATCCCTTTGTGTAACTCAGCTTTCCCCAGCCTAGTGCCTTCCAGGTGTTTTGGACTACAAGTCCGATCAGTCATGTTGGCTGAGGCTGATAGGAGTTGTAGTCCAACTACATCTGGGGTGGGGGGAATACCAGGTTGGGGGAATTTAATTTAAAGCACCTTAGCAAATGGATGCCCAATATTTGTCTTCAGCTTCTATCTTGGGTTTATTATTATTTACAGTAACTCAGATTGTTTAATATATGAAAAGTGATTTGCAAGTTGGGGAAGGCTGGTGTAACCAGAGTTCTTTTGCACTATATTAAAATTAGCATGCCTAGGATTTGCCATTATTGCCCTAAGTCTGATACAACTGCAAAGTCAGCTTAACACCATGCCCTTACACAGAAACATAACCCCAAAGCTTATTAACTGATTGGTCCTGTGAAATACATTGCTTTATGGTCCCTGTGCATTTTTTTCCCTTGACATTTGTAACACGTAGGAAGACGAGTCTCTCCCAGAGTAAATTAGTCAAATTCCACTACCCCACTACAAACACAGGAAATTCTATTTGACATTTTCCCTTCACGTGATGTGAGGAAAAGCCCCAAAGGGGAAAAAAGATGTTTTACTCATCTTCTTGCAAACTTTATTGGAGGCTTTCCTGTACACTGCAGGCATCATTCTCTGTAACCTCACAAATTCGAGGACGCAGCTGGAAAACTATCATACAGATAAACCATACCATTTGCTACAAAATAAGAAGTTCCAAACAGCATAGGAGTCATCAGTACACACATGCACCTATTCTTTTTCTTTACTGCTGTGGAAGTGTAGGGCAAAGCAAGCTCATTTTATAAGCATACAAGCAACCTTCCCTGTTACCCTCAAAGGGTTGCATCCAGAATTTCTATGAGTAAGTAGGAGGTGCCGGAACAGAGTTTGTAGAAGAGTTATCTTAAAAACACGCAAACATATTGTGGGAGACTACAGGAGGAGGATGTTCTCATAACCAGAGTGTAAAACAATGGCAGGCATAGGGGCAAAATAATAAGATCAGGATTCTTGGGTATGTTGCCTGTGTTGCTATTATATTATCTGTTTGTTACATTTACACTGCTTTGCTTCATTGTGGGGCTCAGGACAACATACAGGGGTTTCCACCAACAGTCTTCTATCCAGGCACTGACCAGACCTAAAGGTAAAGGTAAAGGACCCCTGGATGGTTAAATCCAGTCAAAGGCGACTATGGGGTTGCGGTGCTCATGTCACTTTCAGGCAGAGGGAGCTGGCGTTTGTTCACAGGCAACTTTCCGGGTCATGTGGCCAGTATGACTAAACCGCTTCTGGCACAACGGAACACCGTGATGGAAACCAGAGCGCATGGAAATACCATTTACCTTCCCGCCACAGCAGTACCTATTTATTTACTTGCACTGGCATGCTTTCGAACTGCTAGGTTGGCAGGAGCTGGGACAGAGCAACGGGAGCTCACCCTGTTGCAGGGATTCGAACTGCCAACCTTCTGATCGGCAACCCCAAGAGGCTCAGTGGGTTTAGAACACAGCACCACCCACACCCCAGACTTAGACTTGCTTAGTTTCGGCAAGACTGTTCCATCATGGAGGCTCAGGCCATGCAGTACAGTAGATTCATTCTACTAGTACAATGGAGGTCTTATCATCAACATAAACAAAGAAGTGCATCTCTAATTGTCAAGCACACCTCATCAGATTCCTTCCACTGTTTAAGGCCTTGTAAACATAAAATAAAAAATTCAGCTGAGTCTTAGAGGAGTCACCACTGGATTTCTCATGATCGACTGCTGTTAAGGCATAGCTAGGTATGATTATATTAGCAAAACAACCAAGCAAACTGGAATTGCAGAAGGGGAGGTTGTTTTAAAAAAAGACCTGCTTTTAAATTTATAATGTTTTAAACAACCCCACTTCCAGTGCAATTTGTTAATTGTTCTATTATTTTCCTTTTTGGAGATGTTTGACATTACATATCACCTGGCAAGGCTCATCAAAAGCTTAAAACCTGTGCCTTAAGATGTGTTGTACCTATATCCAGTGTTGTTGTTTTCTGGGGGGGTACGCATGCTCCTAAACATTTTGTGAATCTAAGTTTGGCCTCATTGAGGGACAGTATTTCAATATGAGTAGCAAAATGAGAGTACCCCCTTTTTAAGAAAAAAAAGCACTGCCTATATCCATTAATTTATCCATTTCACAACCAAACTTGTACAATTGGAAGAGCTCCAGAAGTTGAATGGTTCAGGAGGATAGCTTCACTGTTAAAGAGTCGTGCATAGAACTCTTCTTATATTGTAGTTTGCCTGCATTTGAGACACTGGTCTTGTGCTGTCACAAGTCAAGGAGGCAAAATTCAGAGCCCTAGCCTCTACAAAGGTTTAGAGCCCTAGCTTTACCTAGACTGATGCTAAAATGTATTTTATATGTGCTGAATTGCATAAGAACATTAGAAGAACCCGCTGGATCCCACAGTGGACAATCAGATGCCAATGGGAAACCTGCCAGCAAAACCTGAGACATCAGCGCTCTCACCTGTGATTGCAGAAACTGGTATTCCATAGCATCTGCTCTCAGAGACAGTATGCATCCATTGGTTAAAGAATGAACAATTAATGAGCATGCCTCCATTATATCTACATGAACTATGGACACACCTTATTGGCTGCCTAACCCATTCTACCTGCCTCTTTTCAATATTTATTCAGCAAGCTGCTCTGAAGGTTGCTTACACACCAATATCATTTTCTAAGTTATTTCCAGTCTGCTTCTTGGAATGTTAGCAGTGTCTTGCCAGATCAGATTCTCGTTTGGAGGTAAGAACAGGCAGGTATTGCAAGAGCCAGCAGGTGAGGAATTCCTACAGTGCCTCTGATATTATAAACATCACAATCTGCAGGGAAAGTATCCGTCGATGCCAGTGGGACTGAAACCGAAGGCAATTTTACGGAGCACAGATGAAAAATATATCAACAAAGGGCACATCAATGTAGCCAGAGAGGCAGCTTGTTCAAAAAGATGCCCACAGCCCTCTCCTGTGCACATGTGTTTGTGCATAGAGGATGTATCAGTTGATCAGACAATTCAGCCTTAGAGGGAAAAGAGGAACCACTGTATACCCCCTACTTTGCCAAGCAGCCTGATTGCTGAACTGTTACTTCTTCTTATTGCAGGTAAGGGATCAAATATTTGAGTGCTCCCTATATAGAAAACATCCCCTCCATAGCAAGCGATGGAACAAATTTCCAGCCTAGCATTATCCCTGGCACATAAGGGTATTTTCATGTAACTCTAATTTCATTACATTTCCATCTGCATGTGCAGGATACGTCCTTTGACACGGGGGAGCTTTCAATCATTTGATCCCTACCTCCGGTGCAGCCTGAAGAGATACAGCTGATTCACAAACGAATCAAGTGAGGCTGCTGATCATGAAGCCTGGGTTTGAGGGTGAGCTCCTCTAGGGCTTTTGTAGAACTTCTGTAATCTTGCAGCCTGGAGAACATGGGCTTTATACATTACCTCCAGCCTGGCTGCTTCCCTCATCCCCAATCTGGAACGCCCTGATAGCAAAGCCATTAGCGCTCTGTGACGGGTTGTCCTGTTCGTCACTTCCTGGCATGAGGAACCATTTCTGGCCTGTGATAGGGAGCCAACCAAACAGGTCAATGGAGCTTGGTCAAATAAGTGAGGGAGAGGTGTCAGCAAAGGCTTAGCAGCATTGTCACAGCCTGCCAGAAAACAATAGAAGCAACATGCACATTCCTACCTAAGCCATGTTCATCTAGGCCACTTTGTTTTGCCTCCCCCTCCAACTCATTGCATCCAGTCCCACGGGCCATAGGACATCCAAGCACACAAACTATGTTGACACCCTGCTAGTTCCTTGGATTGCAAGGCTGTGAGCTGAGTCATCCTTATCTTATCTTCTCTCTACCAAGCTACTGTGACTTACTCAGTTTCTCTCTACAACCACAAAGGCTAAGAACTTATTTAAAATTATCTGGATTCTAGGAAGTTATTTATGGACTCAAATAATCACATGAAGGCATGTGATGTGCTGCCATCTCTGGAACAAAATGGGCCCAGCCAGTATTTAGATGGGAGCTCACCCAGGAACACCCAAAATACCACTTTGAGTGCCCTGGCAGGAAGGGCTGAGTACAAATGTAACCGATAAGCAAAACAAACAGGTGCTGTTGAGGGTAGCAGCTTACTTAAGTTCTGCCACCGATCCAACATTTCAGCTGCATTATCCAAGTCTACCACATCAGACCAATTGACAATTCGCACAATCACTTTCAGTGAGGTGAGTTGTGGGCTATTACAGACCATTTAAGGGTTGCAACATTAACACATGGTAGCTCAATTCATAGCCGTACCCAAAATATGAGTGAATTGTTTGTGGTGGGAGTTTTACTCTCAAAGCCACCTCACTGTGGCTAAACTACAATGCAGAACAAGTCATCATACCAATGAGGGCAGTAGAAATTGGCTCAAAATTTGATAAAAATGTGTCAGAAGCTGTTTGGGGTGTGTAAGGTTGTTTTGTAAGAGAAGCTAAAGGGGTACACATTTCTGCTTCGGAAAAGATGGTGCTTGATCAATTTGCACTAGTGAATATGCAGTACTCTTCAGTTTAACACACCATTTGGGAGCTGAAGGTGAGCTCAATAGTGAGTCAAGTGATTACTTATTAAATTGCTGAAGTGTAAAGAATATAGAATGATTTGCAATTATGCATTTTTTTTCCTGCATTGAAGTCATCGTTTTCTTCCCATCCTTTTGTGGGCAAGCACTTTCCCCCTCCATTATATTACATTTCTACTTCGTACATTGAACAGAAATGTTATTTCCTATTTTCTAAGCGATGCACTGCCATCTACATTTAAGTCAGCATGTGCTTTCAGCGATTAGTCATTGTCCTCTCCTCATATGAGATGGTGCAGTACTCACTTTAGCAAACTTGGGGGTGGTTGGGGGGGGGAATCCAATATGCTTGTTGCCCATTGCACTACTATGTTCACCTCTCATGCCTCCCCCCACCCTGCCAATAAATTCCTACAGCAGTGCAGAAAGGAAAATGCTTAATATATGGGGTTATTGAGATGGTCTAATACATTGGAGGTGAAAGGAAAGAACAAGCACTATTGGCTTCAGTAAGAATACAGAAACAGATGTGTCCTGTTTCCTAACAGTAACTCAAAAAAATAATAATTGCAACTAGCAACATAGAAGCATATATCTGGGATGCTTTGCATTCCTGTAGAAGAAGATTAAGCACAAAGAACTGAGAAGTGAGCCAATCTTCCTGTAGGTGGGAGTTAACAGGCCTGGCTTCCTTAGGCAGTCCTGTATTGGAAAGCTTTTAATGTTTGATGTTTTATTGTGTTTCTAATATTCTGTTGGGTGCCACACAGAGTGGCTGGGGCAACCCAGTCAGATGAGAAGCATTAAATAAAAAAATAGTAGTAGTAACAACAACAACAACAGCAACAATGTAAAATCAAGGAAAATGTCACCAGGATAGGGGAAGCAGATCCCTCTTATTCAGAAATGATACCTTATCTCTAAAGCAGAACTTCAGAGGAGGGATCAAACCATTATTTCCCTTACTCCTTTGTATTTGTTGTGTGGACATTCTGAAGTCAAACTGCAGAAAAGCCTAAACTTCCAATGAAATCATGAGAACGCATTCTTAAGCTAGAGTGAAATAAGTTAACTTCCCAAAAGCAAAGCAAGCCAAAGATCATAATATTTCACTCTGTTGAAGTCCAAAGGTTCTATTAGGTAGCATAGAAACCGTTCATATCTTTGTATTTTCATAGCCTGTCCCAGGGACAAACACTCACCGGGCAATACTCCTTTGATATCACATTCCGTGCTTGTCCTGTCCTTGTGAGTGATGTGAAGGATGAGCTTCTTTGCAGCTTCGAACTGTTGGGTGGCCATCAGCCACCGAAGGGATTCTGGGAAAACACTTTAGAGATGAAAAAAAATGTGTTAGTGGAGGCTTACAAAGAACTAAAGCAAGCAGGAACTAAAGCAAGGTTGGGGAACCTATGTTCCTCCAGTTGTTGTTGGACTCCAACACCCATCAGCTCCAGTTAGCAGTGTCAGCGGTCTGGGTGATGTGGGTTGTAGTCCAATAAGGAGGACCACCCCTAAGCTAAACTGTATATCCAACTAGTGATGCCTCTGCTAGTACAATAATGAAGCTGATATGGACATTTCCTGCATGAAATCAGACACTCTCAGGGAAGTTTGCTGTACTTTAAGTCAAGGAACCAATATGTGAGCTTCAATGCATGTGGCATCAGAACCAGTTCCAATGCTGAGAGTGCTTTTGGCATTATTCACGTGGGGAAGAATAAGTAACCAGTGTAGATTTTTCAGACCAAAGTGGTGAGACAGATGCCACCAAAGAGGTAGGAATATCAGTGGCCATGATTTACACCACAGACAAAACTCTCTTTCCCCAAGAGAGCCCTGGGAACTCTAGGCTGGGAGTGGAGGAAGAGGAATAGCTAACCAAGTTTTGAAGCGCCTTGACCAAAACCAATAACACCCAGGATTCTTGGGTTTGGGGGACATCACAATAGTTAGATTGGCATAAAACCAAAATAAATATGTAGATGTGGCCAGTGTGTATTCTAAAATTGTCTCCATAGATCTCCTATGCTGAAATACCCACTGCTTGGACAGTGTGCGTTTGCAAAATCTCTATGTGCAGCCACACACCTGCATCCAGAAATGACAAAATAAATAAATAAATAAAATCCATCCTTATCCATGGAGACTTTTTGCCTTTATAGACTGATGCCAGAATACTTTATTTGGCCAGTCTTACACCCCTGTAAGTCATTTTTATCTTTCTTGACCTCCCAGATTTGCTGATGATCAACGTGAGAAGAGAAGTGAGGGATATACGCTCTTTCAACTTTGTTATCAGCAGCAGCAAGACATGGCAATAGAAACCCAATGGAGAGTGCTGACCTGACATAAACATATAGGAGAAGTGGAATGAAGAATATGCAATGCAAATGGGAAGAGAAATCCAGATAAAGAAAGGGAAATGTGCTTTGAATACACAAAATTATTAGGTACCTCAACTTTAGAAAATTGCAAGCTGGAGCCATACTAAAATTACTTTGATTCCCCGCCCCCAATCCTTTTCAGAAGGAACAAACAGGTACCTCCCCCAACAATCTCAACAGATATTCTTATCTTTTTTTTAGCTGTTATCTTTAAGGGCAGAATTTGCTGATACACTCCAGAAGTAACAGTGATGGGGGGGGGGGTGGAGATGAAGGGGAAGGGGCATTCAGTACATGCCATATTATTATTCTGTGTGTGTGTGTGTGTAATCTAAAGGGGTATTAGGCACACTAACATATTTTTTCTAAAGTACAGTCATTTTTACATTTCCTTTTTTTAAAAAAAGATTTGAAATCCATACTAAATCTGGGTTGCAACTACTTTCTGAGATAAATGCTACCAAGTAATTCTGTAGCGGCCAATATAGCAGTTGTTTTTGTTATTTGAACTCCAAATAACATTAAACCGTTTGCTTACTGGATTGATCTTTCCTCCAAAATAATCAAGGATGATACCACTGGTAGTTTAAATAGCTTTTTCTTTAAAAGATGTAACAAGTTTTGTATCCTCAAGAATTCATCTGTAACTTAGGAGAATTGTTTTCTCTAAAAGTATCAATAAAAAAATCCATCTGCAACAATATGCGTAAAGAGTTAATGTTTCACTGGCAACTGTTTTATATTTTTATGTTGTGAACCAACCTGAGATCTACAGCTGACAGGTGGTATAGAAATTTTGATAATAATTAACAAGAAGTCAAACTTTTGATAATGTTTATTGGAAACCAGGGGGGTGGGGAGCAGACAGTTTTCTAGCATATGTTACATTGCCTGTGGCCAATATAATGCGGCCAATGTAACATATGGCAATTACCACATTTTTCCGTGTATAAGACTAAAATTATTTCCCCCTAAAAAATAATGTCCAACATTTGGGGGTGTCTTATACATGGATAGATCCCCCCCCCATTTTCTTAAATTAGAGTCCCCCAAAATAGGGGGCATCTGATACATGGAGGCGTCTTATAGATGGAAAAATATGGTAATTGGTAGGCACCCACAAATAAGTGTCTCCAAAACACGCTTGGGTTGCAAATGTGATCCGTGCGGCAGGCATGTTCGCAACCTGCAGCGTTCCCAACCTGCAGCGCCACATCTGCGCACGCATGGGTCACAACTGGGTGCTTCTGTGCATGCACAAAGCGTGATTTAGTGCTTCTGTGCATGCATGAGCACCGAAACCCGGAAGTAACCCGTTCCGGTACTTCTGCGTTCAGCACGGTGCGCAACCTGAATACACACAGCCTGTAACCCAAGGTATGACTGTACTGTGCATTCATAAGTTGCAGGTCAGCATCAGGCCCATGTGGCAAATATACGGTCTCAATCCCATGTCTGCTGAGATAAAGGGAGGTGCAAGGGATAGGGGGCATTCACAAAGGAGACTCCATAAACAGAACATCCCCTCTGCCAGCTGATTCCCTTCCCACTAAGTCTGTCTTACTCATGCCTCATTTTGGAGCCTCTCCTACTATTTGCAAGGGAGAAGCTGCAGTTAGGAAAAGGGTTAAGCACCTACTCCTGCCTAGTAATTATCCTATGCAAATGTCCCGAGTCACCACATTAGGAACCCTGGCCTTGGGAACCCATGTTTGGCCCAACATGTCCAGCTTTCTCAGTAAATATTTCTGAAAAATGAGAAAAGGCAAATACTCACAACCAGTACAACAACATCAGCAGGAAGGGGGAGATGATGACAGCCTGGAGAACTTGCCAGTCCCGGCAGAGGGCAGCCAAACCCGGCATGAGGAACTGCCCCGCCATTGCTACAAAACTCGCCACCATCGTTATCATGAAACGGTGACCAGGAGGACAGAGTTCTATTCCTGAAAAATTAAAAAAAGAGTTGAGAGTGAAATGAGTAATGATGAAGGGGGAAAGGATTCAAGTAAGTTCTCTTTGGAATTGCTGTTCTTGGTTGCTTATGAAACTTCAGATGATAATAATAATAATCCTGTGGATTATTTAACAGGGCACACACCTCGTAAGACATTAGAAAATATATATATATTATTCCACAGGTATGGTTCAAAATAGTCATGCAAACCATTGCCATGTCTACATTAACAACACTCCTCTATTTCATTAGTTCTCTCCTGACAGTCATATACTTAAATATACCATATTGGCCTGAATATAAGCCTTTAAAATTGGAGGGGGGAGAACTGCCCCCAATATAAGCCACTCCATTCCTTGCTCTCTCCCTTCCTGGCCTTGGGGGAGAGGACGGGGGACCAGGCATGGGGCAGGCCCCACTTTGCTCCTGGCACTGTTTGCCCCACAGTCCTGGCTGCATACCGTAAGGTAGCACTTTATCTTTTCACGGTTGGAATTCGGGGGGGGGGGGAGAGTGAGGTTTATATTCAGGCCAATATGGTACAGCCACTGTGTGAGAAGGGTTTTTCATTTTCTCCACAAACCACAGAACAGAACCTAAAATTAGGAAGATTACACACCTGAGGGGATGGCATGGTGCCTAGTTTCTCAGCAATTAAAACAGAAAAAGGGAGTAACTTAAACCTACTTGTGTTTAATGTGGTTCCATTATTCACTGCAAATAAATGCAATAGACGGGGGGCTCCAATCCAATGAAAGCAAGTCGTGACTAAATGCTACTGTATACTGTTTGACCCTCTGGTTCAAATGAATGGGACTTAGCTGAGTAGATACATAGGGGACTGCACTGTAAATCCCATCAAAACCAGTTAAAGGCAACAACTAACTCATTGTTTTCAATGGGACTAAGGTTATGACTAACTATATTTGCATCCATTTGCACTAGAACCAGAGGCAAATAAATTATTTATTTGTTTGTAGCCATCACAGAAAATGAAAGTTTGCTTTAAACTGCGAAATATCTATTTGAACACAGTGAGGTCACAATAAAGTCCTTGATGACCTGTCCCACTGACACAGTGAATGGCTGAACTAGATTAAAATTGGTTTATTTACAAGACATTTCTAAAACCAGGTCACAGACACAAATCCAGACAGTTGCTCTGGATGTTATCAGTCAGGCTGCATTTTTATTTCCCTGCAATGAGCACAACTTTTGAGTCAGCTTATCTGCATTTATCCCTGGCGAAATTTAAGCAGAAGACATACTCATGCAGTCCCCTCTTTTGCCAGCAGGACCCAAAAGAGAACCAGAGCAGTGCAATAAACAAAGCAGAATATACAGACATGCACCTAAGGGAGCTCGTGGAAAAGATCACTCGCAGATTCCACAGTGACTCCCATTTTTCACAATCTTCTCTGAAGTTTCTCGACTTTTTAAGTGGTGGTGATGACCACCATATCTTCCCCACCTTCATCACCAAAATACCTCCCAAAAATCCCAAGGGAGTTTCAAATTGTGGCCATTAGATGCACTGCATCTGTTGACCCCATGGCACGTATTGGAATGAAAAGTTAACGTTGAAAATACGTTGTGGCACACTCACATTACATCTCCAGGTGCACGCATAAAATGCTTTTCGTGGGCATAACTTTAAAAGTGCATCTGTAAAACAGCCTTACCTGCAGAACTACCTTGCCAAATAAATCTACACAAGTTACTAGTCCATGGTATTTTCCCTCCCAAGGCCAGTTGCCTGGCACACAAATTCAACTTCTTTGTGTCACAACATTCAGAATGTTTCCTTACCTCGTTACAAGCAGGTGTTTACAAGCTAAAAAAGTAAAATAAAACCAAACACTAAACATTTTTAAAAAAGTAAAATAAAACCAAACACTAAACTCCAGGCACGCCTGGAAGAAGCGGACCATTTGGATCCCTTCCAGTCGGGATTCAGGCCTCATCATGGGACTGAAACTGCCTTGGTCGCACTGGTTGATGATCTCCGGCGGGCTAGGGACAAAGGTGAGAGCTGTTTCCAAGTTCTACTGGATCTCTCAGCGGCGTTTGATACCATCGACCATAACATCCATCTGGACCGTCTTGAGGGGCTGGGAGCTGGGGGCACTGTCCTACAGTGGTTCCGCTCCTTCCTCCTGGGCCGTGTTCAGAAAGTGGTGGTGTTCAGACCCCTGGGCTCTCACTTGTGGGGTGCCTCAGGGTTCTGTCCTCTCCCCCATGCTTTTCAACATTTACATGCAGCCGCTGGGAGAGATCATCAGGAGGTTTGGGCTGGGTGTTCATCAGTATGCAGATGATACCCAGCTCTACCTCTCTTTTAAATCAGAACCAGTGAGGGCAGTGAAGGTCCTGTGTGAGTGTCTGGAGCCGCGGTTGGATGGCGGCTAACAGATTGAGGTTGAATCCTGACAAGACAAAAGTACTGTTTCTGGGGGACAGGAGGCGGGCAGGTGTGGAGGATTCCCTGGTCCTGAATGGGGTAACTGTGCCCCTGAAGGACCAGGTGCACAGCCTGGGAGTCTTTTTGGACTCACAGCTGTCCATGGAGGCACAGGTCAAATCTGTGTCCAGGACAGCTGTTTACCAGCTCCATCTGGTACGTAGGCTGAGACCCTATCTGCCTGCAGACTGTCTCGCCAGAGTGGTGCATGCTCTGGCTATCTCCCGCTTGGACTACTGCAATGCACTCTATGTGGGGCTACCTTTGAAGGTGACTCAGAAACTACAACTAATCCAGAATGCGGCAGCTAGACTGGTGACTGGGAGAGACCATATAACACCGGTCTTGAAAGACCTACATTGGCTCCCAGTATGTTTCCGAGCACAATTCAAAGTGTTGGTGCTGACCTTTAAAGCCCTAAACGGCCTCAGTCCAGTATACCTGAAGGAGCGTCTCCACCCCCACCATTCTGCCCGGACGCTGAGGTCCAGCGCCGAGGGCCTTCTGGTGGTTCCCTCATTGCGAGAAGCAAAGCTACAGGGAACCAGGCAGAGGGCCTTCTCGGTAGTGGCGCCCACCCTGTGGAACGCCCTTCCAGCAGATGTCAAAGCGATAAACAACTACCTGACATTCAGAAGACATCTTAAGGCAGCCCTGTTCAGGGAAGTTTTTAACGTGTGATATTTTACTGTATTTTTGTTTTTTATGGAAGCCGCCCAGAGTGGCTGGGGAGGCCCAGCCAGATGGGCGGGGTATAAATAATAAATTATTATTATTATTATTATTATTATTATTATTATTATTATTATTATTATTTTGGTAATGCTCCCAGTTTCTGTTTCAGCAGGACCTTAGTTATAAGGGCAAAAATGTTGATAGAAAGAAGTGGTCCTTTTAGACAGCGGCATGTTTAATTTAGTAATAACCTAACATGGTGGAAGAAGCAGAGGTCGCACAAGCTATGAAATCTGCATGGCAATTTGGTGTTCCTTCAGCAATAAGTGTCACTCCCCATCAGTCCTCCTCTGTGTATTTCAATTACTGTCACTTTCTGTTCCAGCGAGTTGCACACGGAAAGAAAAGAGAAAGGGACACATATGCCTTCAGCCAGATGGCATGCTTTTCACCACCACCATCAACCTGTTTCAGGTCTGTTAGGCATTTCCAAACCATCTTTGAATGAGAGATTGCGTCTCGCCTGCTGGTGGGGCTATAAAAAAAATTGTGACAGCTAGTGTCTCTGGGCATCAAGTCTATTCAAGAAGCAAGTGCACTTATGGGATAAGTTTTAATAGGTTTCTGGCTCAAACTCCCCTAATAGGATTACTAATTTGCTGGCAAACATGAGACAAGAGGGGTTGATTCTGCTGTAAAATATTCAGCCTGCAACCAGATTCCCACCACATGTTGTCAGATTCCATCAGCCCTGATTCCATTGGCCATGCTGACCGAGGCTGGTGACAGTTTCAGGGCAACAATATCTGAAGGGTACTAAGAGAAGGCTGAAGTAAGGTTTATTGAATCGTAGACTTGTACAGTTGGGAAAGGACCCTGAGGGCCATCTAGTCCAACCCCTTGCAATGCAAGAATCTCAACATGCGGTCCCCCATCCAATTTGAAACCATACCGGACCCTGCTTAGCTCTGCAAATGTGCTAGCAGTTTCATCGCAGATGCTCTATCACTGAGCTATGGCCCTTCCCCAAATGACAATGGAGATCAACACCATTTTGGTAATTTACTAACAAGCCCCTCTTGGCCTATGGTCTGTGATTTTCACAACACGTCATTGGTACAGCTGACTAATTTCCCCATAAAATTTTGTCAGCTAAAGGGGCCCTTCCAAGTGGCCTGGCCTAGGTCCCATCATTTTTCAATATGCTGTATCGTGTTTGTTTTGATCATAATGCTGATGAAAGGTGGGGAAAAAATCATTAAGTGATCCACCACAACCCTCAGCGATTTTCAAGAGGTCTGCGGTGGAAAAGCGTTTTCCCTGCTCTGATGTGCACCCACAGACAATAAACATACAGTACAGCTATACATGATAGTAAAGATACATAATGAGGACATTGTTACAGGTAATACCAGCTGAATTGGAAGGGATGAAGGTAATCTGTAACCAAAGAAATGGAATGGAGGTTTAAGTTTTCCCCTCATACATCCTTTCCCATTAAAACCTCTCCCCCACCCCCCTCATCCGAATCTGCTATCTGACACATGGGGTAAAAATGAAGGAACCTCTATAAGGAAGGGTTAAGCAAAAAGCAAGACCCCACTACTGCAGCACAGACTAGTTTTGAAATGTATGAAAGAAATTGGTTGGTATTCATCAATTTCCATGAAAACAAGAGAGAGAGAGAGAGAGAGAGAGAGAGAGAGAGAGAGAGAGTGTATATGCATACGTGTACATGTGTGCACACAGACAATTTGATTTTTCCTTTGGGGATGGCTAGCTGACAGTGGTAATGCGTTTTCTTTAGCAAACGCTAATCCCCCCCCCCCAAATAACATTACAAATAGTGCAAAACACTGCCAATAAGAAATGAATAATAGAAATGGAAAGACCGAAATTATTCAGCTCCATGTCTTGTATTCTGAAAATGGTATCAGAAGCTGTATCTGATCATATGGAACGAATAACCGGGATGAGGCATATGACTTCAATTGCAGACTTGCTTCACATATCAAGGCATTGTGCTTGAGCTGAAGAGACTGATCCACTCCTGTGCAGCTGATGGCATCAAGCTGTCTAGATGAATTACTAAACACTCATTTATGCATACACGGCTCAAGACGAGTTCACATTTGACCACCTTGCAGGTGCAATTATTTCTTCAGAAGGTCCTTGAATGTGTCGGAATAAGTGTTTGCTTTAAAGGCAAGAGAATACTGGGATCCTGACAGCATAAATATTGCCTGTTGCCTTCTGTGTGCACTCACCTTTGTTCTGTCCGATTACGTCAATGCTAATAGGCGAAGACAAAAATTCTGCAGTAGTGCAGAGTTAAGAACAGGCATAAGCAAACTCTGGCCCTCCAGATGTTTGGGACTACAATTCCCATCATCCCTGACCAGTGGCCCTGTTAGCTAGGGATGGTGGGAATTGTAGTCCCAAACATCTGGAGGGCCGGAGTTTGCCTATGCCTGGTTAAGAACATAAGAAGGACCCAGCTGGACCAGATCAAAGGCCTATCTAGTCCAGCATTTTTTTCTCATGACAGACAAGCAGATGCCGATGGGAAGTCCACAAGCAGGACACGAGTGCAACAGAGATTTCCCCACTAAACTTCCCCAGAAACTGGTATTCAGAAGCCACATAATATAGCCACCAGCACTAGTAACCATTGACAGACTTATTCTTCAGTTCATAATGAAGTATTTGTACACCAGTAGGTTAAAGCCTTGTGGCACTAGAAATCTCTGATTCAAGGAGGTAAATATGTACAAAGGGGTTGAGCTTACTTTCAAATGGCAAGGAAGCCCAAGGGCTTAGCTACAGACAGCTGTCAGTAGGAAGCCGGCATCTGGGAGCTGGAAACCAGGAGGCAAGAGTTGCACTGGGAAGTTAGAACCAAAAGCTGAGCCAAAAACACACACCAGAGCAAGGAAGAGTGTTAGAATAATAGAATCAAAGAGTTGGAAGGGACCATGAGGGTCATCTAGTCCAACCCCCTGCAGTGCAGTAATCTTTTCCAAACATGGGGCTCAAACTCATGAGATTAAGAGTCTCATGCTCTACCGGCTGAGCTACCTTGTTTTTGATCACGCAAAAGTCTTTTATAGAAAGCTATGGTTTTCCCAGTAGTGATGTATGGAAGTGAGAGCTGGACCATCAAGAAGGCTGATCGCCGAAGAATTGATACTTTTTATATATGGTGCTGGAGGAGACTCTTGAGAGTCCCATGGACTGCAAGAAGATCAAACCTATCCATTCTTAAGGAAATCAGCCCTGAGTGCTCACTGGAAGGACAGATCCTGAAGCTGAGGCTCCAATACTTTGGCCACCTCATGAGAAGAGAAGACTCCCTGGAAAAGACCCTGATGTTGGGAAAGATGGAGGGCACAAGGAGAAGGGGACGACAGAGGACGAGATGGTTGGACAGTGTTCTTGAAGCTACCAGCATGAGTTTGACCAAACTGCAGGAGGCAGTGGAAGACAGGAGTGCATGGCATGCTCTGGTCCATGGGGTCACGAAGAGTCGGACATGACTAAACGACTAAACAGTAACAATCTAGAACTACCCAATAGTCAATCTGGGTGGTTGGGGCTAGAGCCTGAAAATACTTCACTGACAGGAAGTGGTTCCAAACCATCATAGGTGAGCCTAAGGTTCCTGGTTTTCCAAGCTCCAGTGACTCTTGACAGGAAATAATGTTTGCTAATACCTGGGCAGCAATGGCAACAGCAACTCTGCCATGGTTTCAAAATGGGCCATGCTCTTGTGGGTTTGATTGTCTGCAAGTAGCCTTTGCTGTGCAAATGCCACAGGCAGTCCACGAAATCGGGAAGAAAATAAGTAAATAATGTGGGAGGGTGCCGGCTGCTTTCCATCACTGAACTATGCAAGCTACCCAAGTAGCAACCAACTCTATGCATATGTTCAAGGAACCTGTCGATTTGGTGTTTTTTTAAAGGAATCTGTGGGAGCATCAAGAGGGGTGCATGCCTTCTCCATCTGCTGCACCCCCAGTCTTCCCACATTGAGTGGAAAGGTCTGAAGGGAACCCTCCCTTACAACTAGAAACCCTCATGTTGTGGAGTTTCTGGCTGCAGGGAGGCTTCCAAGAGCATTCAGCCAAGCTTACTTAGAAGCCACCTTCAATGCATGGAGGTTGAGGGTGGGCTCAGGGTTGGTGGGAGCATGACTGTTACTACTGCACTTGATTCCCTTCCATATTCTAGGAGTGAAATAACAGGACAGTAGGAATGATGTCATAATCACAACCATATCTCTGTTCAATATGGAGTTCTGTGGGAGAGCCACGTGAAAGCAGGTAATAATAAATGGGTTTTGTAAAAACAATATCTTGTTTACACAACCACTTATCCCAAGTCACTAGCTCCATAATCTTCCTCAATATAATTTGATTATGCATTCACAGAGTGTTGATCAGAAGAGAGCTGAAAGCAATAGGAGCATTCAGGATAATTACAGGCTCTTTTGTTTTGTCTCAGCAAAACTAGCCCTGGAAACAGCAGCAGAGTCATTTTCCCAGGGATACAGAGTTGGGGCATCTAAGAATGGAATATATAGTGATTTGCAAAAAGCTCACTATAGGTCATGATGCTTTGCTTGCTGTGGTCTTTGCACCAGCTCCCAGTGCCAAAATCACTGTTCTGTTTAAAGCGACAACTTCCCATTTATCTTCTTCCCCAGATATATGTAGCTACAGGTTGGGCATATTCAAGGTTTCGCTAACTATAAACTATGAACACGCCAGGCCAGTGCCACATGTACCCTAGCAAATCCCCCAGAATCCTTTGCAGTAGTTATGCTGTGAAAAGGGCTCTATTAAAGGTAGCATATTTCAAAAGTCCTGCCTATGAAAAGGAGACAGAAGACATTCAATTATAATTTAACTTTCTCATAAAAGTGATGACAACTGGCTTTGCAAATAATATAGGTCCATGGCTATTCATATAAAATAAGGAAATCTTAGGTGAGGCATGAGCTGCAAGGGAAAGTGAACTTCCCATTAGTCCAAAGGGTATATACACACATGCATTGGTTTTGAACAAGCTGATGGACATCTTATGGATTATATACTGCTCTACTTGTTACAGTGTTTGATATTACTAAAGGAAAAAGAGGGTATCCTTTCCCACTTACACCCACCTTTTCACTTTCCTAAATATATCTATTGTGGACTTTATAAATCATCATGTAGGCTTCCTCCATGTCTTTAATCTGCCTCTCCTCTGACCTGTGACAGACCTAGTTCACGTTGAGATGGTAAGCCAGTGCCTGGGGCCTGAACCACTTTGGGCTGCAGGTAAGAACTTGCATAAAATAATTTTTTCTCCATAAAAATAGGGGGAAATATATGTGTCCACATAGAAAACTTGCTGTCTGGAAGACGAATTGCAGCCTAACCTCCTTACTGACATCTGAACGCAGGGATTTATTTAAATTAAACTTTAAGGAAAGCGCTCTCTACAGCAAAGTTTGACAATCCCTCTCGACATACACACTGCAAATGCTTTGGCAGGTGGAAAGAGGCTACAAAATATCCCAAGATAACTGACGGCGGATAGGCTTCCAGATTCAATCTGTCAGTCACACATACAGAGCTCAGACTACACATGGCATTTCGAAAGAGAAAATGCCAGCAAACTAGAAATATAGGGCTGTAGCCAATGCCAGCCATATTCAGAGTCAACCAATTGAAACTAATAACATGACTAAGTCGGGCCCATTATTTTCATTGGGTCTACCCTGCATAAAACTTAAGTTGGATATAACCCATGCTCTCTAGCGACTTCTGAAGGTTACTCTGAAGGCATCTGCCAGCTCCAACTCTTCGTGTAGCAAGACATCTCGAACACTCCCCACCCTCTGGCTCCTTCCTCGCCCACACCTTCATTTGGAATGTCCTCACCATTCCCCTTCTTGCCCTTTGCATTCTTAACAAGGTATTAAGTCGTGTGCAGGTGATGTTTTCCTTAGATTAGTCACCCTAAGGGAATATGAGCTACAGAGGATTAATTCCTCAAGTTTAGTGTCCAGGGTTTGATTGTTTTTTTATCAACTGCAGCATATCCTATGTGGATCCAGTGCTTAAGCCATCAAGCCAGAGTGGATTTCCAGACCCCACTTTTTTCCCTGATGTAGAAAAGTCAGTAGATAACAAATGGACATCATGATCCCTATCCAACTCCCTCTGACCTTAGCTGCTCTTCTGGCAGAAGAAGTCTGTACTGTGGTGGCTGTATCAGCACAGAATCATTGAATTGTAGAGTTGCAAGGGACACGGGTAGCACTGTGGGTTAAACCACAGATCCTAGGGCTTGCCGATCAGAAAGTCGGTGGTTCGAATACCCGCCACGGGGTGAGCTTCCGTTGCTCGGTTCCTGCTCCTGCCAACCTAGCAGTTTGAAAGCACGTCAAAGTGCAAGTAGATAAATAGGTACCACTCCAGCGGGAAGGTAAACAGTGTTTCTGTGCGCTGCTCTGGTTCGCCAGAAGCGGCTTAGTCATGCTGGCCACATGACCCGGAAGCAGTACGCCGGCTCCCTCGGCCAATAAAGCAAGATGAGCGCTGCAACCCCAGAGTCGGTCACGACTGGACCTAATGGTCAGGGGTCCCTTTACCTTTACCTTTAAGGGACCCTGAGGGCGTCCAAGCTAGTTCAACCCCCTACAATGCAGGAATATGCTGCTGTCCCACCTGGGGATCAAACCTGCAACCTTGGTGTTATCAGTACCATATGGGATCGATGATCAAAACAGAGAGGTCTCCTTCTGTGCTTCAGGAGGAGCATGTTCCTTCCTTTACTTTCCTCATTTTTGTAATGATTTGATTAGGAGGCTCAGGGTGGGCTCTTCCCTCCAGCTTTTTCATAATATCGGGATATAGCCTGTGCAAACAGCCCCTCAATTTTTGCACCGGTTCACAGTAACCGCACCCTTGTTAACAAGCTCATAAGAATTAGTAGTTCTATAAAACACACACACACACACACACACACACACACACACACACGGTCTGCCCATGTGTCCCAATGTCAGTCATTTGGGGCTTGCTTTTGACCTGAAGTAGTTTCTGTTAGCAAAATTTTGAGAATCTCTAAGCTAGCTTCACCACTGCTCTCAAAAAACCTCACTGTTAAAGAGTCACAACTTAGCCTTGGAAAAGGCACTGCACCCTGAACGTTATTCCTCCACTTGGGTTTCTGACTATCCTTCATTTACAGGACCCTTTCTTATTGTACATACAAATGCAATAAATAAACTCAAAGAATATAGGGACATTTGTTTCTTTTCCATATTAGCTCAGTCCTGCGTATGCTTATTCAGAAGTAAAGTTCAATGAAATGAGTTCAATGAAACTTATTTTCAAGCAAGCATATATCGGATCATAGTCTCAATTGCACAGGTATAATTTCTCAAGAATATCTTCTTAAAAAGAAAGGGGGGAAAAGGCCTGCTATATCAAGTTAGCGAAGCACCCAGAGCTGGGAATGTTTTGCAGATCAGGTAACTAAGGAATCTACGGAAGGAAAACTTGTGATGTTCCATGAATATTAATAAATTTTGATGAGAAACAAAGCCATCTGTTTCAGCTTCTATTCTAAATCCAGTTTAGTTTTGATTCCTCACCCATCTGTGAAGGATTCCTCTCCCTCCACAGTCATCTTAACAAAATGCTCTAAAACAAATATCCTGCTGTTGAACACTCATTTAGGTTCTCAAGTTATGTGAGAGGACCCTCAGCCGAAGCACAAAACACCTTGAGAGGGGGAAGAATGAAGTAACCCGTTTGTGTGAAGATCCTCCTGCAGCAGGCAGAATTTTCTTTTCCACTTTTCTACAAGCTAAGAATTGAGTGGGCTGAACGTCCCTTTGGTCTTTACAGAGCAGTTAAGGTTCTATACGAGGGCGGTCCAACTTTTCATACCAAGTGGGCTGCAAGAGTACTTTGACACAGAACCCGTGGGCAACACACTGCCTTGTTGTGCAGGGGGTTAGGGAGCGAGATCAAAATTTGATACCCCTTCCCAGCCCTCGTATTGCTTTCCCAAAGCTGGCTAAGTGAGGCACTAGGGTTTGGGAATGAGGTGGAAGGCTCTGGCAGGGAGAGCGCTAACTAGGTTTTGAGAAGGAGCTGGGAGGACTCTAGGACCCTGTCAGAGCATCATGTCTCATTCCCAAAGCCTTGCTTACCCAGCTTTGGGAAAGCAGTGAGAGGGAGAGGGGCATCAGATGTTGCCAAAGGCCACCAAAAAGACATTGAAGGTTGCATTTGGCCCTCAGGCTGCATGTTGGACCCCCTTGCCCTATACACTCTGTGTGTGTGTATGTGTGTGTGTGTGTGTGTGTGTGTGTGTGTGTGTGTATATATATATATATATATATATATCTCCCTAAACATTTTTTAAAATTAAAGATTTTCTTGTGCAATGTCTCTCATATTTTTTCCATGTAACATTTTTACAAATCAGTTTCATTTGTTGAGACTTTAGGGGGGGGAGGGGGGAAGATGGGTGGGGGTGGGGGGGTCAGGTGGCGATGTTTCTATTTTGCTTAATGTAAGTAGGGTTTGGTGTCAGCGTTGCTTGTGCAGGTTCTCTGCTGTTCACTTGTGTTCCTTTGGTGGTGAGAGAGGTTGGGGTTGGCCTCGGGCGTGGTTGTTTGTTTGTGGTTGGCTGTGGTGATCTTTGTTTTCGTGTGTGAGTGGGGTGGGTGGGTGTTTTGGATCAGGCTAGCCATATTGCCCTATGCACTGTTGACACTGAATGCTAACGTTGATCTGTACTGGAAACAATGACCAGTTCTCTCTCGTGTGCACACAGCTATGAGAGTGCAGAGAATTCTAATTCAGAAAGGGACTAACCAGCTGACAGAATTTTAGCACACCCACAAACTGCAATTTCCTCAGTTCCTTGTGGAGAAGATATGAGCACAGGTGCAGCCTTTTGAGGGTACCCCAGTGGCTTGAAAGGCAAGAGAAACATCTCTGCTCTGGGTGGTGAATTGCTTATGACGTCCATGCCTCCCTGCTGTTGGAGCCAATGTAGCCCAGGAAGACAATGAAGGACTTAGTTTATTTGTGAGGGGAAGCAATGTTAAGAAGTGGCTAATTATATTATATTATATTATATTATATTATATTATATTATATTATATTATATTATATTATATTATATTATATTATATTATATTTTTATATTGCTAGGTCCTCTGTGTGAAAACAAAAATTGGAATTTTTTGTGATGTGAAAGGCATAAGCAGACACTATGATTTTGGGAGTATTGTACCTCTTTATTTCTGCATTTATTATAATATAAATAGTAGTTTATCAGATAGCATCTGTTGCATTAGTTGTGGCTTGAGTACGAACATAATTTATTCAGCATCTTCTCAAATGTTTCTGTTTTAATCACACACACACATCACTCCATCCACACTGAAAATGACAATTTTGCCCCTCCTTTTGTTTTTTCCTAGAGGAAAAGCTTTGTTACAATTGTCTCTAAAATGTTACAAGTTCTGATACTCTTTTAACTAAGCAACACTTTATAATATTGTTTTTCCTTTGGCCTGTAGCTGACAAACCTGAAGGAGCCTTTTAACATGGTATCTTAGCTTGGCTTGCAGCCAAGATCCCCTGTTTATGAAATACATTGCTGCTAGAAGAGGGAAGACATACATGGAAGAAGAAGAAAAACATACCAAATGCTCACTAGATATAGGATATACAAAAGGACTTTGACTGAAACCTTGTCTGAGAAGACTGTGTTTTGTGATTGTTCCCCAATCATTTTGATTACAGACTTCCCGAGATGGGAGCTGTCAGTTTATTCGCCTTCCACACCATCTGGTACAATTACGCTCAACCTGCTTCAGGCTTCTCTAGGCTCTATTCCTGTGTGCATGCCGAATCAAAACAGGAATGGGGAGCTCAGCTTGCAGCTGCTCAAATTCCTGGCAACCAAAGCTGGAAAAGCAGAAAGAAGCCTGATCGAGCTGTATCAATGAACAACAGTTCTAGGCTTTATTTGCAACAAGCGACCACTGCTGTGCTGCCCACTGTTATATTAAGTCAAGCAAAACCCACATCCACTGCCAAGTTACTTCCATTTAAAAAAAGGTAAATATATCTGCAAGAACATGGACCTCACATCCAAAGAAATTTGAGGCCTGCTAAAAGGTAACGCACAACCAATATGAGCATTTGAAAGGCATTTTTTTAAAATTCTTTATTCATATCAGGAGAGATATGTCTACTCAGAAGTAAGTCCCATTAAGATCTGGCTTAATCCCAGATAAGAAGGTATAGAACCGTGGTCCAAGCATGCCGGCTCTACCATTAGGCAGGGTGAAGCAGCCACCTCAACCAGCTAATTTGGGTTGTCATGAAAGGGCAGCAAATGGCTATTCATTATCGTGCTCTTAGTGCCAGGGAAGAGGGAGAGAAACTTGTGAAATTTTCTGCTCAGATGCCAAAATACCTTGACTAACACCAAGTGCTATATATCCTGATGAGGCTCGGGGTGAGACCAGTTCCTGTTCCACCTCATGCAGAAAAATGCCTTGGGTCAGCACTGGGCCTTAAGGCACAGATATCTGAGGGTAGGGCAAACACTGTGCTGATACAAAGAAATGTTAATGTGTATAAACTGCAGCTTTTTCACTCTAAAATACTGCAAGCTGCAAACAGGAACTGATAGGCCCACACTTGTGAGTAATCTGAAAAGAAAAACCATGATATATAGAAGGAGGCACCTTATGTGCCTGAGGCAATGTGCATTTATCTGAAGCTTCGTGTCTCAATCTGATTTACAAAATATCTCAAGAAGTCCAATGCCTATTGCAAATCAGATTGAGACACCAAGCTTCAAATAAATGCACATTGCATCAGGCAAATAATGTGCCCTCCTTCTATATTTCTAGGCTGTTTTACA
This sequence comes from Podarcis gaigeae, assembly GCF_964106915.1. NCBI lineage: Eukaryota > Metazoa > Chordata > Lepidosauria > Squamata > Lacertidae > Podarcis > Podarcis gaigeae. Next base: position 65,332,935 of record NC_139683.1, on the reverse strand, counting down.
AACCAGTAATATGTTACTGCTTTGTAAAACAGCCTAGAAATGTTTTCTGCAGGATATAAATCCATAAAACGAAGAGGTAAGATAATAGCAAGAAGAATATCCAGATTTCTCAACCACAAGGAAAACGCAAGAATTTTACTCAGAGAAGCAGCTTACAATATGGCCTTGCCCAGGAGAAACTGTCCTATGAAAAGCTACACTCCAAGAGCAGGCAAGTTGGAGGAGGTGCTCCCCTAGTTCTGGAGAAGTAGGCACAAGGATGAAAGAGAGTGAGAGCGAGGAGAGACTTGGCTAAATGCATGGAGGTGTTGAATTATAGAATCTTGTCCACAGTATAACAGCCTTTCTGCAGTATGTATTCTCTGCTTGGGAACTTGTACATTCTCCATCTTAACCAGCCTATCTTCACAGGCATGCCGAGTCATAAGCAGAGTGTTGGCAGTCGAGGCATATTCAAACAAACGAACAAATTACAACAACCTCACACCTCCCAATGAACAAAGCTGGCTCATGAAAACTGCTTCAACTGGATCTAAGATTACAATTGCTAAGCTAATACCCACCATAGTATAGATTTCAACACACCTCCTGAGGGGGAAAACCCACATTCATCTTTCTGAAAGCTTCTAATCTTCTCCAGAAACTGAGATCACTCTTTTGTGTTCCCCAAACACCCTGTGTTCCCCAAACACCATTGCAAAATCCAGATACCTTTCACCTAATTATGGGATCAAAGGCTGATATATTTGCTGACGGCCTATTTGCCTGGGAGAGTTGAAAGCTGAATAAGAGACAGCTAAACTCTAGGAGTCTGATCCAATCCACCACAGGAACAGCAACTGCATAAGGGGAAAACCCCGTAACAGAGCTCACTTTACCTCCTCTTCCCCATCATTGTAGAAAACGGAAGGATTGTTCAGGTTTCCCATATGATCAGCTCACTCCCTATGATCAGTGAAGGAACATGAGCTCAGATCAATTAAAAAACTCTTACTAAATACAATGATCAGTGAAATCGTAACTTGGAAGAGATAATATAATTCCAGCAGCACAGGACTAAAAACAAAATGAAACCCTGAAGGAACAATAAACAAAACCTATGAAATCTTAGCTGACCTTGTGGATGTCCAATGGATGTCCAACAGATGTCTACCAAAAGATGTCCAATGCCACCTGACCCTTTGTCAACGTGGTACTCTCCATAGATTTTGGACTACCATTCTGATAAGCCCCCTCCAACATGCCCAGTGGTCAAGGATGATAGAAATTGTGGTACAAAAACACCTAAAAGGCACTAGGCTGGAGAAGGCTGGCCTTACCTCTAACAGTGATGTCGTATAATAGAATATCTGACCCAGGCCTCAGTTTAGGAGTTGGGGCCATAGAGGAGCCAAACTGTTTAGGGCCTTAAATGGTCAATTGGAATTTAGCCCAGAAATCAACTGGAAGCTCTCATGAACTGGTATGATATGTTCCCTGTAGAAAGATGAAAAGCCACACTTTCACATTCTAGACCAGTGAATACCCTAAACTGTCTTAGCTCTGCTGGGATAGCTCAGTTGGTAAAGTCTTAATCTCAGGGCTGAGTGTTCTAGCCCCACAGTGGGCAAAAAGATTCCTGCATTGCAAGGGGCTGGACAAGATGACCACTACTGTGGTCCCTTCCAACACTACAGTTCTATCCCATGTAGAATGCACTTAGTAGTTGTTGAAAAGTAACCGGAGCCTGGGGCACAGTGATATGATATTTGTTAATTAGAAAAAAAGCACAGCTAAAACCAAAGGGGGAAAAAATCATGCCAAAGCTTCCACCAGATAGCCTTGATACAAAGCATTATCCAAGAGCACTGTGAAGCTGAAAGTATTGCCCTTTAGCATGACCTCCTATAGGGCAGCTGAATCCTTAGCCTTGCATTGTAAGTTAACTCCATTTTATTGGAGTTGAAAGCCAGTTCATCCTCCTCTTCTGATCCATTATCAACTCTAGGCAAGCTCTCAGAGACTTCATTACAAAACCTGGATCTGATGGAAAGGAGAAATTTAGCTGCATTTTATCAGTATACAGAGGAAACATTATCCATCTCTTTAGACAAACTTTCCCAGCAGCTTCATATGGCTATTATATAGCACTGGATTCCAGGAGAACCCATATAGCAATTGACATGGTATCAGAAAGCAATTAACATGCAAATGAACAGAGGAAGCTGTCTTGTGTGTTTTATGTAAACAGCTTATATATTTTGATGAATAAGTGGCATATAAATCCTAATAAAATAAAATAAAAAAGTAATTATACTGAATCCATTTAGCTGGGTATGTCTACTATGACAGGCAGAGTCTCTCCAAGATTTCAGGCAAAAATCTTTCTTAATCTCACCTGGAGATGCCAGGGATCAAACCAGGGACCTTTTGCATGCAAAGCAGAAGTTTTACCACTGAGCTATGCACAAGATGTCCTCACAAAAGCAAGCATTATTGATGTTATGGATGCAAGCAACCACTAGCCAAGATGGGCATGGATCAAGGGATAGACATGATAGCGTAAAGCCTTGAGGCATTTAAGATACCTTATCAATAGCCAATACCTGAATCACCAAAGGAAAACACCCAAGGTCAGACAGAACAATGGCAGTGCTGATTCATGTGCAATAAACACCACACTAAATACTCAAGAGAGACCTCACTGATACATGCACTGTCCGAAGTACATATGGTTCCTTGTGCTCAGGTAAAAGGACATTTCATACATCTTAGCATCATGGAGGGGGAGCAGTATTCAAGAGCAAGTCACAGAGGTTTGAGTTGTCCCTCAGCTTCCCAGGCCCCAGGTGTCCAACCATTCAAGGAAGAGGATCTGGGATGCTAGAGAAGACAAAGGTTAGCCCCACAAGCAACCACATCAGCTGATCTTTGTCTCTCTTAACAACCAAGAACCAAACAGGGTGTACTTCCTTGGTGGCAAATCAGAGCCTGAAAGAAGCACAACCATATCTATCATTTTCCATTTACAATGGCCCATCCTGATTGGGGCTGATGGAAGCTGGAGTACAACATCATATGGAAGAGAACAGATCCCCCAACTCTGCTCTAAATTACTCTGCAAAGTTATACTACAACAGGACTCACCATTTGGCTGGGACTTACAGCATACTTAGTTTAATGATTAATGCAGACTGCCACAGCAGTCCACATCTTCTAGGTTTCTTTATATGCAACACAATGCAGAACACTAGCACAGCTACACCACACTACTGCTACTTCCATGAAGAATTTACTTATTGCCCCTGTTTATCTTTTCAGTCCTAACTTAATCTCTGTTTGTGTATTTCCCCCAGTGTGTGAACATTTAAAATATGCTATACAAGGCTGCAAGCGTAAATGTGAATTGGGTAGAGGGGGAAAGAGCCAGAACAAAACAAGATATTGCAGACCTGACAGTGCAATTGGTATGCTCAGAAGTAAGCCACACCAAGTTTGACATGGCCTACTCTCAGGTAAGTGTATACAGGATAGCAGCCTGGAGCACAAAAAGCTGAGGTATTAAATTGAAGTATTAAATTGATTCAGTCTTTGATTTTTTACAAGCACAACTTAAATGGCTCCAACAAATTAACAAGTTTCAATTATTGCTGGGAAAACAACTCTGAATTGTATTCGGAACCACAAATCTTCCGGCACATCGTCTATTTATTAATATTGTATTAAGAACCACTTAGGCACTGATTATAGGAAAGCCCCTATAATAATGCACTGGGCCTCGGGCAAGATTCAATTAAATACTAGTAAGGCTGCACTGGATATTCTCATGTGAATACTGTCTGCACAAAAAGGAAGCTTTTGTGGAGTTGAAACGTTACCATAAATCTTTCCATATTTAATCCTTTTAACACCTGCTCACTAGTATTTGCAATGCCTCTCTACTGCTGCTGCTTAAGTGCTTCTTCCTTGTTCCTCCAGTCATGGTACCAGAGGATTGATGTACATGTGGTTAAAGTGATGTCACAAAGCTGCTTGGCAAAATTTGGTTCTGGGTTAACAGCACTTAAGCAATTCAAACTGAGAGCAAAGTTACCTGACCTGAACTGGATGTGTGACAAAGCAGCTTAGCCAATCAGAACTGGCTATATGATGAAAGCATAAGACCATTCAGAGTGAGGACAAAAAGCACTGAGACTAGGAAAAGAGCTGCAAGCACTTTTGCCCTTGTTTGCGCGCGCGCGCACACACACACACACACACACCCTTGCTGGAATAGGGACACTCTTCATGGAGGTGAAAATGTTTGTGAGATATGCTTTCTCCTTTTTTGGCTCAGCCTTACATACCAGCAATAATTGCCTTTTGTCCAAATGCCCCTGAGCAGCCTCTAAAGAAAGAGGGGAATGCAAGTCCCAGCATAAATCAATTCAAGATTTGTTTCTGCAGCCCTTGGCTGCTTCCCAGCTTGCCTGAGTGATGGCGCTGGCCCTCAATTATTTAAAAACTTGGGGAAATAGGAGTGTGGGAACTTTGTTTACACAATTAAAGCCTTGTATTTATTCATTCATTTTAGATTCATAGACTCTGCCATCCCTGCCTCACAGTGACATGGGAAAACACCAAAATTAAATCAGAAATTCTGTTTGCTATGTCTCCTCCTTTACATTGCAGCAATAATTGTTTTTTAAACTGAGATATCTTTGGCTGCTTATTCCTTAAACTCTTGCCATGTAAAGATACGTTTGTTCTATATTCAGTGGATAACATCCAGTTATTGTGGTCACTTTGGCGAGGGTGGGGATCTTCTTACCTCTCTTTATTTTATTTATTTTTAAATATGGACATGAAGAGAATAATGTTCCAGCTACAAGCAGTGGCAGTAGCTGAACAAGCATGTTTATTGTTGCAACGCACAGTTCTAACTTGCTAGCCATTATAACTAATGTACAGATCTAGTCACTTCCTGAGAATAAATCCCAACCCGTATTTTTCTGAATACAAAGCACACCCTCCCCAGAAATGTTGACTTTTGTCACTAGGTGAAGAAACTTGGTTCAGTTTGCATTTTAATATGATCCTACCTAATTTGCCCCTCCCCAAACACACAAACTGATATGTAAGCATCCTTTGAAATTTGCACCTCTCCAAATTTCTCAATCAACAAAAAAAAGTGTGTGGCAGTTCTAAGAAACCTCCTCCCACATTCTATATGCTTGTGGATTGCAAGGAACCCATCCCCATTTACTGCAGCATTGCTAATCAATTATTTCAGGGCATAGGAACCTGCAAGGTCCTGTTGCTAGACCACATGCCATAGGGCTCTATCTTGTCTCCCATCTATACGAAGCCTCTGGGAGTGTACCTAGGGAGTCAAGTACCATCAATTTTTTAAAAAAAGTGTACATTAGGGGAAAGTGCGCCTAAAAATGCATTTATTTGTGAAATAAAATACAAAAGGGCATTGCATTAGGGAAAATTCCTTGCAAAGAAATGATTTCTTTTTTAAAAGGAAAAATGCATATTAAAAGGCTGAAGAATTTTCATGAGGCCTTTTTTTTTAAAAAAGCATCATGGACTAATGCAGAAATGTGGTAAACTGAACTTAAGATTGGAAAATTGGCAGATTTACCCATCCCTATAGGATACCTAATTATTTTCTGCTTTTGCAGAATGCCTTTCAAGTCTGTCCTATCTGGGTCTCAAATAAATACTCTTTTATTTTCCAGGCCTATTTAGCTGGCATCATCACTGACACTTTTTGTTGGATTTAAAAAAAAATGTTTTCAGCAAATAAATTTATTTTGAAACAACACTGAAGATCTAGGCAATGAAAAGCAAGAACACTGCAAAACAATAAATCACTAATTAAGGGGAAAGGTAAAAAGGAAACTCACTAATTATATTCCTTAATATATTGTGGGTGGGCTTGTAGGCAGTCTGAATGAGAAGCTAGCTAACTATCGAGAGTGTTTGAAATTTTTAAGCTATGAAGCTAAATTGCAATCAGGAAAAAGAAGAAGAAAAAGAATCTATCGCTGATTGGAAGCTGGACAAAATTTCCAAGTAGCAGGCTGGTTGAATCAACTGATTTTTAAACCATTTCATTATGGAACATAAAACTGCCTTGAGCACAGATTACAGAAAGGCATGGTAAATTACACAAGCCCACTGCTGAACTAATTATGTCCCAGTTACACCCCAGTAAATGTTTAATTTTCTGAAGCATGGTCAGCGTTTGCTAGTGTCCTAATTAAAAGAAAATGTTCCTAACGACCAAACTTCCTCTGCTTGTAGGGGTAATGCAATAAGTAATGACTGAGATCTTCTGTTTTATACCTGCTGCAAATGCACTTTTAAAGTGTGCAGCCCAAATGACTCTCATGCAACGTTCGTCTGAAGCAGAGCCAATGTTGTTTTGTTTCTCCCCACTGAAATTAGTGTAATCCTGGAGAGTGGTTGGCATCACCTCTGTGGAGAACAGCTGACATACATTGAACCCACTCAAAATGATGAGCTAATTAACATTCTATGGTCTTTCCCAGCAACCGGAGACCTATTTTTAGACCATGGCAAACTACCCTAGGAAGCACCAGCTAAACTTCATTTTGTGCATGCTTCTGTCTTAATATTCTGATAAATAATTCAGCTCAGTTCATAAACATTCTTGTCTCCTTTCGATATTGCTCCTCTGTCAGACAGGAGACAGAAACATTTTACTTATAGGGGGGAAAACCGTATCTGAGAAATGTTTTCAAGCTAGGCTCCTTCACCTCACCTGTTTAAACTCAGGGTACAACCAATCACTCTGCTGCAAATTATAGTTGTGAATTACAGTGGTACCTCTGGTTATGAACTTAATTCGTTTTGGAGGTCCATTCTTAACCTGAGGTGCCACTTTAGCTAATGGGGCCTCCCGCTGTTGCCGCACCACCACCGCGCCATTTCTGTTTTCATCCTGAGGTAAAGTTATTAACCCGAGGTACTACTTCCGGATTAGTGGAGTCTGTAACCTGAAGTGTTTGTAACCTGAGGTGTTTGTAACCCGAGGTACCACTGTATAGGATACAACTGGCATTTTGGCATATACTTGCAGGTCAGTTTGCAAGTGGGATTTTATTGATTTTTTAAAAAAATCCTTCTTAAAAAGATTTTTATTGCTTTAAAACTTGATCCCCCCCAAATATATATATATATATATATATGCAGGTTTTGGTGTCCTCGGGTGTCTTCCCGTGTAAAAGTTGGGGTGTCTAGGCGACGTTTTGACGAGGTCTCACTCGTCATCTTCAGGCTGGTGCTTTCGGCTTCTTGTTACTGGAACAGAGCGGGATCTCAATGTTTGAGTTCCTATAAATACTGTAGAGGGGGTGTGGTGTCTAGCCTCCAATGTTCTGGGCAGAGAGGAAGTTCCCAGGCTAGTGTGCCTTTTCTTCTTTTGTTCCTTAATTACTTGAGAGATACCTTGAGTGATTTCTTGAGTGATATCCTGAGTACCACTTAGGTGGGTCATTAGGTGTGGATTAGTTGCTAAAGTCTTTGTGTCTTGACCTCTTGAACTTTGTGAAGAGTTTTCCTGAGAAGATGGCTGTATTGCACTTAGTTGTGCTTTGGCTTGGCTTCGTGTATAGGGGCGAGCTGTGGTTTTGTGGCTTGTGTCAGCCAGATCTGTGTAGGGATTGCAGGGGGGTGCAGCATCCGGAGGTGCCACCATGGATTGGCTACTGGATGGTGTCAGTAATTCATCTGTGGAGAGGGTCTGGGTTTGGGTCTGGTGTGGTTGATTGGTGTTGGCGTTCTGTGTGCCTCTGGATCTGGTGTCAGTTTTTGTGGGGAGGGCTAATTTCCAGATGTCTGGCAAGCGGGATGTGTCGTCACGCTTGTTCATGTTGTGAGGGTGTTTCTCTATCTCGATGGCTTCCATGATTATTCTCTTGTGGTGATGTTCCGTGTTAAAGAGCAATTTGGAATCTGCAAAATTAATTTCGTGTCCTGTTTCTTTCATGTGTTGGAAAAGAGAGGAAGTTTTTTCTTCTTTTTTGACGGCATTCTTGTGTTCTGCGATACGTGCATTTATTCGTCTGTTTGTTTGTCCAATGTACGTGGCTGGGCAGACTTTGCAGGGTATTTCATAGATCCCTTGGTTTTCCAACTGGATTTTATCCTTGGGGTTTCTGAGGATATTGGCTATTTTTTGGTTGGTGCAAAAGGCTGTTTTGATATTGTGTTTATGGAGGATTTTGCTAATTTTATCTGTAGTGCCCTTGATATAAGGAAGGAGGGCCATGCCATTGTTTTCTTCTGTGTCTTGGTTTTTGGGGGGTGTTTCCTTTTGGATTAGCTTCGTAATCCTGTTTTGCTGGTATCCATTGGCAATTAACACATTTGAGAGATTCTGTAACTCAGTTGTCAAGTGGTCTTTGTCAGCCAGGCGTTTGGTTCTGGAGATGAGAGTCTTGGCTACGGAGTTTATTTGTGCAGGGTGGTGGTGTGATTGTGCATGTAAGTAGCGGTTGGTGTGTGTTTTTTTCTGGTAGATAGTGTGTCCTAGGGAGCCATCAGGTTTTTTGTAGATTAGGACGTCAAGGAAGGGAAGTTGGTTGTTGGCTTCTATTTCCATAGTGAATTGTATTTTGGGGTGTAAGTTGTTGAGATGTGTGAGGAAGCTATCCAGTTTTTCCTTCCCGTGTGGCCAAATTACAAAGGTGTCGTCAACATATCTGAGCCAAAGTTTGGGTTTGTGTTCTGACTTGTCTAAAGCATTGGTTTCAAAGTGTTCCATGTACAGGTTTGCGATGAAAACATCATATGCGGAGTCGAAGCTAGCCTAACCAAATTCAACCCAGATGAAGCCAATAAAATCAGACTTGAAGTCACCAACATCCTCTGCTCCAGCAAACCACCCAGAAGCAATTTACACAAAGAAGAACAGAAAGCACTCACCAACCTGAGGAAAGACAACAACATAATCATTCTCCCAGCAGACAAAGGTAATGCCACAGTGGTGATGAACACATCGGACTACCAAGCAAAACTATCAAAGCTACTCCAAGATCCTGCCTACAAACCTATAAAAACAGATCCCACCACCTATCTGGAAAAAACCACCAAATCCAAAATAAAAGCCTCTCCTATCAGTGAAGAAATCCAGCTAAGAATCATCCCCAGAGAAAAATCATCCAGATGCCCCAAACTCTACGGCCTCCCCAAGATACACAAAGAAGGAACACCACTCAGACCAATAGTCAGCTCCATAGGCTCACCTCTACAAAATCTCGCTAAATTTCTCGCCAAGCAACTTCAGCCCTATGCAGAATCCATCTCTTCACACGTACCAAACTCCTTCCAGTTCATAGAAACAATAAAGAAACAAAACCTACATCCTAATGACCTACTTGTGAGCTTCGATGTTGTATCTCTCTTCACACAAGTGCCCATTAATGAAGCCTTGACAGCTATTCAAAACAAATACAATCCCCCCGAATACATCTTGGACCTGACCAACCACTGCCTAACCAACACGTACTTCATCCACAATGGACAAAGATACAAACAGATAGAAGGAGCACCTATGGGATCACCCCTCTCACCGGTCATCGCAAACCTGTACATGGAACACTTTGAAACCAATGCTTTAGACAAGTCAGAACACAAACCCAAACTTTGGCTCAGATATGTTGACGACACCTTTGTAATTTGGCCACACGGGAAGGAAAAACTGGATAGCTTCCTCACACATCTCAACAACTTACACCCCAAAATACAATTCACTATGGAAATAGAAGCCAACAACCAACTTCCCTTCCTTGACGTCCTAATCTACAAAAAACCTGATGGCTCCCTAGGACACACTATCTACCAGAAAAAAACACACACCAACCGCTACTTACATGCACAATCACACCACCACCCTGCACAAATAAACTCCGTAGCCAAGACTCTCATCTCCAGAACCAAACGCCTGGCTGACAAAGACCACTTGACAACTGAGTTACAGAATCTCTCAAATGTGTTAATTGCCAATGGATACCAGCAAAACAGGATTACGAAGCTAATCCAAAAGGAAACACCCCCCAAAAACCAAGACACAGAAGAAAACAATGGCATGGCCCTCCTTCCTTATATCAAGGGCACTACAGATAAAATTAGCAAAATCCTCCATAAACACAATATCAAAACAGCCTTTTGCACCAACCAAAAAATAGCCAATATCCTCAGAAACCCCAAGGATAAAATCCAGTTGGAAAACCAAGGGATCTATGAAATACCCTGCAAAGTCTGCCCAGCCACGTACATTGGACAAACAAACAGACGAATAAATGCACGTATCGCAGAACACAAGAATGCCGTCAAAAAAGAAGAAAAAACTTCCTCTCTTTTCCAACACATGAAAGAAACAGGACACGAAATTAATTTTGCAGATTCCAAATTGCTCTTTAACACGGAACATCACCACAAGAGAATAATCATGGAAGCCATCGAGATAGAGAAACACCCTCACAACATGAACAAGCGTGACGACACATCCCGCTTGCCAGACATCTGGAAATTAGCCCTCCCCACAAAAACTGACACCAGATCCAGAGGCACACAGAACGCCAACACCAATCAACCACACCAGACCCAAACCCAGACCCTCTCCACAGATGAATTACTGACACCATCCAGTAGCCAATCCATGGTGGCACCTCCGGATGCTGCACCCCCCTGCAATCCCTACACAGATCTGGCTGACACAAGCCACAAAACCACAGCTCGCCCCTATACACGAAGCCAAGCCAAAGCACAACTAAGTGCAATACAGCCATCTTCTCAGGAAAACTCTTCACAAAGTTCAAGAGGTCAAGACACAAAGACTTTAGCAACTAATCCACACCTAATGACCCACCTAAGTGGTACTCAGGATATCACTCAAGAAATCACTCAAGGTATCTCTCAAGTAATTAAGGAACAAAAGAAGAAAAGGCACACTAGCCTGGGAACTTCCTCTCTGCCCAGAACATTGGAGGCTAGACACCACACCCCCTCTACAGTATTTATAGGAACTCAAACATTGAGATCCCGCTCTGTTCCAGTAACAAGAAGCCGAAAGCACCAGCCTGAAGATGACGAGTGAGACCTCGTCGAAACGTCGCCTAGACACCCCAACTTTTACACGGGAAGACACCCGAGGACACCAAAACCTGCATTCCTGTACCCGTGAAAATCTACGAAAGCATATATATATATATATATATATATATATATATATATATATATATATATAGTTGTTTCCCACCAAAAGAAGCAACATGTAGCTTATCTCTGCTCCATGCCTCCTCCTTTATTTTTGATCCATTAAGAAACAAATTAGTACTTCTGGTTGTAGCTCCCTGTTGAGAGTACACTGTGGCAAACTCAGAGCCGTTCCACCTGGCTATAGTAGAGGGAGGGACAGGGCCGTAGGGCTCAGCTGAGATGCAGGAACCTTTGGTTCCTCCTCTCCTTAAACTTTTCCAATTCCATCTGGTTGTTAAAAGAACTCTGGAACTAAAAATGAGTGCTTGAGCTTGCTTTTTTCCTCCTCCTTCCCAACTGCTTTTCCTTTTGTGACATGTCTTTTAGATTGCAATCCTTTGTTTTTTGGCTGAAAAGAATGGCAAAAATACTTTATATAAATGAGCATAGTGTAAAGTGGTTTTGAACCACATGCCTACATATATTCAAAAGGTACAGACAAGCCAGAAGGAATCACAGCTGTCTTGGCCTCACACAGCAACCATGAAAATGGTTGTTGCTTGGCACCATTTTGCCTTTTCTAGTCGCAACAGATATCACAGCCGTATGCTTTATGTCACTTTGGAAAAGGAGAGTGAAGAGCAGACAAACATATATTTATTGAGCACATGCATCTTTCAAGTAAAATTAATAATGCTCTTAATCATTTAACATCCAAAAGCAAAATTGGATTCTGTCAGGCTTTTTGTATGGGGTACAGTCCTAGCTCCCTATTTTGTATTTAGTTCTTTAAATAAATTTATACATCGGTGTGGCTAACATATATCTCTATTGACTTCTGTTATCTCGGGTTTAATGTATGGAACTGGCTTTAGTACAGTGGTACCTTGGATTACATACACTTCAGGTTACATATGCTTCAGGTTACAGACTCCGCTAACCCAGAAATATTACCTCAGGTTAAGAACTTTGCTTCAGGATGAGAACAGAAATCGTGCTCTGGTGGCATGGCGGCAGTGGGAGGCCCCATTAGCTAAAGTGGTGCTTCAGGTTAAGAACAGTTTCAGGTTAAGAACGGACCTCCAGAACAAATTAAGTACTTAACCCGGGGTACCACTGTAATTTGAACTGAACTTTATCATCACCTGAAGCTGTTCTGATTGTAACATGGCACATTAATAGTGTGGTTTGGTGGTTTTCCACGTTATATTTTAAACATATATAAATAAAAAAAGGTTAGCAGAAAATTAAGCACTTGAAGGTTGCTCACAAAGTTCCTGTTACAAGTGGACTGAAAGAAACTTATTTCCACTAATTCCCAACATTTACCAGGAACGGACATTTTGCATGCCACAAGTTATAAAAAGTCAAAACATTCCTGACATCTCAAAGTGGGATTTCCAGCCATTAATCATCAGTATCTTCCCCCTCCCCAAATGTTAAGATGTGCAAGAAAGCAAACAAAGCAACGCTTTACTGAAACAAGCCATCTTCAGAAGTACACATGATTGGTATTTTCATGGTATTGGGGATGAGCTACTCAGGCATAGATCCCAGCAGGAACGCTTAGAAAGCATCAGAAAAGTAGGAACGGAAACTGCTTCTCAGAAAGACGCTAACAACCAACCTCCACAGCTTGCAGCAGGATCCTCCCACCGCTTCTCTGACCTGCTGCAATTAATTCCATAGACCCAGGGCTCCTTGTTTATTAGGACCCCACACAGTGTTTGAGTAACATTACAGCCTTTAACTAGCGGCTTGTTTCATAATTCAGGGCCACCCTGCCCTGCGAAACTGAGGAGCGGGACTTTGTCATTCAGGCTTAACGTGACACAAAGATTACAGTGCCTCAGACTCAGGCACAGCAGCTGCTGTGTGTGCCTGAATGAATAAACAGCACTCGTGTGAGGAGGAACAGAAAGCTTTACTTGGTCCTAAAGAGGATGAGGGAATACACTAAAGCAGGCATGAAAGTCACACAGGGTGAGCTTCTATCCAACTGCATAACAAGGCTCAACGAAAGACAGGCTGCTGGGGCAGGAATGCCCAAATTGTGTGTCAAGGGCCCACCAATGTGCTGTCAGAGGGGACAAAGTGTCCCTTCATAAATTAAGCAATTCTGTTGACGGCATCCGACTCTCCATGCTCCTCTTTAACAGAGGCCCAAGCAGATCTGTCCTCTTTTAATATATTGGTAAGAACATCATCCTGAAGGACAGATGATTAAGCCTTTGAGATGCCCCAAAGAAGCCCCCACTATGGCTGTTATTGGCATGGGGAAATCTCAGGGTCACCGCCCTTGTTCAAAAAGTAAAGTCCCACCTTTGAGACACTGTCCTGGGAGCCAATAGAGAGAGAGAGAGAGAGGATGGAGAACAGAGTGAATCACACCTTCCATTTTAACTGAGAGAAAAAAATGTTTGGGAACCCTTGGTCTGGTCCAAACAACAGTAAAGAAACCATGGCTTATACTGGGAATAAATAAGTGTGCTGGTATGTGTTGTTCAAGTCACACAGCCATTTGCCAATCAAGCACAGAGCTGAACCCCATCGAAGTAGCCACGTCTCAAAAGATTTCTGAGCTCAATCAACTTTGCACAATGGAAGAAGATTCCTGCATCATATGGGGTTAGACTCAATGACCCTTGGGATCCTGTCCAACTCTACAATTCCATGATGCTATATTTCTGGCTTACGACTGCATGCAAACCAGTGCTCATGGTTTGTTTCTCTCCAAAGAAATCACGGTTTATTCTTTTGGTTTGTTCACAACACAACCCAGTCTCTGGATGACCTCTCAGAGTGTTAAGCACATCCTTCTTCAACAGATCTCCCAGGAAGAACCAGTACCATGGTAGATTGATGCTTCCAAGGCCCATCTTGGCCAGGCAAACCAGAAAGATATCGCCAATAGTATCAAAAATGAAGCCAATAGGGATGTACTGCCTTTGTCCAGGTCCTGGGGACCAACCAAAGCAAGTGAAATTGCTTGTTATCAGAGAGCTGGTTTCTTACTTAATGGATCACAACTTCAAAAAATAATAATTAAAATTTAATCACTCCTGTGTCAGTCTCTATTATTATTTTTTCCCTTTAAAGTTTCACACAAAAAAAACATTGAGCACACATCCTGATAGGACTGCCAAGCTCTCTCTGCTTATTATCTGTCATTTCAATTAGATTCCTCTTCGGTCTAGAGCATCTTCATCACTGGGGAGTACTCCTGCCAGACCAGACAGCAAACATGATGGCAAACAACCAACCATCCATCAGATTTTTATTGAATAATTGTGCCAAATAAACAAAGCCAATAAACATGACACAAGGAGCTTTGCTAATGACAGTGCCACCATTCAAGGGAATGTTTAGAATTAGAATTAATGCACCCATTTATTTAAAGATATAGTGTTTTCAAGGAGATGGGGATTTGTTTTGGTTTTTAATTTGGTCTTTCAAAGTTTGCTTGGGTCCTGCTGAGCAGATCACTCCAGATGCCACTTACTGTGTGCACCTGTTCCCTATTTATGGATTACTGTGATCTAGATTGCATACACTGATTTCTCAAGTGTGGGAGCAAAATACTAGAGGGGGTCGGCTAGGAGCCATTTCCATCCCTCCCAATGCTGTTCTTTGAAAAGGTCATATTGATATGCAGCGTTTCACAAAGGTCACTCCAAGTTAATTCCATAAATTTAAAACCCAAGATCTACCCACGCTGGAAGAATGGCAGATGCAGCTGATGGACTATATGCAACTGGCAGAGATGACTGGCAGAATTCGAGACCTGGGAGAAGAGAGGGTTGAAGAAGATTGGAGGAAATTTAAGACTTATTTACAAAAATATTGTGATTTGGTGGAAAGTTAAGTAGGATGTTTGATCATAAATAATTGGCCACCACAAAATCGGATTGGAATGGGATGTAAAGCGAGACTAAGAGAAACAAATTTTCAGAGGACTATATTTAAATAAGCGGTTATAAAATTTGCAAACTAGATGATAAATTGCATGGAAAAAATTTATGATGATGAAAATGGCGGTGGGAGATGTGAGGAAGTCCAAAGAAGTTATGAAACTCTGTTGAGATAAAAGTAAGGTTGTTTATTGTCTTTGTACTCCATTCTGTAAAAAACCCTAATAAAAATTTTTATTAATTCCATAAATTTATAGATTACTTCCTAGCTGAAGCAAATGGAAGACAAACGAGTAAAGTCATCTGGAAATCACTGCCAATGCGCCACACACACAGAAAGGACCAGCAAGCGTTATCAACCATTTCCTCTGGAAATCTCTAAGGACACATTCATTAAGTTTAAAATTGCATAGTTGCATTGACTGAAGTGAACTAAGGAACAAATATATAAGTATTCAGATAATCAGCATTTGTTTAAAGCAAGAGTCTATACACGTTGTGTTCAACAGGCCAAGACCAGCCCAATACATTTCGGCACCTGCGGCGGAAACCAAAATGGCTCCCCTGCCCGCTTCCCCGCCAGGGAAGATGTAGCTCAGGAACAAGGGGGGAAGAAAGATCAACATTGGGAACTGACTGTCACATGCTTCTAATTATTTTAGGATCACTTTTATATAACTCTTCTTACTCCTTTTCAGAAAAGTATCTTCAGGTCCACAAGACAATATAGGATCATGATGCAATCCAGGAGACAGTCCCTAAATTGTGGAACTTCCTCCCCACAGAAATGCACCTAGCACCTTCGTTATACAGCTTCCACAAAATACTGAAGACATACTTCCTTACCTGGCCTTTGACAGTAAATGTATTTTAATGGGCCCTAACTCTTCTGTTTTGTTTAACTTATCCTGTGCTGTTTTTGTTTGGCATTGTTTTGCTTGCTTCAATTGCACGATGGTATTGCTACAACCCACCATGGAACCTTATGGTAAAGGGTGGATAAGAAAGAAATGTGCGACTAAGCAAATACATAAACACTCATAAACATGCATAAAGAAGCACTCTTTGTATCAGGGTACTATCAGAAGGAGCTGAGTGGTTGAGTGGGAGAAGGGACTATTTTAAGACCAGACATGATTGTTCCTCAGAAACACTAATACCTACAGTCATTAATAAGGTATAATTATTATCATAATATACTTCGCTCTTTAATTTTGAATATATCCAAGATGAAGCTTCTGAAGCTTGCTGTGCATTTTGCCACCCCTCCACTGAAATGTCTTTGACCCCCAGCTGAACCCCCAAATGCAACGACATTTGAGCTTATCGCCACACTGCTCACCCTTTGTTTCAAGGACCTGGTGTACTTAACACAATTGGTATATCAAGACTGCCTGAATTTATGAGCCATGACTGTTGTGCTTGGCAAAGAACTAATGTTAACACAGCAGCATTTGCAACGCCAGGGCACTTTGCTGCTTTACAGCAGAAGGCAATCTGCAGGGGCAAAAGACTTTTATACAGTACTCGATTTGACAGAGGGTCAGGAAAGCTTTAATGGAAAATTAAAAGCACCATAGCTTGAAGGCATTTCAAAACGCAGACCAAATGTCTGAGCATGTAATGAAAACACTGCCTGCACCACATTACTGGAGTCCTGAAATACAAATGTTTGATTTACTAGGTCTGTTGACTATCTTAAGCAAGCACATTGTGTAAGGGACACAGGGAGGGGTGGAGAAGCCTTAATCAATTACCACATTTCATAGATAGGTTTCTGTGGTTCCAGGAAGTACTAGAAGACAACACCATTACATCACAGAGTATCAGCTAATAAGCATGTGGCCCATCTAAACTTGAACCAATGGAAATTCTTTCCAATTCAAGTATCTCAACATTATAGACTTTCTCCCCACTGCACAACAGCATAAACACCACACAGCTACATTTAACTGAAAATCAGATTAACATTTTTATTGTCCCATTAAAGAAACCTGGTAGCACTCATTTTCTGCATACCATCATGCAAACTATAACACTGTGAGAAGGTGGAGACTGTGACTAGAGGCCCTGCATTTAATCTTCCTCTGGACCTGTCTTTTGCTGTGAGTATGCAGAAACCAGGAATCTTGTGCTTTTTATTAAATGTACATTTGCACATCTGCAACATTAGCTCTCTCCTAATGTATAAGCCCAAGAGAAGTGAAGGTGCAGAACTGCAATGAAGCCACACTGTAATCTCCTGATCAACACAGTGTTCCTTCAGTGCTGTAATGCTAAACTGATGGTTTATATTTCCCTTCCTGAGGGTAGAGTGACTGCCAGATCCCTGGACAAAATGCCTTACTCCAAGGCCCAGATTATTCACTGGCATCTGCTCTCTGCAGGCTTCTATTTATTTTCGGCCGCGTCTCCTGAAATGCTGTTAACAAAAGCTTACTGTTTGTGACCAAGTCAGACTACAGTCCAGTAATTGAGAACTGGTCACATTGGTTCTCTAATAATAGTTCAAAGACCAAACTGGGGTGAGGGGCAAGTGGGGAGATATAAAGCCCTCGGATATAGTCTTCTTATTTGGAGAACTCAAGTGTGTTAAACTAAATGATAGTATATTAAAAGGACTATCATTCTGTTTAAACATTTGCTGTCCAAGGTAGTACAGTACAGAACTGTAACACATCACAGTTTCTATGTGGGAAATTCCAACTGTTTGAAAGTGACTCAATTTAAACTAACCACTTCAAATACAAGAATGCTTTCCAAAAGTTCTCTCCAAAGCAGTGCATTTTGACACGATGTGTTATTTTATATAGGGGGAAATTTCAAACGCTTCTAAAAATTCAGGGAGTGAATATTTGAACTGGTCAACTGAAGATAGTGCAGCATTTGAAGTGCAGAATACCTAGTGTTACCAATTTCAGATACAAGATGTCTTAGGACACATTTTAATCCACATGATGAAATTTACTTTTGGATCAACCCGCAAGTGAGCATGCTTATGACCTTGTAAACCAAACCAAGAGATTCACTGTTCTGTTTGCAGAAACTGTGATCATGGCCAACTTGCCTTCTGCCCTTGCTTGTTAAATTAATGGAATCAAAATACACATTATCAGCGCATTCTACTTTAGCAGAAAGTTGTAACAACAATCCACATCATTACATCAAAATTTGGCTGTTCGTTGTCCTGCCTTTAATGCTATTGCTTGGTGCATGTGCATCAATACATTCTGTACCCCTTTGCTCCTTTTCAAAAAGTTCCAGATATTGATCAAAGCAGTTCACCAAAAGAATTGCTTAAGCGGAATTATAAATGTAGGAGAATTGATAAGAGGAAAAGGTTCCAGCTGAAGAAAAAGTGCAGCATCTGATGAGCTAATATACAATCAAATTTCAGCACAAATTGGAAACCAGCAGAAATCCTGACTTGTTTGCTCAAAATACAGACAGGGTCTTGGAGTGGATAGGTCTGTGTTTTTATATGCTTTAGAAATGCTCACTTGATTAAATGGAAAGGGGGCTGTGTGTTGTTGTACAGTCAACTGGACCAACTACTCAGCTACAAGATCTCAAATAAGCTTTGTAGTGCAAACATAGCACAAAGCCTTACTTTCTTCATGCAGTTTTAAAGAACAGTCTGGTTAGTTTCCCAGTGAAACCATTCGTTTGTGAGACCATTCATTTTGAAAGACAGAAAATTTTCTTTTTCTTTTTAAAAAATGCTTATTTTTTTTAAAAAATGAAATAAAACAGTCAACAAAAACAATCCAAAATCGATACATATTACAAAAAAAAAAAAAATTAGATTCGTACATAACTACCGGTAATTCCAACATGACTTCCAATCACTCCATTGTGGTTCCTAAATTACATTTTCGACTACACACTTTAATTTATCTCTCCTAAGTTGTTTTCAATTGGCATGTCATTACCAATAGATCTCTTTTCTTAACAAAATTAGAACTTTAAGTAGGTTTTCTAAAAAATAATAATATTGCTATACAACCAGTCTGAACTTTTTATTAAGAAAGCCAAAGTATTAAAATCTTAAAATAAATAAATAAATCTGAAACCTGTTAACTTTTCTATTTTCTGTCTCCAGTTGAGTGAGCATTAGAAGCAACTAAGGCTGCTATGCACACTAAGCTTTGAGTAAACCCTACTGAACTCAGCAGGACTTACTTCCAATTAAATAGGAATATGAGAGCACTGCACGATCCTTTGAAAGCAATGGAATCAGTTAGTAATACCTAATGCAAGTTTGATTTTCTTTCATTAGGACTTAGCAACAGCTCACTTTTGCTGGAATGAGGCCTCTGTGTTTAAATGTCTTATTTCACAAATTTAAATATGGATTATACATTTTCAATGACATTATGTTCTGTAACTATACAACCCATAGTAAGTAGAATACACATCTGCTAAATGTTATTGAAATGACCTTTGTTCTGGGCCAGCTAAGCTTGAGTTGGAAGAGTGACTGGATCACTGAGATTTGCCAAAACCATCTACTTCCAGTATGTTCACATCACTGCTTGTTTCCCTTTCCCAATAAACTGTGTAAAGGTAAAGGTAAAGAGACCCCTGACCATTAGGTCCAGTCGTGGCCGACTCTGGGGTTGCGACGTTCATCTTGCTTTATTGGCCGAGGGAGCCGGCATACAACTTCCAGGCCACGTGGCCAGCATGACTAAGTCGCTTCTGGCGAACCAGAGCAGCGCACGGAAATGCCATTTACCTTCCCACCGGAGCGGTACCTATTTATCTACTTGCACTTTGACGTGCTTTTGAACTGCTAGGTTGGCAGGAGCAGGGACCGAACAATGGGAGCTAACCCCATTGCGGGGATTCGAACCACCAACCTTCTGATTGGCAAGTCCTAGGCTCTGTGGTTTAACTCACAGTGCCACCCGCGTCCCTAATAAACTGTGTAGGCAGGTATAAATGTGAATGAATTTGCCTTTTGTATGCCATCCCCACAATCATAGAATTGTAGAGTATTGTAGAGTTAGAAGGGGCTCTGAGGATCATCTAGTCCAATCCCCTGCAATGTAGGAATCTCAGCTTGATCACATATGACAAATGGCCAATCAACATCTGCTTAAAAACCTCCAAGGAAGGTGAGTCCATAACCTCTCATGAGAGTCTGTTCTGCTGTCAAACAGCTCTTACTGTCAAAAAGTTCTGGTGTTGAATTGGAATCTCTCTTCTTGTAGCTTAAATCCACTGGTTCTGGTCCTAGGAGCCTCTGGAGCCTCTGGTCCTCTGGAGCAGGAGAAAACAAGCTTGCCCCATCCTCCAGGTGACAGCCCTTTGGATATCTGAAGATGGCTCTCCTCTCAGTCTCCTTTTTACCGGGCTAAACACACACAATTCCCTTAACTGTTTCTCATTAGGCTTGGACCTCTACTTCAATTGCCCTAACTTTTCACAGCATGATCACATTTCACAGTTAGGGAAACCTGGGTTAAGAAAGGTTAGTCACACCCGTCTTGAATTTCTTCAGCTATCAATCAGCTCAGCACTTCTGGGAATAAAGGAGCTGTGAGCTCACCAAAGTAATAAGAGATCATCAGCAGTGTATGATATACAAACGAGTCTCATATTTCAGATATCTTAGAAAATATGTCCTGTTACTTTCGGTCAACATTATCAAGGTCCTCTCACTGTCCTCAGCCAGAAGACCTATGAAGACATGACCTACACTGCCAAGGGAGAACTGGAACTTTAGTATGGCACACCGTAACAGGATTTCTTGTGTCACATACACAAGATTTTTTCTCTTTAGAATAGATTACTTGCAAACCAAAAAAGGTTGACAGCTGTAAGTAACTTAGGAACATAGGAAGCTACATTTGGATGTAAAGAATTGTTATCAAACAAAACTGAGCACTTCACCAAACTATAATATCCAGTGTGTGTGTGTGTGTGTGTGTGTGTGTGTGTGTGTGTGTGTTTGTGTGTGTGTGTTGCATAGATATGTCCAAAGAGAAGGGAAAGGCAACAAGGAGAGAGAACATCAAAACAACTAGAGAAAAACACAAGTCTTTTACGAATGCACTGGAATAGCACAATGATATTTTAGTCTTCAAAGGCAGAGCTCTGAATGCTCCACTTGGGAAATCCCCAATTGCCATTAGAAAAAAAAAGGATTTTAGATCTGAAAACTGCTTGAAAAAGAGCCTTGGGATCTCAGAGCCACGGCTAGCTATTCAGCTTCCTCCTGAGCCCAGTGTTCACCCAGGAGGGCGGTGCACCTTGCAGCTGAACCTCTACCTTGGAGCCCAAACTGTCTTTGTGTTTCTAAACAGAAACTTCTACTGATTCACCGGTAAATATCTTCTCTGTGCACAGTCCCAACTGCTAGCACTTGATGTTTAAGTATTATATCTCAACCCCCAACCTCTGAGTTAGAAGATTTCCCATGCCAAAGTCTAACATGCCTTTGTCAAAAACATAATGCTTTCAGAGTAGAAAATTGCAACGAGTGCACAAGAATCCAGTGAAAAGTTGATTAATTTAAATGATAAAAAGCAGCAATGTTTTAAATTTGCAGTGCAGCAAGTTCAGAGAGACAAATGGCCTCTACATGAAACCTCCCAGCTATCCCTGGATCCCATGTAACAAATACCCAATATTACAATTTCCATTATCTTTATTTTTATATTTCCATTATCAAAACAGCACTTCCAGCAGTTTTTTGAATTATGCAACCAGTAAGAGTGTTTCCATGGAGCACTGGCACAGGGATGAGATAATAAGGAGGACATTTTACTAGTGAACTAGCCCTATTACTAGTGCTATTATTATTATTTCCCACCTTTTCTCTAAGGAGCTTAAGGTGGCATACGCAATTCTCCCCCTCTCCAAAAAGTGAGTTACAGTTTTTCTGTGATTATTTTGAGCAGCTTTATATATCTATAATCTTGTGGTCTACAGCCTATATGCATGTTCATTTCCAAATGGTCTTGGTGACAGTTTAAAGTAGTTAAGTAACTGGCCATTCAAATAAACAGGAGTGGAAGATTCACATAGACCAGGCAAAACTGAGTAACAGCAATTTGACTCTAGATCTGTGCAGGAACTCACAAGCAGCAAATAAATTTGAAAAACAAAACGCTGACAATTTTATTTAAGGTATTCATATTCCCCCCTCTTAATCACACTGATTAGGCAGATATCATTAGGCAGATAATGATATAAACATCTCAGTAAGACAGTTTAGCATGGCAGCTGTTAAAGCAGACATCAAATGACAACGGGGGAAAACAGTCGCAGTGTTATACCTGCTAGCCTATGCACACACACTTCTTGGGAATAAGCCCCATGGAACCCAGTCAGATGTACTTCTGATTAAACACACATAGGGCAGATTTGTGTGTTGCATTAGACACTGACAAAAGCTGCTTGCAGACACTTTATGGCTCTTCAGGAAACCTCTTTACAAAACGGCTACAGGAAAACTTTGACAAAAGATTCAAGTGAGATGATCTAGTGTGTCCTGTGGCATTAGGAATTTATGTACCTTGCTCAGTTCCAAGATCCTAATCTTGGTAACTGACAGGATATTCAGGATGGAAACAAGACTTCCCTTTGAATCTACTGCTTCCTTTGGAAAGAGGCTGTAGCCACAGATATGTAGGAGTTATGACTATGCTGCTAATTTATATTCTGTAACATATAGGGAATGTCATCTTTGCGGTTTCAAAAGTTACTCCTTCTGCACCTAGTTTCTTGTAAAGAATACTGCTGGGGCTATGAGGGGGAAAAAACCTAATACATCTATCGGATTTTTGGATTTGTTCAGATATATATTTTCCAGATAGCTATCATTATGATTTTGACAGGGGACCTGGGGAGGGAGTTCCCCAAAACCTTTTGGCACCACAAAGAAGCAGTGAATAATTAAAAACTAATAAATAATAAATAAAACAACAGATTTTGGAGTGGTGGGCACAGAAAATCTTTGGGTGGGAGGCTATGGTCCATGGGCTGAAGTTTAGCCACTCCTGATATAGAATGAGGATCAGGATTGGTTCATTTATCTCTGTCAATGGAGCTGCATGCTGAGCTTGTTCTTCCTGCTTTTTGCTATTTCTGACCAAGAGGCAAACTTCCTAAATGGGGACAGACTCTGCCTCTTCTGTACTCTACCCTGGTGATGGGGGGGGGGAGAGAAATCAATTCAGTTCACATCTAACAGCAAATCTACCTAATTTTCACTTCTCAAAACAATGCAAGAAACTGAAAACACAGCCATCCTTTGAAATTCACAGCTGAAGAGTATTCATTAAAATGCATTGTATTAGGGGAAACGGTTTGCAAAAAAAAAATGTGTTTATATTAGGAGAAAATCACACTAAAATGTTGATGAATTTTGCTGGTGATTTTTTTTTTAAAAAAATTGCAAATTGTGGCAGAAATGTGGAGAACTTAATTTAAGGTTGGAAAGATGTGAAACGGAGAGAACTGAAAGTGATGGATCTGTCCCTACCTCAGCACAGCCTGCCTTGATGAGGTATAGAGATGAAATTAGTTCATGCTTCCCAAAGCAAACACTGATATGCTTTGAAATTTGCATTGCTCTGAATTTTGCAGCACAGTTCAACAACAACAATGCATACAGAAATGTGCACATTGGTGAAAATAGCATACAAAACTGTATTATATTAAGAAAAATTAAGTCCACATCAAAATGTGTACAAATGTTTGGGCAGGCATTTTTTTAGTGGGTTGAATCGAACATTAAGATTAGAAAACTGAGCGAAACCAAATCTGACAGATTAATTCATTGCTACCCAAGCTACCATCTGCTGAGCAGACATCCTGGCAGGAGGGTCTGCCTGCTAGCAGCTATGCCAAATCTAGGAATTATGTTTGGTAAAGTACCTCATCAAGCAAGATTAGGGCAAAAAGCAAAGTGAATTAGGCGTTTGTCAACTGTCCTTTGGTGGGTTTCTTCTCCTTCTTCTTTTTCACCTAAGCCTTTGTAAGAGCATAAGAATAGAATCATAGAATCATAGAGTTGGAAGAGACCACAAGGGCCATCGAGTCCAACCCCCTGCCAAGCAGGAAACACCATCAGAGCACTCCTGACATATGGTTGTCAAGCCTCTGCTTAAAGACCTCCAAAGAAGGAGACTCCACCACACTCCTTGGCAGCAAATTCCACTGTCGAACAGCTCTTACTGTCAGGAAGTTCTTCCTAATGTTTAGGTGGAATCTTCTTTCTTGTATAGTTTTCTTGAGATGGCTGATTCATCGGCTGTGACCCTATCTGGGACCTGCTCACAATAATTCATGTTCTGGTTTCATCTAGATTAGACTAGCGCAAAATGCTCTACACAGGACTGCTTTTCAAGGTGATTTGGAAGCTTCAAGCACTGCAGGTTGTGGCAGACCTGTTGCTCATGGAGGGCAACTGATTGGCACAAACAACAACTATTTTGTACTGGCAGCAATGGCTACTATCACAATTCTACACCCAGTTTAAAGCACCTTTAAAGTCCTTAAATCAGCCTCCCCCAACCTGGTGCGATGCGTATTTTGAGACTACAGCTCCCATCATAACACTAGAACTCATGGGTGTCCAATGAAGCTGAATGTTGGAAGATGCAGGAGAGATGAAAGAAAGTGCAGCTTCATTAAACTATGGAGTTCGCTCCCACAGGAGGCAGTGATGGCCACCAACCTAGATGGCTTGAAAAAAGAATTAGACCAATTCATGGAGGAGGGCTATCAAAGGCTACTAGCCATGTTGGTTATGTTCTGCCACCACAGTTGCAGGCAGTGAAGAAGAGGAGCCTGGATTTGATAACCCGCTTTATCCCTACCCTCAGGAGTCTCAAAGCGGCTAACATTCTCCTTTCCCTTCCTCCACTACAACAAACACTCTGTGAGGTGAGTGAAGCTGAGAGACTTCAGAGAAGTGTGACCAGCCCAAGGTCACCCAGCAGCTGCATGTGGAGGAGCGGGGACGCGAACCTGGTTCACCAAATTACGAGTCTACCACTCTTAACCACTACACCACACTGGCTCTCATGGCTCTCAGTAATGCTTCTGAATGCCAGTTTGCTGGAAGCCACAGGTGGGGAGAGTGTTCTTGCACTTAAATCATGTTTGCAGGTTTCCCACAAGCATCTGGTTGGCTACTATGAGAACACAATGAAGGATTAGATGGATCACTGGTGCGATCCAGCACACTCTTATGCTCTTTGTCCTTGCTGGCTGGGACTGGGGGGGGGGAGTCCCAAAGGGCACCAGGTTGGGGAAGGCTGCTCTAAATAGTTTGAGGCCAGATTACCTTCAGGACCACCTATACCTACACAAACCTTCTCAAGACCTGAGACTGGACCAACATTGAGATCCACCAGAAGGGTTGGCACATGAGGCTAATGGTGCTGCTGGGTTTGTGGAGGGCTTCGGGCAAGATGCTCTCCAGGACAATCGCTGTACCATTTTCTTTCCCCCTTTACACTAGCCTGGTTTTAGGCTCCTCCATCCTCCTATTTATCATTTTAGTGGCAGGAAGGGAATAAAAGGGTCCCTTCTTTTCCTGTGTGAGGAGTGGGGGAGGAGAGAGAAGGCGAGAGAGACAAGGGACCTATCCGTTCCCTTCCTTGCTCACTGGCTGCTTGATAAGAATGGATCCCTTTTTTATTTCTCTTCCCCACCCCCCACCACTGAAAGAAAAAGGGACCCATTCCCCTATCCCCTTCTTATCAAGCAGCAGAAACGGGAATGAAATGTCCCTATTTCTCATTCTTTTTCTGTATTTCTTTTAGAGGTGGCTGGATGCACTGGAGCCAGCATGCATGGCCACTTCAGATCGGAAAGCGACCTCTTCCATTCCCTCCTCAGACAGCTGCTTCCACCTGCCTCTTCTCTCCTCCATCCCCATTTCTCTCTCTCTCTTCCTGCTCCCTCTCTTCCCCTTTACCAGGTAAGCACGATCAGGACTTCTCTTTTCAACTCTGTATAGATCAAGTGGGAGGCTACTAGAAGCAGGGCCCAAACAACTGCACCTGCCATCTTCAGTTTTCAGAGTATCCTTGGACCCACTCTGGGGAATTTAAGTTTTCTTTCTTCTTTTTCAGGGGTTTGTGTGTTACTGTCTGGAGCTCAGCGGAGTGCCTTTGGTTTCCTCCTCCTGCAGCAGCAATGCCAAAGCTCTAGAGACTCAGTAGATGGCAGAGATCAATTGTATAAACTGAACAAGCCTGAAAACCTTGACCTTGGCCCCAGATAGCCTTGTACCCCTTGTGTTTATTCTATTCCGGCTAAAGGTCCGCGAGGTTCGGTGGCTGTGGGGGAGAGGAGAGAAACGTATAGTTCTTTCCCCAACTTAACATACCCATTCTTCAAAGAGAGGCTGTTTCTGGACAGATAACTCCTACTAGCGCTATTAAAACCACTGCTTCCCACACCATCATTGATACTGTGTTCTGTTGCCCCTACCACCCTGGTATGTTCATAGCTGCTGGGAGTGGGAAAGGTGAAGTTCCAATTCAATTGAGCAGACATAGGTGGGGGGGGGGGGAGGAACTGAGCAATCCTTTAAAGTCAACTATATAAAGCACACATGCATTTAAAGATGTTTACCCAACACTACCCATGAAATGAAAAAGAAAAAAAAGAAAAGTCTCTGATTCTCTCCCACCCCCCAGTGGATGACCCCACAACCCACTAGGTCTCCCCCCCCCCCAGGTTCATCCTCTCCCCATTGTGCACTCTCCCCCCCCCCGGCTCATCCTCCTCCTGACTCTGCCAGCCCGTGACAGTTGCTCTACTAAAACTATTTGCTTTTCAGGGAGGGCTTCCTACATCTTCCTCTGCCCCCTGTACACACAGACCACGGTGGTAGCAGGGAGACCTGTGGCAGCGCATCTTCCTCCCCATCTTCGAACTCAGTCAGAGCTCTACTCTGCAGACTGCTTATCATAATGTGAAAACCTCTATTTCAATTGCAGCAGAGGTTACTTTGTCATCGTATTTTTCCTTTGCCGCATTTTAAAGCAGCCCGACAGCATTTTCAATAGGCACAGCGACTTAATTCTCTACTACAACAAGATTATTTTCAGAGGCCAGCCACCTATGCTTCCTAATATTGCAAGATGATTTTTAGCTCGACCATCCATGAAATTACTGAACACGCCGCAACTGTGTGCAGATCTGTGCCACTGTGTATATGCTTTTGTGCTCTAAGGTTAAGGTCGTCATAGAGGTGGACCACAGCATTTTAACGAGGTAGGTGTTAAAAATGACAGGAGCATCTACCTGAAAAATGGAAAATTATTTCCACTTGCATAGATTTATACACTTCACCATTTCGCTAAGAACTACTGCTGTCCTTAGGTGACCCTGTTAGAAGTTTTAAAAAACAAGAAAGGAGGAGAGAGAGAGAACCTTCCTTGTCTTCTAAGAAGAAAATATGACACATTAGCCATTAGGTAATGAGCAAAAAGGCATCTGCCCATGCTTAGATACACTCTTCATAATTAGTTCTTCCACTGGCTGAGCCTTGACTGAAGGGCTCCCATAGTCAGAGGATGCTTGCTTGTCAGATTTAAGGATGATTTGACAGTTCTAACTCCCTGGTGCTCACTAATTTGGCTTTGACTCTCCTCAAACAGCATATCTTTATCTTTCTCAATCCTGTTCTTTCTTAAAAGTTTATGATGGCAGTAAGGATTAAGATTTTCCTTCTGAAAGCATTAGCCATAATCAAATGTTATTGTCTCCAATCACATGACTATTGGGCATCAATGTTTGTACAGTATACTGCATGCCATTTGAGTGACAGTAAGCAAAAGCCTATAAGAGTCTACTCAGAAGAACGCTACATTGACTTCAGTGGCACTGACAGGTAAGTGAATGTAGAGCAAAAATGCATTCACAGCAACAATGCATGTTGAGGTTAAGAGATACAAATTTAGACTTGATGTTCATAAGCGTTCAAAGGACTGGAGAGGATCTAACAAAAAACCTGTCAAACAAAAAAAACTCTCTGCTGATTTTTTGATTGGGTTTGCCATGTGATTAAGGGACTGCCACTGAAGAAACACAAGGCTCAAAATATGGATCCTATCAATTAGTCCATGAGATTTCAGTTTCAATTTCTGTTGAGTGGAGATTATAGGTCTTAAGCTTATAAAATAGTCAGATTCACCAAAATGGTGAAAGAAATTGAAATGCTACAGTGTCAGGTGATTAAATATAAAATATAAAATAATTCCACAATTGCATTTTGTATCAGCACTGAAAATTAACTGCATTATTCTTGTTTGGTGGAATATTTCTTCCCCACCCCCATCCCTTTCTATTCAACTTGGTAAGCTCAGTACATTAGATCTGTGGATAAATGCTATAATGCTTTGAGCATGGTGTAATATTGTTTCTGCAAGCTGCCTTGAGGGCTTTTATGGTGGAAAGCAGTGTATGCATATTTAAACAGACACGCAAATATCCCATACTTTATTGACATTGGCTTGGTTCCAAAGATGCCCTTCCACTAGCAGAAAGCCTCCTCCACTTACAAGAGTGATTTCTAACCAAGCGAAAGAGTGTTGCATTCTGGTTGTTTTTTTAATGTGTCTGTACTAGAGGAGGGGTAAGGGAGCTCACAAGCCTGGGGCTTGTTCAGGTAATGCTAAACCACAGTTTAGTGTTACATCCAAATGAAGCAAATCACCCATTTCCTGCAACTACATGTAAAACTGTATTAAGGATGATGGTTTACCATGTAGGGTAAAATAATATTAACAACTGCATGATAATAATTGCAGAATCCTGCACTCTACTGATACTGAGGCTTTCTTTTTCAACTCGGGGCCTCCTGGAGATACAGATAAAAAAGCAGTACTAAATTATTACCAGAAACTCCTTATAATGAACCAATGCATCAACACACAGCTTTCACTTTAACTGAGGTCTCACTGATCTCAGCCATTTGAAAACAAAACAACATTAGCAAATTAATGGAAAATGTCTCTCTCAATGTATATCGGTTTCTGAGAAGTCAAAGAAAGCTTCCATGATTAGATACAGGGTACCATAGATGACTGAATGCTGGAAACAAATAATTATGCCACATCTGTGATCTTGCAGAGGCACCTGACCGGCCATAAGTGGAGACACACTGTTGGCCTGGGTGGACCTTTGGAGTGATCCAGCAGAGTTCTGCTGATGTTCTCATAGAGGGGTACAGATTTCAGTAAGAAAGCACTGCATTACTACTGCTTCTGTCTTGATACTGTGGTTATGAACTAGATGCAAGACATTCTGTCTAGTTTCCTCAACAACACGACACAAGAAAATGCATGCTGAATTAACATTTCATCTCTCTTTTTTTCTGCATAATGTTGAAACACAGTCTGCAACAAATTCTGGCATACGGAAGAAGATACGTTTCTTAAGGTAGGCAGGATGCATTACAAAAGCAATACTTACTCAGAGCGTACAACGAAAGGATTATTCCAGCCAGGCAAAACCCTTCGAAAAACCTGAGTGTGCTGAACATCGTCACATTCACGGAGAGGGCCACAGATAGTCCAAATATCAAAATGAATAGAACAGAGAAGAGCAGCACTGGCCGACGACCAACCCTACAGAAATAAAAAGAGGAACAAAGCCAAATGTATTTCAAATTCCACACTCCATTTTTCAAATAAGAGTTCTGCTCTGGATGCAACATTCCCCATCCCCCAACAACTTTGATTCTTAAATTTCTCTATGGAGATACTTAGGGAGCAATATCACACAGTAGGTCTGTAAGCAATATGTCTTGCATTTTGAAATAATATGTTTTTAGAACAGCAGGATCCACTCATGTGTTCTTAGGGAGGGGGATGCTACAACCAGGGTGCCCATCTTCAAATGCCACCTACTCCTCTTAGATAGCCTAATACCATTCATGCTTCTTCATGGGTTAAAGGGTGAATAGAAAGGAGACGTGAAGTTCAGTGTGGAATGGGCACCCAGAGAAGGGTCTCCAATAACAATACTGATGAGTGCTAAGGCTCAGATGGGAGCAGCTGATCCTTCAGAAACCTTGGTGCCAAGCTGAATACGGCTTTGCCAGCTCCTTGAATTGTCTCCATAAACAAATGGTAAGCCAGCTTCTCATAAGTCAGGGGCAGGGGGCCTGTGACAATCTATCAGTGTTTGCCAAACTTGGGTCTCCAACTGTTTTTGGACTACAGTTCCCATCATCCCTGACAACAGCTCTTGGTGGCTAGGGATGATGGGATTTGTAGTCCGAAACCAGCTTGAGACCCAAGTTTGGCAAACACGGATCTAGATGTTGTTGGACTACAATTCCCACCAAACATGATCATTGGCTATACAATGTACTGGCTGCGCTGATGGGAGTTGCAGTCCAACAACACAGAGAGCCTCAGGTCCCCCACTTCTGTCATGGGCATCAGGATCTGCTTTCCAGTGGGGCGGTGGGGACAAAGACCCACTGGGTGTGTCTAAAAGCTCTCTAGAGTTCTTTTTTAATTTCTTATATTTCAATCCTGACTGTAGACTTAGCAGTTTCATCAACATTTGGTTTTGATGGGTGGTTTGGGGGCGAGAATAAAAGCAAACCCCTTTTCATTCACAAACATTTTGGTGTCCTTATTATCTAGCAAAATGCACAGCACCCAGTGGCGGAGGAAGAGGAGTGTGGGGGGAGCGCACCGTCCCCAGCAACGTGATCCCAGTGGGGTGCCATCGCGGCTGCCCCCCCCCCGCCTGCACTGGGTGCCACGCCCCCACAGGTGGCATGCCACACACCCCAGGATGTGTGCCAGACCCATTCCTACCTGCTCTCCACCCCCTGGTGCCGGAGCGTGAAGCTCCGCCACTGACAGCACCTACTTAAAATTGAATTTCTCAAAATCGCTATTGCTTTACATTGAAGAAGAAGAAGAAGAGTTTGGATTTGATATCCCGCCTTTCACTCCCTTTAAGGAGTCTCAAAGCGGCTAACATTCTCCTTTCCCTTCCTCCCCCACAACAAACACTCTGTGAGGTGAGTGGGGCTGATTGGTACCTTTCAAATGGCCAAAGATACACACTGGAGCTGTTCTTTTCAAGACATCTTGGAATAAAGGTCTCTCACAACACACACAATTGTTCTAGTGCCATTCACATCTTGCGCACCAGTTCTCAGTCCACAAAGCAAATAGACGCAGCTAAAAGGAAACACCCCTTGAAATCAAAAACCCTACACAAAAACTCTTTCAAGTATGTATGTGTGTATATAATGTATCTTATTCCTTAAGGAGCCTGCTGTGTGGATTACTATTTCCAACCAGCAAAGCAGAAGCAGGTGGAGATGCTATCTATGACCGCTGTGCCATAGATTGCAGCCATTATCCAGATGAGATCAACGTCCTAACAGCTAATCCAGCCTCAAGTAGCGAACATGTTTAATAAACCACAGTTTTGGTTTCTGCTGGTTGCCAAGCAACAGGAAGATGGTCTAGCAGGGGTCTAACAAGGGATTTCTTAGTTTGGTCTATTTACATGTATGTAAGACCATTTGGAGAAATATTTTCCACAATAGCTTTTTTTGTTTTATTTGTTTGTTTGAAGACCAATAAAGGTATTTTTTCTGACTGCAGCATAGATTCAGTGTTTTGCATCTCCTCCCACCCACTGCCTCACTCTTTTTGTTCTCCATGGAACTAGACCTGCTAAGAAGATACTCAGCTGTATCAACAAGTTGCAAGAAAAACTATGCGCTCACTTCCAATATGCAATGTATTTAGGAAGGCTTTTTTATTTAAATAAAGTTCGGGGCGGGGCATTCAGTAGTGCCAGAGGTTGTTAGCCTTTCATTTTACTGATCATGAAACATGCCTGACTATGTAGGTCCATGTGGGTCATCAGTTTCCATGTGCATCACTTGCAGAATCAGGTACTGGAGGCACATTTCTGATGCTCATCAGAGAGTGGGAATTCTATATGGAACACACATCTCCATCTGCATACTTGCATAACTGGTCATGTAAAAATACTTTGTTTTGAAGCACAATTAAATTTGGATTGGGATGCAAGAAGGAAGAGCTCCTTTTGCAAAACACAAGAATTTAAAAAAAAAAATGCATTTTTTATTAGTATTAGAAGCAACTATTTTTTCTATTCAGATTTGTATATAATTTGTATGTCAGTGTTCTCTTCTCTTACATGATTGGGCAGGAATAAATGTATGTGTCTCTGGAGGAATTACATCTTTGTACTGGGGAAATACTGCGTATCATTTCAGATTAAGTAGCACTTTTGTTTTCCTTGCTCTCTCCGTCTTCTTCCCTTTTTTAAAAAAATGTTGTTACATAGTGACCCAAAGCTGGTCCAGCCACCTCTGCAAGGCTACCGCAGTTTAATAAAATTGGGCTGCCAGCTAGCTTTAGTGCAAGTACATCAGGTTAAGCCACCCGTTATCTCAAGCACCTTCTTTAAAAATTTAAAATGACTTCATTTTCCACAACAACAATATCAATCAGCGGCAAGTCAGTTGTGAAATGTGCTGCGCTTGTGACACACGCATTGAAGTGGAATGCCAAGGAAGAGGTAATAGCATTCAAGGGGGAGAGAAAAGCAGTTTCATAATGCTTTAGAGAGACATATTTATCGCTTTTAATCTCTGTGTGAATTTGCACTTACCAGTCAGCTATACATCCTGTTATTAGGTAGCCAAAGATTAATCCTACAAGCAGGGAGAATTTTGCGATGTGGACTTTCCAGGCAGAATCACAAACAAGATCCCACTGGAAAAGAAGAAGAAAACAAGATGCATTTAAAATGTGCACTCATACACCTGAATAGAATTACTTATACCATCAGAGGGCAAAACACTCATCATCCCTGATGGCTGGTTATGATGAAGTTTGGAGCCCCACAACATCTAGAGAGCAAGCTTTTAAAGCATCTTTCCAGAGTATTTTTTATACGTAGCTGTGAATACCAGATTATACACCTGAGCTTGGTCACCTGTAATCATCTGTTCAGAAAATCTGGGTTTACTTTAAACCTTTAGAGTTCTGGAAAGTTTGCATGCACTCACTAACATAAGCTGTTCCAGTAAAACGCCTTTGGCATTAGGTATCAGTGACTACTTTTAATCTAGCAGTTAACAAAATGAATTCTGCCCTAACGTTGAAGCTAGGGCTGTGAACTAATTCATGATTTTCAAATCCAATTTAACTCCCCCCCCCCCTTCTCTTAAGCAGGGTGGATTTGTTTTAAATCAAGATTTAAATCATGATTTAAATCACAATTTAAATCATGATTTAAATCATTAGTCAGTAAGACTTGATTTAAATCTTTTTTCTCTTTTTTTACAGAAAGACTTATTCTTGCTGGTATAATCTTAATATTTACAACCAGATGAAGGTTTCATTTTTGGATTAATAAATTTTCAGAGTAGTTTTTATAATTATATAAAAATTACCGGTATTGATTTGGTTATACTATTAGAAATACATAGACACAGAGAAGGCGGGGGCAGGGCTGGCATGGGGCGCCACCCGCAGGAGCGTGGCGTGCGTCCTGGGGAGCAGCCGTGATGGCAACCCACCAGGACCGCGCTGCTGGGGGCAGTGCACTCCTCTTCCACCGCCAGTGCTGAAGACAAACCACCATGAAAAACCATGGTGCTGTCTGAGGGGCCATTGCTTTACATGCAGATTCAATCCACAACACCTTCATTTCAAAGGTTCTCAGGTAGTTGGGTTGGGGAAGACCTCTCATTGAAACCCAGGAGGTCTGCTCCAGGTTGGAATAGCAGGAGACATATTGGAATACAGACGGACTCATAGCTTGATTCAGTATAAAGGCAGCTTCTTAAGTTCTTATATAAATAATACTTTTTTATAGATCCTGCTAAAATGTATAATACCAGAGCATCACACTTTCTGAGAAAGGTTTTGGACAGGTGACGCAGGATAGGAAAACTTGGCTGATATTCAGCCTCATCATCCAAACCTGCTCAACAAGCTATTTTAAGGGTTTTTTGTTGTTGTTGTTTGTTTTTGCAAGAGTGGGAATGAACAGGATACGGCACCAGGGTGTCTGTTCCTCTGCTGCCTTCAAACAGCTGAGATAACGTTTTCCCAGGCCTAAATGTTAGCTGGAAGGCATGTGGAACACATAGTTGCTGTATCACAAGACACAGTGGCTAAACCACATTAACAGGATTTCCCTGGGTTTCTCCACAAAAGCTCTTCTCATGACAGAAGAACAGCCTGACCACAGTTTTCTGCATGAGGAGGTCTGCAAATGACAAGAGATTCTGAACTCCGTGCATACAGTCAAACTACATGAAAAAGATGGGGGAACCTGATGTGGCCTCCCCAGATATAGTTTTCAGAACCTGAGCTGGAAGATCAAAGGAGGACTACGTATATAACCTCAGAGGTAGTCAGAGGTAGATCTGAGTTGCTAGGTAGCTACTTATGAAAAAAGCTTCAGCATGATTCATGCATGATTATATGAGGCATATTTAGCCCGATTCACAAGACATTACATAGAAAGAAGACATCAGGTACCTGTAGAACAGGGGTAGGCAATCTAAGGCCCGGGGGCTGGATGCGGCCCAA
This sequence comes from Podarcis gaigeae, assembly GCF_964106915.1. NCBI lineage: Eukaryota > Metazoa > Chordata > Lepidosauria > Squamata > Lacertidae > Podarcis > Podarcis gaigeae. The sequence goes on along the minus strand of NC_139683.1, from coordinate 65,298,242 downwards.
TCGCCTTCTCAATCCGGCCTGTGGACGGTCTGGGAATCAGCGTGTTTTTACATGAGTAGAACATGTGCTTTTATTTAAAATGCATCTCTGGGTTATGTGTGGGGCTTTCCTGGTGTTTTTACATGAGTAGAACGTGTGCTTTTATTTAAAATGCATCTCTGGGTTATGTGTGGGGCATAGGAATTCATTCATATTCTCCCCCCCCCCCCAAAAAAAATATAGTCTGGCCCACCGCATGTTCTGAGGGACGGTGGACTGGCCCACCACTGAAAAAGTTTGCAGACTCCTGCTGTAGAAAGCTATAGCATTCTGGCTACTGATGCAGCATTCTGCTGCTAAGGACATTTCCAAGCAAGGGGGCTATACCTTGCTTTTTTCCTGAGAGTCTGACATTTGTTACTTTCCTAGCTCATACTTGCCTTGGTAATGAACTGGAGGAGAGCCAATAAACTGAAGCTCAATCTAAAAAGGACCTGAGACACTGTGAGTGGGTGGCTCCCTAGACCGGATGGGTGGGTGGTTGCCTGTTCTTGATGGCATTACACTCCCTCTGAAGGAGCGGTTGCACAGCCTGGGGGGGTACTTGTGGCCTCGGTGGTGTGGAGTGCCTTCCATCAGCTTCCCAGCTGATGTTCCCCTATCTGGACAGGGATAGCTCAACCTCTGCCATCTATGCTCTGGTAACCTCAAATTACATTGCTGCAATGTGTTATACACGGGGCTGCCTCTGAAAAAGGTTCAGAAACTCCAGCTGTTGTAGAGGGAAAGTAGGTGGCAGAAAGAGAGGAAGGAAGGAAGAAAATGGGGTGCCTAATCCTGGCTCCAGCCCACCACTAAGCATGCACCCTCTGACAGATTACAGTGCCCCCGCCAAGCAAATGTTACCCTCCAAAGAGAAAAAAGCTTCCCATGCCTGCTTTAGCTCATCAGGGTGTTGGCTGGCACTCAGCAAAAAGTAGGTTGCAAAAGATCGCTTCCTACGTTGGCTGCTCCTGCCACCGTTAATGCCCTTTCTGGAACTGTCAGCAGCTGCCTCCAGGTAAATGGCTTTCCCCAAGGTGGCTATTAAAAAATGTCTGAATTGAATGCTAGCAAAGCAGCCAGGGGAGACTGTGCAGACAGAGCATCTAACGCCTCCTAGTTCTGTACACAATTAACACAAACCAAATTCCCAAATTCGCCAGCCTGTACCCTGAAAGGGAACCCCTTAACGAAACCTTGCATGTGTCATGGGACCTGTTAGCTTCCGCCCTTAACAGAGGGCGCAATATCACATTCATTCCCTCAAAAACAGCCAGGTGCCATTCCCATCACGACATAGCACAGTTGCTCATTTCCCTCTAGGCTACTCCACTGAATAATATTTTGAAATGCAAAGCTATGCAGCAGAGCTTTCTTTCTTTCTTTCTTTCTTTGTGTGGTTTTATTTAAAGGAAACAGATTCATGGCTACATTCAATATTTTCCAATCACGTACCACTATGTACATAGCAGCACACAGGACTAAAGCTTAGTTTCAATGAGAAATATTTTCACTCTCTGCTGTCGCTTCTTTGTTGTGTCTGTGGGTTCTGCCTCTGAATGAAGCTTAATTGCATGTCCCCGCTGGGAAGTCCGTCTGAAGCAAGACTCACTAGTCTGGGAATTACTAGGCACATTGGTCCAAATCTCTCAGGTTCCATTTTGAAATTCCATCTTTGAGTTTATAAGCAGCTCATTCCTAAGGTCCTACTGCTATATTTTTTCTCATCCACCCCAGGTGGCTGTGCTTATTCCAATCATAACCCCTCCAAACTCATGGAGCTGAGTAGGCTATTCCAAAAGCGTTCCTATCTCACCTTTGAAACTTGAAGGCTTCTCAAAATGTCCTGCCAGCAACACCCACATAGACCTGCAATCAGTCAGCCCAGGGAGAACATGATCTGAGCTATGATGCAACCATAAACAAGGCTTTCTTCTTTCTATGCTAGCCTTTGCCAGTCTGGTGATCTCTTAGACTTAGACTGTGCAAGACCTATTGCACCCATAGAAAGACTGCCTTGTGTAAAGCTGGGTTTAAGTTGAATGTTAGTTCCTGGAATATCAGAACACACTTACTAGTAGCAGTAAACTCCACTGAACATAATGGGGCGTATTTCCAAGTAAAGGTGATTTGACTGTAAATCTAATTAAGTTAGAATAGAGATTCAGCTATCACAGAACAATATAAAAAGGCATTTTTATATTGCCTGGGAGGAGAGAGCTATACAAAAGCAGGGATTCTGTTACCGTAACAGGATTTAATTTCTCCCCACCACCTTTTAAAAAAATCCTCCCAGATATTTTAAAATATTTTTTTTTTGACATTGCTACTAGTGGATTGTGTGTTGTTGTTGTTGTTTTTAAAAAAGGCACAGCGGAAATTCAAGTCATTTGCCATCTCAATTTACTTGTTTATTTGCCACAGCAGAGAAATGTGCAGACTAATTTAATGAGATAACCTGCCCCTTTGGCATTCTGTCAGCCCTAATAATATTACTTCTTGTTACAGTTCATAACATTGTAACCGATGGAATTCCCCCCTGGCCACAAAGTTTCAGCAATTTAAATGCCACACAGCCAATCTACAGCAGATTTCGAGTCTCTCTCCTGTGGACACAGGGGGGTGGGGGTGGGGAGGGATATACAACACAGCCTTGGCAAAGCTGCCAGCCCCACCAATTTGTGTACTCCAGTAGTAGGCAAACGCATGCTTTTCCCAGCTCCGACGTTGGCTTTACTCCTTGCATTTGGCAATATAAGGAAGCGTATGCTAAGTAAATTCCAGATACATGGTTAACCCCAGCCTTTTCACCAGAGGCAAAAGGGCTGAAGCTGATCTGGCATCCCCATAGCTGACTAGCCCGCTCTGGCAGTAGTGGCACACCTCCAGGTTGGTGTCAGGTATCCTAAGTATGTCAACCACCCTAATATGCTCAAGGGTGGCACCATTCTAAGCAACATGGCGCCACCTTAAAGCAAGGAAGGGCAGAATTCAGGCTAGCAGACTCTCCTTTGTGTTTCAAGAAAATCTCTAACTGGGACATATGACAAAAAGACATATGGTTGGAATCCAAGAACATTGTGCCCCTGAGCAGCTCTGGAGTCTTCAATGAGGCGAGGTGAAGCAATTTGCCTCAGGCGCATAGCTGTCAACCGTCCCTTATTTGGCGGGAAACTCCCTTATCCCAGCGCCGTGTCCCACTGCTGTCCCTTATTGATGATGTCCCTTAAATTTCCCGGGTTTCAAAGGAAGCAGCTCCTCTCCCTCCCTGCCAGCCAGGGAGGAGGGAAGCTCCAACTGTGTTGCTTGGCTGCCTGGCCTGCCCCTCTCCGGCCTCCTGTCACCAGCCTTGGCTCCCGGGAGCCCCTCCCCGCCGGGACTGGCGGGAGCCTCGGGCCCTTCCGCCGCCATCCTCCTTGCGGCCGCTGAACTGACCGTCTCTGCCTGGGGCCTCCCCTCTGCCCATCACCATTGCCACCGCTCCCGCTAGGCCGTACTGCGGCTGCACCACCAAAGGACCTGGATGAGATGGGCAGCCTGGCGCGGCCTATGAATTGCTGAGGAGCCTTGAGAGGAGTGCGAGGGCAACCATAGAGAAAGCAGTTCAGAGAGAGGAGGCGGAGGCGCGGCCAGGTGTTCCAAGGGCTAACCATAGAGGGGGAAAGCAGAGGAAGGACCGCAAGCGCTTCTCCCATAGATTTGTAGTGGTAGACTAGCATAGATGGTCTGATCTGCAGGTTTACTTCGGGCGCTATTCCCCCCCCCCCTTTCCTCCTGCCCCACTTGATGGAACTGAGAGCTGCAGATGGAGCACGAGAGAAAAGATACAGAGCTGCAGCACCATCTTCATAGCTTGGACTTTGTTTTGCACGATAAGTGGCTGCTGCTTGTAGTTATTTAATTGCAGTGTTTTATCAGCTGGTGTCTTGAGCAGCAACCTCTGGAAACGAAGGGCTAAAAACCAGCACTGCTCTCCCAAATTATCTGGTCCCTTTTAACTTCGTATTTCAGCTGGTTGACTAAAATCCCTTATTTTGGCTGCTGATCCCTTATTTTCGAGGCTGTTGGTCCCTTATTCTCAAATCTGTAAGTTGACAGCTATGCTCAGGCGGCAGATCCAACTGCCTCCTCACCCCCGCCACTGCTCCACTGCCAGCCGCACTGCGGCTTTGCCCGCACCACTGGCATTGCTGTCACATGGCCCATGGCCTTCCCACTCATGCTGTATGCTTGCTGCTGCATCGTGGCAGCAGTGCGAGTGCAATTGCAGACAATAGTGCAGTCGGGGGGGGGCATGGCAGCGTAGGTGCAGGAGAGCCCCATATTTATAAGTGGGAGGCAGCAAAATGTCCTGGGGCACCCCTGATGGAGTGCAGCTTTGGAGCACCAGAACTGAGCTGGTCTTACAGCCCTTCCACATCAAAATCCATTCACGATAATCCCAAATCATCCAGCCTCCATCCAGACAAGTAAAGAGGCATTAGAGTTCAAAGACACATCCCAACCAGGCAAAAACCACTCAGAAGTGTGATGTAAAAGGTCAATGAGGGGTGTGGCCTGCAGAGAGTGGGTCTGTCCTAAGGAGAGTCCTGAGGCCCAGACAGAGAAGATAAAGTTTCTCTACACTACCTTAACAGTTTAGAGATCTGTGTTCAGTGATCCTCAGCATGCACTCTTCCTCAAGAACACAAGAAGTACCCAACTAGATCAGATCAAGGTACATCTTGTCCAACATATCCTCCTTTGAGAGGAAAGGTGGAATGCAATGTAATGTAACTACTAGAGGGAGTGGGTGGCGCTGTATTCTAAACCACTGAGCCTATTGGGCTTGCTCATCAGAAGGTCAGCAGTTTGAATCTGTGTGACCAGGTGAGCTCCCTTTGCTCTGTCCCAATTCCTGCTAACCTAGCAGTTTGAAAGCATGCCAGTGCAAGTAGATAAATAGGTACCGCTGTGGCAGGAAGGTAAATGGCATTTCCATGCTCTCTGGTTTCCATCACAGTGCCCCATTGCACCAGAAGCGGTTTAGTCATGCTGGCCACATGACCCAGAAAGCTGTCTGTGGACAAATGCCGGCTCCCTCGTCCTGAAACGAGATGAGTGCCACAACCTCATAGTTGCCTTTGACTGGACTTAACCATCGAGGGGTCCTTTAGTTTTTACCTTACCTAATGTAACTAAAAAGGTTACAATTTTTTTACCTTACCTAATGTAACTAATAGGGACACGGGTGGCATTGTGGGTTAAACCACAGAGCCTAGGGCTTGCCGATCAGAAGGTCGGCAGTTCGAATCCCTGTGACGGGGTGAGCTCCCGTTGCTCGGTCCCTGCTCCTGCCCACCTGGCAGTTCAAAAGCACGTCAAACTGCTAGTAGATAAATAGGTACCGCTCCAGTGGCAAGGTAAACGGCATTTCCATGCACTGCTCTGGTTCGCCAGAAGCGGCTTAGTCATGCTGGCCACATGACCCGGAAGCTGTACGCTGGCTCCCTTGGCCAATAAAGCGAGATGAGCGCTGCAACCCCAGAGTCGGCCACGACTGGACCTAATGGTCAGGGGTCCCTTTACCTTTACCTTTAATGTAACTAATAAATGAACAGCCTTTATAAGTATCCTAGCAATCAGCAAGTCATTGGCTGCCTACTAGAAATGACCCTGTGATCCACCATTGGGTGACAGGCAGCCTCTCCTCCATAGGAACAAGTTCTTATCAGAGTTTTCTCCCAGCCCTTCTCTTAGTTCCCAACTGCATATAGCAAGGCTCACTGCAGATATATTTTGGAAATCAGAAAACCAACAAGTTTAATTAACCATGCAGTTTCACGCGGGGGGGGGGGGGGGGAGGAAGGAACAATTTTGTGTGCAGCAGAGAACAACTGTGCCAAGGACGGAACACATAATGGAGTGAAGTAAGCAAACAAAAGAGGAAAAAAAGTTCTTCCAGTCATATTTTTAAAAAATAGGTATAATTGTCTCCATTCTCTTCCTGGCATGCCCCCAGCTCCAGTAACACAATATCCTATCCCTACACAATGGGAGTGGGGGAAGGCTTAATGTTTGAAGTGGCAGATAAAACATCACTGGCTGCTTTTTAAACAACAAGACAAAAGAGTGAATACAGGTATGGCAGATGCAGAGCATTCAAATAACTGTTTCTTTTAATATACATTTTTAAAAAAAAAACAGAAAGCAGAGTCTTCAGATAATGAGATTTTAAAACAAAAGAGAAAGCAGAGCCTTCAAATAACTAGATTAATTTTTATTTTATTTTTTGAAAAAAGTAAAGCCAAACCAAAATGGCATGGGTAGAACTACTGTCCCTGGGCAGGGTACAGTGAGCATGCTATGGTACTATCCAAGTTTTCCTGTGCAGAATCGTGCTCAACTTTCAAACGTAAAAACAAAACAAAAAACCAAGTTGAAAAAACAGCAGTGGGACTGAGGATCTTCTTTTTTCTGTGGAAGTGGTTTCAGAGGCACTATTCCACTTGACCTGCAACATTTATACAACCCACAGAACTCATGGTAGGTGTGCAATCTGGGCCATGTTCACTGTACAGTGGTACCTCAGGTTATATACGCTTCAGGTTACAGACTCCGCTAACGCAGAAATATTACCCCGGGTTAAGAACTTTGCTTCAGGATGAGAACAGAAATCATGCTCCGGCAGCGCGGCAGCAGCAGGAGGCCCCATTAGCTAAAGTGGTGCTTCAGGTTAAGTACAGTTTCAGGTTAAGAAAAGACCTCCGGAACGAATTAAGTACTTAACCCGAGGTACCACTGTACTTGCTGGGCCTGGCTTGGCTGGCCTCTAATAAATGTAAACCTACCCAATACTGAGCAGTGTAGCTAGCCAGGGTGGGGGAGCGGGACAGTCCACACTCTTGTGGGGGCTGTAGGGCACCACAGGGGTCTGTACTGCAGCACAGTGGCTGTTGTGCATCAAGTATTGGGATCCTGGGCAGCAGAGCTTGAGGGCAGTATGGCAGTTGATGGGTGTTTTGGGCGCTGCAGGGGGGTGGAGCCATTTCCCATCTCTGAAATCGGCGGCTGCCCTAAAAAAAAAAAGTTTGATCTGCCCCAGGTGCTGGAGGGGGTTGCTACACCGCTGCCAATTGGCATGCTTTAGAGTTTTGTTGGCATGCTTTAGAGTTTTAAGAACACAGAGCCTGCTGGCTCGGGCTAATGACCCTTCTAGTCCAGCACCCTCTTCTCAGTGGCCAATCAGAAGTCTATGGAAAACTCAAATATAAGAGCATTCTCCCTTTCTTGGTTTTCTGCTGCCTTCAACCATGGAGGTGGCATATATCCTTTGTGGCTAGTAGCCTTTGCTAGCTTTATTCTCTGTGAATTTATCTAGTCCTCTTTTCAAGCCATCCCAGATAAGAATAATTTTACCCTCCAAGATCCTAGGTGGCAGTTTTGCAAAAGTTTCCTTCAAGGACATGTGCTGTTCTTGTAATAATTTAAAGCCTGAAACAGTCTCCCATGTGTTATTGCTGTTTTTAAACTGTAAATTCTTTCAAGAGGTCAGAAAATGCATAAATTGCCATGAGGTAGTCCCTAGTTGGTCATTAGGGACCCCTTTTAAGTATTTTCCTCAAGGGGTCTAACCAATCCATTACTGAACAGGTGGTGATATATCTGAATGTTGTAATGTCTCTAATGAAAATGATTTATAGGTGGTACATGACACCAGTCAAGCTTGCAAAAAATTATAATTTACCTGACAATAAATGTTGGAAATGTAATGAGACTGAAGGTACATTCTTTCACCTTTGGTGGACATGCCCAAGGATTAAGACATTCTGGGAGATGATTTATAATGAAATGAAAAAGGTATTTAAATATACCTTCCTGAAGAAACCAGAGGCCTTTCTCCTGGGCATGGTCGGCCAATTGGTGCCAAAGAAGGACAGAATTTGTTTTATGTATGCAACAACAGCAGCAAGAATACTCATCGCGAAGTATTGGAAGACACAGGATTTACCCACCCAGGAAGAATGGCAGATGAAGTTGATGGACTATATGGAACTGGCGGAAATGACTGGCAGAATCCGAGACCAGGGAGAAGAGTCGGTGGAAGAAGACTGGAAAAAGTTTAAAGACTATTTACAGAAATACTGTAAAATTAATGAATGTTAGAAAAATGTCGGAATGAAGTTATATGGCTTTTGTAGAAATGTTATAAGGAACTAAGTCCAAATTGATTATTAGTGTATTAAAAGGAAAAAATAAGGTTAGAATATGTAAGATAATTACAGGACAGAAAACAGAGGAAGATGGAAAGGAATTGCTGAAACAATTAACTGAAGTGGAATACAAAAAGGGAGGTGTGTGGAGGTCGTTGAAACAAGTGAATGAAAGATAAGATATTGAAATTGTTTGATGTGTATTAAATTGTTTTTGTTTTGTTTTATTAGTTTAATGTCTTAGTGTTAGTGTTATGTAGTGTTTTTGTATTGTACTGTATTGTTTTGTTTAATTTTTTCTTCTTCTTTTGTAGTGTTTAAATTGTTGGGAAAGTAATAAATATTATTTTTTTAAAAAAATGAATGTTGTAATATCTCCTTGACCTGCTATGGTTGCCTGCTTTTAACCTGTCACTTTTTCTTCTTCTGAGGTTGAGATTATTATTTTTAACAGTTCCTCCTTTCTTTAAGCATTGGCTGACCACAATAAATATTTGATTGGTATTGGGGCGTGAAGGACAACAGGTTAGCATAGTTAATTAATATTCTTTTGAGTGTTAGAAAAATGTGATTTTTTTTCCAAAACAGAAGTGCTGCATTTGTATTAAAATTCCTTAATCTCTTGCAACAAATGATTATTGAGTTCATATGTACTGTACCATACTGGGGGCGAACGGAGTACTGTTTCAAAAGCCAAGCAGCCAGAAATGAGGGTAAAAGGACAAGCTGAAGACCAAAAAATGGCATTTACTCAAACATCTTCTAAATTTAGATCCTATTTAGGAACGTTTTGGAAGAGATAAAATTGCTGTCTTTCCTCAAAACCTTTATACAAAGTGCAAGCTGAAATAGAAAATGCTATTTTAAGAAGACGGGTGATAATTGCTGCGCGGCATACACTGCACTTAAAAAAACCCATACTGCTGTATCACCCAGCACTATATTTACAATCTGACCCCATTAAAGGAAGGAGGAAAAGACTGACCACTGAATTACACAGAAATTAAATGCTTTCTGAGCAGTTGCCTGGGCACATTCCGGTACAAAGACAAAACATTAAACATTTGATTGCACTAAATGTTTCTACCCTGACAAGCAAACAATGTTCCTGCAAAAGTGGAAGGTGCAGAATTAACTGCATCCTTAGGTAGTTCTCCATCATGGGTATAGTAGCCCTTAGCATACACATCTAGTCAGTCCAGGTTTTGAAACAGCTAGCTGCCTGGTGACCTGTGATGAGTAACATATTGCTTCCAGGGGACTAGAAAGGGGAAGCTTTAGTAAAACTGGATGAGAATTGGTTCTTTCAGGCTAGTTAGGGTCTAATAACTTGAGAAATCCAATTATGAGATTTCTGCTTTGTGTAATCCTGGGACAGACAAGTTTAAGCCATTTTACAGTGCAACCATCTGGTATGTCTACTCATTAGTAAGTCTCAGTGAACTCATAGGAATTCGAATCACTCCAAAGGATACATGGGGTATCTACTTTAATTTTCCTTTGGTATTCATAGCTAATTTTCAGAAGCCAAGATAGCAATGATAACTCAGCTGGTAGAGAATGAGACTCTTAAACTCATGTTCATGAACCCTGTGGTCCCTTCCATTCCTACGATTCTATGAGCCACGAAACCTGAAAACATTTTCCCCTATTAAATATACAGTGATTGCGACTGGCCCAAAAGACTTGTCATTTCTTGAATGTGCTGACAAAACTATCACTCAATTGGTTCCATACTCCCAATCACTGAAACAGACTTACACAAGGAGATGGTTCCATCTTAACCAGAACTGGTTATACATTGGAGGTTACATGTTGATCCAAATCTCAGCTAAGAATTTGTTGTGGGGGGAGGCTCCCAAATCACTCACAAACAGGAATGATGGTAGAACTGGCCTATGTCACAGGGTTGATGTAAGATACACTATGCTATCTGGGAAGGAGAATGTTAGCCGCTTTGAGACTCCTTCGAGTAGTGATAAAGCGGGATATCAAATACGAACTCTTCTTCTTCTCTTTACTCTAATGGAGGCAACTGAATGAACACCTGCTCCATGCAAAACATGATTTCAGTGACCAGAAGTTGGCCATCTCCCATTAGCTTCAAGAGGGCTTGTTCAAGAGAACCATTTACTGGATTCTGTTTTATTTCTGTTTACCTATGTACTTCCACATAGCTAGGGCTATTATCTTAAGCATGCTTGGTAATGCTCTCACATTACTCCTCCAGTAATCTCCTGAACAAAAGCTTCTTCCATCGCTACTTTTCTTCTCCTGCAAGGTATAACTACCGGAAAATATTGGGTGGGTTCCAAGGCTCATTCACATCTGTGAAGCTCACTATTGTCTTGCCACTGTCCTACATAAACTGAGAATGCTGTTGAACAGCATTCTTCCACCTTGGGTTCCCCATTGTTGGAGAACTACAGCTCTCATCATCACCAGTCAGTGATCAATGGTCAAGGCTGATGGGAGTTGTAGTCCAATAACATTCGGGGACCCAGGATTGAACAGCACTGCTGTAGAACACATCCCAGAATCCTCTGCAATAATACACAAGGTGTCTTTGGCCGGCTAACTTACATGGTCAGAGTCCTCTGAAGGTTTAAAGATTGAGGACCATTGCACTATATGTTAGCTTAAAAAAAGAAAAAGACTGAAAAGAATGTAATAAATGAGACTTTCAAATAAATGTAGTCAGCAGAGTGCTGTAAATAGGTTTAATTCCCAGGACTGTGGCTTAATTGAGTTGTGGACTGAGTCATTAGAATGTGTGCTTATGCAAAGCATGACAGATTACATATTTTGACATGCACTTGGTCCTGAAAGAGTTGGTGCCAGCTCTGTAAGCACCCTTGAAATAAAATGAACTTTCATGTAGCTCCCCACAGTCAATAAGACTGAAATGAACCAAATCAAAGTGTTCAGGGGGACTCAGCAGTAAATCCATGTCTTCAGACTGATACATCTTATTGTCATGCCAATAACCATATACATGTAAAACCTGGAAAATTCTTAGAATCTTTTCTTTAAAAAAACAACACAGATATGACTTGTTATCCTCATGGTCATTAGCCATTTGCTTAATCTATAATCCTACTTTGCATAGGATAAAACTGTAATTTTGCAGTAATGGATGCTGTTGCTCTAAATTAATTAGAATCTCCAATTCTCCCATAACTATTTATGGGAAGGAAGGAGACGACCACCGTCTCACAATCATGATAGAGCAGTTGCTCAGAATGTAAACCCACTGGATAGGAACCATGTCATTCTATGATCTGTGAAAAATAACTAGTGTACTCTTGGAACTCAATAAATGTTTAATAGTGGAATTTGGGGTTGTTGTTGTTTTAATGCAATTCTTCTTCGGGTTATTGTTGTTTTTAAGTGCAATTCTTCTAAACAGCTGCCTTGACTGACAGCAAGTTCTGCAGGAAGAGATCTTCTTTCTGTACCCAATGCCAAATTATTTTCAACCCTGTAAAATATAGATTGATATATTTAACCCCACTGAACGGTACTAGGACCTCAACGATCCATACATTAGTTCATTTGATGAAGGACGTTAGTGGGGTATACTGCTGTTAAGAGTTGTTGGTGATCTAATAAGGCCTTATAAATAAGCAAAAATAAAAAATGTTGCCTGCCTGCAAAAGTAAAGTTCACTAGCCTACTGATTCCTGGAAGATATGGGACAGAGAGCTCTATCCCTCCTGAAGAAGATCACTACATCTCCTCTTCAGGCAGGCAGCTTGGTTTCTATGCTGGACACAGAAGAGGGCCAGATTGTGCCATTGCTCCTCCACCACCCTATTCACTCATACAAGTTCTCTTTTGCCTATGGCTACTGTGGGTTAAACCACAGAGCCCAGGACTTGCCAATCAGAAGGTCGGTGGTTCGAATCCCTACGGTGGGGTGAGCTCCCGTTGCTCGGTGCCTGCTCCTGCCAACCTAGTAGTTTGAAAGCACATCAAAGTGCAAGTAGATAAATAGATACCACTCCGGAGGGAAGGTAAACGGTGCTTCCATGTGCTGCTCTGGTTCACCAGAAGCGTCTTGGTCATGCTGGCCACATGACCCGGAAGCTGTACGCCGGCTCCCTTAGCCAATAAAGCGAGATGAGCGCCGCAACCCCAGAGTCAGTCACGACTGGACCTAATGGTCAGGGGTCCCTTTACCTTGACCAGGGTAATGCTTAAATACATGGCTGTAATAATAATGCCCAGTGGGTCTCACACTGGAGTTCTATACATCACTCAGAAGTATCTCCTACTGAACTGAATGGGACATACTCCCAGCTAAGTGTATATAGACTACAGCCTAGGCTCACTAGACATTTGGACTTGAGAAGTAAAACAGTAACACCAATGGATTGCTATCTCTTCACAGTTATATTTCCTATGTCATTCTATTTCACGCCTAGTGAAGAAATAACAGCATCTCTTTCCTCTACATTGCTCTAAGATATCAATTCACAATCCTGTGTCGGATAGCTAGCTCTAATGAATACACAATTTGTCTCTGAGAGTTGATTTGATTTATTGCTTTTCTATGTCACTTTTCATTCAAATGAATCTCAGACAGTGTTAGAAATTAGACAGGCACCAAATGTGTTTTGCTACTGGCACGGGTCCAATTGACTGACATCTCCATCTGGCTGCCCTCTCCAGCCTTCTTAAGCAGGTAAGCAGAAGAGCTTATTACTGCAATTATATCCCACCTGCTAATCTCTACAACGACCCTGTGAGGTAGCATAAGTGGCTGTGACTTAATTGGCTTCCAAGAGTACTTTTGCTATATAAATTAAGTAGGTAAATAAGTTATATAAATTAAGTAGATAAATAAATATAGTGTTATGTACTGAGTTGAATAGGATTCAGAATGCTGCAGTCTGATTGGTCCTAGGACAATGCAGCAGTATGATTGGCCCACAGGAGCCACCCAATCCAGCTCCAGGTGGAAGTGAATCCGCAACCTGATTGGCCTACAGGAGAATCCCAGAATTAGCCAATCACGTGCGACCCATTATGTAAATAATGTATATAAAGCAGATATTTTGGGGAAACTTTCATTCCTCACTACTATGAGCTGAATAAAGAGCATGAAATCCACACTCGACTCCGAGTATATTTCATATAGGAAAAGCAAAATGTCACTTATTTTCCTTGAAGCTTGAATTTGTTTTATTCTGTATTATGTTTTATTGTGTTGTAAACTGCTTTGAGGTGTTTCCTTTAAAATATAAAGTGGTATAAAAATGAAATCCAAATAACAAGAAATAAAGTGCCTAGAACATTTGTTGTGGTGACCATAACCTAGGTTTAAGGTGCCATTTGGCAATTAGCTTATACATCTGATCAAAGCGGCTTACAAACCAAAGGCGTAGCTTAAGAGCCAGGACCTTCAATGCCCCATGAGCACATTACCTTGGCCAAGAATATAATGCCGAAGGGAAGGTATGAAGTTTCAGAAGTAATTCCAAACACAATTAAATGTTTCTTTAAAGAAATACAGACAAGATTAATCTAGAGCAAGAGATTTACTGCCACATCGCATTACAAGCTTTGAGTTATAACGCAGTGTCAGGACTTCAACCTAGACCTGTGATTAAATAAACCCATTGACAGTTCCAAACCATATTGTCAGCTCTTTTCCTATGTATTTGTTTGAGTAACTTGGGTTTTTTAAAATCATGCTCAATCCCTAATGACTGCAGGTGACAATTTAATTTGTGGGAGGGCTCATCTTCAAGAACCTGTTCTGAATGCCTGGGTGCAATCCTAAAATAAGCGAGGAATGACAAAGGAGAAAGTGTAACCACATTCAGAGAGCCTTATCTGGGATTAGGATGATAGGGAAGATCTCAGAACAGAGGGATCTTCTAAAACTGCTTGAGCCCCAAATCACCTCACCCTTGCTATAAAAGCTAAGAACATAGAAAGCTGTCTTATATCAAGTCAGGGTATTTGTTAAGCTACTTTATCCACACAGTGCTAGAAACTCAGATATGTAAGCTAGTTGCCTAATGGCACCTTAAACTAGGTTATGGTCACCACAAGAGAAAGTCTAGGTGCCATTTCCTCACTCCGCCCCCCCCGGGATGAGATTTATTATTGTTATTATTACCTATCTATTAATTTCAACGAGTCTACTATGAGTATGACTTGATTGGCTACAACCCTGTAATATGGATGCTGGAGTAGATAGAGCTTTGGCCTGATCCTGCAGGCTCTTATGTTCTTACACGTGTGTACAGAGAGGTGACCAGTGATTTGATGAAGGCTTTGAGGGGACCCCTTATAATATGTATAAGAGTCAATAAGGAACCATCTTTTTCTGCCATGACTGTGCTGGCAAGCACCACATCTGTGATTTTTTAATGGTTTAGCCAATGGAGACAACAGCATCATTACTTGGATTAGCAAAGTGTTTAACAGGATTAGCAGGAATGTGCCGTCTGCCAATTACGGCATTTGGAAACATTGCGGCTGTAACAATATCAAGATGCCTTACCCAATGCACACATTTCCACACACACCCTTTGTTTTAAAAGCAGGTATGATGGACCCTTCACAGGCTTTAAAGGGAAGCTGAAATGGTTCTGTGCCAGTGTTGGTGGCAAGAGAAAGCAAGACCGTAGTTACTTGATTACTGCATACCTAGTTCACAGCACAGTTAATCCGAACGCAGAGTTTCCAGGAGGAATGAGTTTTGCTGAGCTTTGGGTGTTTGGGATTAAGGGAACTACCATGATGATGATGATGTAACAGTTTCATTTCACACTGCAGTTGTTTACTACAGTAACACTGGGAAGGCAGTAGGTAAGTACCCTCCAAACCTATTATTAGGGCAAGTGAGTTGTCTGCAAAGGCAAAGGGCGATCCGGCACCCACACTAATTAGTAAATATGGAAAATACAAGTGGGGATCTGCAACAAAATCTTGCAGCGTATCTCCAGCCTTGGCAATAATGCTCTTCCTGTCCAGTCATCCTACAACAGGAACCATGCAATGCTGTTCAGGGCTAGGAGCGGGTGGGGGGTGGGGTGGGGTGGGAGGAAGCGAGATGGGAGAGAAGGGGAAAGCTTTCTTTCACACCTTCCTGCAACTTCCATCTGCTGTTGAAGGACCAGGCACCAGCTATGACCCTGAAAAATTTGCTATAGAGGTCGGGTGAGGTTTCTGGAAAGTGGAAATGAAAAAGATGTCCTTTTCTTCAACCCCTTCTTGAAAGTGGCCATAATATCATGGCATCCCTCAGAACCTAGTCCCCTCCTCCAGGATATTGTAAACTGTTAGGGGTTCAAGCAGGCCTCATCTCAACCCCACCCCCAAAACTAACACCTTCAATAATTCATGGTTCAGGCACCATGAACTATTCTGTATGTCCTGAAAGTCACTCAGCATAGATCTTTGGCAGACACAAAAAGTAATGCACTTCCAATGAGTTCTCCAAGTATGCAAAAGCTCCCATCCTGTTTTTGGACAAACCCCATTTGATTACATAATGATAGATACAGAACCAGCCAAGTTAGAGGGAATGATGCAGCTGATAATTTCATTTTATTCACCTCAGAGCTTTACAGCTGGTGGCCTTTATGAAACAGCAATCTGTTTAACATACATTTAAATGAGAGAATAGGATATTTTATTCACAGTGTAATCCTGCACAAGGCTACTTATTAGTAAGCCCCATAGAGTCCAGTGGGACATACTACCATTGCAAGCACCAGCTTACAGCCTTAGAGAGTTACAGAAGTCATTGAAAGAGAGGTTATTGCTCATAGTGTGTAGAACATTCATCCTCAGTCCAGCTCTGATAAACAGGTTTTTGGTATTGTTTTAGAAATGCTGCAACGCCTGTTCGACTAGGGCCAGTGTGGTGCAATGGTTAGAGTGTTTGATTACAACCCGGAAGACCAAGGTTTGAATTCCCACTCAGCCATGAAGCTCACTGGGTAACCTTGGGCCAGTCACTGTCTCTCAGCTTGACTTGCTTCACAGGGTTGTTGTGAAGAGAAAGTGAGTAGGGGAGAACTATAAACACCACCTTGAACTCTTTGGGGGAATCAAGTGGTATATAAATGTAAGACAGAAAGAAATAAAAACAGAAATACAAAAGAAATGTGTGCATACTGCAGAGGAGTTCTCACAGCGCCTAGCAATTTTCAGATTATAGGCCTGACTTGCACACACCGTCAAGCCATGGTTTAGTGTTAAATGCATGAGCTTCCCCCATCCTCGCTCTGCTACAGCCACAAAGAGATTGGAATTTTTCAGCTCCCTTTTAAACTAACGGTGGTTTCTTGTTATGTCTAAAATAGAAACTATCCCTTGCGGCAGAAGTTGGATCCCTCTTTCTCAGGCTGTGGGAATTTCTAGATGTTGACTGAATAGTGAGAAAGAGTGGGCTGTTGGAGTATGTTGTTGTCCGAAAGCACCAAGCAGCAAGATGAGAGCATGATGGGAGGGAGTTAATGAGATATTTTGAGGATTCTCCAGGATTATAGCCCCATCCCAGCTACCCTGAAAGACAACAGCAATTGGAGGAATTTTAAGAACTGGACAGCAGACAAAGGCCAAGGACTTTATAATTGGACATATTCAGACAGACACAAAGAGAAAAGGAAAATGATTAGAGAACCTCATTTGAAATCCTCTGGAAAGATAGATAAGGCATTAACACGCATAGTAATTGCTAAAAATGCAGCTATTATCTTAATAATTAATATACCAACTGAAATGTAATCAAAAATATGAACCGCAGCCATATAAGAACTGGACAAAAAACACTGATCAAGGAGTGCAGGAAACAACTTTGATTAAATTGTATAAATTTTGAATTAACTGGAATTATTTTGATGTTAATTGGAATCTGTATAAATGACAAAACTGTGGTAATATTAGGTAAATATTGGGAAATTGCTTTAATTAAAAAAGAAAGAAAGAAATGGTGGTTAGAGAAAGAAGCCAGGATCAGTAACTGTGGTTTGAAGTTGACTATAAAGCAGTGAAACTAGATAACACTAACCACAGTTTATCCAGATTTGGGGAGAATGAGTTATCATATTTAGCTGAAAATGGAAGTGAAAGCTTCCAATTTTCTTCACATGAGCACATCAGAGGATAAGGGGGTGAGAGTATAAGTGCACAAACCCAACTATGGTTTAGTGTTACATGCAAATGTAGCTGCAGCCATAACTAGAATAGAGTTATTCTAGCACCCCTAAAGCTCCAGTGCTTTCTTATCATACACTGTGGCAAGCAAGCTGTCTCAATACAGTACAATCCTAAACAGATTTGGTCATAAGAAAGACCTACTGGACTGAATTGCCTCACATTATAAGCTAACCTTGTTCTAACTTGCCTCCCACTGGCAAATGCCTCAAGTCACATTACTGTATAGGGATGCTCTATTTGTTGTGAGTAACTCATTACAGAAATATCATGGGTGTCAGCAACGGCCGCAGCTCCTGACTGAGAAACATCCACATCTAGACACACTTTTACAGGCAGTGCAAAAGAATGTTTCAGTAGCATGTGATTCAGAGGGTAAGAGTACAGACACTTTATCACAGGGGGGGAAACATTTACCCAACACAGTTGCTGTTCAAAAGCAGAGTGTTGTAACCACTTGTATTAAAATTGGGTCACTGGGAGTTGTAAAGGACCATGAAAACAAATGCAGTATCTTATGGGCTGGAGCCAATAAAGATTAGGCCTGCTTTTTCTCTAGCAAGACCAGACGACACCCCTGGGGTGTCCTTACATGTCCTTACATGACATCATTGAATGCACTAGGTAAAGATATCCCTGCATTCCAACCCTTACAGCACACCCTTCAGAATAAGTTTATACTCATGGGTTCCACTTGATTCACGCTGCTGCTCAACCCCAACATCATCTCCACCACACTCTCACACACAGTATCAAAGAACTTCAATCCTCAGCACAAAGAGATGAGCTGCATTGAAAGAGAGAGACCGGACATCTGATCTGAGGTCCTTTCCCCTTCATTGCTTCGCTTATTCAAAGGCCAGTTTAGACGGCAGCGTTGGCCACACAAGATACTGCCAAAATGCCTTCTCCCCAAGTAGCATAACATTTACAAGTCCTTCTCCCCAGTGCCACACGGTTATTTGGCATGCCCGCCAGAGCTGGCGTTTCAGCAGAGGGGCTGGACTACATACTTTGCATGTTGTTGGACACTCATTGGCCCAAACATTGCCTCCTCCACGCAGAAGGCAACTTTTTGCAATCTAAACCAGGTGGCTTTGCATGGCAACGCAACTCAGGGACTGAGACCTGGCACAAACTGATCCCTGCACCAGATGCCCTCTCCTTTGCAGTTCTACAACTGAAACTGTACCCTCTTGCCTCATTCCAGCGCACAGCTCAGTTGCAGGGCAAAGAGTCTGCATGCAGCAGGTGCCAGGTTCACTCCCAGTTAAGAGGGTCACAGGTGCCAGGGCTGGGACGAACGAACGCCTCAGTCCTGACCCAGCTGCTACTGGGCAGTTTAGGGCAGCTTCAGACGTCTGCATGTACATTATGAGTGCTTACCTTGCTGACTATGTTCTGCTGAAGGCCAGCCGAGATCCGGTGATACCTCTCCCTACAGTCACAGTAACTGTCGTTCTTCCCCTCGGGGGTGGGCAGTTCTGGCGCCGCCAGCATCCCCCTGCTGTAGCTGCTGCTGTGGTTGTAGCTGGGGCTGGTGGCGAGGCCCCGAGCAGCAGCGGGCAGGTGCGGGTGCCCCGTCCAGTTGCCCTGCCCATCCGTGCCCTTGCACCAAGAGACAGGCTGCACCAAGAGGAAGCTGTCCGAGAACTGGCTGAAGCCGATGAACAGGGCCGGGATCCAGGTGAGCAGGATGAGGGTCTTCTGGTGCCCGCCGCCCAGCCCGCCCAGGAGAGGCAGCACCGAGCCATCGTAATCCAAGAGCAGCGGGTTGCACGACCCGGAAGGAGGCGGAGGCGGAGGCAGGCTCTGGATCTCCGCCGCCAGACCCCCGGCGGGAGGGGCGGCCGTCGCCGCAGCAGCCGCCGCAGGGTCCGCCTCCCCGGCCGGCAAAGAGCCATTCTCCTCGGGTAGCTGCCGCCCTCCTCCTCCTCCACCTCCGCCGCCCTCCTCTCGTCGCCGGTCTATCGCCATCCGGAGAAGCTCACATAGAGAAGATCGGGGCCGGTGCTGTTGCTGCTGGTGGTGGTGGTGGCGGCGGCGCGCCGCGCGTACCGGCGACGGCTGCGATCCAATGGCCGGCAACCCTGTGGCGATCGGCGCGATCCGAGGAGGCGGCTTTCCCGTCAGGAGTCTCCGCCAACACGCACATAGGGGTCCGGTTCGCGATTACACGCGGAGAGGGCGGCGGTGGTCTCTCCCGCTTTTGCCTCCCCGCGCGTCAAGGCGCGCCCATCCTCCGCCACTCCCAGCCCGCCTTTCTTTCCTCCCCAGATAACCTTCGCGCGTCTCCGTCGACGTCTTCCCTACACACACACGCCGGCCACCAAGACTCTGCTGGGCGGCCTGGAGCCCAGGGTTATCCGAGCTATTATTTTTTAAAAGGTCCCTTTCAGGTCACTGCGGCTGCAGCTCGCGGAAGGACCCGTCGCCTGGCTCCTCGCGGGCTCTCGCTTGCCGCACATCAGGCTCGTTCGGCCCTGAGGGCGGCGTTTTCCCCCTCGCCCGGCGAGGAGGGTCCGAAGGAGGCGAATCCCTTGCGCAGCGGCGGCGCCTTCTCCTTCTTCGGTGGCGCGTCGCCTCGGCTCTCCTCAGGAGACGGCCGGCTTCCCTTTCTCGGGAAGGGGGTGGGGTGAGTGGGGAGGCCTCGCTCGTCTCGCCCTTTCTTCCAGCGCTCGCCTCGCAACCTGAAAGCCCAGCCCCCTGACCCACAGCCCGCCTACGGCTCCGCCTCTCCCTGAGGTAAAGGTAACGAGGGCTGCTCCGCCGCAGCACCTGCTGCTGCCGCTGCCGCCGCCGCCGCCGCCGCGGTACTAACCCGACGCGACCACCCGGCTCCCCCTGCAGGGGACGCCCGGGACGGCCCCGCCCCCTCGACCCCTGAGGGAGCAAGCGGCGCGAATTGCGCCCCAGAAGTGGGCGCCCGGGGAAGGGGCAGGCGGGCGGGCGGTTCGTGAGGGGACTTCTCGTGGGGCAGAGGGGCGGGGAAATTAGGTCGTGTGGGTCGCAGCCAACACAAACCCGGCGTCTCGTTTCCCCGTTGAGCGTCTCTGCGTATGTCCCAGCCGGAGAACCGAGCGGAGTGTCCTGTGAGAATATAGAGAGGGGTGTTCTCCTGACTGGTTTAAGCTGCAGTCCTGCGCACGCTCAGTCAACCTCGAGTAAATCCCATTGAATTCAGTACGTCTGAGAACAGACGTGAGCTGTCCTGCAGCACCCAGCCCTGTACCTTTGCACCAGCCTAGCTGCCTGCCTGCCTGCAGTGCCAACGTAATATTACCGCAGTGCAAGTCTAACCTTTTGTTCTGTGGCTGATATTGCTGGTATCTCAGGTGCTTTCAGTTAGAACGGGGCTGTGGATAGATTATAAGGGAAACCCAATGGAAATCAGAGGCATTGTGTTTGGTGGGTATCCTGATTGTTCTTAGATGAGCATTTTATTTTTTTCAAAAGGCCCTGACATGTTTGAATTAAGATATAACAACCTGACTGAAATGTGGTTTTTTAAAAAGATTGATTGATTGATTGATTGATTGATTTATTACAAATCCAAGTAGTATCTTGAAGTCAGGTGCTATTTATGCAAGATGTGCTAATATGGCCACATTTCCTTTTACAACACATTCTATCATTATTTTCTGGGAAACCTCATATCCCGTAAGGAAAATAATAAACCAGCAGATGCTCATTTGTGATGCATCATACGTTTAAGAACTACTATAGTTGTATTGTTTGGGCTGCTGGAAGCAAAAATGGCTCAGTCCTGCTCAGGTGAGGAGCAAACAGAAGCAAGGGTGAACCAACAGGGACTGCCTCCCAAAGCATCACCGCACACATGATAAACTGTCCGCCAAAAGAAAAGGAGAAAGAGAAAGAGAGAGCTTCCATAGACAGCATGCAAAACAGGCTTTTGTTTTTACTTGAAATGGATTTTCCGCTGCAAAGGGAAATCTGTGTTAACTTCTTTTTTAAGTACGAAGTGGCTTTTTGGTGACAATTATGTCATGTGAACAGTGTGTGCATGAGCACACCGATTCCACAGCAAACCTCTGACCAGTTTAAGCCACTTTACTTCCAAGTGGACACACACAGGATTGTGCTGTACAAATGTCACTGGCACTGCAATCCTATTAAAGGTAAAGGGACCCCTAACCATTAGGCCCAGTCGTGGCAGACTCTGGGGTTGCAGAGCTCATCTCGCTTTACTGGCCAAGGGAGCCGGCGTACAGCTTCCAGGTCATGTGGCCAGGATGACTAAGCTGCTTCTGGCAAACCAGAGCAGCACATGGAAATGCCGCTTACCTTCCCGCTGGAGCGGTACCTATTTATCTACTTGCACTTTGATGTGCTTTCGAACTATTAAGTTGGCAGGAGCTGGGACCGAGCAATGGGAGCTCACCCCGTTGCGGGGATTCGAACTGCTGACCTTCTGATCAGCAAGTCCTAGGCTCTGTGGTTTAACCCACAGCACCACCCGCATCCCTCACAATCCTATTACTCAGAAGTAATTCCCACTGTAATAAGTGGAACTCGCTCTCAGGTAAGTCAGGATTGTGGCACAGTTTGAGGGGTTTTTTTATCAGCACCCAACATTTTAAGAACATGGCTTCCCCCCCCCCAAAGAAGCCTGGGAAATGTAGTTTACACACACATACACAGAGCTACAATTCTCAGCACCCTTAACAACTCACAGTTCCCAGGATCTTTGGGGGGAAGCTGTGTGCTTTAAATGGATAGTGTGGCTGTAGCCTGAGGCTCTGCTTTGGAAAACCAACCTTGGCAGGTGCACCTCACCCACTTCCTGCTGAAAGTTTATTAATTAACTGGTTGGGCCAGTTTTGAAAAGGTCAAGTGATCACCTAATTCCTGAAGAGCACTGGCCCCAAGTTTGTGCTGCGTGTAAGATTGACTGGTTTTGCTGTTCCTCTTCTCTTCTCCCCTTGTCTTTGCAAATTGGAGCTTGAGACTTTCTTTCTTAGTGGTTGCTGTACAGTGGTACCTCGGGTTACATATGCTTCAGGTTACATACGCTTCAGGTTACAGACTCCGCTAATCTCTCTGAAAAACAAATCAAGCTTTGGGTCCCTCCAGAGTAGAGGTGTACAGTGGTACTTCAGGTTACAGATGCTTCAGGTTACAGACTCCACTAACCCAGAAATATTACCTCAGGTTAAGAACTTTGCTTCAGAATGAGAACAGAAATTGTGCTCCGGCGGTGTGGTGGCAGTGGGAGGCCCCATTAGCTAAAGTGGTGCTTCAGGTTAAGAACAGTTTCAGGTTAAGAACTGACCTCCAGAACGAATTAAGTACTTAACCCGAGGTACCACTGCACCACTTTTAAGTAGCACCAGTTTAGGTAACGTAAGTCATATCTGAATCAGATTTAGCATACATGTGCTGGTGATTGACTAACAGAAATCTGTGTGCGGCTATAACCAGTGGTGCAGTTAGAAAGGTAGCAATTATGATGCTTTAGATAGTAATGTGTGCTTCTTCACTAGCTAGCTAGCTAGACAGACAGCCCTGCTGTGCTTGGAGATTCCCCTTCTCATCCTGTCTACTAGCATGGCTCTGGACCTCTGCTTCCCAAAATTCAGCCATGATAGTATCCCTGACTGCTACTGTTCTGGGCTGCCCCAATTGTGTTTGGGGGGGGGGAGGATTTGGAAAGAGACTTAGTGCTGACGTTACCACTCTCCCACCCACAACATGTTGTCCCAAGTCTTTCTGAGGGGCATTTTGTGGCCACTTACTTTCTAAAGTTTCACATAACCAACCCTGTTCTTGGTGGACTTATCTCTGGGTCTAAGATAACTGATTTGGACGTCTTGGATTTCCTGGGCTAGCCTACCTCTCCCCCCACCTCTTTTTACTTGTCTTTGTTCTTGTACTCCGTCTATATCTCAGCGTATGCTTCTTTCAAAACCCTTGTATCTCTTCTCTGAGTCTGATGTTCTCAGATCTTATTTTTTTACTTCGTTTTTGTTGCGTGTTTAATGTTTCCCTGTGCACAGTTTATTTCTTTTTGTTTTTTTAAAAAAGTAGAAATATACAAAACCACATGCACACAAGTCTAAAAAGATTACAAATCATTATCAGGAAAAAAGGTTACTACTGCTAAAGAACTACAAACCCAGCCTAGATTCTTGTGCATGGGACCTATTTTCTGTTGCTAACGTTCTGTCATTTCCCCTTTTATTTCTTGCTTTATATTATGCGGGAGCATAAGTTTTCAGTCTCACACCGTGCATCTTGATACATAGGCTTTGTTGAAATTTAGCGTGACTGCATCAGGCTATGTCTATGACATCACTGGTAATGCCAATACGACGTGGTATTGATAGATAGATAGATAGATAGATAGATAGATAGATAGATAGATAGATTCTTTATTGTCATTACACAAGTGCAACATTGCACAAGTGCAACGAAATTGGATGCCATCCCTTAAAAACAACAAAAGCAACACAACAACAACAACCAAACAAACCACATTCCAGCCACACCCACACCCACACCCATCAAACTCCCAGGTCACACTATCGAGTTACTGCATTTAAGAAGGCCACAGCTCTTGGATAGAAACTATTTTTCAGTCTATTTGTCCTTGACTTGATGTTTCTGTATCTCCTGCCAGAAGGCAGTAGTACAAACAGACTGTGTCCCGGGTGAGATGCATCCTGTAGGATATTATTTGCTTTCCTAAGACAACGGGAACCGTACAGTTCTTCCAAAGATGGGAGGGGATGACCAATAATCCTTTGGGCTGTGGTTATGACCTTCTGGAGCACCTTCCTCTTCCTAGCTGTACAGCTGGAGAACCAGGCACAAATACAGTATGTGAGAATGCTCTCTATGGAGCCTCGGTAGAAGGACACCAGCAGTCTCTCACTCAGATTGTTCTTCTTTAAAAGTCTGAGGAAATAAATTCTCTGCTGGGCCTTCTTCACCAGAGCAGTGGTATTTGCGCTCCAAGTCATGCCCTGATCGATAGTCACTCCCAAAAACCTGAATTCCGCCACCCTCTCCACCCGTTCCCC
Organism: Podarcis gaigeae; assembly: GCF_964106915.1. Lineage (NCBI taxonomy): Eukaryota > Metazoa > Chordata > Lepidosauria > Squamata > Lacertidae > Podarcis > Podarcis gaigeae. Next base: position 65,273,806 of record NC_139683.1, on the reverse strand, counting down.
GTTCATATACAAGGGCTGAATGTCCGCCTTTTTTTTCCTGTAATCCACCACCAATTCCTTGGTCTTAGTCGTATTAAGAGCCAGATTGTTCTCTCCACACCAAGCACAAAGCCGCTCCACCTCGTCCCGATAGGCGGACTCATCCCCTCCTGAAATGAGCCCCACCACCGTAGTGTCATCAGCAAACTTGATGATTTTGTTGCTGGAATAAATGGCTGTACAATCATACGTATAGAGAGTATAGAGCAGGGGACTCAACACACAACCCTGTGGTGAGCCGGTGTTAAGGCTAAGGGCTGTGGACATATGTGACCCTACTCTAACCCTCTGAGAATGTTCTGACAAAAAGTCCAAAACCCAGAGACAGGTGGAGTTGGAGAGTCCAATCGCCTCTAGCTTGGACACCAGTCTATGGGGGAGGATAGTGTTAAAAGCAGAGCTAAAATCCACAAACAGCAGCCTCACATAACTCCCCGGCTGCTCCAGATGGAACAGAGCAGCATGGAGAGTGGTAGTGATAGCGTCTTCCATGGATCTATTTGCCCTGTATGCAAACTGGTAGTTGTCAAAAGTTGATGGAAGACAGGAAATAATGTGACGGCGCACCAGTTTCTCAAAACACTTCATGATGATTGGAGTCAGTGCAACTGGTCTGTAGTCGTTCAGACTACTGATTGTGGATTTTTTAGGCAGAGGAACAATACGACGTGGTATTGAGCCAGGATGCAGTTGTGATTCTGTAGTCCAGCCTTACCCTGTCCTTCACTCTGTGCTTGGAGTTGTTGACTAATGGAGGATTTGTCAACATTGTGCTTTTCTAGCACAGCAGATTTATGGAACCCATTTGTCTATGTGAGTCTAGCTCCCTTTGCATTATATTTCTACAGGGAGTATCTGTGGATAATGGAGGGATCCACACGGAAGAGGAATGGTGATGCTGACAATACACAGTTAAGATTTGTGATGAATGTTGGCATACCTGTACCCATCTCACACTTTGCACCTTATTACTTATTTCTGAGCCTTGTTCTGCACAATCATACTGGCCCAGCTGCAATGTCCAACTCCTATGCCCTTTTGAAGTGATGGCTAATTTTGCTATGCTGTCACAAGGGCCAATAGATGTGATCCTATCCTGTAGGTTTATTCCATGGGGGGGTATAATTAGACTATGAAACTGTTTGTTTCTTTATGCCAACCCTCATAAAACAGTAGTCAATGATTTGTTAGTGGGTGTATGTCAGTTCCTCTGCCGTTCCACTGCATCAGTTAAAACAAACAACCATAACCAAACCTTCAGCTCATATTTTATATGGCACATATATGCTACGTTGAGAGTTTGCATTCTCCTGGGACAGGTTATTACACTGAAAATGGAATTGGTTTGATCTTTCTACTCCATACAGCAAGACCAGAACATATGAAGGATCATGTCTCTTAAAATACAGAACAGCCAGAAGATATTTTTTTTGTTTCTTGCAATGTTTCATTGTTTAGATTAACAAAAACAAAAAACTTTCAGGGAAGCTGAGAATAGAAACATGAGAATAACAATGAATTTCTTTTATTAAAAAAAGTTATTTAAAAGAACGCTAGTACAAAAATAGAATTGGAACAGAAACAAAGTAAAAGACTCCAGATCATAACAGTGCATTCATATGTACATTTTCGCAGAGGCATTGGTGTCAGCAGGATTCCACCCTGCCCCCCCCCCGGGAGATGGAAGACAAAGTAATTACTACAAAAAAAACACACAAAAAACAACAAGCCTACATAGTGTTATGAGTTGGGGGGGGGGAGTAGACTGTATGCTGAGACCCTACTAATCCTTGGATCCAGCAGGTGTTAAAATATAAGGAAGGATTCAACTTCCTGGAATAGCTTCCTGGTGAGGTGATAGCCTAGGTAATGGGCCATTAAGGGAACAAAGGAAGTGGATCTATGCCAGATAGAAAATGGGCTCCCTCAAATGATTGGTAGTTAGAAAAACCACCGGAGTGGAGAGTTTGAGTTATGTGAGCCAGCAGGCTAAAAGCTGCATGTAGTAGGCTGGGAAGCGAGAAAGACAGAGCGATGCCTGATCTCTGCTTTGAATCCAGGCAGAAGCAATATCCTCTCGGGGTGTTAATGCTGTGAACCCCTCCATCATAGGCTCAAGTTGTATATATGTCCATATATCCTAAAGACGCCTCTGCTGTACCTCATTCCAAAGGTAACACGAACCCTGGCAAGCGCTTGGAACCCCTGGAATCTTGCACCGCACAGAGATTGAGGTGGTGTGCAACAATATGTTCCTAGCAGCAGAGAACTGGTCCATCATGTCAGGTGGATCTGGTGATTGATGGGCCATGGGGCCTGGGTGGCCCTAGCTGCTGAGAAGCTAATATTGCAGGTGTAGCTCTCCAATGTTTCTCAACAGGTATGAACAGCTGTTCATCCATAGACTTGGCATCTAGACAATCTTGCTCCATCAGCAGCTGAAAGGCTCAGTTCTTTCGACCTGTTGTCACTTGCATTGCTGCAACAATAAGCTTCACAGCCACCCCTCCCCGATTTCCCTAAAGTGCACACACCCACACCCCAGGATAAACAACACAGAATGTTATGTACTGAGTTGAATAGGCTCCAAAATGCAGCTGTCTGATTGGTCCTCAAACAATAGGATTCAGATTGCTGCAGTCTGATTGGTCCTAGAACAATGCAGCAGTATGATTGGTCCACAGGAGCCACCCAATCCAGCTCCAGATGGAAGTGAATCCGCAACCTGATTGGCCTACAGGAGAATCCCGGAATTAGCCAATCATGTGCAGCCCATTGTGTAAATAATGTATATAAAGCAGCTATTATGGGGGAAGTTTCATTCCTCACTACTATGAGCTGAATAAAGAGCATGAAATCCACTCTCGACTCCGAGTATATTTCACAGGACTAAACTTCAGAGCTGGCCTATACTACTATTAATTCTTCCCAGTAAAATGGGTACAATAGTATGGGGTTACTTTGTATGGCTGGTATAGTCCATGCACTCTGAGCCACAGCTGCTGCCCCTGCAATATGAGTATAATGGGTATGAGTTTTAACTGCATTGGCAATGGCGAGGGGAGCAAATTCTTTTGGGGCTGAAACAAGCTCAGAGTTAGAGAAATCACAAACTCCCATTTATGGTGGGGGTGGGATGTCCTATTTTGAATAAACGACTGTAGAGATGATACACTGTTATAGGTTCCATTTGTTCTGATTCTCACTTGTTCTGAAATATTGTAAGACAGGGATGATGACACTGAAACAATATTTTGCTTTGCCTGTATCACAGAGGACAATATTCTGGACTCAAATACTTTATCTAACTTATTTCCCTTTTCACCCTAGAAAAACAGATTAAACTATTCCCATACAAAATTCTCTGAAAGTAAAAATATTTTAGATTAATTACACATGCATAAAACATAAGAACTGTAATTTCTTTCCCACAAACAAAAGTGCTATCCAATAGAGCATTGTGGTTAAGAAATCAATCTTTCAAAAATCAATGTTAAAAGTTCAACCTTCATCTCGTTCTTTATGCACTAAAATGCAAACTCTTAGATCACGGTAAATTATCTAACACAATTGTGAACTTTGCTGCATGGCATTACATCTATAGGCATTTGCCAGCAGAACAAAATGTCTTAGCAACTTAAGTGTCAATTACCGGTAAGTATACAAATCAAAATGAAGAGAAAATTAGTCCAACTGAAGCCAAAGAGTTTGAGGCTCACAACTGTGAGCTAGTGTGCATATAAACTTGCCTGCTTCCATCACCCTGCATCAAAAGTGAATAAAGTTTAAACTTTACTTACAGTTGGTATCATGAGCTAGCAGATCATTTCGTTCTCATCTTAAAGGTCTGTCTGTTCCCCATTAGTAATAATAAGAGACAACATAGTTTTAATATCTCTGGTGAAATCAATAGCTGTATTATGACATCATGCTGAACCCTGGTTTGTGTTAATCATGATTTGAGCTTCCAAATGTACAAAAGCCAAGACGCACCAGACCACAAGACGCACCTAGTTTTTGGAGGAGGAAAACAAGAAAAACAATATTCTGAATCTCAGAAGCCAGAACAGCAAGAGGGATCGCTGCGCAGTGAAAGCAGCAATCCCTCTTACTGTTCTGGCTTCTGGGATAGCTGCACAGCCTGCATTCGCTCCATAAGACACACACACATTTCCCCTTACTTTTTAGGAGGGAAAAAGTGAGTCTTATAGAGCAAAAAATACGGTACTTCTCTACTTTTGATTTACATCCTCTCAGCAAGGTTGTAAACTGACAATGTAATAATAGCCATAACTATGGTTGGTCAATTTCCTGTGTGATCCTATACATGTCTGTTCAAAACTATGACCCTTTGAGCTCAGAGGGAGTTTCTCCCAGGTAAGTGAATGTAGGACTGTAGACACCTACAGCAAACCACCATTGGCAGAAACCATGTTTTGCAAACCCACTTCATACAATGGTTTTGGATTATAGTTTGCCCACCACTCCCAGTCATCATGCCAAATCATTTCAGTCGTCATGTTAAATCAGGGGTCACCAGTGGTCCTGCCAGTGGTCCTGCTGGTACCTGCTATGGCATGTGCAAAAGGTCTCAGTAAATATCTCCCCACAAATACACAATACACGAGAGGCTGTTTGCTTTTCCTGCTCAGTTCCTGTTTATGGTGGCTAAGCCTCTCCTGCTTTAAACACATCCCTTTAAACAAACCCAAATTTCATTGCATGAGTGCTAGCCTGCTGAAATTTTGCTCAGTTTCTGCCACCATCACAGACAGTGTGCCAAAAATCTGTAAGGCTATGCAGGCTTCAATGAAACTTAGTTACAGTCGCATTTGTAAATCTCATTAAATAAGATAAATGGTGGTAGTTCACATTCCTTTGGGAAGATTTCATCTTTTTCAGGTGAAACATTTCACAAGGAAATTTTTCCTGAGTGATCTGTAGGTTCTTCCAATTCCTCAGGCCCTAGCTTTTTTTTAATTTTTTTTTTTTAGGGCTCAACAGAATATAAAGCAACTGTCCTTTGTTCCTTTGAATCTTTGCTCTAAGTGAAAGGTAGAATTGTTCAAAGTTGCTTCAGAAATATTCTTTCTGAATTAAGATTCTGGTTCATTTTCAGGGGTAGTGGCAGAACATGACTCCTCAGGCTATTTCTTACTTCTTTTCTTTGGAAATTGTCCCAAGGCCCCCAATAACTTCTCCTGAAAGACATGTTTCCTGCAGAATTTTGGGCCACCAATCTCTGAGTTGTTTTCGTTCTTCAACAATACCAGCAGTGTGAGTTTACTCTGATTCGAGAAATATTCCTCTGGCTTGCAAAAGTTTGTATCTGTCATATATAATGCTTGAAAGAACTTTGGACCAGAACTTAGACAATAAAAGGTTTGAAAATTAACTTTTCGGTGCTTACATATGTTATCAGTGGCAACCAATCCAGTGTTTTCTCTAGTGTGTCCACAAAGCCTCAACTTTGCCAAGGTCCTACCTTACTCGCAGGTAATAGCAGTCCATGTGATGGGCGGGGCCAGCCTCCTGATATCAGCTGAAGCAATGCTTATCTCAGGAGGTTGGACTCACCATCACAAGGACTACTGTTGCTTGTGATTAAGATTAGTGTGTCAAATTTAATTCAAAAGCATGCACTAGTGCTTCCAGAATACTTGGAAGACTGTGTGTTAGTGGACAGGCAGCTTTGGCATGTGTCAGACTGAGAATGGAATGAGCCACATATCTTATCTGTTACAATCTTCCAACACACAGGGCCAGGACTGAAAAACACAAAATGTCACAGGCTACTGCGGTAATAACTCCCAGAAGATTTAGAGAATGGGAAGCACATGGAGCATACACAGCAAATTAGTTTTTTGACACGAACACCTTTTATTTCCCCTGATGTATTGAAGCCATTATCAAATCCTTGACCTCTACAGTTGTCAAGAGGAATGCCTTGATGTGCCAACCTTTCAGTTAGCATTTCAGCTTCCCACTTTTTCCTATTAAGGAAAACAAAAGCATGGGTAGGTAAACTAAGGCCCGGGGGCCGGATTCGGCCCCATCGCCTTCTAAATCTGGCCCGCAGACGGTCCAGGAATCAGCGTGTTTTTACATGAGTAGAATGTGTGTTTTTATTTAAAATGCATCTCTGGGTTATTTATGGGGCATAGGAATTCGTTCATATATTTTTTCAAAATATAGTCTGGCCCCCCACAAGGTCTGAGGGACAGTGGACCAGCCCCCTGCTGAAAAAGTTTGCTGACCGCTGCCCAAAGGTTTATGAACTCAGAAACCTTTATTAATATTCAATGTAAAAAGGTAAAGGTAAAGGTACCCCTGCCCGTACGGGCCAGTCTTGACAGACTCTGGGGTTGTGCGCCCATCTCACTTAAGAGGCCAGGGGCCAGCGCTGTCCGGAGACACTTCCGGGTCACGTGGCCAGTGTGACATCGCTGCTCTGGCGAGCCAGAGCCGCACACGGAAACACCATTTACCTTCCCGCTGGTAAGCGGTCCCTATTTATCTACTTGCACCCGGGGGTGCTTTCGAACTGCTAGGTTGGCAGGCGCTGGGACCGAACGACGGGAGCGCACCCCGCCGCAGGGATTCGAACCGCCGACCTTTCGATCGGCAAGTCCTAGGCGCTGAGGCTTTAACCCACAGCGCCACCTGCGTCCCCGACAATATTCAATGTACCATTGTATTAATTACAAATTGCAGTATCAACTCACATTTTTCCTGGTGGGAGACATCAGCAGTGGGATAAGATTGTTTGTGTTTGTGCCCTTTTCATTCCTTGGAAGGGTGGCATTCTGCACATTGTTGCCACGTAAGTCAATATACTCATTGTGACTCCCCCATGAGTGATAAGCAGCCTGTTCTGTCCTCACAACTGTTCTGCCCTCCTTTTGCTTCTGCTTCACTTTAGCCAAATGATTGCAAAGTATTGCTTTCAGAATGCTGCCAAACTAATAATAATAATAATAATAATAATAATAATAATAATAATAATAATAATTTATTTATACCCCGCCCATCTGGCTGGGCTTCCTCAGTCACTCAGGGTGGCTTCCAACAAAATATTAAAATACAGTACAGTGGTACCTCGGGTTACATACGCTTCAGGTTACATACACTTCAGGTTACAGACTCCACTAACCCAGAAATAGTACCTCAGGTTAAGAACTTTGCTTCAGGATGAGAACAGAAATCGTGCTCTGGTGGTGCGGCAGCAGCAGGAAGCCCATTAGCTAAAGTGGTACCTCAGGTTAAGTACAGTTTCAGGTTAAGAATGGACCTCCAGAACGAATTAAGTACTTAACCCGATGTACCACTGTAATGCATCAAACAATAAAAGTTTCCCTAAACAGGGCTGCCTTCAGATGTCTTCTGAATTATTATCTCCTTGGAATGCAAAGCCACTTGAAGCAAGATTTAAACACTCAACCATCCTTCTGCTATTTCTTTTATCTTGTTGTATCTGTTAATTTATGTTTTTTACCCTCACTGTCCACTTCATGCCCACCCAGCAGTGACTGCAGCGATTCCTTTCACTGGCAGCAATGAGTGTTATGCTCTATGCTCTTTCCATATTCACAGGAAGCTGCCTTGAACTGAGTTGAACCCCAGGCCCAGCTAGATTGGTACATATTGTCCACACTGATTGGCAACATCTCTCCAGGGGTTCAGATAGAAGACATGCTTAAGCCCTACCTGAAGGTACCACACATTGGAACCTGGGACCTTCCGAATTCAAAGCGCATGCTTTGCCACTGAGCTATGGCCCTTCAGGTATTTTTATTATTTTGATTGCAGCATTTCCCCCCACAATTGGTGAATACCCTTCATTTGTTTGCCAACACACTACCAGGAAGAGGATGGAATAAACACAATGCTCAAATGCCACACACTACAACCGTGTGATTACTTTTTAAACTTCTTTTGGAGTGGGTGGTGCTGTGGTCTAAACCTCTTGGGCTTGCCGATCGGAAGGTTGGTGGTTCGAATCCCCGTGACGGGGTGAGCTCCTGTTGCTCTGTCTCAGCTTTTGCTAATGTAGCAGTTCGAAAGCACACCAGTGCAAGTAGATAAATAGGTACCGCTGCAGCGGGAAGGTAAATGGCGTTTCCTTGTGCTCTGGCTTCCGTCACAGTGTCCCGTTGTGCCAGAAACGGTTTAGTCATGCTGGCCACATGACTCGGAAAGCTGTCTGTGGACAAACGCTGGATTCCTGTTGGATCACCTGTGTTTTCTTCCTCCCTCCCCCTGCCTCTGGATGTGTGCCTCTTGGCTCCAACTTTGGGGATATTCAGAAGACAGTTAAAAAGAAGCCTTTTTTATCCAGACTTTTATAAATATTTGATCACTGTTCATCCTCTGTTAATGATTTTACTGGCTGTGCCATTGGTGTTTCCTAAGTGATTCATTATTTATGTACTGCATTTTACTTTTTTATTGTGATCTAAGCTGCCCTGGGACCTTTTGTGAAGGGTAGGTGATAAACTTTTTCTCATCATCATCATACAACTTGCTTCTGTGCTTTTAACAGCAGCCAGACTCACTGCAATTTGACTGCTGAAACTCCCCACCACTTGTCTACTTGGGGGGGATGCCTCCCAAACTGCTGCATGATTAAAGGTAAAGGGACCCCTGTCCTTAGGTCCAGTTGCAGATGACTCTGGGGTTGCGGCGCTCATCTCGCTTTATTGGCCGAGGGAGCCGGCGTACAGCTTCCAGGTCATGTGGCCAACATGACTAAGCAACGTCTGGTGAACCAGAGCAGCGCACGGAAATGCCATTTACCTTCCCGCCGGAGCGGTACCTATTTATCTACTTGCACTTTGATGTGCTTTCGAACTGCTAGGTTGGCAGGAGCAGGGACCGAGCAACGGGAGCTCACCCCGTTGTGGGCATTCAAACCGCCGACCTTCTGATTGGCAAGCCCTAGGCTCTGTGGTTTAACCCACAGCGCCACCCGCATGATTAGGTTATCATTAAAGGCACAGGAGCAGTTCCTTAAAAAAAGAAGCTGCCATGCACTTTGTAATCTACTAGATAATATGAATATCTAAGTGTTTAATGCCTACCAGTCACATTTATTTTTTGCTTGATAAGCTAGTCTAGCTAGATTTCTGAGGTTGAACAAAGATTGAAGTCTATTCCTGAAATCTGCCTTCAACAATACTTAATACTATCTCTATCTCTATCTCTATCTCTATCTCTATCTCTATCTCTATCTCTATCTCTATCTCTATCTCTATCTCTATCTCTATCTACCTCTACCTCTACCTCTACCTCTACCTCTACCTCTACCTCTACCTCTACCTCTACCTCTACCTCTACCTCTACCTATCTCTATCTCTATCTCTATCTCTATCTCTATCTCTATCTCTATCTCTATCTCTATCTCTATCTCTATCTCTATCTCTATCGCTATCTCTATCTCTATCTCTATCTCTATCTCTATCTCTATCTCTATCTCTATCTCTATCTCTATCTCTATCTACCTCTACCTCTACCTCTACCTCTACCTCTACCTCTACCTCTACCTCTACCTCTACCTCTACCTCTACCTATCTCTCTCTATCTCTATCTCTATCTCTATCTCTATCTCTATCTCTATCTCTATCATCTCTATCTCTATCTCTATCTCTATCTCTATCTCTATCTCTATCTCTATCTCTTTCTCTATCTCTATCTACCTCTACCTCTACCTCTACCTCTACCTCTACCTCTACCTCTACCTCTACCTCTATCTCTATCTCTATCTCTATCTCTATATCTATCTATCTATCTATCTATCTATCTATCTATCTAATCATCTATCTATCTATCTATCTATCTATCTATCATCTATCTATCTATCTATCTATCTATCATCTATCTATCTCTATCTCTATCTATCATCTATCTATCTATCTATCTATCTATCTATCTATCTATCTATCTATCATCATCTATCATCTATCGATCATCTATAAAATGCCTGGCATTTCACTTGGTAGGGCTAAGACCTGATTGACTTAATGGACCAGCCTCCACTGACTTTAATCAGGAACTAGGAGAAATGAAGAGTGGAAAAACACAACAAATTAAATTGCTAAGACTCAACTATGGCAATTCATTATTTGCAATCATTTTTCAAAGGTATCCTCTCAGTTAAAAATTGTATACAAATAACTTGCTCCCCCCCCCCCTGCACAGCCAGTGGCATGGTCCCCTAATTCTGCAATACTGTACGTACTTATAAATCTGCCGTTGGTTGAGTAAGCAAGGTCAGACCGTTGGCATAGGAACATAGTGCATAGGAATAAAAAAAAACATGGCACAGAGTGTTGTGGTGATATGAATCAGGAAACATTCTGAATTTACTGTAGGTTAGATACATGAATAGGGGGGAATTAGCACAGAATATTTTTAACCATCTAATGCCAATGAGTAAAAAAACCCAATCTTTATTATCTTTCTACGGCATGATTGTTGTTAGCCCCTTTCAGCTGCTAGGAAAGGCAAGGTATCTATCTGTTCAGTATATCAATATTGCTACTAAATGCATAGTGCTATGCTTGGTGCATTTGGAAGATGACTCACAGGCACTGTCACTGCTGTTGGACACATTTCTTTAGGTCACTGGCTTTTCTGCTAAGCAAATATATCTTCAAAGTCCAGTTTACATCTAGAAGACAGAAAACCAGAGATTACAGCATTAGTTGCAAAATTTTGCATAGCACCCTACAAAACAATCAGTTGTTCTTACCTATTGGGTATACACAGACCATTTATCTCTCTTTTGAATTACCAAGTCTTCATAATAATGATAATAATAATAATAATAACAACAACAACAATTTATTATTTATACCCTGCCCATCTGGCTGGGTTTCCCCAGCCACTCTGGGTGGCTTCCAAGAAAGTATTAAAATACAATTGTCTGTTAAACATCAAAAGCTTCCCTAAACAGGGCTGCCTTCAGATGTCTTCTAAAAGTCTGGTAGTTGTTCTTCTCTTTGACATCTGGTGGGAGGGCATTCCACAGGGTGGGTGCCACTACCGAGAAGGCCCTCTGCCTGGTTCCCTGTAACTTGGCTTCTCACAGTGAGGGAACCACCAGAAGGCCCTCGGCGCTGGATCTCAGTGTCTGGGCAGAATGATGGGGGTTCCTTACTTAGCATTTTATTTTACTTTATTTTCTCCATACTAGTTTTTGTTGTAGTATTAAATAGAGTATACTTTTTAAAAAATTCTTCTGGTGGCCACATTATAGGGTAACTGGTGGCAAAGAGAACTTTTCACTGAGCCTTATATAATAAAATGGACCAGCAAAGGAACCCAACTGTGGTTGTTGCCACAGCTTAGGTTTCCCTTAAGGAAGAGCACCGGGTCTTTTGCAGCAACACTTTCCCAATCTGCAATCTAATTATTCCATGCAAGCCCATGCTTCTTATTAGCATGGAGGCACTGCAGTGGGTGGGAAAGGCTAACTGGGCAGGAAGGAAAATGGGGGAGTTGTTTGTGCACAGCTGCCAGGGATGAACGCCAACATATATTTTTTCCCAGGTAGAGCCCTTGTGTTTTTAACAGATGTGTGAAAAGTAGAAAGATGGTAAATGAAGCCTTTCCTAGCCTACAGTGCTGAAGGCGTAGGAGGTTGCAAGAAAAACTTCAGGTGGACAGCTCCAGGGTATCCCTCTCTTTTACAGTAAAAGGTAAAGGTAAAGGGACCCCTGACCATTAGGTCCAGTCGTGGCCGACTCTGGGGCTGCGGTGCTCATCTCACTTTATTGGCCGAGGGAGCCGGCGTACAGCTCCTGGGTCATGTGGCCAGCATGACTAAGCCACTTCTGGCAAACCAGAGCAGTGCACGGGAACGCCGTTTACCTTATCAACTTGCACTTTGACATGCTTTCGAACTGCTAGGTGGGCAGGAGCAGGGACCAAGCAACAGGAGCTCACTCCGTTGGGGGGATTGGAACTGCCAACCTTCTGATCGGCAAGTCCTAGGCTCTGTGGTTTAACCCACAGCGCCACCCACACCCCACGTTTAACAGAAGTATAAGAATTAGACAGATAACTGCTAGGATTTCAGCCTTCAATGCATCTTCATATTGGGGGAACATCATATGGATGTTTACAGGAGCCCTGGATTATTATTTTTTCTGGTGGGGGGGAGTAGTAGTAACTCAGCATGTCTTCACTGACTGAATCCTCACCCCTCATTTTAGAGATGGTTGTGCCCGATGGAAGGCATAGGAACATAGCCACTCTCTCAACCATAAACTGGTTACACCTGCAAGCTGGCCTGCGAACTCTGGGATATATAATAAAACAGGGCAGTTCCAACAGGTAATTCAGGATAGTGTGGAAAGATAAAGGATTCTGTGCTTATGATTGATTACGGTACTTATATACACATACAGTTTTGGGTTTTTTTAGTTTTGTTTTATAAGGACTTGTAAAGCAAAGGCCGCCAACCTTTTGGAGACACATTTGCAAACTGGAGAACCTGTCATGGGCACCACATATATACCACAATTTTAAAAAATCAATAAATGTTGGCAGCTATGGATTTCACTAGACAAATGGAGTTTCACCCCCAATGAAAGGCCATTTGCAAGACTTCTTGAGCTGTGCAGAAACAACTTATAAGAGTCAATTATTCCTACCCGGAGAGCTGTACTTTTAATACAGAAATAAGCAGGCAAAGCCTTTCGTAACATGGCACTGAATAATGACAAAGTGATGTTAAGAGGATGGCTACAGGGTCCAGTTTAGAAGCTGGCAGCTCCTGGGATTTCCTTCAGCATGCTTGTCATTGCTCTTTTAACTACTTGCAAAAGAGGGGGGTGGGGAATTACTATATAGATCACTCAGCATAATGCACTTCCTTATTGCAGCAAGTCCTCTACAAAATTTCCATTGTTTTCCTCCCAGAATTGCTCCCATTTTACAGAGGTTCAGTTTCTTTCTTTACCAAATTGTACAACAAAGGAGAGGGACACGGGTGGCATTGTGGGTTAAACCACAGAGCCTAGGACTTGCTGATCAGAAGGTTGGCGGTTTGAATCCCCGTGACGGGGTGAGCTCCCGTTGCTTGGTCCCTGCTCCTGTCAACCTAGCAGTTCGAAAGCACTTCAGAATGCAAGTAGATAAATAGGTACCACTCCGGAGGGAAGGTAAATGGCGTTTCTGTGCGCTGCTCTGGTTCGCCAGAAGCAGCTTAGTCATGCTGGACACATGACCCGGAAGCTGTACACCCGCTCCCTTGGCCAATAAAGCGAGATGAGCGCCGCAACCCCAGAGTTGGTCACGACTGGACCTAATGGTCAGGGGTCCCTTTACCTTTACCTTTACAGCAAAGGAGGTGAGACTTTTCCTGGCAGGGAAACGCAGTGATGAGAAAAGCTTCATTATGCCCCACATCCCACCCCACCCCACTGCTGCTGTTAAAAGCTTCCTGAGTTTCAGCAATCTGAGAAGAAATATTGGTGGCGGTCGGAGAAGCTGCAGTTTGTAAAGAGCTTCCTGCAGTTTCTAGGAAGAGATGGGCTGTTCTTTTCACTCCAAAATTTCCCCTGGTCCCCCTCCATCCCACCCCCCACTTGCTGCTTGTTATTAGACATTCTGCTAATGTTACCAACTTCCAGTCTGACGTCTTCTGGGGCTGCTTCTGCTGCGGGAAAAATAAGAATGTGCATCTTCTGTCAAAATTTAGTTTTTCAACACCCCACTCTCATAATACTGTGTTTCTACCCAAAGGAAGCGGGAAATGCATCTAAGGTCTTGGATGAATGAGAAAGTGCCGCAGTAGAACCTATTTTATGCCAGCCAGGAAAATACAGTGCCAATCCCTGCCTCCCAGTCCAAATCATTCAGCCTTTGAATGGTTAGTGCTACCCAGCAACCCAGGACAGGAGAGCCTCCTGATTGGCTGCAGCGAGAAGAGCCCTGCTTTGTGTCTGTGTGCGCTGGGAGACCAGCCAGCGCTCAGCGTCCTAATCTGTATGGGAAGCGGATTGCCACACTCATTCATTTCCCTTACAACCTTCCTAAATCACACACCGGGCATGGCTGGCTTCGACTCTGCCCTGCTGTGCAGAAACTTGAGCAAAGCAGCAGACGTGTCATGTGCTTAATTTCTTACCTGCACCGTGCCCTGAATATGACATGAGCTGCCTCCTTTTCCTTCTCCTCCTGTGCCAGTTTTGTTCAGCATTTTAAGGTTGAGAAATCTGGGGATGAAGACACTGCAGTTTCATGCTGCAGTGAAGTAGAGGTGGAACTACGAGACTGGGATTCCCAGGGCAGCTGGCAGGTTCAAATAAAAATAAAATTCGCCTTTGGGTGATTAGCTCAGTAAAGGCTTCAATGTATTAGGGACTGGTCTATGTTCTAGTCCAATCAATCAATCAATCAATCAAAATAAGGGGTGGCGGTGGCTGGGGATTAAAAGCTTCCTAAAAACTGTAAGGGATGCGGGCGGCACTGTGGGTTAAACCACAGAGCCTAGAACTTGCCAATCAGAAGGTTGGCAGTTCGAATCCCTGTGAAGGGGTGAGCTCCCATCGCTCGATCCCTGCTCCTGCCAACCTAGCAGTTCGAAAGCACGTCAAAGTGCAGGTAGATAAATAGGCACTGCTCCAGTGGGAAGGTAAACAGAGTTTCTGTGCGCTGCTCTGGTTCGCCAGAAGTGGCTTAGTCATGCTAAGTGGTCAGGAGTCCCTTTACCTTTGCCTAAAAACTGTAAGGCATGTTCACATATTACTAGGATCAGCAACTGCGAGACCCTGGGCCACATTTCTTATTTGCCCCCCTAAATACATTAGCAGAAATAAAAGGGATTGAAAGAGTTGCCTCTATGGAAATGGGATTTAGCAGATTCATTTTTAAGGGCAGGGCTGTTTAACTCTCCCTCCCTCCCTCTTTCTTTCTCTAGGTATGTGAAACTAGCTGCTAATATGGGCAGATATCAATTTACCCCAAGTCAAAATAACCCCAACCTTTGCAACCTGATGAAGGAATGCCCCAATAAGTTAGGTTCCTGTGCTCTTATCCTTGCAATCTCAAGCAGAAATTTAATTAGACGAAACTTTCTATTATCACTTATATCAGTCGCAGAAATGTCTGGCTCAGTTGCTTTCCTGTGCCAGCTCAAGTGCCCAGGCATTTTGATCCAGCTGTAGTCTGCTTGGTAAGGAGTAGCTGTGGACCTGGAGTTTCCAGAGGAATCTGTGAACTAATCTAGCCTTGACGAATAGAATTAATAAAGTAAAATAAAAAATCTAGCATTGTACTTTGCATTATGGCCATCTCATCTAAGAAGCACTATAAAGCTGGATGTGATCTTGGCAGGCCATCGAGCAATAGCACCTGAAAAGACCTAGCACATCTCTCATAGAGTCCCACTTTGTCAGCAACATCATACAGGGAGATGCCCCACTTTCTATTGCAAACCTGTTCAGTCATTTGGCAGCTCAGTACAGTGGTACCTCGGGTTACAGATGCTTCAGGTTACAGATTCTGCTAACCCAGAAAAGGTACCTCAGGTTAAGAACTTTGCTTCAGGATGAGAACAGAAATCGCACAGTGGCAGCACGGCAGCAGCAGGAGGCCCCATTAGCTAAAGTGGTGCTTCAGGTTAAGAACAGTTTCAGGTTAACAGCAGACCTCCAGAATGAATTAAGTTCTTAACCTGAGGTACCACTGTATTCTTCTGCAACCTGAACACCTATCTTCCCATCTCTTTACCACAGTGGATCAGAGGATAAGTTGTCAGTGGAAAGTTGAGGCAGAGTGGATTGCAAAAAGCTTTGCTGAGGAATCAAGGCTTGAAGAAGTATTTGAAGAGCATTGTGTGTTTATGTGTATTAAAGTTGGGTTGTTGTTTTAGACTACAGGGCTTGCAAAGCTGCTTGTTGGGAGTTTGTGAAGAGCTGTGATTAGGCTCAGCAAGCCCTTTGAACTTTCTCACCATCCCACCACATGGGTCATCCTTGACAGCTGTCAGTCACCTCTGATGACTGACAGGTAGGCCACCCTGCCCATCTTTCAAAGTTGGCCCACAGTGTGATCCACCCAGCCAGGCCAAAATATTTCTCCTGCTATACAGTATAGTTTTCATACATGACAGTAAGGCTAGCAAGACAGGGGTTCCTCTGGGCCAGCTCTGCAATGTAGGTAGCTGATGTGAACTCCTTCAGGTGGCATCTTGGAGCCTTCTTCGCAGTGTGACTTCAGTCCTGCTTTCTGCAGGGAACATCCATGTGATTGAGTTCCCTATGGTGAACTTTCAGACATATCTCTACCTGCCCCTTACCTGACACCATGTATGACATCAGTTATAGAGCAGTAGTTTGAGGGAAATGTGCAGATAAATTGGGAGTATACTGGTGTAGGAATGATCGCTGGGTGCGGAGCACACTCCCCACCCGCAGGCAGCCTCAGCTGCCTGCACGCGTGACCTTGGGGTGCAGGGCACACTCCCCCTCACAGACAAAGCCACAGCTGTCTGAACATCTTGCCCTCTGTCTGACCTTTTGCGGTCTCAGTAGTCTGCGATGTCCTGTCTGTAACCTTTGTCTCTGAGACCTTTGTCTCTTTCATCATACACTGTGCAAGGGGAAAATGACGCAGTGCAAACAGGTGCCAAAATAGCTTTGTACCACCCCATAATCTCGGGACTGGAAGATGTGTAAAGGTCACAGCCCAAAATGTATCTGCCTGGGTTTGCATATTGTGTCAATAAAAGGAGCCTCCACAGAGCTGGCCGGCAGCTTGCTTGCAGCTCACCTGTGCATAGCTCACCTGCATTATCAACTCCTGCCTCATGTCCTTCACTTCATACTGGGCCAGATTTGGCCTGTGAGCTGGAGGCACTGCACCTTGTTCTGTTCTCACTCACTGTCTGGGACAATTTCCCTTTGTTCTTGGGAGGGATCACCTGGATCACCAGCCTGGATTACACCAGCCAGCTTTAGTAAGCCATTACACACGTGGGAATTGCCTAGCAAATTGTTCTGCTTGCATTCTAACAGAGTGGAGGATAATTTCACCCATCATTATGACAATCAAGGAAAGTACAAAGTTCACCTTGGGAGAGGAAGGGAGAAGGTGTGTGTGCATAGCTTTGGGTGAAAGAAAGTCAACAGCTACTGAAAGCAAACAAAGGAAATGTTCCTTAAAAGAGCTTGTACAGTTTCTTCTATAATTTGCTGCTGATTTCCACAGTTCATGCCTAGATCTGTGTGCCAGTCTTTTCATTACCCCCTGTGGCATTTATTTTCATTTCACATTCTCCCTTGAGCTGGTACAAATTTTTGAGCACTGTGCAAATGTAAATGCCCCACTCCCTGAGGATCTGAGGGTCCACTTTGCCTCTTGAAGAGGCAAGCTGGTGCATCCACATGCAAGCAGAGCCCCAGGCCAGTGGTGTAGTGGTTAGAGCAGGGGTGGGGAAAACCTATGGCTTTTCAGGTGTTGTTGTCCTGAATTTGAAAGGGCATTTTCACAAAGATCTGGACTTGGACCAGAGAGTCCCTTAAATGATAACGGACACAGGTGGTGCATATATATGTATATATCAATCACTCATTTTTCCATTAATATGATCAACATGCTTTTGATATTCTAAAATCCTAACTTTGTGACCTCAGGCATGCGCTTTTAGCCATGCATATAGACAAACACCCAATTAATGCATCTACCCCTAGCATTACAATAGTTTGATGCTGATTAGAAAGCTCCTATCTGCAGCAAATTAACATTTCAATCCAAATCTTTTCGCTCTGCAAAAGTGGCAGACTAACTCCAAGCAATGATAGCCGTTTAATCTTACCTAATTTAGTCAGAAAGGAAATGGAAATAGTAGGGGTTCTTCCCTCAGAGAGCTGTCCAATTTTTTCATCACTCCTCAGCCAATGAGTTTTTCAGTGACTGAAAGGAAACACACACACACACACACACACACACACACACACAGTCTTTGAATTGCTCAGAATACTCTTGCTTCCAGAAGCATGGGATTTTGTTTCTCCAGCAGGGTATCTCGCAGTTTAATTTTAATTTATTTCAAGCTGGATTGCACAAATGCAGGGAGGCAATGGGCAGTTTGGAAGATCAAATTCAGACCCAGGCTCCATAAATTTCCTCCTCTGAATATATATATTTATATATAATATGCTAGCCACAAAATCCCGTCTGTAAATTTCACAGAAGAGACTGGGAGTCAGAGGAGACATCCCAGGAGAGGCCCCTTTCTACAATCTCAGTTCTGATGGCAGCGGATGTTTTCAAAATGGAGCCTTACAACATAGACAAGAACCTCAAAGAAGCACCGCTTTTTTATTTTTTTACTTTTACTCTGTTGCAGAACAGCTCTGATGGGTAGAGACTTCCTGCGTGATGGTGAAAGAGCAAAACACTTGAGAAGAGGTAAATCAGAAGCAGGGGAAGGAAGAGATTCAATCTCTTTTATGGACATTTTGCATATTGAGCTGTTGGTGGTTTGGGCAACAAGGCTATTGAACGGACATCAAACGCAGCTGCTTTCAGAAGTTCTGTCCTGCATAGGGAACTGTGCGGCAGAAAGCGGTTCGAAAAAGAATGACACCACATGACCTTTCGCTTCTCATTTTACTCAAAGCCATCTTGGCTTCGCTTTACACTTAATGGGGAGAAGTTGCTCAGGCCAAAATCAGGAGAGCAGAAAGAACACAAGATTAGGACAGACAGAAAGGATTATCAGTTAATATTCTTGTTCATTTGACATTTCCATTAGTCACTGCCTTTGCTCTCTCTCTCTCTCCCCCCACACACATCTTCAGCCTTATCCACAGCTCTGCTGAAGAACTAAGTCAGCTAATTTTCATTTAAAAATATCCTAGACCCAGGTCTAGGTGTTCCATTTATTTACAAGTGTATTCTGCTGTTGGGCTGAACACGAGAGGGTTGTGTTTCCTTCATGTTCTGCTTATGGGTTTCATCTGGCATTGTACTGGCCACCGTAGAAATGAGGATGCTTTAGTATAATAGATGGTGCATTGGTCTGATTCAGTAGGGATTTTACATTCTGAAGCATGACTGAAGAACTGAATGCCCAGCAAGCACGCTTGTGCAGCCAAACAGCTCTTATTAAATGAAAAACGCTTTGTTTCTTATGGCATTGAACCAGTCCTTTAATGATTGTGAACATTCGTGAGTAGTCTCTCTGGCTTCAAAACCTTCACCACTTCTTATTTCTAAAGGTTAAGGCCTGATCTTGCACCTTCGTAAGCTGGTGAAGGGTCAGTGCACCAATATGACATAACAGCCTATTTCAGTGCATCATTTCTGTTGGGGCAGGTGATCAGGACCAGGAGCAGATAAACAGATAGGCCATTACAACTTTTCTGGCAGCGTACAAACAGGCAAACCCATTGGCTCAAATAGACCCATGCAGAGGAAGAGGTCTACTGGAAATACATCATCACACAAAGCCAATGGTCATTTACTGGGGGAGGACAGTAGTTCATTGCTGGAGCAGGTGCCTTGAGTGCAGAAGGTTTCAAGTTCGACCCCAGTTAAAAGGATTGGAACCTGTAGTTGCACCACACACCTGACCTCCCAACAGCAGAGTCTCTGCTATTTACCGGGAAGGAGAGGGGTCACGCAGTGGGGATGTCACTGCTGTGCAGATGCACTGGCTGAGCCAATCCAATGTCCCTGACATTGTGCCCAAACAGGGCTGCCATTTTACCCCACTGCTGGGAGGTCGGGTACACAGCATCGCCCCTCCCTGCCAGTCACCAGAGACTTTCTCAGCTTTAGCTCTGAAAATCCACTACAGTCAGAGTAGACAATAGATCTACTCTAGGCTAGATCAAGAAGTATAAGTAAAGTATTTTATCATATGTGGTGGACATGTCCCAAGGTGAAAGACTTCTGGGAAAAGATTTATAATGAGCTGAAAAAGATGTTGAAATATACATTTATAAAAAAAAAACCAGAGGCCTTTCTACTGGGAATAATTGGTTTGGAATTGCCCAAGAAAGACGTTAGATTGTTTTTGTATGCCACAACTGCAGCAAGAATTTTGTTAGCCAAAAATTGGAAACTACACGAAATGCCTACAGTGGAGGAATGGCAGATGAAGATGATGGGCTTTCTGGAGCTGGCCGACCTGACTGGAAGAATCTGCGAACAGAAAGAGGAGGAGCACCAAGATGAATGGAAGAAATTTAAGGATTATTTAGTTAAACATGCTAAGATAAGATAAGTAGAATTATTTGTAAGTACCAAATTGGCCTAGGAGTTAAATATGTTAAATTGTATAATATTATGGATACAGGATCATATGAAAAGAAAGAAAGATGTTAATTGACTAAGTTTATTTCATCTGAAAGAAGTATTGGAAAACCGCTACAATGACTTATATGGAAATTCAGCTAGGGGGATTTGAGGAAGTCGCCCAACTATGATAATAAAATTGGGATTTTAACAGTTAGGATAAATGTTTGTTTGTTTTATATTGTAATGTTTTTCTTTCATGTTTGTTATAAATTTGGAAAATTAATTAAAAAAATGGAAAAAAGAAGCATAAGTCAAGTATAAGAAAGAAGTATTAGCTTCTTTCATCTGTGCTGGGACTGCTACAGGATACGGCCAACGATCTTCTACCTTTTTGATTTTAAAAAGTGCAATTTTTCACATTGTCAGCTGCAGAGAATTTTAAAGAAGCAAGAGAAGCAGATGCAGCTGTTCCTTTCGCCATAGGGCTCTGTCAGAGAATTGCATAGCAGCAGGGAGCCCTACATTCCTCGTTTACTTTGGTTACTGTACACAGGATTGAGCCCTGCTCTTTCGATCATCGCTGTTCAAATAAATACACAGCAAGAGAGGGAGGGGAGGTCTGCACCTGCATGCACCGAGCAATGCTGAAAATGTAATTGTGAAGACAATAACGCGAACAGTTGGGTGTTGTGGTATTCAAATGGCACAAGGAAGGGAACAATCTGAGAATGTAATATAAACAAGGGGTGCAAGTGAAGGTAAACAATGGCAGCCTGCTGAAATGTTCCGAGCGACTGGCTGGAACAATACGAAGGAAGCAAAGAATACAAGGAACACAAAAGTGGAACCAACTCTGCTGAAAGCACAGGGTGTTACGGACACCTTAATTAGGCACACAACAGAAAGACACACAGAGTTTTATGTCTATGGAACATGAATCGCTAATACATTGTGAAGGCAACACGCAACAGATGAAACCTTGATGCTGGGGAACACTGTTCCATAATAATAGTCCTGAGATGACCAGGGAGATGGTGACCTCTGAGCAGCAGCAAGTGGCTTGCAAGACATTCTGGTCAAATGTGAAAGGATTAAGAGGGTAGAGAAAGTCTGCATAGCTTTCAGAGAAGGACTGTGTACATGCTGTTGTTGTTTAGTCGTTTAGTCGTGTCCGACTCTTCGTGACCCCATGGACCAGAGCACTCCAGGCACTCCTGTCTTCCACTGCCTCATGCAGCTTGGTCAAACTCATGCTGGTAGCTTCAAGAACACTGTCCAACCACCTCGTCCTCTGTCGTCCCCTTCTCCTTGTGCCCTCCATCTTTCCCAACATCAGGGTCTTTTCCAAGGAGTCTTCTCTTCTCATGAGGTGGCCAAAGTATTGGAGCCTCAGCTTCAGGATCTGGTTGTGTACATGCTATACCTCTAAAGCACATTCAAAGCACATTCCTTCCCTCCAAGAATTCTGGGCCCTTTAGTTTTACCCCTCACAGAGTTACAATTCCCAGCAACCTTTAACAAACTGGGGTTAGTTAGTTGCAAATGTGCTTTAGAGGTACGTTGTGTACAAAGCCATGGAGCAGGAAGGAAGGAAAGTGCTCTATCCTACTGCAGCTTAAATGACAGAGAGTTTAGCCAGCTGTTACGCCAGGAACCTACACCCTGTTAAGATCCATATGGCACATTTGCAAAGTGGAGTCTTGTAAAACAGCTGCTGCATACTTGTATCATTCTATCCAGGGCCAGGCAGATCTCCTATCTGCTGAATTCCTGTTCTTCCTGTCATCTCATGCTGCTGTTCCCAGCCCAGCTAGGCAGCTGTCCCAGCCTAATAGGCAGGGACGTAATGTAGGTCAGGTGTGGTTTGTGCCTGCCGAAGAATAGGGTGGCAGAACAGTGCCAAGGCGAAATCCTAGCCAGCTGCCAGAAGTAAGCTGGGAACCAGGGGTTTAGTCCGGGCAGCGTGCACACACACACACACACATACACACACACACGAACGCACACACGGCCTAACTGCACAATATGCTAATTGCATCACTTGCAATTATGTCAGGGGTCAGCAAACTTTTTCAGCAGGGGGCCAGTCCACTGTCCCTCAGACCTTGTGGGGGGCCGGACTATATTTTGAAAAAAAATATGAATGAATTCCTATGCCCCACAAATAACCCAGAGATGCATTTTAAATAAAAGGATACATTCTACTCATGTAAAAACACACTGATTTCCAGACTGTCCACGGGCTAGATTTAGAAGGCAATTGGGCTGGATCCGGCCCCGGGGCCTTAGTTTGCCTACCCATGAATTATGTCATAATTTTTGTCTTTCTTCAGTGACAGACATGGGAGGCAATGTTCACTGGGAACACAGCAGGTCAGGAAGGGGGACCTTAATCCTTCCCTCTGCATTTGCATTGTGAACCACCCTGTGGGCACTGCAGTAAGCTTTGGAAACAGGTCCCACTCGTGCCAGTATGTCAAGGACCTGTCAAGCAAGTCAGGACAACCACAGGGCAGGCGCGCGCGCGCGCGCGCACACCCACACCCACCCACACACACACACACCCAGAGAGAGAGAGAGGAGGCACGGAATGCAGTTAGCTTTTTATTCACAGTCCGTCTTAAGCCAGCTGAGACATTGCTGAAGCTACTAGCTCTTCCCCTTCCCCTATAGTCTTTCACTCTGGATCTCTCTGAAGCAAATGAAGGCTGCGTCTAAGCGGTGAGCTCCTCCTCTGGGCCTGTCTGGCTCAGCAATGCGCAGGATTCTCCTCATGTGGGGTGTCAGAGGGGGAGGAGAGCCAGCAGGACTGCGACTGGCCTGCTGCTGGGTAGCCAGGACAACCTCTGACTCTTCTCTGTCTGAATCTGCATTCACACTGTGACTCTCAACCTTTAACACTGTCTGGGAAAGGTCTCCTACTCCTGACCTCCGTCCCCCTTGATCGCTCAGACCCTCTGCTTCTAGCATCTCCCAGCTCATCCCTTCTGCAGACTGCTTTTCAGTGTCCCACCACAGGATCCAGGATCTACCATACGTTGTTGTCTTTTGTACCCTCTTGGACAGATGGTTCTCACCACTCTTCCTCATCCAGCCAGTCCCTGACACAATAGTAAGGTAAAGGTAAAGGGACCCCTGACCATTAGGTCCAGTCGTGACCGACTCTGGGGTTGTGGCGCTCATCTTGCTTTATTGGCCGAGGGAGCCGGCATACAGCTTCCGGGTCATGTGGCCAGCTTGGTTCACTCCGGCGAACCAGAGCAGCACATGGAAACGCCGTTTACCTTCCCGCCGGACCGGTACCTATTTATCTACTTGCACTTTGACGTGCTTTCAAACTGCTAGGTGGACAGGAGCAGGGACCGAGCAACGGGAGCTCACCCCATCAAGGGGATTCGAACCGCCGACCTTCTGATCGGCAAGTCCTAGGCTGTGTGGTTTAACCCACTTCGCCACCCACGTCCCTGACACAATAGTACTCAACACCTGATGGAGGGCAGTTCCCCTGGACAGGGTGCTGAGCCGAGGGGGTGCAAAACTGAGAAGATACATGATTGAGAAGATCCATTTGGAGGTGCCAAATTTTGGCCTCACGAAGGGCACCATATTATGAAATATTACCAAAGTCCTCCCACCTGCTTCTTCTTCTTTGGTGATCTCTTGTAGCCGAGTAAGATTGTCTTCCATAAACACAGTTTTAACAATGAGTCCGTAAGTGATGGTGGAGGCCAATTCTGGATCCACACGTCCTTCCACAGTGGGGACATTGGTTTCCGGGCGGGAGTTGATCATGGTGTGGATTTGCCAATAGCCCTTCATCTCAAAGAAAGACACCTGTGCAATTTCCTGATCTTTTCCCTACCGATAGCAATGGAGAAGATGAACCCGGTTTTAGCAATCTATCCACAGCATGATGTTCTTTAGAAGTTGTTGCCATGAGAGTGTCAGGGTCACTGTCAGTAACACTGTAAGCAAAATAATTAGTGTCAAGTGTAGCACACTCTACCCTAGTATATAATAATAATAATAATAATAATAATAATAATAATAATAATAATTTATTATTTATACCCCGCCCATCTGGCTGGGCCTCCCCAGCCACTCTGGGCGGCTTCCATAAAAACCAAAAATACAGTAAAATATCACACGTTAAAAACTTCCCTGAACAGGGCTGCCTTAAGATGTCTTCTGAATGTCAGGTAGTTGTTTATCGCTTTGACATCTGCTGGAAGGGCGTTCCACAGGGCGGGCGCCACTACCGAGAAGGCCCTCTGCCTGGTTCCCTGTAGCTTTGCTTCTCGCAATGAGGGAACCGCCAGAAGGCCCTCGGCACTGGACCTCAGCGTCTGGGCAGAATGATGGGGGTGGAGACGCTCCTTCAGGTATACTGGACTGAGGCCGTACATATGCATTTTTGTATATATGCATTTTTGTACGCATTACTTGGCTGGAGGACAGCATTACAAATCTCGGAGAAGTGCAGATTTCAAAAGGGGGCTGTGTTTTGGTTTGTACATTGTTTTGGAAAATGCAATCTAGGTAGGTTTGCCTTTAAATGCAGACTAAACTGAATTCAAGACAACCAAGGGCTTGATGCCCTTTCTACGGTTTTGCCTTCTCATGCCACTGCCTCTTTGTAGTATTCTCTGCCCCTTGGGAGAGAGAAAATACAGCAAACGGTGGTGCAGCCACCCGGAAGAAATTTGGGAGGCACCAACTCCGTAATTTATTTGTAACTACAGGTTGCTGAAAGTTAAGAGTTGCCAGAAATTAATTTTGCTTCTTATGCAGGGTTCAAAACTATGGGCAGAGGGAGAAGAGCAGAGTATTAACTTTGGGTTGGATCCATTTGCCCAGGGATGGAAAGAAGAAAGAGCCCCATCAAAAGAAGAACGGATAATGAAGATGATGGACCATGTGGAGATGGCAAGGCTGGCCGGGAAGATGAGGCACCAAGAGGATAGCAAATTTAATAGAGAATGGCATAACTTTATAGAATATATTAAAGAACACTGTAACAATCTTAAAAACATTAGCAGGATTGACATAGCACTTGTAATTTAAAATAGCAAAGGATAAAAATGAAGTACAATAATTTGGATAAATGCAATCAGATGCAGTTTAAAAAGGAAGATAAATTTTGGAAGCTGGGGGGGGGGAGTCCAGGGGTTTAGGGAACCCCATAAATGTACTGATATGGGCTATGGTTTAACGTAAACAAGTGTGTGTGTGTAAAAAATAGTTTCTTCTTTTTGAAACTTGGGGGGACGGGAAACCCCCCCCCCCACAAAACTTTGACTTGGATCCAGACTTAGTTGCTCTTAGTTCCAATGGGATTTAGGTGAAGTCATGATGATTGACTTGCCCAGTGCCCTGTTAATTTCAATGAGGCTTCAGATAAATTAACTTAAGAGTCAGTGTAATTGTACAATTCTGCTGAGGCTGTGAACTTAGCCAACTGTCTGTGGTACAACAACAAGATATGCTATACACCCCAGGGAGACAAATACCTCTTTGATATTACTCTCTGAAAGGACGCCGGGTAGAAAAAGATATCTAATAATAGGAGTAAGAGTCAGCAGAGCAGAAAAACGGCAGTGCTGACAAAGCAGTGTCTAATGACAGGTACCAAAAAACTCCCATTGCTCTGATACCCTGAGACCTCTGCCTCAGCAAGTTCCAAGGTTGGATCCTGGAGAGCAAAAAGAGATAACTAAGACCTGGCATCCTATGCTTCTGGTTCAGCATGGTAGCACACAACTGGCAACTTGGGAAGTTCTTCTTTGGCGATTACTCGTAGCCGAGTAAGATTGTCTTCCATGAACACAGTCTTAACAGTAAGTCCTTAAGTGACTGTGGAGGCCAATTCTGGACCCACATGTCCTTCCACAGTGGGGACATTGGTTTCCAGGCAGGAGCTGATCACGGTGTGGATTTGCCAAGCGTGCCTTCCTCTTAGCACGTTTCTTCCTTTCGTCCTGCATCCAAGTGTCTTCAAAGCCCATGGCACCTTTGGTAAAGGCTGTTCTCCAATTGGAGCGCTCACAGGCCAGTGTTTCCCAGTTGTCGGTGTTTATACTACATTTTTTTAGATTTGCCTTGAGACAGTCTTTAAACCTCTTTTGTTGATCACCAGCTTTATGCTTTCCATTTATAAGTTCGGAATAAAGTAGTTGCTTTGGAAGACAATAATCAGGTATCCGCACAACATGACCGGTCCAACGAAGTTAATGTTGAAGAATCATTGCTTCGACACTGGTGATATTTGCTTCTTCCAATACACTGGCATTAGTTCGTCTGTCTTCCCAAGTGATGTGTAAAAATGTTTGGAGACACCATTGATGGAATCTTTCGAGGGGTTGGAGATGGCGTTTATAAGTGGTCCATGTTTCACAAGCATGCAGTAAGGTTGGTGGTACAACAGCTTTGTAAACAAGCATTTTGATTTCCTATGGGAAGTATTATGGGGTTAGCTCAGTTGATTAGAGCAGAGTCTGATAACGCCAAGGTCGCGGGTTCAATCCACACATGGGCCACCTGCATATTCCTGCATTGCAGGGAGTTTGGACTACGAGGTGATCCCTTCCAACACTACAGTTCTAAGCATCTATGAATTTTGGGGGATGCATCAGCTGTGAATGTAGGGATCCTGTTCTGTGGGTTACACTAACCATACTTGTCTGGCTGCTGTTGCATAGGCTAAGGGCCTAAGCTATGGAAACAGGATGTGTTTCTTCTCCCTCTTTCTGACATCAGAGTAGTTTGGCAGTGCCTCCAGGCTGGAATCAAGCACATACCAGACCTTCAGGTTTGCAAATTTAAAGTGGATTGAAGTGCTCTGTCACCTAGCAGAATAAACCCACTTAAAACAAACAAAGCATACTTTTTTTCCGGTTCGGAGAGTGGTGGGGAAATGCATTTAAAAGTATGGGATGAATGAAAGATCAACAAGAAGTTATATAAATGCCCTGCGAGCAAATCAAGATGATTGCTCAGTGTCAGATAAGTGCCCTGTAAACAAATGCTCAGGAAATACCAGGCATAGTTGATCCAGCACTAAGTTTCGTGCAAGTGAATCAGGATGGATATTGAATACTTTTAAGTCAAGAAGCAAAGTTATATTCTAAGATGAGCATACATGTAAATAAAAAGAAGAAGAAGCCATATGCACATTTAGAAAATATTTCGCTAGGCATCTCAGTAATATTAATTCCCCAACCAATTTCAGGTAATGTGGTTAAACGTTATATTTTAGTACAGTCTAAGTTTCCAATAGCCAACAGTTATTTATTGTTCATTGAATCTGAACAGGCAGAGATGTCATGAATCATAATTCAGCCTTCTCCAATATGGTACCCACCAGATGTTTTGGACAGACTGATGGGAGTCATATTCCAAAACAGCTAGAAGCCACCACCAGGCTGGTATAAATACATTAATCTGGCATGCATTGGATTTTGCAATTAAAGCTACTTGTGGGGTGCTCAGTCGTGTGAGTCTTCCCAAGTTTTTTAAAACTGCAAAGCAGTCCTGGAGGCTGCTGTTGAGAGCATGATGAGACTCTAAAGGAAAGGGGTCACCTAATACTTTTCCTTCCCACATCATGTCTACACACAATTTCCTGCCCTCTGGCTGTATCTTGCAGGGGTAGGAAAATGGAGAGTGGGACATTTTGAGCAGCCAAATAACAGGAAGAATTAAACTCCTTCCTCTAGTCACTTCCCACTCTCAATCCCATTCTTCAAAGTTTATAAAAAGTGTTTTATAAAAAGTGTGGGGAGGGGGGGAGAGAATTGCACGGCTATGTGTCATGTGCAATTTGACCCACCATCTATATTGTTTTCGTCTGCTCAAGTTTGTCGCAGGCAGCTTAGAAAGCTGAACGCGGCAAATTGCAGGAGCTAGAGCTGAGCCTGTAACTTGGCACCACTCCAGGCTGGTGTTTTTCTCGGGTTTTCCCTGCAGCATGCCATCCTGCTTCCAGACTCTTCCTATTTTGGACAAACCCAGGCTACACAATTCAAGAAGACTGAATTGGAGCTCCGGCAAAGCACTCTTGCTTCCCCCAAAGATTTTTATTTTTATTTTTGCTGTAAGGAAAGTGACAGGGAAATGCCCTGGACAGTGTGGAACTACATTTGCTTGACACAATGCCATCTGATCTCCTCACAAAGAAATCAGGAAGAAGGCTCGTTAAAAAGCCGAGCTCATCTAATCTCTCTGCAAACAAATCAAGCTTTGGGTCCCTCCAGAGTAGAGGTTTACTGTTATTGATGCAATAATAGTGCATTAGTGGTGGATTCATTCTGTTTTATTGATTCTTTGTCTTGTTGGTTGGAGATGCCATGCATTTCCAATGTTACCATACTACTGCTGTCCAGAAAGGCTGTCCGGATGTGATGTAGTGCAGGGGTCCCCAAACTAAGGCCCGCGGGCCGGATAAGGCCCGAGAGACTCGTTTATGTGGCCCATGGCGACCCCCACTGCCCACTCTTACCACTGCTGTGCTGCGCAGCTGCCCACTTCTGGGTCGGAGGAGCATCAGAAATAGCTTGTGCGCATGCATTATTTGCGCATGTGCAAGTGTTATTTCCGGTGCACATCCAGGTCGGAGAAGGCCCATGCACATGCGCACAAGCTATTTCCGGTGCTCCTCTGACCTGGAAGTGTGCTGGAAATAGCGTATGTGCACACATATGGGCACACACTCCCCTGCCCTCCAGCCCACTGCGCAATCGGCGCTGGAGACACCGACCCAAGGCATGGTAAGTTTGCTGACCCCTCCTGTAGTGCATACATACGCACCCCTGAGAAAATTACATGATTTCAGTAGGCAGTTACAAGATAAGCAATGTTTGGGAAAGAAGCCGTATGACTGGCCTGCAACTTCTGCAGGCTCAAATAGCATTGTAGACAGAACCACATATCATAGAATTGTAGGTCATAGAATCAGGTCATCTACTCCAACCGCCTGCAACACAGGAATCTCAGCTAAAGCATCCATGACAGATGGCCATCCAACCTCTGCTTAAAAATCCCCAAGGAAGGAGAATCCATGATCTCCTATGGGCAGTGGAGGAGCTGCATGATCCAGCACTGGGAGCGGAGAACAGGAGTGGGCGTGGCTGGCACGCCGTCCACGGGGATATGGCACGTTCCCTGTGGGGCATGGTGCGCTGCTTGCAGGGGATGGTGCCTGGTGTACATCCCAGTGGTGCACAGTGGGTGTCTGTGATGGCATCCCACCAGGGATGGTACCCGGAGCAGACCACTCACCCCACCCCCTTCTTCCCCCAATGCCCAAGTGAGACCATTCAACTGTCGAACAGCTCTTCCTGTCAGAAAGTTTTTTCCTGATGTTTAGTCAGAATCTCCTTTCTTGTAACGTGAAGACATTGGTTCGAGTCCTACCCGCTTGGACTACTGCCATGCACTCTACATGGGGCTACCTTTGAAGGTGACCCGGAAACGGCAATTAATCCAGAATGTGGCAGCTAGACTGGTGACTGGGAGTGGCCGCCGGGACCACATAGCACTGGCTCTGAGAGATCTGCATTGGCTCCCAGTACATTTCCGAGCACAATTCAAAGTGTTGGTGCTGAACTTTAAAGCCCTAAACGGCCTCCGTCTATTATACCTGAAGGAGCATCTCCACCCCCATTGTGCTGCCCGGCACTGAGATCCAGCACCGAAGGCCTTCTGGTGGTTCCCTCATTGCGAGAAGTGAGGTTACAGGGAACCAGACAGAGGGCCTTCTCGGTAGTGGCAACCGCCCTGTGGAACGCCCTCCCTTCAGATGTCAAGGAAATAAGCAGCTATCTTATTTTTAAAAGGCATCTGAAGGCAACCCTGTTTATTATTATTACCCTCCAGAGCAGGAGAAAACAAGCTTGCTCCATATGACTGCCTTGACAACATAATGAGCACAAATCATAATGAATGTGCATTAAAGAGGACTTTCTGGAGGGTCCCCTGCTCACCATGATCTGGGGGAAGGCACATAGCCCAGTGGGGTGTCAAACCCAAGGGCACAGCTCAGATGCAATCCACTAGACCAGACAGCCGATCAGAAGAGCCCCGCATGCCTCCTGCATTATCAACAGGCTTCATTCTTTCCCCATGTCTGCCGCACTGGGTGGCTTTTTTCTTTCTGCACAAAGCTCAATAGGGAAACAAAGCATTCTGTGGCCTGATCTTTGAGGGAGGGAAAGGTAAGGGACACAGAAGGAGGCTCTGTGCACAAAGGCA
This sequence comes from Podarcis gaigeae, assembly GCF_964106915.1. Classification (NCBI taxonomy): domain Eukaryota; kingdom Metazoa; phylum Chordata; class Lepidosauria; order Squamata; family Lacertidae; genus Podarcis; species Podarcis gaigeae. The sequence goes on along the minus strand of NC_139683.1, from coordinate 65,243,263 downwards.
GTAGAGCTGGCACAGACATTCCCAGCACATTGCAGGAGCCAGAGAGGTTGAGATGACAGCTCTCTTATTCTTCAGCAGATGTTTCAGTAATGCTGTTGGAAGGTAGAGCTTCTGAATAAAACCTTACTGGGTGCACACTGCAGTACTGGATTAAAATATTTCTCCTTCTGCGTATGTCCTAAATCAATCTGATTGCTTGTACAGTGGTACCTCGGGTTAAGAACTTAATTCGTTCTAGAGGTCTGTTCTTAACCTGAAACTGTTCTTAACCTGAGGTACCACTTTAGCTAATGGGGCCTCCTGCTGCCGCCACGCGATTTCTGTTCTCATCCTGAAGTAAAGTTCTTAGCCCGAGGTTACTATTTCTGGGTTAGTGGAATCTGTAACCTGAAGCATCTGTAACCTGAAGCATCTGTAACCTGAGGTACCATTGTATATTCAGAAGTGAGTCTTAAGTAACCATGAACGCTGCACTGTGGTGTAGTGGTTAAGAGCGGTGGACTCGTAATCTGGGGAACCGGGTTCGTGTCTCCGCTCCTCCACATGCAGCTGCTGGGTGACCTTGGGCTAGTCACACTTCTCTGAAGTCTCTCAGTCCCACTCACCTCACAGAGTGTTTGCTGTGGGGGAGGAAGGGAAAGGAGAATGTGAGCCGCTTTGAGACTCCTTCGGGTACTGATAAAGCGGGATATCAAATCCAAACTCTTCTTCTTCTTCAGTCCTTTAGGTCTGTACTTGAGACTAAGTCTCACTCAGTTCAATTTGAGCAGCTCCTGAGTGGACATTCAGAGGGCTGGGCATTATTGATCTTGCATTCTGTGAAAGTGAGACAGAAGCTGCTGTTGCTTTGGTCTTCAGTTGGTGGCAGGAGCCACTATTGGTTGAAGACTGACAGTATTTTTTCACTAGTGGCACTCCCACCATGTGGTGGGGAAAAAATCTAGAAATGGAGCCCCAGTGCATGATTAGGTTAAACGTTATCCCAGGTCTTCTGCACTCTTGCTCTCTTCCTCCGACATCAATCCATTACACCCTCGGTTGTTTTGGAAGTAGCAATTTCAGCCTGTGTGCTTGATTCTGCGTCCTCATGATTCGTCCTCATCCTGCACAAAGTGGTAATTACAAAAGGCTAAATCGCGCTCTCATTCACAAACAAAACCGGCCCTGCAAAGACTGTGCCAACTTCCTCTCTGGAGGAGGAGAGAGCAAGGAAGATCTGCTTTGGAGCAAAGTGGAAAAGTGCAAAAAAGAAGCAGCAAATTCATTCAAGACGACAGCACAAAACACACGAACTGAATTATTACAACCTTTTCGTGGTTGCAAATACAAATCTAAACCATCTGCCAGCATGAGTCAATCTCTTTGTCTCTGTCATTTTAGGCTTTAGTTGAAGGTGTCATATTTTCCCCCCGCAAGGCAGTTGTCGTGGCAAAAGTGTGGCGATTCATGCTGTGGTGTTCTATTTGGGCCTGAAAGAAGTACAGTGCGCAGGGATGTTGATCTTATTTTAAAAGACAGGAATGGCTGAGGGCGAAATCCAAGAGTAGTACAGTGCTACCTCAGGTTACAGACACTTCAGGTTACAAACTCTGCTAACCCAGAAATAGTACCTTGGGTTCAGAACTTTGCTTCGGGATGAGAACAGAAATTGCGTGGTGGCAGCGTGGCGGCAGCAGGAGGCCCCATTAGCTAAAGTGGTGCTTCAGGTTAAGAACAGTTTCAGGTTAAGAACGGACCTCCGGAACGAATTAAGCTCTTAACCAGAGGTACCACTGCAGAGACATCCTCTCCATCTACCTCTCCCCCTTCCTCAGCGCATACACAGCTTAGGTTGCCAAATGTGGATATTAAAAAAAAAAAAACCTGGCCTGATGAGCAGATGCAGGGGATAAAGCAAGGCTGTGCAACTGGTGACCCACCAGTCTGAACGTAGGTCACTATCCATAAGTTGTGGCCTGCAACACCTCTCTTGGTTTGTGTGTTTGTTACATTTCTATTCCATCTTTCCTCCAGCAAGCAAAAGGCAACATACATGGTTTCCTGATTTTGATCCTTCAAACAGCCCTGTGAGGTGGGTTAGACTCAGAGACAGGGATTGCTCCAGACACTGTGATACAGTCCAGACATTGTCTGGTGGTACCCTACAGACATTGCAGACTACTGCAGCCCCAGCAAGCATTGCTAATTACATTATTATTATTATTATTATTATTATTATTATTATTATTCCACCCATTTGGCTGGTTTGCCCCAGTCATCAGGGATGATAATAGTTGTAGTAAAACATATCCCTCCAGCCTTCTTAGATACTGGTTTCAAGTTCAACTTCCAGGTTTTTGTGTTGTATTCTGCCATAGCTCTCTTTCTCTCATTGTAATTTTTCAACCAATGAAGATAAAAGCAAGGAAACCTGGTATGCACATTGAATGCATAATTAGATTTCAAGTGTGTTTGCTAATCCTATCGACCCAACAGTTCTTGGACCAGGGCACAAACTAAACACATTTCTTTAGTCCAAAAGTTCTTTAGAATAAGGATCAATCTATGATCTAACATGTGATGTACACTGATGGCCCTATACAATTAACTACCAATCAAAGCATAGATAGTGGTTAGACTACAGCTGGTCTTTATTAAGCATTCACACTGATTTGTTTACAAGGAAGTTATATGACAATGAGCATTCATCTTGATTTATTAGTGGAGTGTTTACACATCTTTCCATTAGCCGTTCACCCTACATTTTCCAATGTATTTCCAAACTGCAAAAAGTCTATTGTTGTTTTTAAAAGTTATGTGTTGTGCTCTGGTGGGTTTCCATTCCAGCATGCATTTGAACACCTTCTGCAAAACACTGATGCTCTGGAGGCACTTGTACTCAGAAGAGACCCATTGAACTCAATGGACTTAAGCTAGCCATGGCTAACTTAAATCCATTGGTTTTAATGGATCTACACCGAGCATTGGTTGTTTTCAACCCATAGTAACAAATGGGGGGGGTGGGTTTTCCCATAACCAGTGACTCAGAGTGTATCTTATCTTCCATGTGGCTTATTCTTTTATGTTCGCTTGCATAAAGGGATTGGCTGGAGGTGAGTCAGCAGGAAATAGCCTTTCACACATTAGGAGAAAAGACCTGACAGAGAGAGACAGGATCTGCCAGGCTAAAACTTTTGACTCACGGGCAGCTTTCACACTTGTGGATCTCGCTCATTCGCTGTTTATTGGGTAGGTGTATAGAAAGAAATTGCACAAACTTAATGTGATGGGTCACTTTGGACAAAGCTGTTTGTCTCCTTTACATCAGTGCTGACTGGGGAGAAAAAACAGCCATGCCATTTTTTGTGGGAGAAGGATAATTATTTTCTTGTAATGGCTTGTGAGGCCTTTCTCTCTCCTAAGGGAATGGATGAATGAAAACCTGAACCAGGAAAATGACACAGGGAGAGACAAAGGGCTGCCTCTCCCATACATCTTCTTCATAACTTGACGACAGCAGCATCATGGGTTGACTTTTGAGTGGAGACTGCAGATATAACACTACAGATAGAACTACTGTTGGCTTTCAGTACAAGGCTTTCAATGGAGTCATTTAGTAGCAAGCCGTCAAATGCACTGCACTCAGTTGATAAACTGAGAGATATTGCTACAGATGTGAACCAACTCTAAGAACATCCTTTTCAGAGGGAAAGTTACCATCAACCTGGTCTGGTTGCTCCAGTTCCTAGGCATTCTTGGGTACAAGAAACCACATATGAGAAAGCAGGGGGAGCCAATCAGTAGCCTGAATGCCAACTTACTCGGTGTTATGGGCTTTCAGTGGCAAAATCCAGCACCCACCACCTCTCTCCTTCCATTCTAAGTCATTGTTTCAGTGCCCAATGCAGGTGAACCGGTTGTTCTCTCCTAAATCCACCCCTGCCCTGAATATACCCTTGAAGCTCAACTCTATGCATGTTTACTCAGAACTAAGTCTCTCTGACTCCTTGGTAAATGTATATAGGATTGCATGCCTAATAATCTGAATGTGAAAAAGTAAGGAGCAAGACAGGATGGCAGAGTAACAACAACAATTGGCCAAATCCAATTTGTGACCTTACTTGTTTGCACAGGACTTAGACCCAGCAGAAGAGGAATGGAGGGGATTTATGCCGATTCTCCCTTCCCTGTGCAGTCCCCCCCCATGCCACCTTCCACCCTGTTCAGGAATTTGTTCAACTCTCATGGGGGGAGGGGAGCTGCTTGGCGTTACAGGAGAGGGGCATTGTCAGGAACGAGCCAGCTCCGAGCAAAGGTTTGCAGCCAACTGCAGAAAGCAGCCAGGAACAGAGAGGCTTAGATGTTAGTCAGGCAGGGGAGAGCCGGCTCTTCCTGACCTTGATGGGCAGATTGATAAGGCTGTAGCTGAGAGCAGACTAGAACGCAGCCAAAGCTCACAGGAAGCATAAATAGGAGCAAATAGATTCAGAGACAGCCTCTCAGAACAGGAAGAGGTTGGAGCTCATCCATTAAGTCCGAAGAGTCGGCGAATGGGAGGGCTGCTAGATAGGAAACAAAACAAGAGACGTAAGGGTCATAAGTTCAATATCTTCTGCTGACACTGGAAAGAGTCTTCAGAAGGGTCATCTTGACTAATGATGTCAGAAGCTTTGTCAGAGTTGTCCGGAACTTTCTGTTTGTTTTTGCAATAAATCTTCCTTTTCAATTACCATGCTTACTGTATTATTAAGCTGGGCACCTGGACTCCTGACAGGCAGCAGCAAAATGCCTTCCCTTCCCCACTCTCTGCCTTACAAGGAGAATAAAGGGACCATTTCGATTCCACCCAACAATTCCTAAGTGCTCTTGTACGGATCTAACCTAGGAGTGATAATGCAGTGTGTTGATGGTTGCTAGGTGAGGGTGTCACACCCTCCAACATTTCAGCAGATAAAAATAGGGACAAATCCCTGCTCTTGCAACAGCAATTACTGCCTGTGTACACCCCCCCTTCAACTATTATCAGTTGCTAAAAATTCACTGCTGCCTGCCCAGTCCTATAATGATGTAAATGCAAGTAGTGGGTCCCCCCTCCTTTGTTACTCCATATATATGTGTGTGTGTGTGTGTGTGTGTGTGTGTGTGTATCACTGTTGTTGTTTAGTCGTTTAGTCATGTCTGACTCTTCGTGACCCCATGGACCAGAGCACTCCAGGCACTCCTGTCTTCCACTGCCTCCTGCAGTTTGGTCAAACTCATGCTGGTAGCTTCGAGAACACTACCCAACCATCTCGTCCTCTGTTGTTCCCTTCCCCTTGTGCCCTCCATCTTTCCCAACATCAGGGTCTTTTCCAGGGAGTCTTCTCTTCTCACGAGGTGGCCAAAGTATTGGAGCCTCAGCTTCAGGATCTGTCCTTCCAGTGAGCACTCAGGGCTGATTTCCTTCAGAATGGATAGGTTTGATCTTCTTGCAGCCCCTGTGACTCTCAAGAGTCTCCTCCAGCACCAGAATTCAAAAGCATCAATTCTTCGGCGATCAGCCTTCTTTATGGTCCAGCTCTCACTTCCATATATAACAAACACTATAGTAAAATGGGTCTACTGCAAGTCAACCTGCTAGGCACCAGATGAAAGAAGAAGGCAAGAGTGGTTTTCTGTAGATGGTAGAGCAACTTAAGTTTTCAGGAAAACATTTGGTTCTTGAAAACCAAGTCTTGATTCTCTCCTGCCACATATGCACCACCGCCAAAAGAGGGAATAGATCCCCACAAATTGCAGCAATTACATATAGATGGGCATCTATTTCTTTAAATTAGCATGTGCAAATTTTATTCAGAACTGCGCCAAAACTGTCTTCTTTTTTTAAAAAAATTGATACATTTCCTCTTTAGGGTGCAGTGCATAATCATACACCCTACTACTGAATCAGCTGAAGAACTAAAGGGAAAATGGTTTTCTGGTGACAACATGACACAAAAAAGCGAATTCTTTCTCTAAACATCAGAACCCAGAAACACATTAATTCCCTCTACAGTGAAACACAAACAAACCGCAATCTCCTGCTGGGAATGGCAGCCAGGGAAAGTTCAGATCTTTTCTTTGGTATGGTAAACCATGAACAAATAAAGAATAGGCTTGTCAAGGGTATGTGTCAGAGCAGGGAGTTTTTTTTATCATCTGGAAACGCCCGAAGTTTCACTGTATGTGTCAGACAAATTACAGGTTCTAAGGATGGCCATTTTTATACACAAATGTGCCCTGAAGGACAAACCGTATAAATTTGCAGCACACTTTGAAAGCCAGTGCAAAGACTATGAGAATAACATCACCATCCTCTCTGTGTTTACTTGAAAATAAATCCCTTTGGATTCAATGAGGATTATTCCCTAGTAAAGCTATGTATGCACTAGCGGCTTAAAATGCAGGGAGGTCGTCTGTTCCTCCTTCCATGTCACATTGCTGTACAGTGGTACCTCAGTTTATGAACTTAATCTGTTCCGGAAGTCTGTTCATAAACCGAAACCGTTCTTAAACCGAGGCTCACTTTCCCTAATGAGGCCTCCCGCTGCCGGTGCCCTTCCACCGTTCGGCTTCCATTCGTAGACCGACATAAAGTTTGCAAACCAGGACAGTATTTCCAGTTTTGCTGCGTTCATAAACCGAATCCTTCGTAAATAGGACTGTTTTTAAACTGAAGTACCACTGTACTCGAAGGGACGCAGGTGGCGCTGTGGTCTAAACCACAAAGCCTAGGACTTGCCGATCAGAAGGTCGGCAGTTCGAATCCCGGCGATGGGGTGAGCTCCCGTTGCTCGGTCCCTGCTCCTGCCAACCTAGCAGTTCGAAAGCACGTCAAAGTGCAAGTAGATAAATAGGTACTGCTCCAGCGGGAAGGTAAACGGCGTTTCCGTGCACTGCTCTGGTTCCCCAGAAGTGGCTTAGTCATGCTGGCCACATGACCTGGAAGCTGTATGCTGGCTCCCTCGGACAATAAAGGGAGATGAGCGCCGCAACCCCAGAGTCAGTCATGACTGGACCTAATGGTCAGGGGTCCCTTTACCTTACCACTGTACTCACCAGAGAGGGGGCAGGTATATCTTCCCCCATGTTCTTTACCTGTTTGGTTTCTCCACCTGGCCAACTCTTTATAAGTCTTTAAAACTTTGTGAGTCCTCACCATCCACATCCCTTTTTGTGAGGCAAGCCCTGCTCTCTAATTATTCAGCAGTGAGAGAAATGCACTCTGTAGTTGCTCTGTGGAACTTTTATCTGTTCGATAGGAGGAAGGAGCTCTGGCATTGACAACAAATGCTGAATCTGAGCCTTACATTGCAATTCTACTAAGAACTTGGCTTCGCTGAGTTCAGTGGGACTTACTCCCAGGTAAGTCTGCACCAGACTGTAAGGTAAAAAGTAAAGGACCCCTGGATATTTAGGTCCAGTCAAAGGTGACTATGGGGTTGCAGCACTCATCTCACTTTCAGGCCGAGGGAGCCAGTGTTTGTCCACAGACAGCTTTCTGGGTCATGTGGCCAGCATGACTAAACTGCTTCTGGCGCAACAGGACACCGTGACGGAAACCAGAGCACATGGAAATGCCGTTTACCTTCCTACCACAGCGGTACCTATTTATCCATTTGCACTGGTGTGCTTTCAAACTGCTAGGTTGGCAGGAGCTGTGACAGAGCAACAGGAGCTCACCCCGTCGCGGTGATTCAAACCGCCAACCTTCCGATCGGTAAGCCCAAGAGGCTCAGTGGTTAGACCACAGCGCCATCCGTGTCCCAATCACCAGACTGGGTGCTGTAGGACTGTAGCCCTAGTGAACACAAAATGGACTCTGAAATGGCTACATTTTAAAAATCAGCCATTTATTTTATTTAAAAGCCCATCTTCATGGTGGCTTACACAAGAGGCTCTGACTGGGCAAACTCCAGACCTGGACTCAAAGACAGGATTTAAGAATATAACTGGATCATCCACCCTCTGAAGGGAGCTGGAATAACTATGTGATTTGGACATTTGGCAGACAGATAATAGAATTAACAATGATTCATTCCAAACTGAGGGGTTGTGTTTGGGTAGATTTCCTAGAAATGTGTGGCTATGCTCAATATTTTGATAGGCTCAAGATTATTTCTCTCTCTCAACATTTGATCACAACTGAAATATACTCAGAGTCCTGTAGTGATTTCATGCTCTTTATTGCAACTTGTAAAACAGTGATTCAATTGCCCCCCCAACCTCAGGCTTTTATATACATTATTTAAACACAGAGTCCCATCTGATTGGCTGATTCTGCTTGCTCCCCGAAGCCTGATTGGTCTTTTCCTGCAGGCCAATCAGTTGTTGCATTCTACGATCCTACCAGCCTAATAGGCTGATTAACTTCTTCCTGGAGCCTGATTGGTCTTCTCCTGCAAGCCAATCAGTTGTTGCATTCTAGGATCCTACTTGCCTATTGTTCTAGGATCCAAGGTTAGTACATAACACCAATGAAGTCTGTTGCTTTGCAAATTTGCATCCCCCTCCCGCCCTTAAGAGAATGGCACCTTCTACTCTGTTAAACAATATTGCAGAGTGCAATGCAAATCTGAGACCTGCGAGGGCAGAACACAGCTTTCCATCGCAGTAAAAAGAAAAGTGTTCTGCTAGGACACAGAAAGAAACAAAAAGTTGCCGATGTAAGAGATGGTGGTAAAGCTCATTATTATCAGGTGGGGTCCGATAACAAGCCGCAGCACATGCTGACCTCCTAATTCTGTTCTTGCTGTTATTTTTTTCACACACTCCCTTCTCATAGCTGCATGTAAAAATCCTGGTATCAGGATTAAGGTAAAGGTAATGGGACCCCTGACCATTAGGTCCAGTCGTGGCCGACTCTGGGGTTGCAGCGCTCATCTCGCTCTATTGGCCGAGGGAGCCGGCGTACAGCTTCCGGGTCATGTGGCCAGCATGACTAAGCTGCTTCTGGTGAACCAGAGCAGTGCATGGAAACGCCGTTTACCTTCCCGGCAGAGCGGTACCTATTTATCTACTTGCACTTTGATGTGCTTTGGAACTGCTAGGTTGGCAGAAGCTGGGACTAAGCAATGGGAGCTCACCCCGTTGCGGGGATTCGAACCGCTGACCTTCTGATCAGCAAGTCCTAGGCTCTGTGGTTTAACCCACAGTGCCACCCGTGTCTCTTATGGTGTCAGGATTAGCCTTATGTAAATGGTGAGGTCGGCTGGAGGGAGAAACTTCAAACCAATCAGAATATGGATTCTGTTTTCTGCTCAAAACCAGCCCTCTGTATAAGAATCTGCCACCAAGAATGGGTTGTTCCAGTTACTAAAGTTCCTGTCCTCAGGGAACCTTTCCCCCCTTGCGCTAAGGATCTACTGTGCTTCGGTCACTGAACTCCTGTGCAACACAGAGAACATTCTGGGTAATGTTCTAGAGCACACATTTAGTTCATGAGGGAAACCAGTCAGACCTGTTGGACTTTGCTATCACCTCATAAAGAAATGGAAGTATTTCTGAGGGCCAAACTAGGCATGAATATTTGTTGTTCTGCTGCTGGGGGAACCAACTCCAATCTAAGCAAAGGGAGGAGAGGAAAGGCAATCAGTTTCCCAGTCAAAATCGCCCCCAGCTGATTCATACCCTTATAGGGGAAAATATCATTTGAACCAATATTTTTTTTCCCACCATGGGTAGGAATGTAGGTGGGGAGAAGGTTTTTTTTTAAAAGGAAATGTCGGCTGAGGAAAAGGTTAACCACACATCTACACCTCTTGCAATCAAATTTGGAGTTCCCTGTAGCTTCGCTCGAGTAAAAACAAGCCCCCATATGAGATGTCCACATATCTCCTACGTCGTGTGTTGTTTTGCCCTTAGAACACACCCACGCCATCTTCTGTCAATGCACATTCCAGGAGACTATCGGCAACAGTGAGCATACTGTGACAAATTCATCCATCATGGGATTTGTCACTGGCGTTGCTAAAATCAGTTTGAATCATGTGGTCTGGGCACTGGTTTACATCAACAACTTATCATCCTTAGCAGATAAAACTCACTGGGTCTATTCCATGGTTCACCCTTTTAGGAGGGCAGTAAAAAGCCTGGATTTTCATCAGCCTTGGGGGTCATATTGATGTGCCTTGCAATGAATGCAAAATTCAACACACACCTTTTAATGGGAAAGCAGGGTGCAAATTGGTAGAAATATAGGCCTTTACTGTACTTCATGTTTTCTTGTCTATTGTGATAGGAATTTTGAGGTCTTAGATATATGGTAATGTTCATAAGTGTACCAGCCAAGCACGTGCACAGATCAGCACAGGAAGACTGACCTGGAACCATTTTGATTCCTAAACTGAGCAAATGTTTTCTCTGCAAGGTCAAAGTGGGAAACCTCCCATTGTCTCTTTCCTCACAAATCCTGTCTTAAGGGCACATTTAAGATATGAATAGGGTGTGAGCCTGTGACCTGGCCCAGGAACTAAGTATTTATCACTACAAAAGATTGGCCAGGCTCCCCAGGCAATCCAACCTGCCAGACAGGAGGAGATAAACAAGGACAGGAGAAAAACAACATTCAAATTTCTGTTTAGACCGCCTTTTCTGTGATGTAGGTGTGATGTATCTGAGGGGTGGTCTTAGGTTACACCCCTTCTGTGATGTATGTATGATGTTTCTGGGGGTGGTCTTGATCTACAGGGTGGCAATTTCAAAAGTCTTTATAAGGCCTTGCACGCCATTATTCTGGGTTCCTCCTCCTCTCCTGCGGGTGAGGGGAGCACCCTGTTGCAACAGATCAATAAAGATCAAGCTTACTAGCTGCTTTGCTTCTCAATATTCTCTGGTTGGCCTCTGTTATTTTCTCCTACCAATAGGGAACCTATGTAAGGACTCTATATGGGCTCTTGGATACCCCATAAGGGAAAAGGGCAATTTTTATTTACAGCACTATAGGGGCAGACCTAATTTGTCAGAGCTACAGATGCATTGATAACATCTGATTCTAAAATAATAATAATAAATCAGGGTGGGTCCAAATAAAGAAACTGACCCTCATATAATTGCCTTGTGTTTTTCTTTGACATGCCCCTTCTGGGTTTTCCATTTGCACAATCTGTTGGTGTATTGAATGGGCACTCTGCACATGCCCCAACACTCCTGTCCTGCTTGTGGGCTTCCCATGAGCATCTGGTTGTCATGTGTGAGACCAGGGTGCTGGGCTAAATGAGGTTTTTTTTGTCTGATCCAGCAAGGCTCTTATACTAAATCAATTTATGCAGCCTTTAGGGAGACAATAAGGCATCATAAATTAATAATAAGTATTATTAACCTATAATAATATACATCTAATATTACTACTAATAATAGAGCACACTCATCGCAACAGCTTTTTTATTATTATTGTAATGAATAGCTGTTGGGATGGGTGTGTTTCACCAAAACCTTTAATGACTACCTTTCATCTCTCTCTTTTAAACTTATGCTGTAGCTCCTCTACAATACAATATTTTGTTTCGCTCCCGGTCTGCTAAGGTTTCCGTAATACTCTGTACGTTATTATTTGTACATGTATTCAGAGCTCTGTCACTGAAACAGGAATTGACCCAAGTTCCATTAAGCCCTGTTCCTAAGGTGTATATTCTGTGCAATGCAGCCAGATAGTCTCCTCTTCTTCAAGTGCACAGTTGAAAATAAATCAATGGTTCAACCGCACCTGGAATACTGTGGGCAGTTCTGGTATCTCACTACATAAAGGATATAGCAGGGTTGGGAAAGGTTCAGAAAAGGGCAAGCAGAATGAACCAAGGGATAAAGCAAATCCCTAATGGCTGCAGCATTTGGGGGGGTGTTTTTTTTAGTTTATAGAAAAGGCAAGGAGGAGGCAACATGAATGGAATTTATAAGACGATGTGTGGCATGGAGAAAACGAGAACTCTTCCTAGGAAACTAAATGTTGGAAGATTCAGAACAGATAAAGAAAATACTCCTTCGTGCAATGCATAGTTAAACTATGGAATTCTTTTCTCACAGGAGGCCTTGATGGGCAGCAACCTAGATGGTTTTAAAAGAGGGTTAGACAAATTCGTGGAGAAGATGGCTATCGAAGGGTGGCTATATTCCACCTCCGCAGTTGGAGGCAGTAACGCTTCTGAGTACCAGTTTCTGGAAAATGAGAGGAGGGGAAAGTGCTCTTCAGCTTGAATTCTCCTTAAGCTCCTTCAGCTTGAATCCTGCTTAAAGGTAAAGGGACCCCTGACCATTAGGTCCAGTCGTGACTGACTCTGGGGTTGTGGCACTCATCTCGCTTTATTGGCTGAGGGAGCTGGCGTACAGCTCCCGGGTCATGTGGCCAGTATGACTAAGCCGCTTTCTGGTGAACCAGAGCAGCACATGGAAATGCCGTTTACCTTCCCGCCAGAGTGGTACCTATTTATCTACTTGCATTTTGATGTGCTTTCAAACTGCTAAGTTGGCAGGAGCAGGGACCGAGCAACGGGAGCTCACCCAGTTGTGGAGATTCGAACCGTCGACCTTCTGATTGGCAAGTCCTAGGCTCTGTGGTTTAACCCACAGCGTCACCTGTATAGGTGTCTTATAAGCATCTGGTTGGCTGTTGTGAGAATAGGATGCTAGACTAGATGGGCCATTGGCCTGATCCTGCAAGCTCTTCTTAGGTTCTTAAACCAAAGCTGATATAACCATGTTCATTTGCATTTATTATCATACCACCCAGAAAGCAGGACACCCTACAAAACCTGACCACCTGGCCAGAGATTTCTAGATAAACTGGCAACATTCCGTAGCAAGGTGATTGTTTGCGTTTTGTTTGTATTTCATATGACACATACTCAGCCTTGATTTTTACCTTTAGCAGAACATACCTCATTTGCTATATGAATTTTCCACTCCAGGTTAACAACAATCTGCTTGCCATCAAAATAAGACTCTACATACAGATTTATGCCCAAAATATTTTGTGCAGTGTGTGAGTTTCAGCAGTCTTGTTTTGGTTCCGATTTCCATGTTAAGAGAACCATCTAACAGAGGGCCCCACCCCCACCCCCCGACAAAGCAGGAGAAAAAATGGCTCAGCACATTAACACAGGTTCGTTCTGAAGTTCCAGGTTAGCACTTTCCCAGCAACAGAAGAGTCATTTAAAGAAACAGCTAAATCAACATTTTAGGGCATAAGTCACAAACTTCTGCCCCTGTTCTGAGGCTCATCTTCTTCTCACCTTGGCAAGATCCATGCATACGTGGAGAGGATATTTCATGGCCTACAGGACACCAACAAGCAACACTTCCACCATCGGTTGTGATGAGAAAGTTTTGCCAGGCAATTGTTGCATGGTTTATGGACTGTGTGGGAGGGAGGAAGATGAAAGAAAGAAGTGAAGGATAAATCCAGCTTCCTATAACCAACATGCTTAACTCTAATTAATGCATGAATGGGTTAAGACCATAGAGTAAGCTATCCTGTCAGACTTAGCTAGGTCACTAGGGTTACCAAACTCATGGTTCTCTGTTTTTCCACCATGTGAACCCCTCCAGTAAGGAGATCTAAGCTGGATACTCCAGCTTCCACCACATGGCTTTAGCAAGCCATCCTTGTGTTTCTATACAAATGTTTAGAAACTCTTACCACTTTTGAAAGTCACACTGCCTATCTTTTCTTTCTACTGTATGGAAAAGGACTGGATCTGTGTGCTGACTCTTTGGCTTCCTGGGTAAGGGCAGTGGTGTGGCACATCCATGAGCCTGATATCTTCAGAACTCCTAAGAGGGATGGTGAAGATTCTGGAGGACCATCTCTCTAAGGTGGTGGTAGGGGACATGCTTAAGGCCTTTCAACAGGTTATAGAGGTGACTATGAAAGACAACATAAACTGACAGAGCGATAAAAGTTGAAGGGTTGTTGGCTTCCCATATGCTTGCAGGACCCATCTTATCACCCACATGGAGCTTGCAATTCAACATTAGAGCATTGATTACTGTTTCACCTTGAGGTGCTTCATACTTATCAATATTTGCTGCTTATTTACTGGCCTACTGTGTTCACTTTCTAACATTGATTATATCGTGTTACTGATTTTTAAGGGTGGAAACCATAGTTCCATTTTGGAACTGGAAAAATGGTGTATATAAGATATCTAACAGATAAAATAATGGGGTCTGGGATTTGTTGTCACTTTCCTTCCAGTTGCGTGGCTTTTAGGCATCTATAACAGTGCAGTGGAGTCTCAGAGATAAGAATCTGGAAGGCAGGAATAATCCAATAGTTGAAATACAATCCTTTGCTAGCTTGTGTATACTCCGCTCTAATTAAATATTTAAAAAAATAATCCTATGCTGAAGTAAACCAAACATTGCACCAAGAAAAGCTGAATTCTCCAGCCAATATAAATTTGCCCCTTTTTTTGCTTTTTTCCTGCTTCTGCTGGTTATGCAGAAGAAGAGGCAATATGACAAAGATTGGGAGTTCTGCCAATAAAAACTGGAAGTCTTATTCAACCAAACCTCTACCTTCTAAGATTTCAGCAAGCCTTTTACACACACACACACACACACACACACACACACACATTTTCACAGGCTAAAGGGTAGAAAATGTGAAAGGCCACTTTTTATAAAGGGTCGATTTTGAAAGATCGCAGAGGAATTCTGTTCCTGAACTTAAATACCGAATATGAGCCGATGGAAAGAAGGGTATTGTCATCAGTGACTGAAATATCAATTAAGCACAGAGAAAGGAGTTACTGCTGCAATATGACCTTAGAGGCCCAGACTGTTGTTGTTCCTTACTTCAAATCAGCCTTTCAGGTAAGTAAACTTCGAACCAAAATACTGAAATATTGCAAAACAGCAGAGATTGCCAGCGACCTTTTCAAAATGCTGAGAGCCAGACACATGCATTGATCTCCCACTTTTGGCATGCATCCTGTTCTTCCTGCTATATGAAACGAAGGCTGCATTCCTAAGTGTATTTGCTGTGGGAGTCAGTTCTGTAGGAGCTTGCTCTATGAGCAATGGGCCTCAGCCTGGCTGGGCTGCACACAAAACAGGCCAATCCTTAGCTAGTGAAAAGGGGACTGTGAAAAAGGATGCAATCCTATGCATATGCATACTTTCCTGGGAGTAAGTTCCATTGAACTCAGAGGGACTTACATCTACGTTGCCATATTTTGAAGCGCAAAAAAGAGAACACATTTGCTGACTTCTACTTTTAGCTATGGATCGCTATGATGACTCTACCCATGAGAAGGAGGAAGACATGTCCTGGAAAAAGACAGTATGGGAACTTTTTGTTTCAATAATGCCCTTTTTCTTTCTTTTGTGGTATCACAATTAGGCTTTAAAGCAGCCTTTTGTAGGTTGCAAGCAGTGTTTTTTCCCTGGGGGTACGCAGGGGTACGTATACCCCTAAACATTTTGTGAATCTAACAGGAGAAGAAACAGTTTTTTAAAAAAGTTTCTTCTCGAGCACGGTGAAGCCTCATTTTCGTTGCTACTCCTGATGGCGGCCTCATTTTCTGTCATGGTGTTTCCTGAGTCTCAGATGGAAATGAGCATTTAATGTGTGAAGTAGGAGTTGGAATCTAGCATGGTGACTGGTCAGTTTCATTGTTATTCCTGACGGCAGCTTCATTTCCTTTCCCACTGTTTCCTGAGTCTCAAACGGAAGTGAGCATTTAATGTGTGAAGCAGTGTGGAATATGGATGTGTGGTGTTTTATTGATGAAAGTTTGGTCTCATTGAGAGGCAGTATTTCAATATGAGTATTGCATGTTCTTTGTACTTTTGTCCATTTGCTGTATTTTTCCTGATTCGAACTATAAAATGGTGATTTTCTTGAGTCAAAATGAGAGTACCCCTAAACATTTTTTTTAGAAAAAAAAGCACTGGTTACAAGCCATAGACGGATGTGACAGCAGAGGATTACCTCCTTCCCTTCCACCTGTGACCCCCCTCCCCCAAAAGACCCACCTACAATTAGGCTTTGTTACAGAAATTACGGGGGGGGGCACATCTTTAAAGCTAAATTTTACAAATATTATGCCTGAATGTATCCTCTCAACTTGACAGCTCAGGGAAGTTGCCTAGCTTTAAAAATAATATAAAATCAACTCCTTTGCCAGTTTCCTCCATTCCAAAGCTATTTTCCCCTTGAAAAGGGACTCCAGGAAGTTCCCAGAGGTAGCAATTGCTGGGCTGATTGTTGGCCAAGGAAAGCCTAATCCCATCACCAAACTTGCCAAGGTGCCAGACATGCAAAGGAAGTTCTATTGTACTTTGGGTGGTGGGACTTCAGAGGTGTTTGCCTATGCTAATCTTATACCTGAGTCTTGCCCTGCCATGTCTGCTTATGTTAATCTTGTACCAAGGACTTGTTTGGACATGTTTGCCAAGGTTAAACTAGTGTAACCCCTGTCTACCCATCCCCTTTTCTGACATGTCAGCGATGTAGCAATGATGCTGTAGAAACTGTATTCTGGGATATGGTGGGAAAGTTTTAAAAGTCTTTGTCATTCCATCCTCGGGGTTCAAAATTCCTCTTTGAACCTGTTGCGCAATAAACTTTGGTCTACAGCTATTTGCTCCAGTTGGTGGCTGGACTCCTTCCTTAATTCCGCAAGGACCCGCGGGCTCTGCCCGACAAGTTGGGTGACTGAGCAGCCTCACACCTAGATTTTTCCTAGATGATGACAGAATCAACCCTAGTTGCAATTTCAGGGGTTGCAACTGTGGAGGTAGGAGTTAACCCTTCCCTCATCAGCTATGATCCTCTCTCCTGAAATCACCTCTTGAACCGCTGCAATTAGGCTGGGGGGAGGGAACCTAGAAGACTTTTTTCAAGTCTAATTGTTATGTGGGGCAGGGAGCAGTATATGATCTTCCTAGAGACTGTGGCTATGGAGGGAAGGTTAAGTGAAAACACCTTTTTCAAACCTAATTGCGGGAGGTGGGAGAGAAAGAATCAAGCGTTCATTGATTCATCATACCAATTAACTGCAGTCCTTACAAATAGGGCAGTTTTGATTCAAAGTGGTGCTAATTGTTGGGTTTCTCATAGCCAGGACTTAAGCCTTTAGATCTGCTTACAGCAGCATATGTTCTATTTTACCTGCCATGGATTAGCTGTGGCTTTCTTGCCCTTGCAGTTGGAAAGTAGGTAATCCTACCTAGTCTTCTTCACAAATATTGCTAGGGCTGAGTTTCTATGGCCCTCCAATCCCCTCTGTATGGCCCTTGGAATCCCCCCCACAGGCCACACACCCTTCCCAGCCATACCCCAGACTGTTTCTGTTTCACACCCTCCTTAAGGGTTTTTGCCTGGCTGGAATGTGTCCTTGAACACATGCCTCTTGATTCCCTAGAGAGAGGGTGAAAAGGGTTGTGTGAGTGAAACGAGCCTATCGTACAAAGGTACATTTTGTATTCATTGCTCCGCCCACTTCTGCTTCTGACGCTGCCCACCTGAAAAGAACATGGCCCCACAGGCTGAAAAATATTCCCCACCCCTGCAGAGAAAGCTAATGGGTTTCCTTAGACAGCTGTCCATGCTTAAGGTCTGGGTACAGGGCCAGCTCAAGACATTTTGGCACCTGAAGCGAACCACAAAATGGTGCCCCCTGTCCTCCCAGAGAAGAAGAAGAAAGGAGTGAAGATCTACATCAGGTACAAGGGGGTGGGAACGAAGATCAACATTGAGAAGAGGGCTTGGGAGGAGACCAGCAGCGCCTCTTATTCACTGAGAGAAAGCATCTGTGTCCAGGGCAGCTGTCTACAGCCTACCAGCTCCATCTGGTAAGCTGGCTGAGACCCTACTTGGCCACGCACTGTCTCTCCAGAGTGGTACATGCCCTGGTTATCTTCTGGTTGGACTACTGCAATGTGGTGTACGTGGGGCTGCCTTTGAATATGACTTGGAAACTACAACTAATCCAGAATGTGGCAGCTAGATGGGTGAGTGGGAGCAGCCACTGGGACCATAGCACTGGTTAGACTGCAGCCCTCAGCATAGGGAGTAAGCCCTATTGGATATAGTGGAACATTCTTGTTCGTTTGTTTGTTTCTTATTTCTTATGGCTGCAGTAGGGTATTATGTGGCACCTGTAACTGTGCCAGTTCTTATGAATAGACATACATAAGACTGTGCTGCAAATATGTTATCTCTACATGTGTCAAGAAAGGTAGGCCCCAGAGCAAAGGGGAAAGTTTCAGCTAAGGGGAAATCCCAGCCAGTTTTCCACTATGGTCATCAACAAGATCCCAAGGCCATTTGCAGCCTTAATGAGTCCAGCGTTTGAGCTATGCTCTTTCATAAAGACCATCTGAGGGCAGGCAAATCATATTAATTTATTGCACATAAATGTTTAACCTGCTATACCCCCAGTGGTTTGGGGGTGTTAACTTTAACAAAGCAGCTCTAAAACCTGCATTTGAAAGCTCTGTAATCACCGCCCTCACACAGAGTGTCACTGGCCATTTAATGCCTTCCTCGGGAACGCACTTGAGTTTGTCCTTTTTCCACGAGTCTCCAGAGGATGGGATAATTGCGGGGGAACAGCTTTGCAGAAATCAGCGGAAGATTGGAGGTGGCTGGAGCGGGAGGCTAGTCTGTGGCTGCAGCTGTTGCAGGTAAGGTAAAGAGCTAAGTGTGAGTCATTCAGTCACACTCTGCGGAGCTGTTTTATCAAGATTGGCTCCATGCCACAATCCCTCATGAAAAGGAAATCAGGCATTCCTCCCACAGGTCAGTTGCTGGCTCTTTTCCGGATTAACTGGGCGAGCGCCCCTATCCTGATTACCAAAGCATTTCCCTCTCCTAAGCTTGATACATCTAATTCTGGACAATTAAGCCATGTGTTTTTCACTGGAGGGTTTTCTCTTGATTTGGCACCAGAATACGGGCTTGTAAAAGAACCACTTACCCACCTAGGTACAAAGGCTGCTTTCTTTTAGGCCACAGATAGCACAGGTACTTGTATGTGGGCAGATGGGCCCATACAAATGCATAGGCTAGGTAAGGACTGGTTGGTAGACCTGTCTGAATATGCTTCCAGCTTAATTTCAGAATACCTGCGCCCCAATCCTGCCTAAAGGTTGGGAAAGGGCATGAAAAGACAGATGATTGCCACAGATCAGCTTCTCTCAATATCCTGCCATATTGATTCAACCCCCTACAACAAGCCTGGGAGGAGGAGGTGTTGGAAGCTGAAGAGGTAACAGGGTTTAGTGAGCTGGGAGAATCTGTAGCAGAGAGAAGTCCGGAGGCAGAAGCGGAAGCAGAAGGGTAGGAGGAGAGGAGCCAAGAGGCAGGTGTCATGGGTGTCTCCCTGTCCTGCTGTGACAAGCTCCCCTCCTCCCTGCCTCCCAGAACCATAAGAGGCATGAAGACGTCGGAGGAGAGCTTGGTTGCACGCAGGCGCAGTCTCTGATTGTTTGGGGGGGGGAAACTCTGGAAAGGAGGGGACTTAGGCAGATGCAGAGAGGTGGGGGACTTCAGTCTCAGCAACTGCTTCATGGGGGCAAGACCTACCAGAGATGAATTGCTGTGCTAATTAGGCCTGACACTCCTATGTCATACTCTCCAACATTTCTCCGAAGAAAATAGGGACGTCCCATTCCATAATGATAAGTTTACTATTTATACCCCACACATCTTACTGAGTTGCCCCAGCCACTCTGGGCAGCTTTCAACATTCATAAAAACATGATAAAATAAATAAAAACATAATAAAAAAAATCTTCCCTATATAGGATTGCCTTCAGATGGCTCAGGGGTCGGATACCTCCATACCCTCCAACATTTCTACAGTGAATATAGGGACATCCTAAGGATAAGTGGAGGGACGTGGGTGGCACTGTGGATTAAACCACAGAGCCTAGGACTTGTTGATCAAAAGGTTGGTGGTTCGAATCCCCACGACAGAGTGAGCTCCCGTTGCTCGGTCCCTGCTCCTGCCAACCTAGCAGTTCGAAAGCATGTCAAAGTGCAAGTAGATAAATAGGTACCGCTCCGGAGGGAAAGTAAACAGTGTTTCCGTGCGCTGCTCTGTACGCTGGCTCCCTCGGCCAATAAAGCGAGATGAGCGCCGCAACCCCAGAGTCGGCCACGACTGGACCTAACGGTCAGGGGTCCCTTTACCTTTACCTTTAAGGCTAAGTGGGGCATTCTGGGATCAAATCAGAAACTGGGATGGCTTCTCTAAATCAGGGACAGCTCTGGAAAACAGGGACACTTGGAGGGTCTGCTATGTTGATCGTGTTTTACTGTGATTTACTGCTGTCTCACTCCTGACAATGACCTCCATAGTTCTTCTCCTCCCTAACAACATCTGAAAGGCCACATTTCCCCCACCCCTGAGCTGCATCTTCGGTCCAGTCTACTTTAGGCAGTTCTTATGTCCGTGTTCTTGGTTTCTAAGGAAGCTCTTTTGTTTATTGAATTAACACGCATTCTCTACGCTGAGGCATTTGCTCAGGAATCATGCCAGCTGACAACAGCGACCCCTCGGAAACCTCTGGTGGTTGACTTCTTGTACTCATTTGTGGTGCCACATAATTAAGAATGAGAGGTTGAAGCAAGGCTATCACAGCTATGTCAAGTGAAACACAATGCTGCCCGTTTGTTTTGGTCTCAGCTGTCATGCTGATGCTCCTCTATCAGCTGTGACAACTTATCAGCTAGGACGCAGTCCAGCATAATGAGAGCCTTCTGTCATCACAGGAAAGGGGGGGGGGAAGGGAAGCTGAGCACTGCGGTGACGAATCAGGAAGCAGACAAAGCCAGATTGTCCTTTGGAAGTCCTGCTTTTCCATGGGAAATGCCCAGTTTGCTTTTTTACAATCCTGACGTCCCACAGGGCCTTTGCAGATCATTGTACATTCCCTGTACAATAAAGCAATCGTTACTCAGTTGCTGGAAGGGACCCAAATGCATTCCCCAGATAGCACAAGTATTGTGGAAGGTCGGAAGAGGATTTAAATTCTCTTCTTTCAGCTAGCACATCAGTTACAAAGAAATTATGTTTACCCCTCCCAAGACTGCAATTTCATTTCTTGTTATAGGTGTTATTAATTCATTGTTTTTAGGATCACAATGAACATTGATCTATGCAAGTAAGTAGAAAGGCAGTCTGAACATCTTACAACAAAATAAAAATGCACACACTGGGGCACTGCTGCTATTTGCAATCTGCAAAGGATATGTAATTAATGACATCTCCCCCTCCCAATTTGCATTGCATTTCCCTTGCATTGAAATGATAGATATGGAATAGTGTAATAATAATGCAATTAATTATGCAAAATTCCGCCCCAGCAAACGGCAAGGCAGATAATGGATTTTTTGTCAGAAGGCGAACTGCAGCAGAATGGTAACAGTGCTGCATAATCATGAGCATGGATAGGAATAGAAATCAATCCCTTGTGTTGTGGGCATCTATTGGTGAGTGACTGTGACACCACTGAGACATCCTTTGCCCTTTCATTTACTGTGTTAGTTTAGCTTCTGATTTCGCTATTTGGCCTAGCAATGTCCTCCCATCCTGTAAAACTTTTCTTTCTCTTTTCAAAAAGTAACACCTGGCAGTACATTCCTTCCTCTTCTAAGAGCCAAAACACATAGGCTACCCCTGCTAAAATACACATCTCTCAATCTCCTTGTAGCACAAAATATTTCCCACAAGACGTATCTCAGCCTAGATCTCTGAGAAAACCACACTGCATCATCAGTGGGAGAAACACCTGCCTTTCCCCCTATCATCTGGAAAGGCTAATAAGAACTGGGATAACTGTGGAAAACCATTTTTTCTCACTTATTTAGGATTATATATTTCCCCATTTCCAGACGATATTATGGTGTATTGATGGACTCAGGAGGGATTAAAGCACAGCTGTATTTGTGCACACACAAATTGATGTAGGATGAAGCCCTACCAGCATTAAATGGTGCTGTTCTTCATAAAATGCTAACAAACCTCTGATCACATTTCTAAACATAAACACTGCCATTCAACCAGCTGAAGCCATTTTGAAATTGTGTGCCTATTTTCACAATGCTTGGTAAAATAGAATTATTTGCAGTAATGATTTGCTGTCATTATCTCCTAATGTGACAGAAAATTGCAGTTATGGATAACATTTACAATATGTTTATGAACTGCTGGAAGGTACCTGCTGTGCTTTTGAGACTCAAGAAGCTCACTCAGTCTTTTTCAAGCCCCATTGATTGCAGCTAGATTTTGATTTAACATGGTGCTCTTATTAGGGTCAGGTTGCGTGAGAGTGTTTTTTTTAAAAAAAGCATTATTACAGCATCATCTAAACGCATGTTTGTTCAGAAGTCCCACTGAGCTATGTTGGATTTGCTCTCCCGCAAATGTGCTCAAGAATGCTACACACTTACAGAGAAAAGGTCACATTGAGTTCAATGGAACTTAGATCTCTTCCAGATGACCTGTTTATTGAGTATTCATCCTGATTTGCTTGCAAATAGTGGGACGTGGGTGGCGCTGTGGGTTAAACCACAGAGCCTAGGACTTGCCAATCAGAAGGTCGGCGGTTTGAACGGGGTGAGCTCCCGTTGCTCGGTCCCTTCTCCTGCCAACCTAGCAGTTTGAAAGCACATCAAAGTGCAAGTGGATAAAAAGGTACTGCTCCAGCAGGAAGGTAAACGGCGTTTCTGTGCGCTGCTCTAGTTCGCCAGAAGCGGCTTTGTCATGCTGGCCACATGACCCAGAAGCTGTACGCCGGCTCTCTCGGCCAATAAAACGAGATGAGTGCTGCAACCCCAGAGTCGGTCATGACTGGACCTAATGGTCAGGGGTCCCTTTACCTTTACCTTTATGTTGGATGATGTCTGCTCTTCAACTAGCATTTGTCCTCATTATCTACAGGGCTTTCTTTTCCAGCCAGTGCTCTCCAGAACTCAGTTCTGGCACCTCTCAGGTGGGCGTCATTGCCATTATAAGAGAATGAGGGAGGAGTTCATGGTGAGTTCTGGCATCTCTTTTTCTAGAAAAATAACACTAGGAAGGGGGATGTGGATCATGTATCTCCCTACAAGTCAATGTGTTTTCAACATGCTATCACACCCCATGATGTTGATGGTGATGATGGTGATAGTTTATACCCCACCCAACTGGGTGGGTTTCCACAGCCACTCTGGGTGACTCCCAACAGAATATTAAAAACACGATAAAACTTCAAATATTAAAAACTTCCCCAAACAAGGCTGCCTTCAGGTGTCCTCTAAAAGTCAGATAGTCAGAGAGCCAGTGTGGTGTAGTGGTTAAGAGCAGTAGACTCGTAATCTGGTGAACTGGGTTTGGGTCTCTGCTCCTCCACATGCAGCTGCTGGGTGACCTTGGGCTAGTCACACTTCTCTGAAGTCTCTCAGCCCCACTCACCTCACAGAGTGTTTGGGGGGAGGAAGGGAAAGGAGAATGTTAGCCACTTTGAGACTCCTTTGGGTAGTGATAAAGCGGGATATCAAATCCAAACTCCTCTTCTTCTTCTTTCCTTGACATATGATGGGAGGGTGTTTCACAGGGCAGGTTCCACTACCAAGAAGGCCCTCTGCCTGGTTCCCTGTAACTTCGTTTCTTGCAGTGAGGGAACCACCAGAAGGCCCTCGGCACTGGATCTCAGTGTTCGGGCTGAATGATGTGGGTGGAGACACTCCTTCAGGAATACTGGGCCGAGGCCATTTAAGGCTTTAAAAGTCACCACCAACACTTTTGTGCCCAGAAACGCACTGGGAGCCAATGCAGGTCTTTCAGGACTGGTGTTATGTGGTCTCGACAGGCATTCCCAGTCATCAGTCTAGCTGCTGCATTCTGGATTAATTGCAGTTTCCGGGTCACCTTCAAAGGTAGCCCCACATAGAGAGCATTGCAGTAGTCCAAGTTAGAGATAACTAGAGCATGCACTACTCTTGGTAGTTTGGACCGTAGTCCACAATAGTTTTGGGTCTCCAAAGGCACCTCCATGTCACCAAGTGCTTGTCTTGACTAAATTCAGGTCTGCATTAACTCTCTCTTCAGTTTCTCCTTGTTTCTTATGTGTGTGTTACTTTTCAGTGGTTTTGTTTTTCTCACTGACCAATGTACTGTAGGCAATGCTGGGGGTGAATCATTTTGCCTGGAGCTGACGAAAAAATATGTCAACACCATCTTGAAGTGCAGAGCTGCCCATTCTTATTTCTTTCTGGTCACTGGACTTAGATGTATCCAGTTCCCTTTTCAAAGAAATTCAGCACCACAGTATAGCTAAACGAACAGAGGAAAACCCTCTGACGGTTTCTCTCGTTTAAAATTGCTTTCTCCCTTTTTTGCTCTGACCTACATTTTAGGTAATATATGCAATCTGTATAGCAACAGATCATTTCAGAGAAGCAGCGATGCCTTGCCAAGCACAGACATGTAGCTTGCATTTGAAATGGATCGGCTTTCCTTCCATACCAGCTTTTTAACGTAGATACTGCTAGGGTTGGTAGCATAAACAAATGTAAATGATGTTCAGCCTGGCCTCAATATTGAAATAAAACTGCTATGCTCTAAGAGGAATATCATATTAATAATTCTTAGCAGCAATGCAAGCAGGATTATCGTCATTTATGCAACACAAATGGAAGAAAGAGTGGATATCACAGAACAGAAATTAGATGCAGTACAGATATGGACATAGACCTACTTGGTAGCACGCTTGGTTCTGCTACCTCCCAGAGGGATCAAAATTGTGATAACACAGTTATCCGGACATCAGTGATCAAAATCTAAATGGATAAATTACCCAAGTCTCTATGTCAGTTCAATACAGTTTAATTAGCATTGCAACCATTCCTATACACTGGGATCTTGGATGAAAACAATCTTCTGCAACAAATGATCAATTCTGAATACTGTGTTGCCAATCCTCTGTTATCAGAGCTCTCTTTAGATGCTGGCTGAGTCTACACAGATATTCAAAAACGTTGTGAAAATGTTTTTTTTAAAAAAATGTACTAAAATACATACGGAAAATTTGCCATTAGCTCATCAGCAACATCTAGTGTCACATTTGTATAATGTACTTAAAACACACTTAAAATGTTATATTTGCAACTGTATAACTGAGTTCACAGGGACACGGGTGGCGCTGTGGGTAAAACCTCAGTGCCTAGAACTTGCTGATCGCAAGGTCGGCGGTTCGAATCCCCGCAGCAGGGTGAGCTCCTGTCATTCGGTCCCAGCTCCTGCCCACCTAGCAGTTCAAAAGCACTGCTAAGTGCAAGTAGATAAATAGGTACCACTTTATAGCGGGAAGATAAATGGCGTTTCCGTGTGCGGCGCTGGTGCAGGCTCGCCAGAGCAGCTTCGTCACGCTGGCCACGTGACCAGGAAGTGTCTCCGGATAGCGCTGGCTCCCAGCCTCTTGAGCGAGATGAGTGCGCAACCCTAGAGTCGGACACGACTGGCCCATACGGGCAGGGGTACCTTTACCTTTTAACTGAGTGCACAGAAGAAAATAGTGTATGCATAATCAGCTATAAATATTGGCTGCAGTGTGAAGCCTCTGGGTTGGCTGGGTTGAGCACAAAGACTAGGATCCTGCCTTTGCCTGATCAGCTCAGTCTGCCTGCTGAATTTCAGGTGCTAGCCTTAGCTTTGGGAGCCTTGGGCTGGAGACAACCCATTCAAGGTATGGATTTATGTATTGCTGCCCGTGGTTCCTCTAGCCTAGTACTGATATTGTGGATATTCACATTCAACAGTTTGAGAATCTGAGTGCAAAGCACATTTTTAAAAATTCTGTACATTAATAAGCAAAAACTGCCAATAGGTTTCGCTGTAAATATTAAACCCTGAAACTTGTTTGGGTCAAGAATGATCAGGGTGAGCAGACACCTGCTATATATTTTGAGAAATAGTTTTGACCCCTTGATGGGCATTTTGGACACCTCTTAGGAAACTGCAGCTACGTTTTGTATGATGGTTCCTGAGATGAAGGCGCAGGTTTGTAGGACTGCAGAAAGCAATCTGGAGCTTCCAGTCATTTCCCAGGTGTGTAATCTGGCAGAAAGCATTTCATTGTATGATAATTTCTGGTTATCTATGAGAATAGCATAACCAAACAATATATCTACTGTACTTGTTGTTCCTGATGGGGGGAACAAGGTTATATTTATGTCAAGGATGACTGACGTATAGAAGCACGGCCTTACCCTTTTGCTATGTTTCAATTAGGGAGGCAGATTAATGAGAGCAGAGGCTGGTATGTAATACAGTGGTACCTCGGGTTACAGACGCTTCAGGTTACAGACTCCGCTAACCCAGAAATAGTACCTCGGGTTAAGAACAGGATGAGAACAGAAATTGTGCAGCGGTGGCGTGGCAGCAGCGAGAGGCCCCATTAGCTAAAGTGGTGCTTCAGGTTAAGAACAGTTTCAGGTTAAGAACGGACCTCCGGAACGAATTAAGTTCTTAACCTGAGGTACCACTGTATTCCAAGTATGTAATGTGGATTTGACTCAATTTTGTGATAGTGGCTCAAGCACTGTTACGCCCATATGGCTTTTAGAATTCGAGCTGTCCTTTTTTCCTAAACCTGCACCAGCCAAGTGGGAATGCCAGATCCTACACAAGAAAACAAATGATGTGGTTCTCTTCTTATGCTAGCAGCATCTGCCATCTCCCCAGGACTTGTTCCTGCATTCCAGGCACCATTCTTCAGCTGCTTCAAACAGCTGCCTGTAGAGAAATGTTCTCTGTGACTTTCTTACGAAGATGGAACGTCTTCCTTTTAAAAGTGCACTGTCCCTGGGCCCAGAATAGCATTCAAAATAAATTTTATTTTTGCAAGTATAACAGAAAAAAGAAACATCGCCAGCTGTGACATTACGAATAAAAATATTCCAGTGATCTTGACTTAGTCTTAAAAATATAAATATGTATAGGCAGGCAATCAAAAATATAAATTAGTATAGGCAGGAATACATTCAGACACAGAATGGGCTGGAAGGCTTCAGACCACTGAGCAGTGGATTTTCATCCTTCCAGCCCTGCAGTATCTTTGCAAACTATAAGGTAGGGTTGCCATATTTCAAAAAGTGAAAATCTGGACACAAAAGTGGTTGAGGAGGGGGTTTTTTGGGGGGGACGCTATTTCCAATGGATAACTCTCAAATATGTCCATCTGCTAATCTCCACACCACAGGAGTATAATTTAAGAGTGTGTGAGCACCTACAAACACCAAGGATTCCCCCCTCCCAAAATACAGTGGTACCTTGGTTCTCAAACTTAACCCGTTCCAGGAGTGCGTTCGACTCCCGAAACTGTTTGAAAACCAAGGCACCGCTTCCGATTGGCTGCAGGAGCTTCCTGCACTCAAGCGGAAGCCATGTCGGATGTTCGACTTCTGAAAAATGTTTGCAAACCGGAACACTTACTTCCAGGTTTATGGCATTCGGGAGCCGATTTGTTCAACACCTAAGCTGTTCGAGAACCAAGATACCACTGTAAAGTTAATATGGAGAGACAAATCTGACCAGAAAGGGGACATGGGACATCTTAAAGAAGTGTTAATCAGCATTTCATTGCCAGCATCTACCTGAACTAGCCAATTCCTTCCTATAAAGGTGTGGTAAATTTCAGTATACCTGGAACGTTTAATTTTGTTGAATTAATCTCCATGTTAAATCTAAAGAAGCAATGCATAGAGATGCTAAAGTAACTTTCTATTGACTGAACTCAGTGGAACACTAATTCTCTCTTAAGATCCCGAACATCCAATTTACAACATTTCAACAGATGTTTATAAACAGCTATTCTGGGTTTTGCTTTCTGCAAAGACACTCCAGCAAAATAGGAGATGTCAAGTAACTCAAAGCTGCTGGTCCATAAATAGACATCAAAAGCCACTGTGGTGGAATATATTGCTATTCATCCCTAGCAGGTAAGTGGTATCTAAATCATATTTTCCTTTGCCTGATTCAGACCAGAAGTGGGAGGCAACTGAGGACAGGGACAAGAACTCAGATTGGAAGGAGGTGTAGGGGATGAGACTATGGGGCAGGTTTGGTGCTGTCTCCCAGGGAGAGGTGGCACATCAAGAGAAAAGAGAGGGGGGTCCTCCTGCAGGCCAGGAATTATTGCAGGAATGGGGATTCTTGAGAGTAGCTGAGCATTCTCCACCTCTGCTTAAAAGCTCGGCAGGGAGGTGTAGAAACTCCTTGGAACAGCTCCCATGCAGTCTTGGAATTCTTATTACTAACCTTGGACTCCTGAACCTTGGTCCTTGCTTCTGGGCTGAACTTACTGTTGTTATTCCTCTGTCTTGTAATAGTAGATTCTGCTCTTTCCTAGCTGCTGAGTGTGCACTGCTAGACTGCTCTAGTGGAAGTTTACTTCTTTACTTGCAAGCAAGTACACCTGTTAGGGCCTTGGGGTAGGAGCCAAAACACCTACATATGTTAATGGAATGCTAAAGGAATATCTTACAGCATCAGGAAATGACAAATTATCACAGTTCTATAAACGTTCTTTACACTTGTTAAAATTAAGAAGAGGAATGATGCAATCCAAGATGCCTAATTAATTTTGTTTACACACAATCTCCTCTTCTAGTAGTTGGTATGGTTGGTATTTCATGCATATGAATGTCTAAAATGTTCACTGATTAGTTGAAGAGGGGAAACATGCTTTACGGAGTTGAATATGGACTTAATTGCTGTTACATATTCAGCTGCTCTCTAAGGCCAAGTCTTCCTCTCTTTTTTCTTTTCAATTAATTAGCAAGCTTTGTTACACATTAGCTTTAACGGTTCTCAACAACCTCATTTTCGTTTCCCTTTCATCCTGATGATTAAGGCTTTTACGTGTTCGGTAAAAAAAAAAAAGCCATTGGTATTTCTTCTCAAAATGAAAGACAGTATATACATTTCTAAAATAAATCATCACCACTATCATATTCCAATGAGGCGTTTGAGGAATACCAATGGGAAGACTCCAAGGCCAGCTCAAGACATTTTGCTGCCTAAGGCAAAAGTCAAGATGGCGTCTCCCCACAATTCCACATACAGTGGTTGACTGGACTGGCAATTACCATACTTTTCTGTGTATAAGACTATGTTTTTTTACTCTAAAATAATGTTCTAAATCTGGGCTTGTCTTATACACAGATATTATGTCCCCCCCATTTTTTAAATCGGAATCCCCAAAAATAGGGGGCGTCTTATACATGGGGGCGTCTTATAGGTGGAAAAATACGGTGAATCTTAATTCCACACTGACAGGATCCTCTACCACACCTGAGGGCAGCAGACTGCAAGTCAAGTGGTCTAGTGAGTTCTGCCTCCAATACCTCATTACTACCATCGTCTCCCAGACCAGCTGCTGAGGTGGCTGCCTCACTGTGCCCAATGCTAGGGAGAGCCCTGCAAAGAGCCTGTCATTCAGTGCTTGTACTTACAAATCTTTCTGTTTTATTATGTATTTTATTCCACATTCTCAAGAATCACAACCACAGTTTTAAATCCATGTACCATATACCAAATAGATATAATCATAATGTCATGATGTAACTCACCATATAAAATTCCCATTACGGAAACAACCTACAGCATCAGTTACCTATTCAACAGATGTGGCATTTGCCCATTCTTTGGGGATACGTTTGTACTGGGGGAGAGAAAGGGTTAATAGGTTGACCAATAAGAAAGCCCAGAGGCGGAGCCTACCTGATTTTGAGGCTCAGCCCCGAGGTTTTGACTGTTCGGTTGGTTCTGTTTTTTGGAGCGGGTGGGGAGCTAGAGGAGTCAGAGACGGACAATACTGAGAAGGAATAGAGTGACAGCGTTTCAAATATAATTTAAAACTTGTTTGTATTTGAAATAAACTTTAATCTTCATTGTTAACTCTACCTGATTGAGACTCAATACTTCACCAGGGAACCCTGGGTCTTTTCCACAAAATTGGTGGAAGCGGAATAATAAAGTACAGTGGTACCTCAGGTTAAGTACTTAATTCGTTCAAGAGGTCCGTTCTTAACCTGAAAATGTTCTTAACCTGAAGCACCACTTTAGCTAATGGGGCCACGTGCTGCTGCCCCGCACCGCCAGAGCACGATTTCTGTTCTCATCCTGAAGCAAAGTTCTTAACCTGAAGCACTATTTCTGGGTTAGCAGAGTCTGTAAACTGAAGCGTACGTAACCTGAAGTGTATGTAACCCGAGGTACCACTGTAGTGGTGTACATGTCAATAGTCCATGAAACGACCAGGGGCTCTGTACAAACGCCACAATAACGTTATACATTAGCTACATACACCATTTTAAGATACACTTGTAAGCAATATATAATAATAAACTCTTTGTTTCTGGTTCCCATTATGCTCAACATGCTTAAATGTATCCTAACAACAGCTGTAGATTTACTGAGTTCTGGACTTCGTTATTCCACTGTCAAATTACTACTACTACTATTTTATTTGTACCCCCGCCCATCTGACTGTGTTGTCATGCTCCATTTCTCTGCAAACATGTTTTCACACTGACTTCCCTCTGGTTTCACTTCAGATCATATAAATCTCTAGCCTTCCAATTCTCTCTTAACATAGAATATCTAAGGTCTGGTTCACTTTTGCTGTTTTTCTTTAGGCAGTCAACACAAAAACATGACACGCAGGGCTGCTACCAGGTTCACAACTGGGCACTGTTCAGGTAGAATTTCCATTGTTTTCCTGTATGGCTGGACCTTAATATAGTGCTGCCACCATCAAATAAATATTAGTGACCAGTGGGAGGTGCTGATGGCCACATTGGTGCTTCTTTATGTAGGTGCTACAGAATTTATCAGCAGCCCTACATGCTTCTAAGATAGATACTAAGCCTGGACTAAGTCTGGACCCTAAATACAGTGGAACCTTGACTTACGTACAGCTCTACTTATGTACGATTCCAGTTACGACCTTCAGTAGGAGCTTCAACTTATAAACTTTCCTCTAGATATGAACAGAGGCCTTGCCAGCAGCCCAGAGCTCGCCCGGCCAGCTGTGGGGCAGCGCTCGGGTCTCCATCGCCAGGGAGAGGCCTCTGGTTTGCCAGAGCTTACCCCGCCAGCTGCGGAGCAGCGCTGAGGCCTCTGCTCCTGGGGAGAGGGCCTCCATCCCACTCCCGAAGCTGTGGAAGAGGTGCCACCTGCAAGTGGCACAGCAGGGCGTACTGCAGCCCCAAACCCCACCGAGGAAGTAACCTGAGGAAGTCCAGAGAAGAACCTGGCCTGGCAAGAAAAAAAAGTGACCCTGGCCAAAGTGAATCAGCTCTTTACTGACCCTTGCCCCACCCCCAGCTTGTAGCCAGGTAAGCCCACCCACCCTCAATGCACATAAGGGGAAAAAATTTAATTTTTTCATCTACAATACTGTCTTATTTATTTTATAGTACAGTACATTGATTATTGCCTTCATTTTATGGATCTATGGTCTTGTTAGACAGTAAAATCCATGTTAAACCGCTGTTTTAGGGGGTGTTTTTTATCATCTAGAATGGATCAATTGACTTTTCCATTACTTTCTATGGAAAAGTGTGCCTCTACTTATGTACATTTCAAGTTATGACAGGACCTCCGGAACGGATTATGGTTGTAAGTAGAGGTTCCACTGTATTCCCACATGCAGCAGCAAGCAAGCGTATGCAAGAGGTGTTCAGCTTGATCCATGGCAGTGTTGAAGGGATCAGTCAGTCAACAGGTTTGGGAACAGTGAGATGCAGTGCAATCCAATGTATGTATACTCAGACATAAGTCTCGTTGAGTACAAAGGGACTTACTCCCAAGTGAGTGCAGATAGAATTGAAACTTTAATGAGAGTTTGGAACCAGTGGTGTAGCATGGGTTGCCAGCAACCGGGGACGCACAGAGGGCGGGGGTGGGAGGGAAGGAGGGAAACGGATGGAGTGCACATGTGCATTCAACTGTGCATCACCCAGGAGATCACAGCTGCAGAGCTAAGAAAAGAAGAGTCTTCTGTTGTCTGGAGAGGTCGCTTCCTGGTTCACATGGAAAAGCTGTTTTCAATGGATGGAAACCAGCCAGATGGGCGGGGTATAAATAATAAATAATTATTATTATTATTATTATTATTATTATTATTATTATTATTATTATTAAAGTGCACAGCTGTCTAAGGCAGTACCAGGTGCCGAAATTTTGTGCCCCTAACAATTTTGAGCCCGGGGCAACTGCCCCGATGCCCCTCCTCATGCTACACCACTGTTTGGGACTAAAATCCAGGCAGCCATGCACAGCAACCCAATTTACAGGAACCAAAGAACACATTTCCTAGTAGCACCAGGCAGTTTGCAATATTACTTGTAGTGATGAATAATGCACTGTCTTAGGCCATCAGTAAATGCCTGCAGAACAGTCTCTTTATCAGGCAGATGTTACCTCACTGAAGGATCATTCATGGACAGACAACAACTGCAGCTCCTCATCAGCCACAGCAAAAATCATCAGGCAGTTTCCTCTTCGTCTTCATGCATTCATTTATCAAAGCTATTTGAAGCCATCATTTCCCAGCTGCCGAGCGAAGGCTGTGCGGTTGCTAAATATTTCACATTTGCATAACATTACAACTTTAACACATTTCTCTTATGAGAAATGAACATTACACTGTTGGCAATGCGGAATCTGTTAGCACCAAATTACTGCTCAAAACCTACAGTTTTAATGTTACCATTCATAATCTCCTGCACGCACAAACACACAATGAGCCTTCATACTCCTGAATTGAAATGTGGCAACTGCTTTATTTCATGGGAAATGCTTTTAAGTTATTCTGTAACATTCAAGGCTGAAGCTAACAGAAAAGTATCTATGATGAGGAAATTAAGGGAGAAAACAAGTCACTCAGTCCTCCAGGTCTCTGTCTAATTGACTGTTTATGTCTCTAGTTAAATCTCTTCTAGTTACACCAGACATCTGTCTCCTCAGTCCCTTCAAGTAAGGGATCATCTTAGCATCATCAACATGTCATTTCCTCTCCAGCAAACAGATTTTCGGCTGTTTGTGGTGTTTTCAAGAAACCCACAAAAAACCTCAAGCCCTGTTTGGCTAGAAGTGGCAGTGGGACAAAAGTTTGTTAAAAGTTTGACAGCAACAGCCAATAATTAGAAGAAGGTTCCATTCATACCTTGAAAGTTAGGGTAGCTGATGGGTTCTTTTGATATTGCCTTTTAACTGATCTTGTTTTTGTTTTTTAAAAATATTTTTATTAAGCAATTTCAACATAACAAATTATCAGTCCATATAATCAATTACATTATTCCTCCCCCTTTTCCCACTCCCCATCCATCCATCCCTCCCCTCCCACCAAAGACATCCCTCACCTCACCTCTCTGATTTCTTTGCACATATCGCTCCCTGCATATTATAAAATTGTACATATCTTTATTTTGTTGATCATATGTTCACCTAATAAATTTGTGGATGTTTATTCAAAACCTGCCAAGGAGTCCAGTTCATTTTGTTGTCTTTTTAGGTAACTTGTAAAATGTTCCCATTCTTCCTTAAAGTCACAGTTGTCCTTGTCCTGCAGTTTGTATGTCAATTTAGCATAGTTCATCAGTTTTTTCTTGCCATTGTTCTTTCGTTGGGATTTCCTCATTCTTCCATCCTTGTGCAATCAAGTCGCTGTTGTGGCATACATAAATAAGTTCTTTGTTTTTCTTGGCAGGCCTTGTTCTACAATCCCTAACAAAAATGCTTTGGTTTTTTTACATATGTCATTTTAAACATTTTTTTCCAATTCATTATATATCATTTCCCCCCCAAAATTAATTTCTCTGCATTCCCACCACATATGATAAAAAGTACCTTCTTTTTCTTTACATTTCCAGCATATGTTTGACCCAGTTTTGTACATTTTTGCTATTTGTACTGGTGTGATATACCATCTATGCCTTTTAACTGATTTTGGCAGCAACCCAGCAGATGGTTGCAGACTGGTTGAGCGGCTTTAGGAAGTCATATCAGTGGGACATCTACACCTCTAGAGATCCCTCAGAAAGCTTTGCCTGTATAGATCTCCTAAGGGAAGAGTGGTCATGGGCCCTCAGTCTCCAAAGCCACCGTACCACCCTGATACTGTCAGTTTGCATTTCTTAGTGAAGAAAGTATTGATCTGATGTGTAGAGATCTTTCCTATTCTATTTAATTCAGGAAGGTTCTGGAAGGTTCTCTGTGTGAAAGAAGCAAGCAGAAGGTTCGTGATGTTTCAGTTATTCCTTCAGAGAAGCTGAGTACAGCTGGCTTAAACTGGTTCTCTTATCTTTTTCTGTCAAGGTCATGCTGACTATAAAATTAAGGCCAGAAGGAGGCTGGGCTTCACTTCTCTTTCTATCTCTCTTCCTTCTGGTGTGGTGTTCTGTACATAGTATGCATAGCGTTAAGGTTTAGACTTATTAGAAGTTATTGTTAAGTTTAAGTAAAAGTTTTTACTCTGCTAACCATGCTTTGGAATCTGCTCTGGATCAATATTGAGTAGAATTTCATGACAGATATGCCCACCAAACTGGCCTGAGACTATGGCAGGTGTAGTTCCTTCCCTCAAGGAGAAGGAAAAAGAAGAATTCTGCCTACCTCCTTCCACCCTGGCCATAGTGAACTGGCAGGGCTAGGAATATAGGACAGCATCTTGCATTGAGTCAGACCACTGGTCGATCAAGCTCGCTATTGTCGATAATGGCTCACAGCAACACTCCTGTGTATTAGACAGGGGTTATTTAAAGCCCTATCTCAGGGGTCAGCAAACTTTTTCAGCAGGAGGCCGGTCCACTGTCCCTCAGACCTTGTGGGGGGGCTGGACTAGATTTTGAAGGGAAAAAATGAACAAATTCCTATGCCCCACAAATAACCCAGAGTTGCATTTTAAATGAAAGCACACATTCTATTCATGTAAAAACACACTGATTCCCGGACCATCAGCAGGCAATTGGGCCGGATCTGGCCCCTGGGCCTTAGTTTGCCTACCCTATTTGGAGACTCCAGAGATTGGGTACGCAGGGTATCCCAAAATGCACACAACCCCCCCCCCCAAAAGAGAATTGTGTCTGTAGCTTGTATATTTGCTCTCTAGGGATTCTTTATTACTAGCGCAGCCATGTCCTGGTTACCATGGCAACTATTGCTCAGTGGTAAATTCCATCAAAGCACAAAGGCAGACTGAAGGGAAAGGAAAGAAAAAAAAGAGGTTGCATACAAAGAACTGGAGTGTGTCTTATCTCTCCCCCCTTTTTTCTATGTATGCGGCGAGTTCCGTATTATTCCAGAGAAGCAAAAAAGAAGTTATAATGCAGAAATCCCAACCGTGACCCCCCAAAAAAGATTCTACATTTAATTTCCCCAGTGCTATCCTCAGCTCCACCTCACACAAGCTCTTCTGTTCATCTCTTTTGACCATGATATATCTCATGATATATCTGCTACAGTTGGGAATCACGATATTGATATACTTCACCATTATATGGCATATCGAACAACCTGAGTTGCAGAGCATCTGTGTGGAAGTCTGAGTGTATACAGGGGAGGGACCACAATTTCCTAAGCCCTGCTGGCCTCACTCCGATCAGGGTGGAAGAAGCAGGAGGGAAAACAATGATGCCAGCACCAAGACAGGCATATCTCATCTGCCTTGTCAGAAACATGTCAGTGGAATGGGAGAGTTTGAATCCTGTGGATTGATTCCCGGTCGCTCCTGATGGCTGGCTCTGTCATTAGGTAGAGTGAGGCAACTACCTGAGACGATAGATACTGTAGGTCAGGGAGTGGCAGGAATGTGTTGGAGGGCAGAGGTGTATACAGTGGTACCTCGGGTTACATATGCTTCAGGTTACATACGCTTCAGGTTACAGACTCCGCTAACCCAGAAATAGTACCTCGGGTTAAGAACTTTACCTCAGGATGAGAACCAAAGTCGTGTACTGGCGGCCCGGTGGCAGCAGCCGGAGGCCCCATTAGCTAAAGTGGTACCTCAGGTTAAGAACAGTTTCAGGTTAAGAACAGACCTCCAGAACGAATTAAGGACTTAACCCGAGGTACCACTATATGTCATAGGACCTGTCCTGCGCTCTCCTAAACTAATCTGCTGTCCTCAGCCACATTTAAGGACACTTTCCCATCGCCATGGTTGATTCAACTGCTTCTGAACCCACAGCTTGTTATTCACTTCATGCTACAAAACGCATTGTTTCCTCTGCTGCTGCTGCTGCTACTTCTCTGCCCTCATTGTTGTTACTTCGATAATTTATTCTTTCAGTCATTAGATTAATTTGTATCTTATGTTTTATTTCTTGTTTATTTTATTTCTCTTTTGCCTGCTTAACGTAGGCTGGGTTTCTAGTTTAAGATCTGCTGGGTCCTGGTTGAGCTGGAATAATAATAATAATAATAATAATAATAATAATAATAATAATTTTATTTATACCCCACCCATCTGGCTGGGTTTCCCCAGCCACTCTGTGTGGCTTCCAGCA
Source organism: Podarcis gaigeae (assembly GCF_964106915.1). Classification (NCBI taxonomy): domain Eukaryota; kingdom Metazoa; phylum Chordata; class Lepidosauria; order Squamata; family Lacertidae; genus Podarcis; species Podarcis gaigeae. The sequence goes on along the minus strand of NC_139683.1, from coordinate 65,206,761 downwards.
AAATATTGAAAAATAATAAAATGTCAGACATTAAAAACTTCCCGATACAGGGCTACCTTCAGATGTCTTCTAAAAGTTGTGAAGGGATGAGGGAAATATACTGGCATAACTCTGTCTGAGCCGAGGATGTGGAAGTTAAGCTGCCATATAGCCTGTTTGTGCCAAGAACCTCCTGGACCATCTAAGGATCCTCTGGATCCTATACCACTGATGGATCTTGCTATAGGACCGCTCCCTGCAAGTGTTTAGACTTGCAGAGTTTGCCAGTTGAAAAATCAATAATGAACCAGTCAGGGAAAGAGGAAAATGATGAATTTTTGTTGCAAAAGACTGTCGTTTTCACCTGACAGATTCCTTAGACAAGTGAGTTATTGTCTAGGAAAGGTTAATCTGCATGATCCCCATTTTGTAGGACTGACAGTTGAGCAAGCATGTTTATAAAACAAAGGCACTGTGTATGTGATTATGTCAGCTCATCTCTACGAAGGCAGTTTTCGATCTATAGACTACCGTAACAACAACCGAAAAAGACTTTTCTGGCATTAGAAACTTACACAGCTTTGCAGCAATAGCTTCCATTCCATCCTATCTTCTACCTGCACCTGCCTGATAGATACCATTTCTATTTTCTCAGGCAGCTTTATTGCTTTTATCTAAAAATGAGGAGTTATGAATATATTAGAAGTAGTAATGTCTAGATTAGAGCACCTTGCCATTGTGCATTTGTTGCTCCTTAAGAGTTCCCCAGGGCACAATTAAAACTAAATTGCCAGACTTGGAAAGAAAAACTGTCATTATACATTGCATCATATTGCTATAGAAAATCTTCCATATGTTGAGGCTGTTTTCATTTCCTCAGCCCTTCCCTGATGGAGCCTTATCCAAATGTGCTTGTTTGACAAGCCACCGACTTTGTTTCCAGACCTGGAGAGAATTGCACTTGTATGCCTAATAATCTGGAGATGAGCTTGTATACCACATTTCCACCTTCCGTCTCCAGTGACAAGTCAAGCTAATCCAAATCGATGGCGCATGATGTGTATGGACCTGCATAATGCAGCGTTGCCAGTGTAATAGTCCCATCTCTGGAGTTTGTCACAGATTTAGAGTTATTTCGCAGTTCCTTGTTGGCTCATTGAGCTATAGATTTCTCTGTACACACACACACACACACACAGACACAGTTTGGCTCATTGGAACAGAATATATGATCGTTCTCCAAGTCAACATTTCTAACAGCTTGGGGTGAATACAGAACACACAGCAAGTTCATTATGTACTCCTGGAACATCTGTAGTCATCCTGGAGGTTTTGTTTTCCCCCCGCTAACATCTTTTCACAATAATAATCAGACTGCCTGCTGCGATTTTCGTTTCATAACTAATGTCTTGACCCCTGGTGCCTACACTTCTTTCATTTTTCATTCATGGTTTTGCAGATTGCTAAGCATCAGGAAATCAAACGTCATTGTGGTAGATATCTAAAAATTGAGAAAACGCTTGGGAACTGGCAGCACAGCCCCAAATCCTAAAAGTGATACAAACAGCTTGTGAGATGCTCTTATAAACTCTGCATAGCACAACCCAAGGTGGGGCAAATTAACCAAACCTCCTCTTACAATATTTGTTTCTTCCAGACCCATCATTCCCTTTCAGGTAGGCATAACTGTTTATGGCATCTCTCTTCTGTCTGTTTTCTCTAGGTCTTAAAGGCCACCAGGTTAGAAGAGAGAATTGTGACAGGGGCAGCTCATTATGCAAGAATGGGGGGGGGGGGAGTTCACCTGCCAAAAGGAAGAGTGCTTATAATTTTCAGCTGAATATGACCTCTTTGAGGGGGCGGCCCCCACAAATATTTTATTGGAGGTGCCAAAGGGATCTTGGCCCCAAGGAGTTGGCTCCTATGTCTGCATGTATTTGCTTGTGATTTGACAGGAGCTACGATACATGCCAATTTCACCCACCTCTGTCAAACAAGAAAAGATGTAGCTATTTTTAAACTACTCCTGGTAGTGAAATTTGTGTGTGGTGGTGGGAATGACACCTAGTTGTTCTTGTTTTCTGAATCAGCCTCTGACTCCAAACTGAAGCTTCTGAAGTACTTCAGGCCAAGGCAAGCTATTTCCTGAAGTGCCAGGGGCCAAACCAAATTTTATGGCCAGTGTAACGCCATACCCCTAATGCCATGTAACCTTCCGTGTGCCTCTCAAAATACCCTGCTGCCCTTAGGTGCCATGGAGGATGAGGTGCCCGTTCTGGAATTAAGATTCAACTCACATTGCAGTCAACATCTCTGTGTGGTACCAGAGAAGCGGGGGGGGGGGGGGGTTGCCTACCTCAGGCTGTCAACAACAAAATGTATTTGCTCAGGCCTGCTTGCAAAATTAGTCCTTCGGGTTACTTAGATCCTTCTTCCGCACCAGACCTACTTACAGCTCAGTTAGAGAAGAACACTGACTCAGCAAGAAAGCAAGGGAAAGCTTGCGGGTAACTGCTGGAAAAGAGAAAAACTCAACCCAAATGCTGCTCATCAGTTGCTGCTTATTTACTTAGGACTGCACTAATTTATTACATTCTTGTTCCTGCATGTAACTGCCTATATATATATATATATATATATATATATATATATATATGGAGCTTGCTATTACAATTATTGCTATTATAATTAGGAGCTTGCTATTACAAAGTGAATGTCCTCAGGGTTGCTCTCTACCCTAGTGAGCCTTTTGAAGGATGTGCTGATATATATATATATATATTTTTTATATATATATATATATATATATATATAAAATATAATTTTTTCCCCCTCTCATGCAATTTTTATTCTGAATGTTAATGGAGCCTCAGTGGGGAAAGCATTCAGGAGCAGCTTGTAAGATGCAGAGTAACAAACATATATTCCCTGTGCTAACACACCCAACTGGGGAATACTAACAATGCAATCCTAAGGATGTTTACTTGGAAGTAAGTCCCATTGTGTTCAGCAGGGCTGAATGTCCATAAGTGATTTTTCTGGCAGAAATTGCTGGCACTACATATTCCCTTCAATATTATCAAATTTTGGTATTGACTTTTTGCATGTACGTTGACTAAAATCCATACACACTAAACAGATCAATTATGTCTCATACAGTCATAGAATTGTAGAGTTGGAAGTGACCATGAGGCTCATCTAGTCCAACCACCTGCAATGCAGGAATCTTTCCCCCAACATGGGGCTTGAACCCACAACAGTGAGATTAAAAATCTTGTACTCTGCCAACTGAGCTTGCTCCACCATCTGGAGATAGAATCTCGACTCACAGATTCTTGACCCAACTCTCTTTCTCCTGCAGTACTGTCCATTCTGCGAAAGACCTACATCCCTTGTGCCAAATCAGTGGAGAATTATGTTGTGCTATCAAGAGAGATTTATTAAGGCATGGGCATTTGTGGATTCGAGCCAGTTTCATCAGATGCATGAAGTGTTGTTTTCGGTTGGCAGATATATGCACATCTGGGTGTAGAGGGGAGGGGTGGCACTGTAAATTGTGGGGCCAAACAGCCATGAAATGCAAAGATACCATCTGTGGCAATGCTGTGCAATGCTTAAACGTACAGCTGCTGCACTTGGCAGCACCTTCTAGGCGGTTGGACTGTCTGATCCTGGCAGCGGCAGGAAGGAGCAAGCATCCAGGCACCAGAAGCTTGAAGAACATTGCTCAACATGTCACCCAAGGCAACTGTTATTGCACCTGGGTTCTCCCTCTCTGCCCTTGGGCAATGAAAAGTCCTCCCATCTTCAGGGAAAGCGAGGAGGGAGCATTTGGACCAGTATACCTGAAGGAGCATCTCCACCCCCATCGTTCTGCCTGGATGCTGAGGTCCAGCGCCGAAGGCCGTCTGGTGGTTCCATCATTGCAAGAAACAAAGCTACAGGGAACCAGGCAGAGGGCCTTCTCGGTAGTGGCGCTCGCCCTGTGGAACGCCCTCCCATCAGATGTCAAAGAGATAAACAATTACCTGGCATTCAGAAGACATCTGAAGGCAGCCCTGTTCAGGGAAGTTTTTAATGTGTGACATCTTAGTGTATTATTGGTCTTTGTTGGAAGCCGCCCAGAGTGGCCACACTAGCCCTATTTACACCTTCAAACCATACTCATTGAAATATACTCGGAGTCAATAGTTTTTTCATGCTCTTTATTCAGCTCATAGTGGTGAGAAGGAATGTAAGTTCCCCCAGAATGTCTGTTTATATACATTATTTACACAATGGGCTGCACGTGATTGGCTAATTCCGGGATTCACATGTAGGCCAATCAGGTTGCGGATTCACTTCCACCTGGAGCTGGATTGGGTGGCTCCTGTGGACCAATCAGACTGCTGCATTCTGGACCCTATTGTTCTAGGACCAATCAGACTGCTGCATTCTGAATCCTATTGTTCTAGGACCAATCAGACTGCTGCCTTTTGGATCCTATTCAACTCAGTACATAACACTCATCAAACACATCGGGGCAGGGATTGATCATGCTTCTTGTCCCACCTTTGTATATCTAGCAGGAGGAATTAAGAACTTCTCTGTGCATGTACAAAGTGTATATACATAGACAGTGCACAGCTGGAGGCCCAGATTGTGCATGGGTCGCAAATCATGCCCCAAAGCCTCTGTATATTTAGGTGTGCAATACAGAGTTTTCCTTGGCACTTTCTGTGAGCGCAGAGAGATTTGGGGGTAGATATAGCAGGCACACTCTCACCCTGTTGTCATCCATGTGTTCAGTGAATGCTGTTTGCAGGTTCACATGAGCAGATCTCCCATTTTGTAGGTTACATGCTTTGGTCAGTGAGCACAACTTAAGAATCTGACAGCAATTATATTGATGTAAAATGCATTCCTTAAACACATAGATGTGGCTCTGTCTAAAGCAGTTCAAACTGACCGTTAAAGGGAGCCAAGGAATCACTCCCTCAAAGGGTTTTGCTGATATTATTTTGTTTTGCAAGGAAATGCATGCAGTGAGGCTGCAATGATACTGATGCAATGCACCTGCTGCCATTCTGGTGCCATTTCAGCAAGACAAAAGCAAATGGTTTGTTTCTAAGAAATTATTATTACTTCATGCTGTCATCAGCTTCAGAAAGCAGCCATAGCATCAAGCACAGCTAAATTCATCTTTTGAGCCGTTTCTTTGGAAATAGGAGTGTTGGGTGGGTTGTTGTTGTTTTTAATGTGACATCAAGTACAGTAATGACCTTGTGTAAAAATGATGCCAAGCTGTTATGCGCTGATTTCTGTATGTTGAGGAGGAATGCGTTTGGGTTCTGAAAACCTAAATGGGAAACAACAATGGACTTTACTCCAGGGGCTCAAATGAAACCGCAACATGAATAGACCACAATAAAAAGAGATTCTTAAAATGACCAAGAGTTATTACCACAACGTATGTTAAGCACTCAAGTAAAGGAGCAGCTTTTACAGGATGATTTGATAATTACTTTGCTGGCACCGACTACGGAAAGCCTTTTAAAACAAACACAGCAGCCAACGTACTTGGACAATCTCTGGCACAAAGGTACGTAAAAGATAATCCCTGCCTCACTGAATTAGTCAAAAGTGTTGTGATTATATTGCTAACAGTAGCCAGCCAACCTAGACAGCATCTTAAAAAGTAGAGACATCACCTTGCCATAGTAAGGTCCATAGTAAAAGCTATGGTTTTCCCAGTAGTGATGTATGGAAGTGAAAGCTGGACCATAAAGAAGGCTCATCACCGAAGAATTGATGCTTTTGAATTATGGTGCTGGAGGAGACTCTTGAGAGTCCATGGACTGCAAGAAGATCAAACCTATCCATTCTGAAGGAAATCAGACCCGAGTGCTCACTGAAAGGACAGATCGTGCAGCTGAGGCTCCAATACTTTGGCCACCTCTTGAGAAGAGAAGACTCCCTGGTAAAGACCCTGATGTGGGGAAAGATTGAGGGCACAAGGAGAAGGGGACGACAGAGGACGAGATGGTTGGATAGTGTTCTTGAAGCTACCAGCATGAGTTTGACCAAACTGCGGGAGGCAGTGGAAGACAGAAGTGCCTGGCGTGCTCTGGTCCATGGGGTCACAAAGAGTCAGACATGACTAAATGACTAAACAACAGTAGCCAGCCAGGAACCCCTAGAAGTTTACAAACAAGACATAGAATGAGATGGTTTGATCATTCCCAGCATGGCTATTGTAAAGGTAGAGTGCGCTTCTACATGGAGGTGCAATGGTGAATAGCTGCTGACAGCTATATCTTTTTTGATTTTTTTCCTAATCCCTTTTCAAATTCATTATTAAAATTCTAATACTTAAGCCAATGGCCATCACATCTCATATTTGCTTAAATTCCATCAGTCATTTCTATGCTGTGTGGAGAAAAATATATATCTCCTTTTGTTGTCTTGAACCTACTGTCAATCCCCTTTATTGCATAATTCCAAATTCTAGTCAATATTTTAACGGAAGAAGTATTTTGCTCTCTGAGCCTTTGTTTCCATTTCCAGTGATTGCATTTTTTTTTCACATTCAAGTCTCTGTCCTCACAAGTCAGCAGAAATAAAAGTTTCAATTTCCAGAATTGAAGCAAAAATTAACCAGTGCGTAGTTTTATTAAGACTGTGGCAAGTTGTTCCCCCCCACCCACACAGCCCCTTAAAGGGCTGGAATATAGTAACATGATTTGACTCATAATCTGGACATAACACTTAATTATGTAACCTAACTAACGGCAAGAATTGACATAAATGATCACTTTATAGGTTACAATTGGTTAGTTCTGTGCTAGAAACAGCTTGAGGGCAATCCCCAGATTGCTTCACCAAAGACAGTACAGTTAATCCATCTCAACATTTGATATTATAGAGCAGGATTTCCCTTTGGGTATTAATGACATCGCAGTGCCATTGATGGAAGCAGAGAAAAAGCAACAGCAGTGCAGCACATTGCTCTGTCAGTCCCAGTAAAGAAATAGTTCTGGGTTCTCAAGGGATCATTTTTAGATTTCTCTCCCACCAAGCCAATACATTGTGATGTACTTAGACCTGGGAGACCCAGGCATTAAGCCCTGCTCAGCCAAAGAGCAAGTTGCTATTGCTTTGTGTAGTGTACCTTGTGAGGATAAAATTGTGTAGTACAGGGACAAGGAATCTGCGACCCTTTCAGAGTTGTTAGACTGCCATTCCCATCAGCTGCAGCCTTCCTGGCCAGGGCTGATGGGAGTTGGAGTCTAGCACCATCTAGAAAGCTTCAGGTTCCCCATCTTGAATAAGGGCAAGTGGCAAGTGCAAGCCATGGTCCAACTGTCTAGTGATCCAGTAAGAGTGTTGGGCAAGCAAACGAACATTGAAGGTAAACCATGTTACAGAAATAAGCAACTCCTCTTCAATATATGGTAACCTCAAAATCCCATCTTTCTTCCAAGACAATGTGTTGTCACTTCAGTTCTCTGTGTTAATGGGGTCCTGCTTGGTGCCACGATGATGTGAGGCTCCCATGCTGCTGCTCTGCATGGGAGCGTGCTGGGTTTGCCTTGTTCCTCACAGCCATTCTGTCCTTTAGAAAGCTACTCCCATTCTCCCCCTTCTCTGCCTCCAATTCCCTGACAGCCATCCAGAGCAGGAAGTATCAAACTAGATGGACCAACAACATATGGCAGTTTCATATGCCAAATACCTTAAGATCACGCTCAACACCAGGTGTTACACGTACAATGAGTAATATTTTATTTCATTAAAATATATTGGAAACATCTCTTGCAAAAGAGGTGGGTTCTCAATAATTTATTACTATTTACATTAGCAAATTTTGTTTTACAATCATTATACAAAAGAATACTGAAAGGTTCACAGGAGAAAGGGACAATGTACCATATTCTTCAGAGCTTGGGGAGAAACAAATGGAGCAAGGAACTTGGAATGTATTCTGTTCTTCATTTCCTACACACAACTTCTGGCAATTTCACTAAACACCTCTATCAGTTTTATCTCAGTTTAACCACCATTTCCCCTTCCTCTGGGAACTATAATTTTCAGTGGGTGTTGATAATACTCTGCTGGAGCATGGCTCACAGAAATACAGTTCTTCATATTCCCCCTGAGTAGAAGGAATGACAATTAAACCAGTTGAGGCCTATAGTTTAGATGTGCCTTTATTAAGCAGCTTCATCACAGTATGTGGTTGAATAAGCTGTGAAAACAGGTGCTTTGCCATCCTATGAGCTGGAGCCAAAACCAAGCTTAACACAGCACTATTCAGTAGTTAAAAGGCTTTGAGGCCTGCTTCTGCTGTTACCTCAAATGCTTCATGTTAACAGAGCCCACTACTGTCACCACAGAACCAGTTCTCCCACCTCATCCATGCCACTCAGGCCTACAGAAATTGTCTCTGTGCCATGTCCTCCTTCAGGGAATGCAAGAGTTGTTTACTCTTTCCCCCAAGCCAGTGGCAAGCAGAAAGGACAATGTGGCTGTCACTTTCAAGGACCTCCAAAATTGCACTTGTTTTCTTAATAGCTGTGCATGGAAGCTCTTTCAGGGCCAAAACTCTGCCTGCTGTAGAGCTATTTTGGTCAAGCTTCCAACCCCAGAAGGCAAACAGAGGGGAAGGGCCAGAGTCATAGTGGGCTAGTGGATTTTTATAAGGCTGCACCTGTTGCTGTAGCACAGCTTTAAAATGTCCACATGTAGATGGTTGAAGCTTATTTCTGAATGCATGAGAAGGAAGAATAATGGGAGCCATAGAGGGACTCCCATCAGTCCCAGTTGGCATGGACACTGGTCAAGGATGATGGATGGAAGTTGTAGTCCACAAATATATGGTGGTCCACAAGATCCTCATTCCTGCCCTAGACAGCCAGCTGACAATTCAGATGGAAACCCTGCAACAGTGAGAATGGGAAATTCTTGGTTCCAAGACAGGGGAGAAATCCTAACAGCATTTCTAGCAGACCCATCCAAAATTCAGGTACAGTTAAATTTTTTTTTAAAAAAATTGTGCATTTCTTTCCCTTTCCCCCAACTTGGGATGTAACTTGCTTGTTTCCTTTATAATTATTTTTATTATTAATTATTATTTCAAGTGAAAAAGACAGGCCCTCGGATGATTATATAAAACCACAGGCTTAGAATAAGTTAAATTAAGCAATCCATTTATGTGCTTATTTTCTGCAGGCACGCATGACATAAGGCATCTTTCAATGAATGAACTACCATGACACTTGTTAGAAGTTGTCACTCTGAGGAATGAAAACTGAACACAGGAGGTCTTTCATTGGGAAAGGTTAAGAATGTACTTCTGGTAAGCTCGAGGGAGAAGAAATGTGGATGGTCTTTGCAAGTTCTACCGTATATCAGTAAGAACCGGCGCCACTGATTTTTGCACATTCACCAATGATTTGTCAACAGCATGGTTGCTGCTGATTTTGCTGCATGAGATAGTCCCTTGGCCTATGATGCTCCAGGTGTCTTTGCTTCATTCCTTTGGCAAAACTAATGTCTCTTTGTCCATTAGAATAGAACGGCATCTTCACAAGCTGCTTCCAGGAACCATGATAAAGAACCAAGCAGAGGTGGCAGCATCAAGACAGGTGTAGCAAGCCCCTTTCTGCCTTGCATCTCAAGACAAATGCAAAACTATGGGATGGTGAACGCCACAAAGTTCGTTTGGCACTCTTAGTCCAAAATATCAGTTTCAAATGGAACCAGGTGGTAGTATGACAAGTTGGTGACATATGCTGCTGGGTCATCGCTGCCCTCGAGCTCGGAGGTAAATTCGCCAACATTTTCAAACCTAGAATGGGACAAAACAAGGAGTTCACGTCATTCCTGCTTGGTCATGCTACTGTATTAAAAAGGGGAAATGTGCCTTGGGATGGAATGCACGTAAGGAAACAGAAATTAAGCTCCTGAGAAGCGACAGATGCCCTTGACAGAAAGCACCATGGGATAATATATGGCATCAGTAGGCAAACTCAGGCCCGGGGGTCGGATCCAGCCCAATTGCATTCTAAATCTGTCCCTGTGTTTTTACATGAGTTTATTTAAAATGCATCTCTGGGTTATTTGTGGGGCGTAGGAATTCTTTCATTCCATATATATATATATCGGCCCCCACAAGGTCTGCGGGACAGTGGACCGGCCTCCTGCTGGAAAAAAAAAGTTTGCTGATCCCTGATATATGGTTTTGTTGTCCTAATCACAGTGCTCAAAACCACCAGCTTGTTCACAACAATACCAATGGTGCTAAAAGCCTTTCGCACAGGAGATAATGATTGGGACATGGAGAGTTTTCTTTGTTGCCCCAGAAATTCTTTGTTCAGGCTCCATATTCCTTTGCTCAAGCAAAACAATGGTTTGAATTGACTGGCATGCAGACCTAGTAGCTGAAAAGGCTTGAAGGGCTACCGGACGTTGTAGCACAACTTGGTATGCAGATTATGCTCAAGTCATTCCTCTTGGTTATGGCAAGCCCACTAGGCCTCAGAGTCTACCCTCAAAATGTCCACAGGCCACCATTTTCCATGTCACCGAAAGCTCCCTAATAACTATATAACCAACAGACCAAAATCCTGCACCCCGATTGAAAACAAGCATTTTTCTCTCTGGGTCACCAAATAGTGTCATGTCAAATAGTCATGATGCTTCATTTTATTATAACTTGCATTGGAGGATGAAGAAAGGCAGTTAACTAGAAAGTGCTATGGCCATGGTTTTTGCAACGAATGCCCACATCTTCACTCTGAGAGCCTTTGACAGCTTCTCCAAAGGCCTTTTTACTTATCACATACCAAGCAGTGCAGAAAGAAATCCAAGCTGATATTCAATGCTAGCCCTACTCTAAGCAGGCCCATTGACATTAATTGGCACAGCTAAATAAGGTTCGTTACTTTCAACGGGTCAACTCTTGACCAGAACTCGGTTGAATACAGTCCCTACTCTTAGTTACAGCTAAGATGATAAAAATCTCCTGTTTCTTCCATTTTGATTCCTGTGAGGTCACCCAATGACAGTTAACATGACTAAAAATTAATGTGGATGGAAAATGTTGATTGGATCTGGGCTGAGCTTGGCATCTGATGAAGCAAGTGGCTGGCCGCATACTGGGGGCTCGTAACTCACCCATCTTCTGCTTTAAACAACTGCATAGCTACCCAAAGTGGCTTGATGGGAGTGTAGTAAGCTGAGCTGGCATATTTGGAAGCAAACACTTCATTCCTGGTGTAGTTCCATTCTGTGCACTATATAAACTGGCCTTCATTGCAGGCTGAATTCAAGCAACCACTGACGTTGTTGATAGTCACGTGGTATCCTGAATTGAAGTTCACTTGTTCCGAAGAGATCATGTGGGAACTCCACTAAATGCCCAGGTTAATATTGGCTGCAACGCCACACATTTTCCCTAAGCTGGTGAGAGGACAGAATGTTCAGTTGTGCATCACGCCTGTTGTTGGTGGCCTTCCATGATCTCTTCCTTGTGAATTTGCAACATTTGTAGGCATTATTTGAAAATAATAACCGCCACAGAGAACATGACTTTGTATTCAGTGGCTATGAAACTGCCCCTCATTTTAGTCATGATCAAATAAGCTTTACATTTTAGCTAAACTAGATGAAAGATGTTTGCATTCCCTGCCTCTCTCTTGCTAGGGCATTTACCATCGCAGTGTCATGGTCCTTGCAATCTAAGACTTGCTTCTTTGAAGCTGACAAGACACTCTTAGAACATCTTGCTAGGCATGAGAAGGGGCTGAGCTATAAATACTTTATGGTATGGCTGGATCACTTCAGCCGTTCTTCTGAACTAATATAACTGCAGCGATTAAAACACCCGGAAGGCTGAAACAATCAAGCCAATCTAATGTTCCACATGCATGAAAACCCGAGAGGAGAGACTGCCACCTACTGAATCAGAAACACCTCCTTCTGAAGGATGTTGGAAATATTTGTTTGCTTCCTGTTTAACTGAAATTTAAACCAATCCCCCCTGCTGCCTCAATCATCTTGCAAGACTATGTAGGTAAGGTAAGGTAAAGGACCCCTCGGCGGTTAAGTCCAGTCAAAGGCGACTATGGGGTTGTGGCGCTCATCTCACTTTCAGGCTGAGGGAGCCGGTGTTTGTCCACAGACAGCCTTCCGAGTCATGTGGCCAGCAGGACTAAACCGCTTCTGGTACAACAGGACACTGTGACAGAAACCAGAGCACATGGAAACACCGTTTACCTTCACACCACAGCGATACCTATTTATCTACTTGCACTGGTGTGCTTTCGAACTGCTAGGTTGGCAGGAGCTGGGTCACAGCAATGGGAGCTCACTCCGTCAAGGGGATTTGAACCGCTAACCTTCTGGCCAGCAAACCTAAGAGGCTCAGTAGTTTAGACCACAGCGCCACCCACATCCCTACTATGTATTCTGTGTGCATAAGCAAGTTTGCCTGCTTCAAGCCCCCACTGAAGCTCATCCAGTGTGACTTCTGCTTCTTCTCCTGACATTCATTAATATGAGCAAGAGTACCAGGGGAGGATTTAGCTGTGTGGAATATGATTGCACAAGTGTTGCAAGATCCTTTTGGAATAGCTGGCCACTCAGATTAGTGTATGTACACTATGAGATCCTTGCATGCTGCTAAGAAAAAACAGGCCACTGCTATGTGCAAGGATCTGAAGACTGGAACCACTAGATCTAGTCCAAGAATGCTGCAAACCAACTGTCGATCCATTTTATTGTAATCGTTTTGGTTTTCAATCTTTTCTTTCCTCCTCCTTTCTCTTGTCTTCTGTCTTGACGTATGAAGAGTTCAGTTTTTACACTGCAAATATTTAAGTTCTTGAAGCTACTGTTATCTGAAGCTAATTAACACTACTTGAGGTGACACATCAGTTACCTGCCAGAACAGAATTTCCCAGGGATCTTCTGCAGTGAAAATTGTCAACATAGCTGCCTATGAAGACAGCATTTAAAAGTTTGGTTTGGTTGCTATCTGTAAACTCTTCTCCTATCATTAAAGCAACATAGAAAACAATATTTGCAGTGGAGGAGAGAAAGAAAAAAAAAAGAGTGTTTTCAGCACCATACTAATGCCAACTGTGATTCAGCATTAGTAATATAATAACCCCCTGCCTGACTCATAGTAGCTGTATTAAGAGAGTGTGTTGTTTGTTTCTTTGTGTGTGTGTGTGTGTGTGTGTGTGTGTGTGTAAAGCCCACTCAACAGCAAGATTGGGTTGGGTTTTTCTTAAGGTTCAATACACAATCCCAAGCAATTGAAGGGAAGTTCACAACATAAAAAAATATATATTCAAAGAGAAGACAACATAAAACTGATCACACAATTGGAATCTGTTGCTGCAAGGGAGCAGTTGTGCTGATATAAAAACTAAAGGAGTGCTCTTGTGCTGGACTGGTACATTCCATCCGTAATGACTCCCTGCCACACATTATAATGGAAAACGCTGTCGGAGGAGTCCCACTTTGTATGTTAAATTATACAGGAGATTCAGATCTACAAGAGACTCATTGCTTGTAAATCTAAATTTCTTATGAATGCCCAAATAAATTCAAGACTTCAGATGCTCAGCCTCATCATGTTACCGTGGTAATGGGATAAAGACTGGCGTTTCAGAGCTCTGCCACTGGGGTGGGTGTCCAAATTATATTCAGCTAGGTGAAGGTATACGGAATTTCATGGAATTTCATTCCTTGACCCAGGCTGTCTCCTCTCACTACCTGCCCTGGCTCTGCTTTGACTCTCCTCTTCAATGTCTGCCCCTATTCAATTCCTCATACTTTTACATTCAACCCAATCTTGGTAGAATGAAAAAACATATTGCCTAACACTGGGCGATACCTGCTTTTCAATATTGAACTATAGCTAAACTTCGCTATATATCAATATATCACAATGTCTGAAGCAAGGATGGAACTATGTAGAGGTAAACAGTAGGCTTTTTAACAACAACAAAAAAGAGGTGCCAGTACTGCGTACCCTTGCGTACCCCATTTTTTTAAAAAAGCACTGCTGATATATCACAATGTCTGAAATAAGAATGGAGTTTTGTAGAGGCATTGGCTGGCTTCACAGTTTTTCCCATATTGTGATTTTTGCATAGCACACAGACACACACATCATGATCCATCCCAGTATTGGCAGGTCAAAATTTATGAAACCGCTATCACAATAGGGACTTCAAACGAGTTTTGGACGATATATCGTCTAGCCCTAATATTGTTCCCTCCCTGTCATCTTCCACCTCAATATTAGTTCTCAAATTTGTATCTCCAGTCTACTTTTCCTCCAGATTATGCTGCTCTTGGTAGTATGGGAGGCATTTCCCCACGGTAAACTCTCACCCCAAACTTAGATCCTGTTTGGGGTGGGGCATGGGAAAGAGGCAATATATTTCATCAAACAGCTTCGTCTAACATTTTGGTTCTTGATCAACCCTGGGATGACACAAAATGATGTTGAGAATGGGCATTTATGTTTATGGGTGGAAATAGTCATTCAAATACCATGTATACTTACAAATGTTCTGCTGAATCGACATCTAAGTGCTTTTCTTTCCCATTTGGTATACTGTGATCAATGACTATTGTTTCAGTGTTGGCTAAACAAAACCCATTAGATCGCATGATTTCTATGGAAGAAGAAAGGAAAAGGGGAAACATCAATATATGAGGACTAATTCCAGAAAGGAACGTGTGCCTACCTAACAAATGAGATCACAAATCAAACGTTATTTGAGGAAAAGGAGACATAAATATTTCCCCCCACAAAGGAACACACTGATACAAATTTACTGTAAGCATCTCTGCTTTATGGATTAAGCCTTAGCGAAAGGAAATTTATGAGCCATCTCTTGGATAAACAGCCTCTTTAGAAATCACTGGCAAATTCCAATTGTTCTCAGACAGAAAGCATCTTATGGTCTTTCTAGCTGTCAGTGATGTAAACATCCTTGAGGAGTCCACAAGGGAAAAAGTGAGGGGGTGTATGTTGTTGTTGTTGTTTAGTCGTTTCCGACTCTTCGTGACCCCATGGACCAGAGCACGCCAGGCACTCCTGTCTTCCGCAGTTTGGTCAAACTCATGCTGGTAGCTTCAAGAACACTGCCCAACCATCTCGTCCTCTGTCGTCCCATTCTCCTTGTGCCCTCCATCTTTCCCATATCAGGGTCTTTTCCAGGGAGTCTTCTCTTCTCATGAGGTGGCCAAAGTATTGGAGCCTCAGCTTCAGGATCTGTCCTTCCAGGGAGCACTCAGGGCTGATTTCCTTCAGAATGGAGAGGTTTGATCTTCTTGCAGTCCATGGGACTCTCAAGAGTCTCCTCCAGCACCATAATTCAAAAGCATCAATTCTTCGGCGATCAGCCTTCTTTATGGTCCAGCTCTCACTTCCATACATCGAGGGGGTGTAAAAGAAGTGGAGCAATTGGTATTTAAATAACCCTACCTCCCAATAAGATCCTTTAAGCCCATGGTCTAAAATTACCAATTGGGCCAAACTGAATCATGGGACATGCCCAATCAGACACCCAAAACTGAACTTGGAGAGCTGAAAGCATATTTTAGGGTACAATGCTGCCCTCCCACCCCACCCCGAGAAATTGAATTGATAAGTGGGATCTATTGAAGCGTTAATGTTGTGAACCTTTCACTTATTCCCACGTATAGCTCTGGTGGCAGCGACTCAAAAGTGCTTTATTTGCTAAGCAGAATCAACAAGGGCAAAAGGTTGGATGGGCGACTACATGAGAACACTGACTCCTGCTGGCTATATGTGGCATTTCATTCTTCTTTGGGTCAGCCTGGATAGCTCAGTTGGTTAGAGCATGGTGCTGATAATGCCAAGGCTGCAAGTTTGATCCCCGTAAGGGACAGCTGCATATTCCTGCATTGCAGGGGGTTGGACTAGATGATCCTTGGGTTCCCTTCCAACTCTACCATCCTATGATTCTATATAATGTGTGTAAACAATGCCAGTGACCTTCTTCCAAACAAACTGACTCTTGCATGAGCACTGTACCCTTGGAATAGCTCCCCACTTGGAAGTGGGACGCATATGCATAACAAGAAACATTTGACCTTTGATTCCTCAACTGTGACAGAAACCGTTATGATGGGGATTGTAAACTTCTCAGTATTCAATTAGCGTGGGAGGCTGCAATTCTGTTTGTCTTGAACTGAATTTTGCCAAGAAATGACAGCCTTTGGTAACAGATTTTCAATGAGAGGAAAAGAGAGGGGGGAGGAGAGAGAATGAAAGACCTCTTGTACCTTACACACCAGTGTTTTGTGCAAAAATAATGGAGAAATTCTCTAATTAGGTACAGGATTTTAAAGCCAAAAACTTTATTCCGGGAACCCCTAAAAGATTTTGCTCACTTTGTCACACTAACCTGGCTGTGCAAGATGAAACTAAACCGTCTGTTATTTTTGGTTTTAAGCATATTCTCATTATCTTCACTCAGACACAACACTTGAGCAGAAGGATGATTCTTCTGCCTATTCTGAGCTTAGTAAAAGCACATTTATTGTTAAGTTTTCTATCAGTTCCCTGTCTCTGCTGCCCTCCTTCTCCTAACCCATCAGGAAGTGCACTTAAAGTATGACTCATCTTCTGCAACAAAGGATTCTACTGCAGACTGAGACGTAAACTCCAGACTCAAGCCTCTTACCATCTGGTATGCTTTCCTTCCTCTTTAATCTGGAGAGAGACTGTTTTGGGAACAGGCTTTTCTTTATCGAATACAAAATATGTCCTCCCTTTCCCCTTTCCAATCTTCTTTGGATGATAACAAATGGCCAACAAACAAAACCGCAGCAGATCCAATGTGAAATATGACCAGAATATTATTTTGCTTTGCTTTTCTCCCCACACAGAATCATAGAATTGTAGAATTAGAAGAGACCCTGAGCATCATCCATTCTAACACCCTGCTATGCAGGAATCTCAACCAAAGCACACCATGATGGCCATCCAAACTCCACTTAGAAAACTCCAAGGAAGGAGAGTCCACCACCTTATGAGAGAACACATTCCAATGTCAAACAGCTTGGAATCGCCTTTCTTGCAATTTGAATCCATTGGTTTGGACCCTACCCTCCAGAGCAGGGCAAGCTTGCCCCATCTTCCTCACCCCATGACAGCCCTTAGATATTTGAAGATGGCTATCATATCTCCTTGCCAACAAAGGTCCGTATAGTAAAAGCTATGGTTTTCCCAGTAGTGATGTATGGAAGTGAGAGCTGGACCATAAAGAAGGCTGATCACTGAAGAATTGATGCTTTTGAATTATGGTGCTGGAGAGTCCCATGGATTGCAAGAAGATCAAACCCATCTGTAAAGGGAATTGGGGTTGCTCGTGCGGAAGTGGCCACTGCTCTAGGCAACGTTGTCTGGCTAAACCTTTCCCAGGCTGGACAGACCTTTCTCCGTGGCTGTGTCAGTCACTGGCAGAATCCGTCAGTGGGCGTTTCCTGAACTTCTTCCAGCATAAAAGCTCTTTGACACCAAGTCTCTGCCTAGCCTCCCTGCGCGGAAGTTTTCTGCGCAGAGTGGGCGTGGCCAGCAGAGGTCCTGGGCTCTCCCTGCTGGTCTCTGTGGAAGAGTCTTGGAGCCATCTCTCCGAAGTCCTTCCCTGCTCCCCTTTCTTCCTGGTGTAACGCTGATTTCCTTCCTCAGAGGAAGTGTTCCCTCTCTCCCTGCTGGGCCCTTCTCCTGCATCGCTAGGGAGCCTGACCTCCACTCTTGGCTCCGATGGCAGTTCCCTGACACTATCCATTCTGAAGGAAATCAGCCCTGAGTGCTCACTGGAAGGACAGATCCTGAAGCTGAGGCTCCAATACTTTGGCCACCTCATGAGAAGAGAAGACTCCCTGGAAAAGACCCTGATGTTGGGAAAGATGGAGGGCACAAGGAGAAGGGGACGACAGAGGACGAGATGGTTGGGCAGTGTTCTCGAAGCTACCAGCATGGGTTTGACCAAACTGCGGGAGGCAGTGGAAGACAGGAGTGCCTGGCGTGCTCTGGTCCATGAGGTCACGAAGCGTCGGACATGACTAAACAACAACATCATATCTCCTCTCATTCCCCGTGGATCACCCAGTCAACAGAGCATGAGACACTTAATCTCAGGATTGTGGGTTCGAGCTCCACATTGGGCAAAAGATTCCTGCACTGTAGAGGGTTGGATCAGATGAGCATTGTGGCCCCTTTCAACTCTACAATTCTATGAATCTTATCCAGGCTAAACATACCCAACTGCTCCTCATCAGGCTTGGCTTCCAGACCCTTGATCATCTTGGTTGCCCTCCTCTGCACATATTGCAGCTTGTCAACATCCTTCTTAAACTGTGCCTCCCAGAACAGCACACAGTATTCCAAGGGTGGTCTGACCAAGGCAGAATAGAGTGGGATTATTGCTTCCCTTGCTCGTGACACTAGACTTCTGTTGATGCAGCCTGGAATAGCATTAGCTTTTTTTTCTTGCATCCTTGAGACTACAGCTTTTCTGTTCCAAGGTTAAATACTACCTTAGCAGTTAGCAAAAACACTGGATAATTCTACCCTGCAAGATTCTAGGAACATAGGAAGCTGCCTTACACTGAGTCATCCGTGCATCTAGCTCAGTGTTGTCTACACTGAATGACAGCTGCTCTCAAGGGTCTCTGAAGATGCCAGAGATCGAACCACAGTTGCTTCACCAGTGAGTCACTGCCTTTCTGAATGGGACATCAACTTTCAAAGGAAAGGAGAGGGAATATACAGATCCTATCTCCCTCTCTCCTGCCTGAAGTGGACCTCTGCCCCCTCTGCCTCTTTCCAAGTCCTTCTTTAAATGGTTTTTTGATTCAGTTAGCTCTTCTTCTTCTTCTTCTTGACGACTGTGGAGGCCAATTCTGGATCGCTCAAACCCCCTGCTTCTAGCATCTCCCAGCTCATCTCTTCTGCAGACTGCTTTTCTGTGTCCCACCATCAGGATCTGGGATCTAAGTTGTTGTCTTCTGTGCCCTCTTGGACAGATGGCTCTCACCACTCTTCCTCATCCAGCCAGCCCCTGACACAATAGGACTCAGCACCTGATGGAGGGCAGTTCTCCTGGACAGGTTGCTGAGCCGAGGGGGTGCAAAACTGAGAAGATACATGATTGAGAAGATCCATTTGGGGTGCCAAATTATGGGCTCACAAATGGCGCCATATTATGAAAGATTACCAAAGTCCTCCCACCTGCTTTTTCTTCTTCTTTGGCGATCACTCGTAGCCAAGTAAAATTATCTTCCATAAACACGGTTTTAATAATGAGTCCATCAGTGACTGTGGAGGCCAATTCTGGACCCACACATCCTTCCACAGTGGGGACATTGGTTTCCGGTCGGGAGTTGATCATGGTGTGGATTTGCCAAGCGTGCCTTCCTCTTAGCACATTCCTCCTTTTCGTGCTGAGTTTGAGCATGTTCAAAGCCCATGACACCTTTGTAAGGGATGTTCTCCAACTGGAGCGCTCGCAGGCCAGTGCTTCCCAGTTGTCGGTGTTTATACTATATTTTTTTTAGATTTGCTTTGAGAGAGGCTTTAAACCTCTTTTGTTGAAAGCATTACGCTTTCCATTTTTAAGCTTGGAATAGAGTAGTTGCTTTGGAAGACGATAATCAGGCACCCGCAAAACATGACCAATCCAACGAAGCTGATGTTGAAGAATCATTGCTTCTTTATATGATTTTTGCTTCAGTTAGCTAAAACATATAAGACTGAATCAAACAAAGCTTTACATTGTGCTTTAGAATCAGAGAACTGGAGGGTTTGAAAGGACCACTAGAGTCATCTAACCCATGCCCCCTGTAATGCAGGAATCTTTTGCCCAATGCGGGGCTCAATTCCATGACCCTGAGATGAAGAGTCTCATGCTTTGTCAACTGAGCTGTCCCAGGGAGTCTTTAGTATGATGTCCAAACACAGCCATTATAGAAAGCTGGTGTAGGCAATGTGGTTCCATCCAGATGTTGTTGGATTACAACTCCCACCCTTCCTGCCACGCTGGCTGGGCCTGTTGCAATCTGGAGTCCAACAATGTTTGGAGGATGACAAATTGGTTATTGTTGAAAGGGACCTTGGAAGCATCTAACAACTTTCGGAAGCATTTTACAGTGGTGGTAGGAACTGCTGTTACTCCAACATGTGTTCAGCTCCCTGTGTGACTGTCCTGAACAGTATTATCCAAGATCAGCACACACAAAAACTAGATTACACCCCCTAACCACTTTAGATAATAGCTACTGAAGAAAAGAGTGGGTTAAAGCCTCAGCACCTAGGACTTGCCGATTGAAAGGTCGGCGGTTCGAATCCCTGTGGCGGGGTGCGCTCCCGCTGCTCGGTCCCAGCGCCTGCCAACCTAGCAGTTCGAAAGCACCTCCGGGTGCAAGTAGATAAATAGGGACCGCTTACCAGCGGGAAGGTAAACGGCGTTTCCGTGTGCGGCTCTGGCTCGCCAGAGCAGCGATGTCACGCTGGCCACGTGACCCGGAAAGTGTCTCCGGACAGCGCTGGCCCCTGGCCTCTTGAGTGAGATGGGTGCACAACCCCAGAGTCTTTCAAGACTGGCCCGTACGGGCAGGGGTACCTTTACCTTTACCTACTGAAGAGGTTACTTAAGGATTATCACAGCAGCCCAGATCATCTTGTCAATTACCATGTCTCCAGTACCATCCAGTTTCAAAGAAAATTAGAAGGCATGGGGAAACAATGAAGTAATTCTCATTTGTGGAGTAAAATCCTTTGAGAAGCCTTAGGATAGGGGGGAGGATAGAGTGGAAGTGACTATCTTTTGAACCATATGGATGAAGATGGGTCAAACAATAAAATTAACTATTGTCGCTAAAGCAAGTTGATAACTCTTACCTGATATTTTAACTGGACTTTGAAAGCTTGGTTGAATTTTATGGACATTGTCGTTTTTTAACACCTGATCTAAGGGAGATCTTTCGAAGAAGGTGAGGACGACTTCTGATCTGGAGTACTGGAGAAAAAGGATAAAAAAGGAAATTATAATTACAAGAGCTCAGGAATGGGAGGAAATCTCATCTGAGAGTTCGTTTTCATGGTTGCCTTTATTTACTGAAGGAGCACGTTCTAAGCTTGGGGCCGCAAATGTCAGGGTCAACAAGACACAATAATGGCAGCCATGCATGTTTAAACATGGAATTGCCCCAATAATATAGGAAGTGCAAGAGTGGGATCTGGTTTTAACCACAATGGCAACACACAGTGAAGGGTCCAGGATCCCCTCTGGACTTGCCACCTACTTCTTTGCTGCCCCTAGAGAGAAGACCATAAGAAAAGCCTGCTGGGTCACGTCAATGGTACATCAAGATTACAGTGCCCAACTAGATGTTTGTGGGACACCAGGGAGCAGAACATGTAGGCAAAAGCATTCTCCCCACCCCCACCCCATAGTTTCCAGCAACTGATATCCAGAAGCATTACTGCCTCTGACGGTGGTTGGTAGGCACCTGTAACTTTATCCTCCATGTCTAATCCACTTTTAATCCAAGTTGGTGGCCTTAACTGTCTCCTACGGGCAGTCCCCTGGTCCTAGATCAGGCATAGGCAAACGTGGCCCTCCAGATGTTTTGGGACTACAACTCCCATCATCCCTAGCTAACAGGACTAGTGGTCAGGGATGATGGGAGTTGTTGTCCCAAAACATCTGGAGGGCCACGTTTGCCTATGCCTGTCCTAGATCTTCCAAAATTCAGTCCTATGGGTTGTCCATGGGTTCTGGTATCATGAGAGAAGGAGAAAAACCGCTATCCACTTTTCTCCATACCATGCCCAGTTTTAGAAAGTTTTCAAAATGGATGGAAGCTGATTTGAGAGAAAACACATCCAACAGCAGTTTCCCCCAAGAAGCTCCTGGATAGATGTGTATTGTGGCTACTGTCATGAGTTTGCGTCTTCCAACGCTAGTGTGGCAAGAGCACAGGAGGCAGGATAAATGGTACCCAGCCTACATCCCCCATGAGCTATGCACCATGCTGGATACATCCTGTCACTCCCGTTGGGTCAAATCCTTTTATGAAGAGGGAGGGAAGATAGGCCCCATTCCCATGACAGCCCTGCTTCTGTGTCAGCTGTAAATCTATGACGTTTCTCAGCATATGGTTGACGGATTTGTTTCTGCATTTCTTAGTGGTGACGAAAAGGTGAAATAAACTCTCCCACACAGTAAGCGCACATAACAACCGCTAGCATTAAGCAAGCAACGTCCAAGCATCTCTCTCAAATTGCAATGGTAGTGATTTCAATGGGCAATCATTGCAGTGGCTGTTTGATTCAGTGTTGGACTGAATCAGACCACTGGTCCACCAACTTCACGGTGGTCTGCATCCGCTGGCACTGGTTTTCAATGTTTTCAGGCAGGGGGATTTCCCAGCCCTACCTGGAGAGACCAGGGATTGAACTTGGAACCTTCTGCATGCAAAGCAGATGACGCTACCATTAGGCTACAGCCCTTCCCCAGTGCAGGCTGCCCAATGGATTGAGTTTCACATGAAAAAAATGCTATTCGCCTATTACCTTTTACGGATTTCCATAAATTCCAAGAATGGATGCAACCGAATGGAATGAGGGCTTTATTTAGCAGGAAGAATCAGAAGCCCAGAGACCAAAACAAGGGAAATGGCCCATGGGGAAGTTGAGAATACAGAGCTATTGTATCACAGCTGTAAAGACCACAACCTATAAGGTGGTAGCCCCGGTTTGCATCAGTAAGTCTTCGCATCTGCTCCACTTACCTTCCAAGGCATGTTTATAATATTCTTAAGGAGCTTCTCTACATCATTAAGCCTGGCTTCTATGTCGTGAGACTCCTTAATGGTGATTAGTCCTGGAAACAAAGAAGATATGTAAGGAACGTGGGGTGTGGAGAGACCAAACACACAGCATCGTATAGAGGAACCGGCTTTTCATTTTCTTCAGTTATATGCATTCAAGTATACATTTAACGCTGAACCTATCCTAGCCTGAGGACTTCTACATGGCTAAAAATCAATTAGACAGCTGATTTTATTAGAAGGCTATGATGCATATTCCTCAGCCCTTTGCTAGATTATCTAAGCCTGCCCCCCCCCATACATCATTACTCAATGGCAGTCTTAAAAGATATATATTAGGTCTTATGGCAATCTGGATTGCATTATGAATGCTCCATCTATCATTGGCAGAACACTCAGAAAGCAGCACAAGGGAGGTTCAAAGACCTCAGGTGTAAAGGGTTTCTAAAATTAATCTAAATTTTAGCTTTGTAGAGTGTCCATACAGTTCCACAACTGCAAGGTCACCACTGAGAAGGCCTCCTCTTATTTCCTAGACGTGGCACACACTAATGCTAAGAACATAGGAAGCTGCCTTCTACTGAGGCAGCCCATTGGTCCATCTAGCCAGACAGTGTCTACCCTGATTGGTGGTGGCTCTGTGGGGTTTCAGATGGAGGACATTCGCAGCTCTACCTCGAGATGTTGGGATTGAGCTAGGGACCTGTTTCACACAAGGCAGATGTCCCACCACTGAGCCACAGCTGCTCCCAACCCTTGGTTGACCTTTAAGATTTCCCTGCCCCATGTTTCCATCCTGGGTCACAACTCTGATTCTAGGGAACAGCTGCCTCCATGGAAACTCATCAATGCCAATTGTTCTGGAACTTCTAGAGGCAGATTAAGACTTAGTTTTAACCACTTTCATTGAACATATATCAGATTGTTATTGCCTTCTTTTAAATGTGTGTGTGTTTTAATTACTGGTTTATGTTACCATGAACTGGCAATACATCTACCATAAGGGAAAGGCATATGTGTGAAGGTCACAGTACAGTGGTACCTCGGGTTACATACACTTCAGGTTACATACGCTTCAGGTTACAGACTCTGCCAACCCAGAAATATTACCTCAGGTTAAGAACTTTGCTTCAGGGTGAGAACAGAAATTGTACAGCAGCGGCGCAGGAGGCCCCGTTAGCTAAAGTGGTGCTTCAGGTTAAGAACAATTTCAGGTTAAGAATGGACCTCCAGAATGAATTAAGTTCTTAACCCGAGGTACCACTGTACCTCTGGATGTGCTTTATTTTAAGCCATAGGAATGAATGAACACCACTCATTAATATGAAAAGGAGGGCATGTCCTAGGGATGATACTGGGATAGGTTTAAGCCTGTTCTCTACTGTTGTTGTCCCAGCCACGCAATATCAAATGGTTGAGAGTCAAGCCTGATTCTATCTGCATAGTCCATCCTAGGTTCTGTCTCTTCGTCACTTTAGTGTGTGATGCTGAGAAATGGTCTTTTAAAAAGGTATCTGTTCCTATTATCTTATTATGTATCTTGTCTTATGATTTGGTATGCATTTATTGTATTTAATTAAAAGTAAAGCTGGCTTGATGTCAATGTAAAAGGCAGAGGAGAAGTTCAGGAATCAAAACGCAAAATAAATTTTAGGAAGTGCTGTGACAATCGCATGTGCAATGCATCCAAGCGCTGCTATCTGGAGAGACAGATTAAAAATGTCAATTCCACAGCAATTTCCAATTACAGATAGGTAGCCGTGTTGGTCTGCCATAGTCAAAACAAAAAAAATTCCTTCCAGTAGCACCTTAAAGACCAACTAAGTCAGTTCTTGGTATGAGCTTTCGTGTGCATGCACACTTCTTCAGATACACTGAATTTCCAAGACATCCAGCAGAGAGCAGCATAACGCCACATATAACCTAAGATTACCTCATAAGGGAAAAACAACTATATAATATGCAAGCATCCTGAGATCATTTGGCAAAACCATCTTTTTCCTCAAATTTATTTAGTATTTATTGCAAACCACCGTGAGAACGTTTGACTGAAAAATGATGCAGATGTTTTGGAAGTAAATGAGCAAGCAAAGAGTACAGATCTCTGCCCCAAGGAAATTGCAGTCTAGTTGATGGTGCAGGAAACAAGTAAACAGAGGCTGAAGGAAAAGAAGGGGAGGGTAATATGCCAAGGTTATAACTCACATTTCTGTTTCACTTAGAGACACTAATAAGCGGCAAAGTTGTCTCTATGTGAAAGCTGCCTATTTATAATCAGACAGCCATCTGGCACAAGTGCAGTTTCAAGAATTCCCTACATGGTGACCTCAAAACCACCTATAGAAACTTTGTTCCATTAATGAAATAGAGCCAGTAAGTGCTAAAACTTAACTTTTCCACTCCAAAAGCCATAGATGGGAAATACAGTGCAGTTCACAATATACCACCCTCAAATTGCACTGTACCTAGTGTCGCCATATTTCAAAAAGTAAAAACCGAAAGTTGTTTTTCACTGCCTCTAACCATATAGCACCAGTATTGAAAAACCTACATTGGCTCCCAGTACGTTTCCGAGCACAATTCAGAGTGTTGGTGATGACCTTTAAAGCCCTAAATGGCCTAGGTCCAGTATACCTGAAGGAGCGTCTCCAACCCCATTGTTCAGCCCGCACATTGAGGCCCAGTTCTGAGGGCCTTCTTGTGGTTCCCTCACTGCAAGGTTACAGGGAACCAGGCAGAGGGCCTTCTCGGTGGTGGCACCCGTCAGATGTCAAGGAAATAAACTACTATCTGACTTTTAGAAGACATCTGAAGACATTTGAAGTTTTATTCTGTTTTTAATGTTTTGTTGAAAGCTACCCAGAGTGGCGGGGGGTGGGGTAGAAATAATAAGTTGTTGTGGTTGTGGTTGTTGTTGTTGTTGCACTTTCTTTAGACAAACCCCAAAGTTGTTGAATTTGACTTGCCTAAGATTCCAGCAGTCCTAGCTGTATCTAGACCCCAAGACACATGTGCTGAATAGGATATCCCAATGGTCCCTTTTGAATGCAAAAGCCCCTTCCAGTGAGGGCTCCTTAACACCATCTTCTCCTGCCTTTCTGACCGTTGAAGTAAGGCAGTTGGGGGAAAGAGAAAAAGCCTTTTCAGTGGTGGCACCCTATTTTGGGAATCTCCTCAGAGTGGCCCACCTAGTACCAACACTGTTCTCTTTTCAGCAACAGTCAAAGGCATTTTTTCTTTCCTCATCTTTTTTTTTGGGGGGGGGGCATATTTTTGGTTTTTAATATGTCTGAGTTTGGTTTTGTTGCTTTTTAAAAATGAAATTTCTATTATCTTGGGAAACAGCTCTGGAAGTTCTGCTGAAGGCTTTTAAATAAATAAATAAAATGTGTCCACTACTCAGAAATTTCCAGGGTTCGTTGAACAGAAGCAACTGCAATTCAACTGCAAGCATGTCCTAACAAATGTTAGCAGCGTGTTTGGAAAGAATTTTCCCTTAGGTTAGATTAACTGAATGTAGAAGTGTTTTAGAGGGGTGGGGGCGCAGGTTGGCCTATGTCATAGTTACGAGCTTGCTCAGATATTTAGGTGGGGTCATTTAAGTGTGTCTCGTTAGATCTTTGCCTTGATCTGCATGCACTGCTATCATGGTATACTCACTCTGACTGCTTCTAGCTTGCTATAATCTCCAAGATATGAACTCTGGGTTGTTGGATTGGAGGAGGACACTCAGTTGTACAGACTTTAAGGCTCAGAGCCACTGCAGCCCCTTAATCCACAATACATTTTAGAAAGTGGCTTGCCTGTCTGTCTGTTCTCTGTGCATTCGGGTGCTTCTCGAGATATCATCGCAAACTCAGCAAGCGGGTTCCAGAAGCGAGAGAGGCTGTGTCTTCATTTGGATGCTGCACGGCATATTAAATCAAGATGGCAGACCAAAATGTGACTTTGGTATGACTTCTCCCAATTTTGGACGTGATGGGTCCAAACTCACAAATTACACTATTCATCATTATTTTTCACCACAATGTTGGTTGGTTTCTAAGAAATCCCGGGCAGCACTTGCATAGGCATAGCCAGGATTTGGGGGGGGGGGGCAGAACCGATGTGATTGGTCAGTTAGTTATTATTTTACTTGATCTGGGGGAGGGCAGCTGCCCCCTGCTCCCCCTTGGCTACTCCCATGGCGCTGGGCACTCCTGCTAGTACTGTTAACAAAGGTCTTATAATGACCACCTACTTGCACTTTGCCAAATTCTGGACGAAATTTGGGTGAGATGCAAAGAACTGCCTGTTGAGAGTTCCTCTCAACCCCAGAACTACAGTTCCCAAGCACTATAGGAAGAGGGAATAACTACTCAAATCAAGTTAAGAATGCAGTCCTGAGCTCATCTATCAGGAAGTAAGTTTCACTGAGCTCAAAGGGGCTTACATCTGAGTAAACCTATCTAGGATTACAGTGCACGCACATAGCCATCAGTGAAGCTGATGGCAGCAGTGAGCAAATCCCCTTGAAAAGAATAAGTGGCACGTGTATTTGTTTGCAACACTCCTTGTCTGGTGACATTAAATGGCATAATACAATTGGTAGGTGGACAGAGTTTGGTAAAAATGGCCACACAGGCCAAATGAGGCCTGTGAGATGGAAGGTCCTCACCCCTAGACCAGACTCTCAATACAATGATGAACTTCAGGGGGAAAATGATAGCTGTAGCGTTCATACAGTTACAAAATTCTACAGTGTCATCTTGGGTATTTTTACAAGCAAATCGCTGAAATTTGTTTCCTAGTTTACTCTCTAGTAGAAACCATCTTCCAGGAGAAACAATCTTCCAAACCTGTGAGCAAAAAAACACCCCCCAGAGCTCTTCTTATATTAAGGACCTAAAATTAGCAACTCTGTGGTCAGATAGTTTGGAAAGAATAAAACTGCTTTGACATATATGAGTATCCGTCTCCAAACTGTCAAACATGAGAAATGTTACCCAACTTCATTGTTACATGGGTAAAACTTGCTGAAAGAGCAAGAAGAGATTTGTGTTGTTCTCTGTGGGCATTTTGTCTGAAAGAAGATTACAGCATTTACAGCTGTCATTTGAAATTACAGTTAACAGCCGTCTTTGAAATGCAAACTTCTTCCATACCTCATAGCCTCCTCTGTTACATATAATTTCAGAAGTGTGAGGAACTATGTTTAATGTCATCGCGCTTAGTCAAACTTACTGAGGTGCCAAGTCATCCCGTAATCATGAGAAACACCACATCAGCTTCACGTCTCTCTTCTGGGCTTTCACAAAATGGTGCCCAGATACTTCCAAGCTAATCTCCAGAACTGTAATGCAAAAAAAAAACTTGCTCTTTTAAAGGTGAGATTCTGAAAATGCAGAATCCCACCAAATTCCATCGTTCTGCAACATATTTAGAGAACTGCATGATACAGAGCCCTGTGGATTATATAGGTTCCCATATCATATTTGCTATGATCATTTATATACTTGCAAGGTTGTTCTTTAGTCGTTTAGTCATGTCTGACTCTTCGTGACCCCATGAACCAGAGCACGCCAGGCACTCCTGTCTTCCAGTGCCTCCCGCAGTTTGGTCAAACCCATGCTGGTAGCTTCGAGAACACTGTCCAACCATCTCGTCCTCTGTCGTCCCCTTCTCCTTGTGCCCTCCATCTTTCCCAACATCAGGGTCTTTTCCAGGGAGTCTTCTCTTCTCATGAGGTGGCCAAAGTATTGGAGCCTCAGCTTCAGGATCTGTCCTTCCAGTGAGCACTCAGGGCTGATTTCCTTAAGAATTGATAAGTTTGATCTTCTTGCAATCCATGGGACTCTCAAGAGTCTCCTACTTGCAAGATAAAGGTAAAGGCAAAGGGACCCCTGACCATTAGGCCCAGTCGTGACCGACTCTGGGGTTGCGGCGCTCATCTCGCTTTATTGGCCAAGGGAGCCGGCGTACAGCTTCCGGGTCATGTGGCCAGCATGACTAAGTCGCTTCTGGCGAACCAGAGCAGCGCATGGAAACGCCGTTTACCTTCCCACTGGAGTGGTACCTGATTATCTACTTGTACTTTGCGTGCTTTCGAACTGCTAGGTTGGCAGGAGCAGGGACCCAGCAATGGGAGCTCACCCTGTCGCGGGGATTCGAACCACCGACCTTCTGATCAGCAAGTCCTAGGCTCTGTGGTTTAACCCACAGCGCCACCCGTGTCCCATTTGCAAGGTAGGTAAAGGTAAAAGGTAAAGGACCGCTAGATGATTATGTCCAGTCAAAGGTGACTATGGGGTTGCGGCACTCATCTTGCTTTTCCAGCTGAGGAAGTTGGCCTTTGTCCACAGACAGCTTTCCAGGTCATGTGGCCAGCATGACTAAACCACTTTTGGTGCAACGGAACACTGTGACGGAAACCAAAGTGCACAGAAACTCCATTTACTTTCCCCCCCACAGCAGTACCTATTTATGTGCTTGCACTGCTGTGCTTTTGAACTGCTAGGTTGGCAGGAGCTGGGACAGAGCAACGGGAGCTCACCCCGTTGCGGAGATTCAAATCGCCGACCTTCCGAACGGCAAGCCCAAGAGGCTCAGTGGTTTGGACCACAGCGCCACCCATGTTCAACACATGTGTGCACATGTACGTACATATACACAGTTTCCAATTGCTTTTCACGTGCCCTGTTGCCTACCTTAAATATAGCTGGAAAGCTATGAAATCTGTAGTCTTGAGTTGCGATCAAGCATTCACGTGACCAAAATGAAATTAGGAAAGGAGTGCCATAGCTGATTCCTGGAATGGTGAAGATGACTTTAAAAGAAGATTGGGCAAATTTATGGAAGATAAGGCTACCAGTAGCCACTAGGCATGATGGCTATGTTCCTCCTCCGCTATATGCCTCTGAATATAAATTGCTGGGAATCACAAGTGGAGAGCACTGGTCGGATACAGTGAGAATGGACTGCTGAACTAGATGGACCTTATATGTGATCTACCAGGGTTCATCTTACATTCCTTTTAAGACTGCAGTGAGATGGGGCTCTGAAAGGCTTTTGCAAGTCTCCTCCCTCTTCCCTACTGAAGTCCCTGAGACCAGGAACTTCGAAGGGAAGAAGGAAGAAACCTGCAAAAGCATTTCCCCTGCTTTAAGTCCCCAATCTTGTGCCAATCTCACTCTGATCTTTAATTGTTGCTCATTAGCTGATGGATGAAGAATAAACCCTAGGCTATGGGATCCTGTTCCCAACGGGATAAAACCCTGTCCGTCTCTCACACATCAGGTGGTGGGCAGAGTTTGGGGAAATGGCCTGGCAGGTTGGCATTGGTCCATGGACTCAAGATTCTCAAGCCCTGTTTTAGTGGGATGTTCCTGCAAGCGCCAGTAACAGCTAACTGAAAGGGGGGTAGATTTGCTGCCAGGGGGAGAGGTAAAGCATGAAGAAAGCTTTGCTGTGGAGAGATAGCTGTGCTTCTCTTCAGCAAGGTTAAAATCAGGCAAGATGTGCACTCTTTGCCCAGATCCAATGACCATCTTTTGCATGTGCTAGGCATCCTGCATGCATGGAACAGGTACACTGTTCACACAGAACCTCACAGAATCCTACTATGAACTGGAAAACAAAAGTAGATACTTGTATTCTGTGCATGGGGACACATGAGATCTTGTTGCAGGAGACAGGCAAGGCCTGCAGATTCACTGCCATATATTCAATGTGAATGCATGTTTATATTTACGTACTGCACACAGTCAATGCTGCTATGATATTTTCATGGCTGGATATGTAAACAAACTCCTGAATAAATTATAGCAATTAAAGGTATATTTTTATACTTTTACTTAGGCCTCTCTTTCTGTTTTCATACTATTCCTTTATAACACAATGCTAACCATGATTACGAGTGGCGCTGTGGGTTAAACCACAGAGCCTAGGACTTGCTGATCAGAAGGTCGGCGGTTCGAATCCCCGTGACGGGGTGAGCTCCCGTTGCTCGGTCCCTGCTCCTGCCAACCTAGCAGTTCGAAAGCACGTCAAAGTGCAAGTAGATAAATAGGTACTGCTCCAACGGGAAGGTAAATGGCGTTTCCGTGCGCTGCTCTGGTTCTCCAGAAGCAGCTTAGTCATGCTGGCCACATGACCCGGAAGCTGTACGCCGGCTCCCTTGGCCAATAAAGCGAGATGAGCGCCGCAACCCCAGAGTCGGTCACGACTGGGCCTAATGGTCAGGGGTCCCTTTACCTTTTACTGCACACAGTAGGAGGTCTGTAAAGAGCCATTTCAGGGTGCATTTCTACGAACCAAGTATCTCAGCAATTGCATACTTCAATAGCAGCCACTTCCCATCACTGTCAAAGACACTAGGACATTTTCTGTCAAGGCTGAAACTTAATGGGTAGGGTAATTTGATGGAGGAAGAATTGGTCCAGACAGTAAGATTGTTTTAATGGTCACGTGCCAATTTAACCATGGACTTCATAAACCCAGAATTTCACTGGCTTTCTTCTGTCTCCCTGGTGAGTGCCAAAACTTTTCTAATTGGAAGAGTCATTTCCATAGAGGAAACTGAGTATGTTGACACAGTGTCAGCTCACTGAATTAATTTTGAGTGACGGAATAGCAAAGAAATGAATTCTGAATAAAGCACAGCATTCTACATTGCCTGACTGGAATGCACAAGTGAAAATTTGTAGCAGTTGGTCATTATATAAATGGGATCTGAATATTTGTTTAAGTTCTAATTCGGCTCCATCAAGAGATGAGGAATGAATATTCACAAATGGAGTTTGATGCTCAACTGCTGCATTTTATGGATGTGTGTTTGGACCCAAATTCTCAAAACAGCTGTAGTTTGCTCCAGCAGGAGAATCAGGACAGAATTCCTCCACTTCTGTATTATCTGCACTCACTGGAAAGTCAGATGACTTCTCACCAATTTAACAGTCCAGTGTACAGAAAGGGAAGTGCTAAATTTACACATCTTCCATCAACTATAATCTCATACTATGTCCCCTTCCAACTCCTCTTTGCTGGGGCAAAGTTATATACTAAGGGAGCAATCCTAACCATGGGAAACCATGGAGGTCCAATTGCAACTACGTGGAGATTTCTGGGCAGCAGTTTGGCAACCACAGTTTAAAGACCTCTGCCTTAGTCCATAGTTAATGCATTTCCATTTCTTCTCTGTGTGTTTCTGCTTCTTACATATTGGAACAAGTGAACTGCTGTAAGAAGCAAGCTACAGTCAAGCAATGTACTGTAGTTTTCCATGTATAAGATGAGGTTTCTTTTACTGTAAAATAATCTCCCAAAACTGGGGGCGCCTTATACACTGCTCCTCTTATACACGGGTAGTGGGTAGGGGTAGTGGGTAATGATTGGTTGCAGCCGCGAGCTGCAGATTGTCATTGGTGATTTGGTGTGTGATTGTTGGCTGAGTCAAAGGCTGCTTTGTATTGGCTGATGCTGCATTAAATGGATGCGTGATTGGTTGCTGTGGCAAGGGCGGTTGTGGATTTGCAGCCACTGCAGCAATTGGGCTTGCGATTTCCTTCCGCTGTTGGCGATCGGGCAGACTCATTTTGCAAACACGGGTGATTGTTAGCAAACCACGCTAGCAATTGTAACCGTCGGGTTAGTGATGGGTTAGCTCAACTCTGGTCAATCCTCTGGTTCATCCCCAAAAAGCTCAACAACTTTGAGCCATCCTCTCCCCAAAAGTGGTGCTGTGGGTTAAACCACAGAGCCCAGGACTTGCCAATCAGAAGGTCGGCGGTTCGAATCCTCGCGACGGGGTGAGCTCCCATTGCTCGGTCCCTGCTCCTTCCAACCTAGCAGTTTGAAAGCACATCAAAGTGCAAGTAGATAAATAGGTACTGCTCCAGTGGGAAGGTAAACGGCGTTTCCGTGTGCTGCTCTGGTTCGTCAGAAGCGGCTTAGTCATGCTGGCCACATGATCTGGAAGCTGTACGCTGGCTCCCTCAGCCAATAAGGCGAGATGAGCGCCGCAACCCCAGAGTCGGTCATGACTGGACCTAATGGTCAGGGGTCCCCCAAAAGTTCAACATTTGGCCCATTCAACTCTGGCCCATTTTCTTAATTTGGAGTCCTCCAAAATAGGGTGCATCCTATAAAAGGGGGGGCGTTATACATTGGAAAGTACGGTATGTGAGCTCACAGAATCATAGAAGAGACCCTGAGGGTCATTTAGTCCAACCCCCTAGTGAATAAACATTCCGCTGTGATGACCGTAACCTAGGTTTAAGGTACCATTTGGCACCTAGCTGATATACCTGAGGTTCTAACACTGCTCTAAGGTCCCCTCTAGACTGTTGGTGTTTTGCAGGATGGATTCAAGTGCATATTGGAAATTTAGTTTTGCAGCATTAAAGTGGATGATAGCACTCTGTTGCAACAAATTCCCTTTAAAAAACAACAACAGACCTTTTACAGCAAGGAAAGTGATGGGGGAACACAGTGAAAAGGACAGACTAAACAATTGCTTAATAGGAAGGTGCATAACCAACCACACAAACAAATCAGAATGGGTTCAGGATGAATGCTCGCTATCCTATCCCCTCCCGGCAAACAAATCAGAGCAAATGCTCAAAAAAGATTGGACACAGTCCAACCAGTAAGTAAGCTTTGTGCAAACAAATCTGGATTTACTGCCCCATAAACAGGTCATCTAGGGGAGCCCTGGATGTGACAGGGGAGAGGAATATTTCACTCTGAAGACAGATAACTTCTCTCTCTCTCTCGGACTGCCAAGTCCTGATGCCGCTGTATCTTTGGGAGTTGAATTTCATCAAAATTTGGAGCAGAATTCAGGAGCTCACAATAAACTGCACATCACAGATTTTGATAGCTTAGCTCAGACTAGTAATGTGAGTAAAGATTGTATCCACTCTGTGGTGAAGCTTTCTAAACATCTGGTCTCTCTTTTTTCCTTTTCAGGAAACTCAAGCCTAGCATATACAGCGGTACCTCGGGTTAAGAACTTAATTTGTTCCGGAGGTCCGTTCTTAACCTGACACCGTTCTTAACCTGACGTACCACTTTAGCTAATGGGGCCTCCCGCTGCCGCCGCACAATTTCTGTTCTCATCCTGAAGCAAAGTTCTTAACCTGAGGTACTATTTCTGGGTTAGCGGAGTCTGTAACCTGAACCTGAAGCGTCTGTAACCCGAGGTACCACTGTAGTGGGCACACAGCTAGCTTTAAAAAGAAGGAGGAGGAGGACTAGTAACCTCTGTGACTTTGTTTTGCAAGCCTGGCTTAGTTACAAAGTCAATGTATTCAAGTAACCCTGTGACAACATAAATCAGCTAAAAAAACCATTGTCTTGTTCGCAGTACAGTGGTACCTTGGGTTACAAACGCTTTAGATTACAGACGCTTCAGGTTACAGACTCTGCTAACCCAGAAATAATACCTCGGGTTAAGAACTTTGTTTCAGGATGAGAACAGAAATCATGCTCTGGCCTCTGGCAGCGTGGCGGCAGTCGGAGGCCCCATTAGCTAAAGTGGTGCTTCAGGTTAAGAATAGTTTCCGGTTAAGAACAGACCTCCAGAACAAATTAAATTCTTAACCCGAGGTACCACTGTAAATTCAAAATGATTGGCAGCACATCATTAAGATCTTTTTACCAGGGCACTTAAAAGCAAGTAATTCATAACAAAAGATACAAACTGGCTCCTTTTTCGGCAAGCTGCACTGCCAGGGTGTACAGCCCATGCCATATTAAAAACAACAACTGCTTGCAAAGGAGAATGAGGCAGCCAAAAACTTACTTTCAGCTAGATAATTAAAGAGCCAGAGCCTTTGTTTGCCGGACAAAGATTCTGAGCAGGCTCCGTTAATGCACTGTTGACACTGCCGACAATAAAATGTGTCACAACTGATGCGGGGCATCAATTGTGAAGCTATCTTTACTGCCACAGCATAGCAACTGCAGCCGCTGCCTTTGGAAGCGCTTGGTTTGCTTCAACAAAGTTACAGACTGCCAGGAGACAAGGAGAAACCTGTAGAACAGTGTACATGCCTAATGCATACAGTGGTACCTTGGGTTAAGTACTTAATTCGTTCCAGAGGTCCGTTCTTAACCTGAAACTGTTCTTAACCTGAAGCACCACTTTAGCTAATGGAGCCTCCTGCTGCTGCCGGAACACAATTTCTGTTCTCATCCTGAAGCAAAGTTCTTAACCTGAGGTACTATTTCTGGGTTAGCGGAGTCTGTAACCTGAAACGTATGTAATCCGAGGTACCACTGTATGTACAAATGCTCTTCACCACTATGGAAGAGCCCAAAATTGTTGAGCGCTTTTATTTCTTTTACAAGAATGCCAAAAATACATGATGTTTCGATTGACTTGTCTAAGTTCCAGGACCACCTTTCGGAAATTCCTCTCAGCCATCAATTCCACCTTTGAAATCCAGGTAATGTCCGGGAAAATCTGGACTTATGGCAGCCCTAACTTCAGCTATCCAGAAAAACACTGTAGTACTCTGTAGTGTTGTGACTCCTTAACTGCAGTGGCTAAAAGTCACAATTCAAATTCCAGGGTAGTGGAGTTGTACTTTTGGGCACCTAGGCTGCATAGACACTATACATTTAAAGCACATTCAAAACACACCCTTTCCCTCAAATAATTCTGGACAATACAGTTTACCTCTTACAGAGCTATAACTCCCAGCAACCCTTAACAAATTAGAGTGCCCAGAATTCTTTGAAGAGGAAAATCTTCTCCAAATGTGCCTTAGAGGCCAAACAAGACAACTTATTAAATACTATCTAAACATCATGATTTGAACCAACTAGTTTGATGTAGGAGGATCTTGGAATCCAGGGTTCAAATCCCTGCTCAGCCCTGGGCCATTCACAATCTCTGGCTGCATCTACACAGCCTTGGTGAAGATTTGATGTTTTCATCCCCAAAAAGTTTTTTATTTGAGTTTCTACTGAAATGAGGCTGTATTTTAATGTTGGATTTTAATCTTGTTTTTATGTTGTATTTTAATCAATTGTTTTTATACTTGGTGTTGGCTGCCCTGAGCCCGATCTTGGCGGGGGAGGGTGGGGTATAAATAAAACTTCTTCTTCTTCTTCTTCTTCTTCTTCTTCTTATTATTATTATTATTATTATTTAGTATATTAAAAAAACCTCTGAAAAACCCCTCACAATGGAAAAATTCATAGAGTTCTACAGCACCATCTGGTGTCACAGTGTTATAACGGACTGTATTTTACTAATACAGTGGAACCTCGGTTTTCAAGCATCTCGGAAGTCCAATGTTTCGGCTTTCGAATGCCAAAAACCCAGAAGTAACTGCTTTGGTTTTCGAACGCTTTTCAGAAGCCAAACATGCCGCACAGCTTCCGTTTTGAATTTCTCTATTGTATTGAGGATTCCGTATTGAGTTTTCAGTTTTTGAACATTTCAGAAGTCAAATGGTCTTCCGGAACGGATTACGTTCAAAAACCGAGGTTCCCCTGAACAGTGGTACCTCAGGTTACATCCGCTTCAGGTTACATCTGCTTCAGGTTACATCTGCTTCAGGTTACAGACTCCGCTAACCCAGAAATAGTGCTTCAAGTTAAGAACTTTGCTTCAGGATGAGAACAGAAATCATGCTCTGGCGGCGCGACGGCAGCGGGAGGCCCCATTAGCTAAAGTGGTGCTTCAGGTTAAGAACAGTTTCAGGTTAAGAATGGACCTCTTGAACGAATTAAGTACTTAACCTGAGGTACCACTGTATAGCTGAAAGTCTCAGCCCAATGTACCGTACTCACAAAGTGGTTGTTGAGGAGTAGAACGATGTACATCACCTTGAGTTCCTCGGACAGGTGGCATAAAAATGTAATTATGAACAACATAAGGCCGCTATAGGAAACAAACAACTTCTTTAAAAATGGCCTGCATGATTTGATTCCTACCAAGTTGAACAACCCACCAGCTCTCTTTAAGTGGTCTGCCTGACATTGCTCCATCCCCAGTGTTCGAAATTAGCCAGGAGCCAGGCGCATTTTGCACCTGGCTATCAACCACTGGGGAACCAAGTGAAGATGCCTGGGTGCCAGGATGGCGCCTGACAACTCCACCATCTGGGGGTCATTGGTTCTGGACTGTTTCCACACACTAATACCCCATCCTGTAGATGATTATCAGTTATAATTTATCTGCACACTTGGAATGAATTTCTGGAACCAAAGTACTTTTTCAGTGCAGCCTGAGAAGCAGCAGTGAACAGCGCTGGTCTTCACTTACCTCATCACACTGTCCTGCCCTATTGGTAGGAATAGGCCAATATATATGCGGACCAGTGTTAGAAACTGAGATATGAAAGCTAGGAGCTAAATGGCACCTGAAACCTAGGTTATGGGCGCAACAATGGAACTTTTTAATAACAAGAATACAAAGCTGAAAATGAATGAACTGCAGCTAAAATATTATATTCATTTTTCACATGGTCCAGTCCTTCCCCTGCCCACCCCCCTAATATTTTTAAGAGGGTCTCTTCTCCAGTCTTCAAAGAGTAGCTGGAAGTGGGGAGGCAGAAAAAGGTCCTCCTTACCTTCCACTCAGCAGTTTTAATCTGAAATCTTAGGAGCAGTACTGAGCCCAGAGCTGAGAAACTGCTCGCACTAATGAAATTCCCAGTTGCAAAATGCGCCTAGAACAATGAGAGTTTTGAACACTGATGTGATATGCCCCTGGATGAAGTTCTCAAAGTTCTAAACCCAGCTCAAGGTTGTCATCTGAGCTAGCCAGATGTTTAACTGAGAATCCATCACTGTCTGTGAAAAATATGACTCTAGAGCAAACAAACTGCTAGGTTGGCAGGAGCAGAGACCGAGCAACGGGAGCTCACCCCGTCGTGGGGATTCGAACCACCGACCTTCTGATCAGCAAGTCCTAGGCTCTGTGGTTTAACCCACAGCACCACCTACGTCCCGTCAAACGTATTAGTTTGCTGTAAATGAATCCATAAGGATTTGAATGTTTGCCTGTTAGCCACACAACTTCTTGCCCTGCAAATTTTCATTAATATTTGGGAGAGTATACAAAACAAGCTATATAAACCCAAGGAACAGATAGCTTTTCGTGCATACTTTATTGAACAAATTGCTACTAGCAAAGGGCTATGCAAATGGATGGTACCTCACAAAGTATTCTTTAAAGTTTGTTGTAACTCTCGACACCCTCATTTCGCCTTATCAACAGGAATCGCAAAATAAACTTCGTCTGTTCTCTGTTCCTAATGTTAGAAACACAGATCCATACTGACCAGCAGCAGCTGTCTTGGGTATATCAGACAGGAATCTTTTCTGAGCTCTACCTGGAGATTGAATCTGGGGTTTTTACAAGCAAAATGAATAGACCTACGGCACTATTCGATGGTAGTACATGGTATGAAGTCACATGCAATTCACTGGGAAGCTAGCTAATAAGACCTTTTCCCCCCCAAGGAGACCAAATACACACCCACAATCTGATGTGCAAATGGCAGAACAGCAAGAATGCTTGCAAAGTATTTTAGAAAAACAAACCCGATTGGGTTCGTCTCCAGGTTTCAGCAGCAGTGCACCAGAGCTGTCTGTAGGGGGCGCTTCAGGACAGTGAGTATCAGCCAAATTCCTCCCTCCTTCCCGCTGCCAGCAAAGCACAAACCAATGTGGAAACAACTTCACATTTCCAAGATCACAAAAGGAAACAACAGCCCAAAAAACAATGCAGTGAAGATTGAAGTGGCAGAAGCAGAGCAGAATGAAATAGTCCAAATACTTGAGGGGGTGGGAGCAGTAGCGGTGGTTAGGGGAGGATTCCATTAGAGGCAGAGAGTGAAGAAACTTGACATTAGAGGCAGAGTGTGAAGAAACTTGACTAGCTTAAAGACCTAGGGAAAGATGGGGAAGTGAACTGAAGGAAATGCAGCCTGGCACTGACAGAGCATGCCACAGCTTCTATGGCCCATGAGCTGAAAAGGAACAAAAAGGCTGGCTGAAGAATTTCTCAGTAGGCTGGTTAGCCGCCTATGGCTGGGTGACCCGGGCCGGCCACTTCATACATCCATGTACACCCCTTGATTTCTCTATACAGTGGTACCTCGGGTTGCAGACGCTTCAGGTTACAGACTCCGCTAACCCAGAAATAGTACCTCGGGTTAAGAACTTTGCTTCAGGATGAGAACAGAAATCGTGCAGTGGCAGCAGGAGGCCCCATTAGCTAAAGTGGTACCTCAGGTTAAGAACAGTTTCATGTTAAGAACGGACCTCCAGAACGAATTAAGTTCTTAACCCGAGGTACCACTGTATTGATTATTTAAGGCACAAGGCTCTTTGCTGCACCCAGTGGCCTCGGCGCAAGGTGACTTCCAGGAACATGGGGAGCTGAGAGTGATCGCGGCCTGCCTGGGATCATATGCTTGCGAGTTTTGATGGAATTAACTCGATGCTGCTGGACCACAACTCCCATCAATCCCTGACCAATGGCCATGTTAACTGCGGCTGATGGGAGCTGGAGTCCAGCAACACCTGGAAGGGCACAAGCGCCCCGTCTCTGCCTTAGAATGTGAGTGTAAAGTCATCTCAGGGTTGTTTCCAGGTAAGTGTCTAAAAATACATAGCCTGGCCTCAAAACAGTGCTGCCCAGCAGGCTTTGCTAGAGGCTTATGGGCAGTGTTAGAAACTCAGATATATCAGCTAGGTGCCAAATGGCTCCTTAAACCAAGGCTGCAGTCGCCAAAACGGAATGCCTAGTTGCCCTTTGGGGGCAAGGCAGCTCTAAAGAGCCAGAGTGGTGTAGTAGTTAAGAGCGGTAGTCTCGTAATCTGGGGAACCGGGTTCGCGTCTCTGCTCCTCCACATGCAGCTGCTGGGTGACCTTGGGCTAGTCACACTTCTCTGAAGTCTCTCAGCCCCACTCATCTTCACAGAGTGTTTGTTGTGGGGGAGGAAGGGAAAGGAGATTGTTAGCCACTTTGAGACTCCTTAGGGTAGTGATAAATTGGGATATCAAATCCAAACTCTTCTTCTTCTTTGAATGCTGGACTGACTGTGATTGAGTCTCAGTTGAACATCTGGCTAGTTCAGATGGCAACCTTAAGCTAGGTTCAGAGCTTTGAGAACTTAAAGAAGAAAAGTCCCATGATCCAGGGACAGTCCATATACATATTGGCCGATTCCAACCTCTTTCTCTTAAGGATGACTGCGCCTGCTCAGGCTGCTCAGAAAAAGGCATGTTGGTTCCAGAAATTCATTCTGACTGTACCTATAAAATATAACGGACAGGATTCTACAGGATGGGGTATTAGTGTGTGAAAACAGCCCAGATCCAAGGATCCTCAGACATGCACCTCCAAGATGGAGGAGACGTCAGACGCTACCCTGGCACTGAGGCATCTTCACTTGGTTGCAAGCGGTCGAAAGACAGATGCAAAATGCACCCGGCCAATTTCAAACACTGCTTATGGGATATTTATGGCCATCATAAATATTGGTCCAGTATACCTGAAGGAGTGTCTCCATTGTTCCGCCCAGACACTGAGGTCCAGTGTCGAGGGCATTCAGGCAGTTCCCTCACTGCGAGAATCCAAGTTACAGGGAGCCAGGCAGAGGGCCTTCTCGGTAGTGGCACCCTCCATGTGGAATGCCCTCCCACCAGATGTTAAAGAGAAAAACAACTACCAGACTTTTAGAAGACATCTGAAGGCAGCCCTGTTTAGGGAAGCTTTTAATGTTTGATGCATTACTGTATTTTAATATTCTGTTGGAAGCCGCCCAGAGTGGCTGGGGGAACCCAGCCAGATGGACAGGGTATATATTATTATTATTATTATTATTATTATTATTATTACTACTGCTGCTGCTACTGCTACTACTACTACAAATATGAAATTCTCTATAAGATGGTGACACACAGGGTGAGACTGCCAGTTTCGTTTCTTTTGCCAGTCTAGTTGCAGCATCCAGTAAAACCTTCAGCAGACTCTGAACTCCTCTGTCCAAATAGATCAGTCCTTGTTTTGCAGTTTGGTGAAGTAGAGGCAGCCATTCAGGCTCTTCTCTGTGCCCCTCTTTTCCTTGCCTGCCTGCAATTGTACTCAAAGTCTCCCGCAGCGTCTAGGTGCAGCCTGTGTACATAGAGTTTGATTGCCCAGTTCAGTTTCCCAGCAATCAGAGCCAAACGGTGACAACAGATCCCCTGCTGTCTGCCCAGTGTTTCCACGTGACTTTGTAGCGTTTCTTCTTGACATCCAGCTGGCACATGCATATATAATATATATGGCTTGATGCAGTGTCACACAGGGGACACCCAATCCCATTCACTTTGCGGCATTTTCCCACCCCAGCTGACCCTTGTTGCTTCTCCTGAAAAACTTTTTATTTATTTCACTTTTACCCCACCTTTTGCTCCAAGGAATTCATGCTTCTCCCCTTCCCACAACAACCCTGTGAGGTAGGCTAGACCAGAGGTCAGCAAAATTTTTCAGCAGGGGGCCGGTCCACTGTCCCTCAGACCTTGTGGGGGGGCTGGAAATATTGGGGGGGGGGAATGAACAAATTCCTATACCCCACAATAACCCAGAGATGCATTTTAAATAAAAGCACACATTCTACTCATGTAAAAACACCAGGGCACACAAATAACCCAGAGATGCATTTTAAATAAAAGGACACATTCTACTCATGTATAAACACACTTATTCCCGGACTGTCCGCGGGCCGGATTTAGAAGGAGATTGGGCCTGATCCAGTCCCCAGGCCTTAGTTTGCCTACCCATGGGTTAGACTGAGAGGCACAAGGTCACCCAGTGAGCTTCATGGTTGAAGGCAGGGGTGATTTGAACTCTGGTCAACCAGGTCCTAGTCCAACACTCTAACCACTACACCACACTACCATTTTAGAGTAGAACTTCACAGAGCTACAATTCCCAGCACCATTAATAAGCTACAGCTCCCAGGTTCTTGGGAGGTGCATGTGCTTAAAATGTATTTTAAATGTATGGTGTGCACGCACAGCCGTGAACTGAGATGTAAGGCACACCTATCCTTTTTCACTCCCCTAAAACAATTGCCAAGAATAGTAATAACAATTAAAAAAAAACCTAAAGCAAAACATTCTCCTTGGACTACTGAGTTTGCTGTTATGGGCAAGCAGCTATTTATCACAGAAAGCAATGCTAAAAAGACAACCCACATGCCTAGGAAAGCTTGCAGTGGGAGCGAATTTCATAAAACACATGGGAGTCCTTTTCTACATCCCAAACTTCCAGTGCATAAAAAGTGAGAATGTCAGCAAAAAGCTAGTGTCATTTTTCATGCGTGCCAATTTTTTGCATACTCAGTTGCTGCTGTTTAACGTGGTGAGCGCAAACAAACTATTAGTAGTAGTAGTAGTAGTAGTAGTAGTAGTAGCAGTAGTATTATGCTCTGCTCCCTTGCATTCTAAAGTGGTACAATTCCAGTAAGTGTTTATTATGTGCATAGATTGGCTATAAGATTGCCATAAAACCACTTTTTCTACTGTACTGGGGGGGGGGGGAGATATACTTCATTATGGATAGTAATTACATGCATATGCCATCAGTTATATTGGGCAAAAATGGCTAATACCATAATTCACACACTTAAGTCCTAAGCCTGCCTTTCTCCTTCGTTTTCTTTTGTCCTTCACTTTAAAGAGTCCTCAACACAATTAATGAAGCTGCTGTAAGCCACCTTAGTTTACAATGTAACCCTGTTGCATTTGGGATGTCATTAGCAGAGGATCAAGGTGCTGTGTCACAACAGTGACACCTCACAGACTTGTTGCAAGGATAAAAGTGGCTTATGTATTGAAAGTGTTGATCAACCATTATGAAAAATGCAATTTTTTTTGTTTGTAAATACTGCAGTTTGTTGAAAGCCCACACTGGGCATCAAATTAAAAGTGCTGTGCTAGACTCTCAGATACGGTGACCCTCCTGACTGGCTTTGTTTTTGTTTTGTTCTGCAACGTCTCGTGGACACAATAATTATGCATTAGATTTATATTAGCCCATTCACAAATCAAAATTAGTTGTCCTGCGATTCATCCCCACCTTTGCTGCGTGACTGCCATCTGAAGGGCCACTCTTGCACACTAGCACAGCAAAAGTGGTGCCAAACTGCACTCCCCTCCCACCCCGGAACATTTGTGGTATAACAAAGCTACGAGATTTCAGTAGGACACTACAAAACGTGCACCATTCGGAAAAGAAGCAGTATGTCCACACCAGAACTTTTGCAGGCACAAACGACATTAACTCCATATAACCGTCCTAATACAATCATGAGCAGAAATTATGAATGTACAATTTAAAAAGATGGGTTCTTAGTTCATAGATCATAGAATTATAGAGTTGGAAAGGACCACAAGGGTCATCTCGCCCAACCCCCTGCAGTGAAGGAATTTTCAAATCCACAGTCCTGAGATTAAGAGTCTCATGCGCTACTAACTGAGCTGTATGATAGTTTTACTCAGAGTAGACCTACTGTGATTCATGGGCCTAAGTTTAATGTTCATTAAATTCAGTGGATCAACTCTGGGTAAGAATAGCATTCGATACAATCCAAAATCAGGGGTGCATGGGTTTGTTGTCCATTATTTACCACACATTTGCAAGGAGAGAGCCATTTCAAAACCAAATGCAAAACTTGCCAACATAGTTATTACTTCTGGATTGCAGTCAGGAAATGCATAACTCTGTATAATTGTCACTTGTCAAAACTGCCTCACAACTTCCTGTGGGGCTGTTCCTTCCTGATTATTTGGAAGAGTCATTCAGCCCTGAACGTGAAGGGCCAATGCTCCATAGACCCCACTCTGAGACTAGGCCACCTGAGATAACTAAGATATGCTGAGTGGAAATGGGGCATTTCTTAGGTTGCTATGCTACCTATACTTTTTAATATCGGTGCCAAGCCAATCACCTGCCTGGAGTCTTTTAAGACCGGAAGGTTTAGAAATCTGAAAGACTAGACTAGAATGGACCAATCAGCCCTCCTACACTTCCCAAGATATAGGATGCTCTGCAAATTAGCCTCCTGCCTCTGGCACAGATCACTGGGCAAGATACCTTCATCTCAGGCTAGTACCTGACTCACTTATCAGCATGTCCAAAGACTGTTTGCACACGTTTGATGCCATTTGCTGAATCAGCACAACCCAACACTCAAAAGCGTACACAGGGCCAGAGATCAGCACTGAGAGTCGAAAAGGCTATCAGCAATCAAGGTGGGTGATTGACATGGCAGGGGGAGGGTTTGCTCACTAAACTCCTGCACAAAATTACCAATCAGTGTCCTCGTCTGCTTCTTATTCCGCACGAGTGTCATCTAAAAGCATGCCAAAGTGCCAGCAGAGCAGACAGGTCTAGATAAATGCAGTTCCTCATACAGCAGCTATCAGAGCTACAGCAGTTTTAGGAGTGAATTCTAGCAATCGCACCCCTAGTGTTATACGCATGATGAGAGTCCACAGGATTAAAGGGCCAAAGACAGTACGCAATCTGGGTTCACACCGTCATTACCAGCAGTTACGAAGTGTGCATGCACACGAAAGCTCATACCAATAATTAACTTAGTTGGTCTCTAAGGTGCTACTGGAAGGAATTTTTTTATTTCATGATCAGCAGTTAC
This sequence comes from Podarcis gaigeae, assembly GCF_964106915.1. Classification (NCBI taxonomy): domain Eukaryota; kingdom Metazoa; phylum Chordata; class Lepidosauria; order Squamata; family Lacertidae; genus Podarcis; species Podarcis gaigeae. The sequence goes on along the minus strand of NC_139683.1, from coordinate 65,162,263 downwards.
TTTTGCACATGCTCAGAGGCACTCTGTACAAAGCATTCTATACATCCCAGGACTTAAGTCGTGGAGTCGAAGCAGTCCTTGCAGCCAAGCTCGAGGACCCTCGCCTCCAATTAAGCCTGGCTATTGGATTCCCACCCATCCCACTCTTCCTTATTTCCCTTCCTATGTTCCGGCTGGAAAATCGAACTCGGGCCCTAGGGCGTAGTCCTGGCTGTAATCCTGCCCTGCAGCTAGAAAGGCACTCTGCACATGCTCGTAGTGAAACCCACCAGCAAAGGATTGAAAGGGGAACGAGAGGAAGAGGACCCTCCCCACGTCTCCCCAATTCCGAGGAAGGAAGCTCCGCTCTGATTTTAGCTCAACTCCCTTCCGAGTTAACGGAGACGCGGCAAGGAGCGCAAAGCGAAACGAGGGCGAGGGATAGAAGGGGGGGAGAGGGAGAGCGGGGAAACCCGTGCCAACCTTGGAGCAAGGGGGACTGTGACAGCTCGGGGCGATCCTCGGGGAAGGAGTCGAGCAGGCGCTTGAAGAGGCGGCCCAGATCCGAGTAGCTGCGGTGCAAGTAGAGCACGTTCCTGTCCGACCACTCGGTGCGGATCTCGAAGAACTCCTCCTCGTCGCCTCGCCGGTTGATGATGAGCCTCCGGATGCCGTTGACCCAGCAGCCGCGCACGAACATGTTCACCAGAGAGGTGCCCTCAAACACGGCCGAGGCCATCCCGCCGCTGCCCGAGGCGCATAACCCCTCCGCCGGCCGGGGACTGGACGGGAGCGGACCGCCTCCGTCCTCCCAGGCGCGCCGATTCAGCGGAGAGGACGGGAACCCGCCATCGTAGGACTAGGCGGCGTCGCTTTCGGCCAGGCGCGCTCCCTTCGGAGCTGCGCGTAAAGCGGCCCGGCGCCTCCTCTGCGCTCTTGGCCCGGGAAAGGGGGAGGTCTCCGCCCTCCTCCTCCGGCTCCTCCTCGCTTCGACTTGCCTCCCTGCGTGTCCACCAGCGCGGGATCGCGCCCGGAGAGTTGCCCTCGAGCCAACCGGCCCCTTTTCGCTTTGGGGACACTATTTGAAGCAACGGCGAGGATCCAACGACGGCCCAACCAACGCCACGGAGGAGCGCCTTAGTACGTGCTGTGCGCGCGCGTTAAAAACTCTTCCCTTTTTCTCTCTCCTTTTTTTTGCAATCTGAGCTTCCGAAGAATCCGAAATACTTCGCTGGCGGGGCAAAGAGCTTGTTGCAAAACACGCACGCGAAAGGGCGGTTGGCTGGGCGCGCCAAAGGTGGCTTCCGATTGCCCCAATGCAACACGTGGAAGGAAACTGGGAGACAGGCAGCCCACTCCCCGAGAGTCCCTTCCTGCGGCTGCTGCGCGGATCAGCTATTGGTCGGACATCGGTAGAAAACAGTGGCGTATTATTATTAGTATTTAACGTAACTGGGAAACGGAGACAGGTTAATGAAGGGCGGGTGGGATCGGAAGCGGCGACGAAAAGGAGCGCATTCCTTGCTTGCGTTTTCCTCCATCGCGGCCATCCCTAAGTTTCTAGTCCTGGGGAAGAATAGAATGGCAAGGAGGAGGGTTCATTTCCCCCCAAGAGGTTTTCCTTGCAAACAAACCGCAGCTGGTTTTGGCGAAGATAAGTTCAGTGATTGTTTTCCCTCTCCGGAGCAGAGCAGGTTTGCCCGTCGAACAAGCGGCGAGTTTGCGGCTTCCACGCGCGTGTTTGTTTCCACGCAGTCCTGAGTATGCGCGGGCGTCGAAAAAGCCGAGCGTGGTGCAGCTTTGCGCGCTCGCCCTACCCTACTGGGGACTGTTCCGGAAAGAGAGAGAGAGTCCAAACTCTTCTCTCTCTCTCTCCCCGCCTTCGCAACAGCTGGAAAGGGCGGGGCAGATCTGTCCAGAGAGCAAGGGAAAAAAGAGAGATACTCTTCCAGCACTTCCTACGACAATCCTTTCCAGCAGCGACAGCCTGAAAACAAAACAGCAGCCGCACACAAAAGGCGTCTCCGATTGTTTTAAGAAGCTGCATAATAGAAATCCTGTTCCAGAGCCGGCTGTAGGTTTGAGGACCTCATTCCAAAGCGCCCGCTGGCGGTGGATCCCGCTTCCACCCGCGGATCCCGGTCACGGTGGGCTTATTTGGACAGCTGGGTCCAGTCACCATTCATATTTCCCACAGTACTCCTTGGAAATGGCAGCTAGACCCAGGCAGCCACCGCTTGCCAGGAAGCAAGCTGTAAAAGGCACTCCGCCATAATGGTGGGGGCCTAGTGGCTGCCCCAGAGATGCTGATGTGGGGCTTGCCCTATTTGGTCAACATGTTATTCCATCAATTTCCACAAGCGCACATTTAAATGATCTTAACGCTTTTGCACTCTTATGCCAGCAAAGTCTTTTTCTTCCTTTGCTGGGGTGGAGCTTCAGCAGAGGAGGAGGTAAAGGTAAAGGGACCCCTGACCGTTAGGTCCAGTCGTGGCCGACTGTGGGGTTGCGGCGCTCATCTCGCTTTATTCGCCAAGGGAGCCGGTGTACAGCCAGTAGAGGCCAGTATGACTAAGCCACTTCTGGCAAACCAGAGCAGCGCATGGAAGCGCCGTTCACCTTCCCGCCAGAGTGGTACCTATTTATCTACTTGCATTTTGACGTGCTTTCGAACTGCTGGGTGGGCAGGAGCTGGGACCGAGCAACGGGAGCTCACCCCGTCGTGGGGATTTGAACCGCTGACCTTCTGATCAGCAAGTCCTAGGCTCTGTGGTTTAACCCACAGTGCCACCCACGTCCCTAGAGGAGGAGGAGCACATAATTCCTAGCTCTGAACCATGTGTCCATGGGGGTCACAGCAACAGAGGCAGGCCATTATAGGCGGTGGGCCTGAAGTTGCCATTAAGGGCAATGTGGCAGTTGGTGGATTTAACCCAGGGGCCAGAATCCAGGATGATGATTATGATTCATTGAATTTATATACCGCCCTATACCCGGGGGTCTCAGGGCGGTTCACAGAATAAAATCAAGATATAAAACCACAAAATACCTAATAAAAATAAAAACAACAACCCAAAAGGCCCACCCCCAAAAAACACACATTTTAAAAGGTCATAGGATGTCAATCGCATCAGCCAAAGGCCTGGTTAAAAATAACATTTTTGGCTGGTGCCTAAAGGTGTATAATGAAGGGGCCAGGCGAACTTCCCTGGGGAGAGCATTCCACAGACAGGGAGCCACTGCAGAGAAGGCCCGTTCTCATGTTGCCACCCTCTGGAGGAGACACATGAAGGAGGGCCTCAGAAGATGAACTCAAGGTCCAGGTAGGTTCATATGGAAAGAGGCGGTCCTTGAGGCGTTGTGGTCCTGAGCCATTTAAGGATTTATAGGTCAAAACCAGCACTTTGACTTGGCAGAAACTAATTGGTAGCCAGTGCAGTCAGAGCAGGATCGGTGTAAAATGCTCAAACCGTTTTGCTCCGGTGAGCAACAAGACCTATGAATTCTGCACCAGCTGAAGTTTCCGAATGTAGCTGAGCATGCGGCTTAATGAAATGAACACAAACTGCACCATCTTGGCCCATATCACTTAGGTCAATTGAATACTCCTCTAAATGTCCTTCTAAATTTTCCTCTAAAATGTCTTGGATAGGCCTTGAATTACATTAATGGGTTCACTCATCCTTACCCCTGTTCCTCACTGAGGTACAGCTCCTTGCACGATAGCAGGGGAGCCAACTTGAATAACGTAATTGGGGCAGCAGGGAAGCCCCGCCCCAAATGATTGATCACATGACATGGCGCACACCATTTGAATGACCTCGGCCTCCAGAAGTTGGCTCCTATGCATGACAGAAAACAGAAACAAGAACTTGAGGAGAGCCCCACAGGGCTTTCACTAAATAAGAAGCTTGGCTTGAAGCATCAAAAAATAAAATAAAAACCAGCACCCACCTGCAATTGAAATATGTGAACAGTACAGGTGTGCAGCTCTCAGTACTCAGCAGAGAAGCCTCTACTGCTGTCCGCTGCTGCTGCATGTTCACAGGAGTGCAGCCTTGAGTAGAAATCTGCATGATTTCACAGACAGGCTGAGGAGGGATGATACATTTCCTCCTCCTTGCCTCCCGTTGACCCCCCAAAGACATGATTAATCAAGGGAGTGAAAGCTTCCCCACCTCCGCCTCAGGCAAAGGGGCCTAAGGGAGCTGTCTCATTAAGTGCAGCTGTCTGCCACCCCACCCCTCCTACCCACCCCCTCCGCACATAGTTTCAGATAGAGGCAAAGTAGGAATATTTGTGTTGTGGAAAAAGTGATGTGGGAGGCAATGGCTGCAAAGAGTCACCCTCTCGAGGGAAGGCTGGCTGGATGAGGGCACGGTGTGAAAAGCCTGGGGTGAGGACAGTGCTGAAGGAGCAACAGAAAGGTTATATATTGAGAGCAGTTATAACTCCCGAAAAGTGGGAGGAAAAAGAGAAGTGAGGCGGTTTCGCCTTGGAAGAGGGTGGGTGGGAAGGAAGTGGTGTGTTTTTGCTGGACGTGAAGCCATACTTAGGCTGTATTCTCACTCCCTGCATTTCCAGAGCGGTTTTTTAATCTGTGTTCACACTAGGTTATCCAAAATGCATAAGCATCCTGTACAGTGGTACCTCAGGTTAAGTACTTAATTCGTTCCGGAGGTCCGTTCTTAACCTGAAACTGTTCTTAACCTGAAGCACCACTTTAGCTAATGGGGCCTCCTGCTGCTGCCACGCCGCCGCAGCACGATTTCTGTTCTTATCCTGAAGCAAAGTTCTTAACCTGAAGCACTATTTCTGGGTTAGCGGAGTCTGTAACCTGAAGTCTATGTAACCTGAGGTACCACTGTATGTTGTTATAAAATACTTCTGCATTCAACAAACCTTTGTGCTATCAAAGGGGTTTCCACCTTCTCCTCCCCCCTCCCCCAATGTGTATGTTGTGCCATTGCCAAATCTGCTCTCGGGGTTTGGGGGGGAAACCCAGAACAGATTTAGAGGGTGCAGCAGGGAGACTTCCGGGTTAGCGCCAACATCTAATGGCGGATTCCCTCCGATCTCCGGAGGGAATCGGCTCAGTAGGGATCGGGTTCTGCCGCGCCGGTGACGCGGAGACCCTTAAAAACCACAGGTGTGGATGCCTGTGGACGTGGTGACTCGGTGGGCACCATTAACGCCCCCCGACCCGCAAAGTAGCCTTTTTAAAGGCTGCGGAACGGGGGCGGGGAGCGGCGCGGTGCTGAGAGTCTTCTGCTTCCCCTGCTGAGCGAAGCCGCATGCCATGGATGGAGAGCGCTGACTTTTTCCTTCAATATTCGGACTAAAAGCAACAACCCGTGAGTAATACGGAAATTGGACTTAAAAGGGAAATTTGTTTTTAAAATTTGGCACGATCGGGGGAAGTGTAAAAAGGAAGTACACCCCCCCCCCGCCTTGTAGATAGTCTAAAGCAAGGACCAGCCAACTAAAGTTGGGAGAAACATATTTGTTTTTTTGGAAGAAAAATTATTATCTTCGCGATTGGACAGTATATTTGATTTTGCTGGAGGATAAGAATTGGTTTAAATTAAAGTGCAACCCCCCGGGACCCGGGTGCGATCTGTGAAAGAGCCTGCTGGAAAGATACGGACTTTGACAGCTGTCAAACTAGCTGTCAAAGCTGGGAAATAAAAGGAAACGTTGCTTTCGGTGATTCTGCTGGCTTGATTTTTTTTAAAATTTGGATATAAATTGTTGGGCACAAAGGAAAATAAGTTACATTTTGGTTTATTGGATTGAAATTATAAAGACACTAAGTAAGCAGAATCCCCCTAGAGGGGAGTTTTGGAATACTGCAAGAAATGGCTGCAAGTGGAAAAATACTCGCTGAGCTGAATAGGACTTTTTATCTCCTGGGAAAGTTCCAGGACCAGAGCAACATCTTAACAACAAGGGCAACAGCACTGAATGACACAGTAAACAATCTTGTGGGAACAGGAAGAGATTTGACACAAGTTTTCGTTTCTGAACCAATAGCCCTTGAAATTGAAACAGAAACTGCTGCAGCTGGGGAAACAAAGTTTGAAAAATCCCAAGAGACATATGAGGACTTGCTGGAAATTAAAGATGAAGCCACAATGTTGCAGAAGACAAAGCTGGACCAGAGGCCTGGTAGCATAAATTTGACTGAGATGGAAATTGGAGCTTTGGGGGCATATAGATTTAAAAGATATAAGAAACAAAATTTGAGCTCCATTCTTAAATACAGAGGCCTGCTCGGAACTAAAATGGACATTATTGGGACAGAGCTTCTTCGAGAGTTGGTGTTGAAAACAAAGGACTGTCAAAAAGACCGGCAGAGAGAAACTGAGAGAGGTTTAAAAGCCTCAGGTGTTTGGGATCCAGGCTGAGAAATGGACGCATTTATGGACACTGGTTTGGGGATCAAAACCGGGAAAGGGAGGGTGGGATTTGGGAATCCGAAGGGTGATATAATCTGTTTAGATCTTGTTTATGTGTTTATTTCTTTTTTGTAACTTTTATGGACTGTGGAAAAATCGTGGAAGGGAAATTTGGGCCGACTTTAGGAAAAAGGTTTAAGATTAAATTAAAATTGGGGTTTTTAAATTAAATAGATATAAGGTCTTAAAAATAAATTGAGGAATGAAGGAAAGAAGAAAAGGAAAATAATACCATGACTTAACAAAATTATTAAATTAAGGGTGAGAAATAAGATAAGAACTTGTTGAGCGGAGAGTAATGAAATCATAATACAGAAGGGGGAGGTGTGAGGAGGTCGAGGAAATAAGGTTTAAGAGAAAAAAGGATTGAAATTATACTTGTATTTTGTTCGTGTATGTTTGTGTATTTTTGTGTTTTAATGGAAACTTCAATAAATATTTTTTAAAAAAAAAATAGAGGGTGCAGCAGGAAGAGGAGGGAGAGAAGTCTCTGTCATGCAAGGAAAAATCCTTGTGCTGGTGGAACCTTAGTCTTGCTGTTACATTGAATACAACCCTCTGTGGTGAAACAATGTATTTTGTTGGGTTTCTTGCCTCCACCCTTTTGTCTGAAAGAATGAGGAGTTAAAATTCTCCCAACAAACAAAAAAGCCACCCAATTATAGCGACATCATAGCAGCAATTTACACCCCTCTTATTCAAAGGAAGTTTTGCATTTTATTTCAATGGGTGGTGAATTGTGCCCCTTGGTTTTAATTCTAGGTTTGTATAAGCAATCCCTCTGTGCAACCAAATTGTTGCATCTGGATACAATTATATCACTTTTAGCCATAAAACATGCTGCACATCACATCGCCGCTTGGCTTTTTAATGCACTGTGAAGTTACAAAAGCACTGGTGTTTCTTTGCAAATTACATAACTCTGAGTAATTATGTCACTACGAAGCACTTTTCAGACAAACAGGATGAATTTCTGAAGATTGACTGTCGCAAAGCAGATGAGTCAGAAAAAAATCAAATCCCTTTTCACACACTTAAAAAACAAAAACACTGCAGCTGTTTCTGAATTTATTTGAAGTGCCATATAATGTTCCAGAATCTAGCAAAGAAAACCCTGTTGAATGGTGCTTCTAGGAGCAGAAACTCTTTTCTATGGTGCCTCTAAGTCAGTTTGCACTGACTCTGTGCATTGTAAGGAGAGAGCTGTGGACATGTTGGATTGTGGTTTCTGTGTTATACTACCGTTGCACAAGCAGTTTCTCTGCAAATGTTGGCCACCACCATTTTGTTGGAAATGACATACATCTGGGTATAAATTCCATGGAATTAATTAGGAATTACTTCTGAATAAGCTTGGATCCAGCTGGAACTCATTGGATCAATTCACGTATGCCAAGTTACCTGCACAGATCACATATTTATTAGAGGGAGGGAACCATGTACACAAGACATCATCACATGAAATGAATTATTCGTGTCTGTTTCACTCTGTGTATACTTGATTATATGCTTTCATTGCCCACAACACTTGCCCACATGGCGTTGCAGAATGGCTAACGGTCTGAGCTGCACAAAGTCCGGCACAAATTCACTGGGTGGGAAATTAGTCTGAAAGGGAGAAGACACCTTGAGGAGTGGGTGTGGATGTGAGAGGGAGAAGAACAGTGTTCTCTTGCTGCTGTTTTCCCGTTTTCATTTATTTCTTCGCTTGAAAACAGATCTCTTGCCATTTTAAAGTAGCTAACTGTATAAACAGTTCAGCATGTTTGGACACTCAGATTTAGTTGCTTCGTTGATGTAGAGGTGGCAGCCTCTTTATGAAGACATCGATCCGCCACCATCATGGGTAACTGTGCTCTTAGACAAGCTGATTTTCCATCCATTCATGCCACCGGGAAAGGAATTTTGGGTTAGAGGTCCAGGCCCTATTCAGCAGAATGAGCAGCACCCACCCCAAGGATGCAGAACTGGCTTGCCAAATTTTGAAATAAGTGCAGTAATACATGTTCCATCCAAAGCAGCAGGGACTGGACTATTAGGGTGAATGGGGTCACTGCCCCATCGACCTTAGTTGGTCCTCAGCTAGCCTTCCTTTATCTCGCTTCTTATAAGTTCAGAAGGTATCATTGGCTTTCAGCTTGCTCCTCTTCCTCAGTGTTGCTCTTGTATAAGGGTGCTCAGTAGGGTGAAGGATGGGGGCAAAACTAGAATTAGTTGGCTCTGCCTGTCATTGGCTCTGACTTTACCTACCTTTGACCTCCTTATCTTCTGCCCCACCAACCCTAATGGGCACCAACCATCACCAATGCAAACAGTGCAAGACCATTGCAGCCAAAGTCTAAAGCTACCTAACCACACCACAGATTTCATCAGCCTCATATTCCCCTACTCTCACAATATGAGGGTGATAACGCCAGTCTACCATACAGGAATGTTGTAAGGATTGCAGAGATCACACATATGATGTTATATAATAATATTTTAATATTTTATTATGTATACCCCGCCTCTCTGGCTGGGTTTACCCAGCCACTCTGGGCAGCTTCCAACCGAATATTAAAAACACAATACAGCATCAAACATGTTCTTTAAGAGTCAATGTGTTGTAATGGAGTTTCAGACCCGGGTTCTATAGTGAGATCCAATCTCTATCCAGCCAAGAACTCACTGAGCAATCCACTAATTCTCAACTTACACTATTTCACAGGATTCTTATCACTACCCCAGACTGGGATGACAGTCACCATGAGTGCGCTGGAAGAATCCATCTGTCATAAATAAAATTCATGAAATGTGCTATATAATGTAGTTTTTTTTTTATTGCTGTCAGGGAAATCAGCATTATGGTGCAAGCCTAGTTAAAACTAAGCTATGGTCGGTAGATATAGAAGTAAGCCAAAGTCAACAGCAAATTCAGTTGCCCAAGCTGACATTGGCTCTGTTGAGATGTAATGACAGGCCATAATTATAGAAACATAACCACAGTTAGGTGTTGTGTCCAAATAGGCAAGCCATGAGTTGTGATCAGCTTAGCTACAAGCCAAAATAAGCAACCTTGGTTTGAGGCAGGTTTGCAAGCGATGATTAGTGCTACCTATGGTTTGTGACGACATTCATTCCAACAAACTGAAATATGTGGCAGAGGCCCACCCACTTCTCAGAGTGGCTTGTGGCAAAGGCTTTCACACATCCCTGACAGACAAGACTTCTCTTCTGTATGAGTTATTAGCTTTGGGGAATATTCAGTGTATTTCAAGAAAGAAGGATTGATGTGGCCCTTTGTGGCGTAAGAACAACATAACATGGTTCTTTTTGTTCCAGGGAAGCTTTTGTTCCTATACATGGTGGTCCCTCTCGCGCTCTTCAAGGGAGGAAGCAAAACAAAAAGAAGAAAGAACTTTATTTCCGACAAGTTGCTGTGGTAACCCAAAGTGAATGTGCAGTCATAGGTCTTGGCTAGTGTGAATATGTCGATCCTGCTTCTATATAGGGAGACAGCAGAATCTGAAACACCTCATGAGAGGTTAAGTAGAACAAGGTGAGGGGAAAAATATTTTCTTAAATGAAAGCTATTTGGACAAAACTAAGGAGTTTAAGTAAGTGTATCAACTCTTAAGCAAATGCCCCGTTAATTTTTGCCCATGATACTGTTGTCGTAAATTAAGTAGGATGTCATGAGGCATTTTGCCTCAAAGTAACTGTCGGAACATGGCATCCTAGTGATGACTCTACAAGTCTTAGAGCCCCTTACAACTTAGCATTAGAAAATGTTGAAATAACAGCAAAAACAACAATACCACAAAAAGGCACACAACTTCTTTTTAAGAGAAACTCAAAAGTATTTTTTACTTAACATCTCCTGAGGCAAATAAGGGCTGAGCTACACATTACTCTTCATGTATGAGCGTATTTATTGTGTCTGGAGGATTCTTGAGTAGCATCCACTGAGGATAGCATCAGCTGGGGAACAACAGCTCAGGAGTGTTAATCCGTTCATCCAGTACCATGGCCCCAATGAAAAACATTCCACCCAAGCTGCTCTTTGATCTGAATGAGAAGCTGACATTGACACCATTGACAGCTCCCCTCCTACAGACCAAAGCTTGGTGGGTGATTTCACTGGGACTGAAGTGCAGGGGAAGGTTTAGCTGCCCGCCCCATAAAGTCCAGATCACCTCCCACTCCAGGGCTACTTTAAAAAGCCAGACACATTAAATCTGCATATTGAATATAAGATGTAAGCCCTGTTCCATCATGGAAAGAGGGTACTCACATCCTGTGAGCCATCCTGAGACCTGCAGGTATAGGGCAGTATACAAATTTAAACAACAACAACAACAACAAGAAGCCACATTCTCACCACTGCATTTTCTGCTGCACCTGCCCCCACTTTGTCCACACACTGGGGACTTGTCTGCAGAGAAGAAGCCTTCCAAATGTATTTGGACCATCCTCTGTAAGCTATGACTTTCTAAGAACAGTCATACCTTGGATTCCAAAAGCCCTGGAACACAGACGTTTTGGTTCCCGAACACCGCAAACCCGGAAGTGATTGTTCCAGTTTGTGAATGTTCTTTTGGAACCCGAACATTTGACAGGGCTTCAGTGGCTTCTGATTGGCTGCAGGAGCTTCTTGCAGCCAATCAGAAGCCACAGTTTGGTTTTTGAACATTTTGGAACTCGAACTGACTTTCCGAACGGATTCCGTTTGACTTCTAAGGTACAAGTGCATTGTGTAGCAAGCACTAGGGACATGTCTTGGACTGTGACATTGTTACTAACAAGCAACCCCATGCCCCTGATGCTCACACATTTTGTTTAAGTTACCGTATTTTTCTGTGTATAACATGCCCCCCTGTGTATAAGACGCCCCCTGTTTTTTGGGACTCCAACTTGAGAAAATGGGGGGAGATTGCCTGGAGTTGTTGACCTTTTTTGTGGGGAGATTGCAGGACACCCACAGCCAATCACACGCACATCGACGAAGCCACCAATCATCTGCACACTCTCTGAAAGCAAGCACCCATCGCCCAACCAATTGCCACAGCAGCCAGTTGCGCAGCAGCCAGCAGACCTTGCCGCACCCACCAATCTCCTGCAAAAACACTGCTGACAATCTCCTGCTCACGGCAGCCACCAATCGCCCGTCCCACCTCTCCACTATCCATGTATAAGATGACCCCCATTTTTTAAATAAAATAACCTCATCTTATAGCCGGAAAAATACAGTATGTTTTCATTTCTTTTTAGTCTTCTAATGTGCTACTACAGCACTATGGTTCTTTTCATCAGTTTAGAAAGCAACACATACACACAACTCTATCCTATCAGGATATTTTGTTTTCTTCAGATGTTTGTTGCACAGACAAGAAGAGGAAACACTTGAGTCAGGAAAATGTGCAACTTTCACACTCAAATTAACATAATGCAAAATTTATTTGCGGATGCCTGCTTTTTATTTCTACTGTGTGAGCGTTCAGGTGTCAAGCTTTCTCACACACACAGACATGTTCAAGTAATAGCAAATATTATTATTTTTTAAGTAACAAAGCACCCCCCCCCACAGTTAATAAGGGCATTTAATCATGCTTGCCTGTAAACGTGGGATATAAAGTTCTTTATGGCATATTGCATAATTCTAAAACATTATGGCACTTGTACAAGAACTCTGCTGAAAATCCACATATCATTAGAAGTTCTTTTTTGTACTCGTTACTAAGGCTTTTTGCTATAATTGGGGGGGTGGCAATAAATCTCAGGTGTGCTTCAGCTTAATTGTTTTAATCACCTTAAGCATGCTGGATTGTAACCTTACTCTCTAAACAGACACACCTTGATAATTTTGGCAAAGCTCTAGAAAATTTCAACTGTCAAGATTAAGGGAATAGCCTCTCCCCCCCTTAATGCATGCTGCCATGCCCAGGTGCACACTTTTTATAAAAGAAAAAAAAGAAAAGAAATCACACATACTCCTTCAGACATTTTAATTCTGTTCAAGTGCAAAAGGTATCCACAAGTACAGACTGTCTGTTTTCCCAGAGTCTATTATAGTGAGTCATTTCACCATTACCAAAGTTTGACAGACACTTTTACTCCATTTATCCCTTTCAGGTAGACTTGTTTTCTTCCAATACTTTGCAATTAAAAGAGGGGCTGAGATGGGCAAATTGTTCACAAAGTACTGGATTTTCTTTTTCTTTTTCCTTTTCTTTTTTAAACAGATTGTCCAAATAGACACAGCAACAAGGCTTCAGGTTTTGGAAGTAGAAACTTGCCTATACAGTGGTACCTCGGGTTAAGAACTTAATTCGTTCTGGAGGTCCGTTCTTAACCTGAAACGGTTCTTAACCTGAAGGACCACTTTAGGTAATGGGGCCTCCTGCTGCTGCTGCGCCGGCGGAGCACGATTTCTGTTCTCATCCTGAAGCAGAGTTCTTAACCTGAGGTACTATTTCTGGGTTAGCGGAGTCTGTAACCTGAAGTGTATGTAACCTGAGGTACCACTGTAATTTATTTGCTAGCTCAAGCACTCAGTTTTAAAATTGAGAAAGGAAATTGTGTGTGTGTGTGTGTGTGTGTGTGTGTGTGTGTGTGTCTGGGCAGAATCTACCCATCAGGGAATTAGAAACCAATGGTTCTCCAAACTATGGGAACAATTGCTTTGTGCCCAAAACATATCTATCCAATTGCACACACACACAATTTCAGCATAAGTTGTAGAACTTTGTTTTGGGTTTGTTTGTTTGTTTTTAAAGCAAAGATCCCTGGTGGAATGTTTTTGCTCATGACTATATAATTTTGGCTGAAACGTAATGGTACAACGCAGGACAATTTGCAGCAAAGCAATGGCATGCCTAGAAGAAAGATAGGTTTTTAAAATGATCGGTCCTCCTGGGCTGCAAAATATTGAATTTCCACCAGGGCATGAATCTTGGAGCTGAAAAATGTCCAAATCCAGTTCTCCGCTCAACCTCCCCAGTGCTTGCCTATTTGTTTATTTCTGCTATTCATTTTGTACCTCTTCTGGTAGAGGGATGTCATTTATATATTCTGGGCAGTGTCGAGAGAGGAAGGGGAAATACATCTGTTTCTCCACAGGTAATTGGAAATATTCATCCATGTTCCATGGACAGGTTTCTTATTAAAAACATTTATATTTTTATATCCATTTCCTAGCTGGTGCCTCTTCTATGCATATGGGAATAGCATTGCTAACCACTCTTGTGGAATCCAGAGACATTGCTCTTAAAATACTAGTGCCTGAGAGCATATATTTGCCATTCAAATAGGTTTATAACACCAGCAGCAATTCCTGAAAGTTATGGGTTGGTCCAACTAAGTGGTACTCGGAATAGACCCATTAATAGAAACAAACTATAATAATAATAATAATAATAATAATAATAATGATGATGATGATGATGATGATGATGATGATGTAATAATAATAATTTATTTATACCACACCCATCTGGCTGGGTTTCCTCAGTCACTCTGGGCAGCTTCCAACAAAATATTAAAAATACATTAAAACAGTCATTAAAAACTTCCCTAAACAAGGCTGCCTTCAGATGTCTTCTAAAAGTCAGATAGTTGTTTATTTCCTTGACATCTGATGGGAGGGAGTTCCATATAATAAGTCAGTGTGTCTACTCTGAGTATGACTTGGTTGGATACAACTCACTCTGGGTGCACTGATGTTACATTTCCCTGCTCAATGAATTCTGGGCAGTGTAGTTCACCCTTCACAGAGTTACAGTTTCCAGCAACTTTTAGCAAACTGCAGTACCCAGGATTCTTTGAGAGACCTGGATGAAGGAATTGAAGCGATGCTCATCAAATTTGCCTACGACACCAAACTGGGAATGGTAGATAATGCCGCTGAAGATGACTGCCAGATGTGTATTTCACTCTGTGTAGATACACCTGTCAGGAGGTGAGAATCACTGTGACGTAGCAGTCGCACTAGGACCACGGACAGCCGTGTTCAAATTCCCACCCCGTTGTGAGTCTGGCTGGGTGATTTGGGGCCTGTCACCATCTCCTGCCAACCTAGCAGTTCGAAAGAACGTCAGAGTGCAAGTGGATAAATAAGTACCGATCTGGCGGGCAGGTAAACAGCGTTTCCATGTGCTGCTCTGGTTCACCAGAAGCAGCTTAGTCATGCTGACCACATGACCCGGAAGCTGTACACCGGCTCCCTTGGCCAATAAAGTGAGATGAGCGCTGCAACGCTAGTCGGCCACGACTGGACCTAACGGTCAGGGTTCCCTTTACCTTTACCACCATCTCAGAGCCTAGCCTACCTTGCAAGGTTGTTGCGAGAGTAAAATGCTGTGAGAGAGAGACCTATGTATACTCTCTTGAGTCCCATGAGTGAAGGACAGGATAAACATGAAATGAATTAAATAAGTGTGTGTAGGTTTAACTGATGGGAGTGACTGGACTAGGACTGTGCAGGTTGCAGAAACCTGTTTACCCTGAATATTCGAAACCATATCTTAGCATCCAGCAGTTTCTGACACTAGCCTTTTTCAGGCATTCATCGTCCTGATGTATAAACAAACCCCACCCCCTTGAACTCATCAGCTTTACCAAAGCCCCACCCACTCTGACACATCTTCTCTACCCAGTTTGGAGCCCTTCGTAAGTCTGAGGGTGGTGTGCATTTAGAAGTTAGGGGTCTAAATCAATGCGAAGAGGCTTCCTGCTTCAGGTCTTCATTCTTAAATTCACAGAGGACTTACCGTATTTTTCGCTCTAGAAGACGCACTTTTCCCCTCCTAAAAAGTAAGGGGAAATGTGTGTGCATCTTATGGAGCGAACACAGGCTATGCAGCTATCGCTGAAGTCATGGGAGCAAGAGGGATCGGTGCACACCAGTCCCTCTTGCTCTTCTGGCTTCAGCGATAGCCACGCAAAGCCTCTTGAGCGCAGCCAGAGTGCTCCTGCCTCTTCGCTCAAGAGGCTTTTCATTGCTTCCTTGTTTCTTGTTTTCCTCCTCTAAAAACTAGGTGCGTCTTATAGAGCTAAAAATACGGTGATGATCATCCAGTGTGATCATCCAGTGGAGTTATGCTCATTGTCCCCCATGTTACAGGGGTCTGATTCATATCCACAAAGAGTCAAGCATTTACTGTGGCCGGTCTCATGCTGCCTGTTCTTCCAGCAGAGATTCAACAGCTATCCTCTCTTTTGACCTACTGGTGTAAGACCTTTCTATGTGAGCAGGCAGAGCCAGGCCACTGATGGGGTGGGATAAAGCACCTGCCTCAGGTGGCAGCAGCGTAAGAGGTGGCATTCTGCTCACGCCACCACTAGAACAGTCCCCCACCTTGCCATTGAGAGGGAGGCATTCTGGCACACAACATTGCTGCCCATCTTCCCTGCCCCTGGAGCAGAAAAGATGCACAGCCACACCTTGTGAAATGCCCTGGCTCTTACTGAGTTCAGGGAGAAGAGGGTGTTTTTAATGATGTATTTGTTGCATACATATTGTGGTGTATGCAGCCACCCTAATATTTTATGTGATTGTACATAAATACTTCTGTAAATAAAAGAAAGGTGTCACAGCAAAGGACGTGGGCTTAGCAGCACACCCTGATTTCCCCCTGGCAAGTTTGTTTGCACATGAGGAGGGCAAACAGCCAAATAGGGCTACTCTTTTCATCTTTTCATTTACCCACAATCACAAGTAGGCGCACATAACTAACCTTTGGTGCCACGATTCTGCGCACCATCTGACAGCAATACAATTTTGTAGTATTGCTGACCAAAACAGTCACTGATAGTTTTTTTAAAAAAAATCAAGGCCGTGACATAAATGTCTTATACATACTCTCAGTCCCTTCTAACTTGTCTACGCAGTGATAGATTTGCTTGGAATGTGCAGTTTTATCGGAGAATGAATTCTTCATCCTGCCCTCCACAGAATCCTTTCTTCCACTGCATCCCTCTCATTCTTGAACAAAATCTTCCCTGGAATCTGCACTTGCAAGGAAGCTATAGATTCAGGGGCTAGTGGCTGTGAAAGTCCTTTCAGGGAGCTAAAGGATGGTGTGTCTGAATGGGAGCTGAATGCAGAGAAGCAGCTATATTTGCTGTGTTCCTCTACATTCATTCACGTAAAATGGAGAGCCTCAGGCTATCTATTCCTACTATCAGAGTGGGGGAGAAACAGACCCTTGGTGCTTTGCAAGGCAAGACAGTTCACACCATAATTGTGTGCGTGTGTGTCTGTATTTGTGGTCTCTTTTCAGTCCTCAGCTTCTTTTTCTGCATAAAAGTAATTTGAAGGACCTCCACCTCTCTTCTGTTTCAGATAATAGAAGAGAATGAGATGCATACAATTTAAAGGTTTATCATAAATGCTCAAGGAAGTGTACATAACGTAAAAAGCCAGGTTCCATCCGAATGAGCGCTGTTCCTCACAGAAATAATGCTATCCTGCTTTAAACCTCAGGGGAGAGGGAAAATAGCAATATTCTGATGGATTTTACTACCAGATGTTTGTGAATCATTGTGAACTGACTTAAGGCTTCTCCCCAAACCAGCTTCACTCTAAATTGATTCCCTGTGTACTTCTGTTTTATTATATCCGTCCCATGATTCCTGGTTCCCTGTAACCTCACTTCTCGCAGCAAGGGAATCGCCAGAAGGCCCTCGGTGCTGGACCTCAGTGTCCGGGTAGAACGATGGGGGTGGAGACGCTCCTTCAGATATACTGGACAGAGGCCGTTTAGGGCTTTAAAGGTCAGCACCAACACTTTGAATTGTGCTCGGAAAGAGAGATATCTGGAAGAAGAAGAAGAAGAAGAAGAAGAAGAAGAAGAAGAAGAAGAAGAAGAAGAAGAAGAGCACAGAAATCTTTACAAAAACCTTATAAATCCTTTCCCCCACCAAAAAAAATAAAAAATCCCACTGGAGACTGAGTGTGTGTTATGTCAACAGAATGGTAATTAGCTGTTGAGGGGAAACTCTGAAAAATGAGTAGGAAGAGAATGAGATTGCTGATCCCAGATATCTGTATCCAAATACAAAGCTCTTTCTCTCAAGCAATCAAGACAGCATCAACGGATTCCCCCCCACGCACACACACTTTATCTTATATATTTATATTTATATTTATATTTATATTTATATTTATATTTATATTTATATTTATATTCCCTTGCAAGGAATCCAGGGTGTCCTATATGTTTGGGGCAGCTCTGCAAAGTAGGTTAGGCTGATCAGCAGTGACTGAGTGGTCCAAGGTCACTGAGTAAGATTCGCGACGGAGTAGTTTCGCCTTAATTCCTACCTTTTGAGACAGGATTGGAATTCCCTGGATCAAGACCAGTACGTACTCCATCCACTGCCCCACACAGCCTCTGTATGACAAACATTAAAGCCAAGGCTGTGAGGGGGACATACAGAAAACCTAAGATCAAGGGTTTGCTGTCCTTTCGGTGAAGAGAAATCGCCACAATGAAACCCATCCATCCCCAGGAATGAATGAGTAATATGTGGACCTCCTCTGTTTACCATTTTGAATGCTTCATGTCAAAACAAGCGTAAATGATTGGATGTGTCTGCATAGCATAATTAGGGATGTAAGCAGACTTCCAATGCAGAAACTGGAGCAATAAACAAAGTAATTACAAGAATTATTTCAGTCTAGTTGCAGTATACATCATTACTATAATTACAAAACTTAAACATGAGCCCATCGTACCTTTTGTTGTTCAGCTTGTGCAAAACAACCTACTCATTGATTTAAAAAGAATTTTTTTAAAAAAAAATGCACCTCTCTTTGCCACTTGGGTGGACAATATTCTCTTACATTTCTTTGGCTATCTAGTTTTGTCAGAACTTTAAGCAAGAGTAGAATTTCAGGCGAGCCTTTGTTCTAAAGGTGTCTGAGAACCTGGATAATCTAAATGTTCTATTGCCCATCATTCCAAACCCTTCTGTCCCGACGAACCCCGTTTAAAATAAAGTAAAAAACAACAACTTATTTTCATAAGATTTATAAAAATGTATATGTCACTTGATTGTTAAAAAAAAACAACCCTCAAAGCAGTTTACAAAGAGAAAGTACCTTGCAATTTTTGCTTCTGGCATGCTTTCAGGTTCAAAACTGTTTTTGAATTGTTTGTGAGAGAATATGAGATATGGATGGAGTATAAGAAACATTGCCTAATTGTTTTTCTTCTTCAAGGCAACTCCTTTGTTATTTATCCCTTTCCTGAATCACGAAGAAAGCAATCTTGTTCCTTCCACTTTCAAGCCTCTTGTAGGCTGTGACTCTGGGTCGTCTGTTGAATTCATTGGGGATTACCACCAGGTAAGTGAGTTGATGATTGTAAGCTAAGCTGAACTTGGAATAGACCCATGGAAATCAATGGATTAAAGTTCATCTAGTTGTGTTGCCTGGCACTGTATCTCTATGCTTGTATCAGCATTATATATCAAGGCATTATAATTTTAAATACATTCATTCCATTCTTATCATGCAATTTCTTGTCTGTCCACAAACCAGTGGTTGAGAGGGAGGATAATGAAATGTCATTAAAATAGAACTTAATGAAAATGATTTATAGGTGGCATTTAACACCAGTAAAACTGGCAAAAATGTATAGGATGAAGAATAAAAAATGTTGGAAATGCAAAGAGGCAGATGGAGACTTTTACCATATGTGGTGGACTTACGATACAGTTAAGAACTTTGGTGAGTTAATTTACAATGAACTCAAGAAAATATTCAAATACACCTTTCCCAAAAAACCAGAAGCCTTTTTGTTGGGTTTGATGGGGAAGGAAATTAAGAAAGTGGACCAAAGACTTTTTATGTACGCCACAGCGGCGGCAAGAAATATGCTTACCCAAAATTGGAAATTGCAATAAGTTCCCACCATTGCGGAGTGGCAGACGAAAATGATGAGTTATGCAGAGTTAGCCAAACTGATGGGAAGAATTCGGGATCAGGACGATCAGAAGTTTCAAGAAAATTGGAGTAAATTTATGGTGTATATAAAGGATAATTGTAAAACTTTAAAAACTCTAGCAGAATTGAAATAGCTCTTACAATGTATGGCAGATATAAGATTTAAAAAATAGAATACACGATATAAGAAGATAAGGGATACTCGATGAAGGAATGGAGGGGAGTTGCAAGCTCAGCAGAGCTAAAAGTATTTATGTGATTTACTGTTTTGTAATGTAAAAATATGTATAAGGAAAATAAGAAAACATTATTTAAAAAAAGAAATGTCATCAAAGGTCTTGAACTAGGAAGTCTAGCTGTGGGGCTCTAGCATGCTTATTTTCAGGCATGCTTCAGCACCACCACCATGGATGGCCAAAGGTGGTATTGCAGGTGCCAGCTCAGCAGGGGTCAGGTGATACAGTGGAACAATTGGCTTCCTCTTAAACCTATAGATGCTGCAGGTTGCTTCAGTCTTGCCACTCCATCTGAGTTCTCAAACTATCTGTCCATACCCTTGTCTCTGCTTGGGCCGGCCCTGATGAAGATTTTCACACACAAGGCCTTAAATCCACTTTAAGCCTCTCAATTAGATGCAAACGTGTGCTCCTAGCTAATGCTGAAGAGAAAACAGAAGAGAGACATTTTTAATTTGGGAGTATGTACCTTCTGGTCTATGGGATGCGGGTGGCGTTGTGGTCTAAACCACAGAGCCTAGGACTTGCTGATCAGAAGGTGAGCGGTTCGAATCCCCGCGACGGGGTGAGCTCCCGTTGCTCGGTCCCTGCACCTGCCAACCTAGCAGTTCGAAAGCAAGTAGATAAATAGGTACTGCTCCGGTGGGAAGGTAAACAGCGTTTCTGTGCACTGCTCTGGTTTGCCAGAAGCAGCTTAGTCATGCTGGCCACATGACCCGGAAGCTGTACGCCGGCTCCTTCTGCCAGTAAAGCGAGATAAGCACCGCAACCCCAGAGTCGGCCACGACTGGACCTAACGGTCAGGGGTCCCTTTACCTTTACCTTCTGGTCAATTTATGTTTACATTTGCATTTCAATCTAATTTAGTCAAATATCCTTTTAAGGCTCAGGTAGCTAAGCTGTGAAAATTTCCACATAAACTGAGAGTTCTATCTAAACTTAGGTTCGTATCATTCTGCCAGTCTACCTGTCTGTTGATTCCTCCATGCACACTGGCAGTATTGATTCATGTATTCTCGTGGTGGAATAGGAGATTTTTTATGGAACACTTATTAGGATCTTCTGTTCAGAGCAGAACAATACATGATGCCAAATGCAGACTGGTTAAAAATAGCAACTCTATAGCTAATCCCGTCTCCTCACTACATTAGATGCCACCCCCATAACATAACATCACAGCACATGTTTCCTCCACCCTCCCTAGCAGCAACCTGTAATGGAGGTGACATGATGACCTCTCAGAGCTGAGAAACAAGGCTGTAGACAGACAGAAGAGAAGGAAGTGGGTGGTGGCCATCTGGGGTGGCAAACCTGTATTTCTGACATCTCTGGTGGTCACACCTTCAGCTATAATAACCACTATTAATCCTAATCTGACTGAGACTGCAGTCCTGTGCCCATTTACCTTGGAATAAGGCCAATAAACTCAGTGGGGTTTATGTCTGAGTACACATGGTTTGTGACAAACCAGGATATCAAACCACCGTTTGAAGCTGGCTTGCAAGCAACACTTTAAGCTAACTGTGGTTTGCCATTATACCTGAATTAACAAACCACTGACAAAGCAGTGTTATTATGGCCACGGGTCCACCTTCAGAGGGAGATGAGAATGAATTTATTGGACTTTTGAAGCTCAATGCTAGACAGATGAAAAAACAAAAGCAGCCAAGCAGCTCTAAACTATGGTTGACTGTGGTATGTTTGAATGCTCAAAACCATGGTGCAGGTTTGCAACTATGGTTAGCACAAACCATGGGCTGGCATGATGCCTTACTCATAAAGTCTGGTTGACATACCTAAATCTTTAACCATCCATGAATGCACATCTGGGAGCTCTTGTCAAGTCCTGGGATGTTCACGAGGAACATTAAATAAACTACACTTTGGTTCCACACTACCATAGACACTCTGTTGACTCTTTGCAATTCAGAATACCTATAGCTATAGCTAGGGAAATTGTTTGGAATGATTTTAAAAGGGGTTTTTTAAATCATTGTGGAAACCAATCTGCTCAAGGAGCAGCGAATAAATGTTGCAAAAGAGCATTGGCACAAATGAGTGGCCAAATTCTTCAGGACAGGATGTGCAAGTACCAGAGTAATGGACTACTGCTTCTGAAACCAACCAAAGGTATGAAAGCATTCACTGGAGAACAAATACTAATCACTTACCATAAGATATGCTCTTTATCAGTCTTCTTATTTTAATAGACTGCTATCATATGTTTATTTTTATTTTGGAACTGGGTGATCAAGAACTCTGTGCAACGAGTCTTTCAATAAAGAGATATGCCCTCTCCCAGCTTAGCTTATAGAAATATTGTGTCACTGCTGTGTCAGATCTAGGTAGTATTGTTTATGTTAAATGAATGCAACAGGATAATCTTGATCAGGCATTTTATTACATTCAGTGCACACCCAACAGCATCCAGGAAGGACATTCTCTCTTGGCTAAGTCAGCTGGTTACGTTCTTAGCATTCATTGTTCTGCTTTGAAAGAGTGTTTTGATTCAGCCTGTCACTTGCCATTCTAGTTGGATCAGGTGGATTGCCTTTCAGGTATTGTCAAAGGGACCTGCCCATGACATGGTAGTATTACTTTCAGATGTGTCATCTAGGGGGTGGATTGATAAAGTGGACTTCATCAGGTGTGACGGCTCTCAGCTTGGGTTCCTGACACACATTTCCATCCATGAAAGTTAAATTTAAAACCCTGAACTCTAGATCCAGAGTTTCCCACAATGGTGGGTAAAGGTTTCTGCTCTGATGGTGAGGTGAACAGAGTTATATTCAAAAATTGGATCCACCTGCCACCAAGCATAAAAATTAAGACCCACCCTAGCTCAATTCTGCAAAATTTCATTTTGCCTGGCTAGATCTAATAATTTGGGGAGACCTATTGCAAGGCTTAACTTGCAGGTGTTAGGCAGGAATTCAATATGTGTGGCTCTCCTTGTTAAAGTTCAAAACTGCAAGGAAATCAGCCTGATCGCTAAAAAAAAGCTTTCAAGTCAAGTTTGACTTCTTGCTTGACCAGTGTTAGGAGATTTGCTCTTTCTTGATACTGTCTACCTTTGCCTTTGGGATGTTATGCTTTCCAGGTCTCCAGTGGTGCCATCATTCATAGGAACATAAGGAGAGCCAATGGCTCATCTAGTCCAGCATCCTATTCTCAGACTGGCCAAATGTGGATGAAGACATCCAAGTTGCAGTGGGAGCCGAGTTCAAATGCTGTGGCCTTTGAATGAACTCCTGTTACATGGAAGGCCTGTGTCAGGGAACTGTCATCGGAGCCAGAGGCGGAGGCAAGGCTCCCAAGCGATGCTGGAGAAGGGCCCAGCAGGGAGAGAGGCAGCTCATCGGCTGGGGAAGGAAATCAGCGTAACACCAGGGATAAAGGGGGGCAGATGGGGGAATCGGCGAGGGGGCTCCAGGACTCCTCGCTGGAGACCAGCGGGGAGAGCACGGGTCCTCCGCTGCCCACACCCACCCTGCGCAGAAGACCTCCGCGCAGGGAGAGTAGGCGGAGACTTGTCGTCAAAGAACTTCTTTGCTGGAAGAGGTTCAAGAAACGCCCACTGACGGATTCTGCTAGCGACTGAAACAGCCATGAAGTGAAGGGCTGTCCAGACAGAAAAGGTTTAACCAGGCAACCTAGCCAGGAGTGGCGGCAACTTACGCACGAGCAACCCCTTTAACCATTACAGCCTGTAACATCACCATCGTTTACATCTGTTAGTCACTGTATTTAAAAATAAATAAATCTCAAAGTGACTTATAAAATGCAAACAGATAAAATAAATGAAAAGCCAACGTTTTGAAAAATGTACAAGGCAAAATTCTTAAAACACTCATCAAACGACACAATAAGAACACACCATAGCATATCCTGCTAAAAGATGACTATCACAGCAGAGTCTTCCAATGGCCCAAGTAAATAATACAAGAACCATACTTCGTTTGGGTTGAAAAATGAATGTTTGGAATTGCAACCTGCCTCAGGCCAGGAGCTGTCCTTAAGAGAGACCCTGTTTGTATAGCCTGGTGCCTTATTGTGGAGGCCATTCAGATAGAAATGATTTGTGTCATCACAATGACTCAGAAATAGGGTCGCTACAGCCTTCAAATCAGAGCCGCTGCATGGGTTGGGCAGCCACGACATTGCAGGGCTGTTACATATGCCCAGCGCCCTTGCCTGAGTGTCTGAGTGGCTCAGCAGTCTCCACATTTTCCCAGCACCAATCATGCAATGACCACAGACTTACAATCTGGCCTCATCTCTAATTAAGACTGGGAAAAGATAACCCCATCATTTCTCATAGTGATGGAGCAGTTGTGTTAAGACGGCTCATATTTCTTGTTTGCACCAGTCCTTCTCCATCCTATAACACAGCCACTCAGAAGAACAGTGAGGAAGTAGCTGCTGGTAAAAACAAAAGCCTCTTATGCTGTGTTTACAGCTATCCCACAGAGTCATAGATGGAGAAATTGTTTAGCATGAATCACAGGCTTATACACAAGGCACATAAATGAGAACCCCGCAGTTCTGTACAAGAAGCAGAGCTATACGAACAACTCATCTGGCCTCTCGAGAGGGACTGGTTCTCCGTAAGATGGCAAAAACAAATTCTCGTTATTATAAAGCCATGTAAAAGAACAGTATTGCTGGGCTACTAAGTGCCTGCCTACAGGGGCGACTTTCATCAGGGTTTCTGTGATGAGTCTGTACTGTGATGAGGATATGCACATTATTCTGGGAATGGCACAGAGATACTGTTGGGGGTCGTGGTCCGGAGGCAAACTGGATGTGCCAGTTCAAGAGAAGCACAAGAACATAGGGAGAGGCCTGTTGGATTAAGCCAATGGACCATGTAGCCTGCCATCCTGTTCTCACAGTGGCCAACCAGATGGCCAAGGGAAGGCCAGGACCTGAGCACAACAAGAGCACACTCTCCTTCCATGGTTTGCAGCAAGTGGTATTCCCTGTAATAGGGAAGCTTTTGAAGTTTGGTGTTTTATTATGTTTCAGTATATGCTGGAAGGTACCCAGAGTAGCTGGGGCAACCCAGTCAGATGGGTGGGCTACAAATAAGAAAATAATAAATATTAGCAACTAGGGAGTAGATGGTGCAGTGGTTTAAACCACTGAGCCTCTTGGACTTGCTGTTCAGAAGGTCAGCGGTTCAAATCCCCGTGATGGGGATCCTGCTGCTCTTCCCAGCTCCTGCCAACCTAGCAGTCTGAAAGCACGCCAGTGCAAATAGATAAATAGGTACCACTGTGGTGGGAAGGTAAACAGTGTTTCCGTGCGCTCTGGCTTCTGCCAGTAGCAGTATAGTCATGCTGGCCACATGACCTGGAAAGCTGTTTATGCACAAACACCAGCTCCCTTATTATTATTATTATTATTATTATTATTACCCAGAAACACACTGCCTCTGACGGTCCATGGACGCAGAGCATAATAGTCACCATCACAACCGGTAGCCAAGTTGCTTAGACTGAAGATTCACAAATTAAATTGTTACCCAATGAAAGATTATTGCTATGCTCGCTCCAATTCTCTGAGTGGTGAAGTTTTAGGAGACGCAGCGTGCACCCTGGGTTGGATTTCCTTCAAATTAGGCCACTGAAGACTTTGAGGTGTTTTGTGATATGGCATTTACTTATGGGGTGTACCGAACACTGCTGCTCTGCTCATGCAACAAACTTCCATGCATGTATTGGAGCATCCTCTTCCTCTACTATCTCTTCCAGGTCACCACATAGCCTCAAAATCAGCTCCAGAGGGTTGCTGGAGGGAAGAGAGGAAATGGAAACTCCCATTTCCATTCACATGGCATGATTAAGTTATTGTGTGAGTGAAAACTACTTTTGCTTGTGCAGTGGAACTTCCCCTCCCACTCTGCCAACTGCACTTCCCACCCCCACCCCCCAAAATGACTCTGGGATTGGGGAACAGTGCAGGGGACATGTGAGGAGAGGAAAGGGAAGAGGAAGAGGAACCCTTTTGCATAAAAGGAAGCTATTGCTCTCACACAATGACTTGGTTGGATTCAACCCATGCATTCTCTTAAGAACCCTGCAGCCTTGTTGTATGTTGAATGTTTCGCCACCGAAAGAGGTGGAAATGACAGAGCCTTTTCTGTGTAAACACCCAAGTTAAGAAATCCCCTCCCTGGGGAGGTTAGACATGCATTTTGTATGTTATTTTCACAAATATATTGACCTCTATGCATCCTTTCCCCTAATATATGCATTGTGGTAAACATTGTGTAGTTTGAAAACTGAGTCGCAAAATTCGGCTAAGTACGAATTTTGAATGGTGTGGTGGCTATGTTTTTGCTCCCATCTGGTTTCAGAAAGTCCAAATTTGATAATTCAGCTTTATTTTTATTTTTATTTTTTTTACTTTTTTTTTTTTTTTTTGCTTTATTAACAATCTCTTATATCATATAACACATTTCATATACCATATCTCGTATAACATACACATATATTGTACATCTTCTTGAGTCAACATATATATAATCCGTGTAAGCAAAAACCATATACAATTAGTATTCTGTTTACTTACATAAGCTAAACTGATTGGTATTTTTACTATCTTTTGTTGTCTTATCTATTTATTAATATGAGTTAAAGAAATAAAAAACCAGGAAAAAATAAAAAGGTAGGGTTGGACTACCTATCATTTCCTGGTATACAGCCTTATTCTAGTAATGAATATACCTATCACTATTGATTTATTCTTTATATTCCTTTGAATACATTCTTTCAACAGTTAGTACCTTTTGACTTATTTCTCATATGTTTCACAGAATGGACTGTGGCTACAAGGAAGTGAGAGAACTTGAATTACAAAACAAAATAAGGAAACAACACAGAGAAAAGTGAACACATTTTGAGTAATGGCTTGCAGAACATAGCAAACAATAATGCTTCTGGGCCTTTTCCTGTTACTGCTTTAATAGCATGAAAAGGCGACTATAAGTGCGATGATCTACCTCCTCAGCTCACTCATGTACTGAGCCATTATTCCATTTATGAATACTTCTTAGTCATTCACAACATTAATAATCCATTTATTCAAGGTCCATGTTTTTCTATAGAGCTCTTTGTGTCCACTACACTGTTATTTTTCAGCTTTTGCGAATCTTCTACAAAGCGAAAATTAGCTTGTCTTTTAGAGGCAAAAGATCGCTGCAGTTGTGTGCATAATTTACTGGATAAATAAGCAAAAAATAATGTGAATATATATATACAGCTCACAGATGAATCTGCTTCTTCTTATTGTGAACCTAATATAACAGGAATGCTATTGTGCAGTTTCAAGTGAAGACAGAACCACCTTATGGCTTCTGTCTAGTTAATAGCAAAAGATGCTGTAGTGAGGAAATTGTGATTGTGTATAACCATGCTGCTAGCATCATGAGCACAAACTGTCATGGATAAAAAGAATGTCTGGAGGAGCCCCAGCTCTGTCTGTGTGTTTGCAGGTTTTTCCATGCACAACTTGTAAGCTTTTTTAAAAAAAACAGCCAGAAATGACACGAGCATGCACAGATTTTGCCTGGCTCACCAATGAGGAACCTCAGATTGTATTTACTAAGGTGATTCCAGGTATCCTTTGTAGGACATCTTATACCACAAAGAGCCTGCGAGCTCAGGCTAAAGGTTCATCTTGTCCACAGTAGCCAACCAAACGCTCGCGCACAATTTTTCCTCCTACTCTCCTCCCCATCCACAAGACTAAATGCAAATACTGTAATTAATTTAAAAATGAGATATTATAGAAAAAGAATCCCACACCTCTCTTAACAAATCCCACAACTCTCTTAACAAATATTAGTAAAAAGCAAACTACTCAAAGTAGCAATCACACCCTTCACCTGACTAGGTGCAAAAGAAATGTGCTTTGAGCTGTTTGGAGGTGTGGCCTTCAATGAAACATCTCTGAGCATGTTCAAAACATAGCTTTTGGCTCTCCAGGTAGACCTGCTAATGTTAGATTCATTCTAAGATTGCTATCATGACAGCCAGAGGGAGGGAAATTGCCCAACCAGGGCTAAGAGCCCGTAGCTCTATTATCACAAGGTTTTTCTGCCTGGAGACAGTTGGGTGGGATCTCCTAGCCATATAAGAATTTTGGATTGAGAATGGCTGAGTGGCGCAAAGAGGTTATTAGCCGGAGAATGGGAGATTGAGAAAAATGTATCCAGGAGGAGGAGCCTCTCTAAATTCAGACAGATTATGGAAGGATGTATTGAAAAGGAAAGAATGTGGCTTTGATATTTTGGGAGGGATTTTTAAAAATAATAATAATAATTGCCTGGCATTTCACCTTATATGGCTAAGCCCTGCTTGCCCTAACAGACCAGCTTCCACTTCCCCTAGCTTTAATAAAAATGTAAAACAACAACACACAAAAACAAAATAAGGCACCAGAAAAGAAATAAAAAAATAGAGTGTGACAGAAGTTCATTTTTTATTATTTAACAAGTACTTCCTTAGCCTTTTTCAGTGCTAATGCACTAATTATTAAAGAACATCTGTCTTTTGTGTAAAATCAGAGGTGATACTAAGCATTTGACAAATCTATCTAAGTCAGGCATGGCCAAACTTGGCCATCCAGCTGTTTTGGGACTACAATTCCCATCATCCCTGACCACTGGTCCTGTTAGCTAGGGATGATGGCAGTTGTAGTCCCAAAACAGCTGGAGGGCCAAGTTTGGCCATGCCTGATCTAAGTTAACAGGGGGGAAAGGAAATATGTCGTTTATCAAATCACGTCTCTTATTTGTTTAAATTTGCAGCTCTAAACTGGAGGAGTGTGTCCAATGTGCATAAATGTGCATTATGTCCAATATGCAGGAAAAGAAACTACTTTTGGAGCTTATTAAATGCCCCAAAATTGGGTTTAAAGTTGAGGCCCCATTTGAACTTGAAACCCTAGGCCTCCTAGCCCACACCCTGATTGGGTAGAAGGTAGTGTTGTCAATACAATAGCCAGCAGGTACTTGCAACACATGAGCAACAACCACAGCTGTGATTGATACAGTAACTAGGGAAATAGTAGCATTTTCCCAAGCAGAGAAACAAGGCATGTTCATTCCTGGGAAACACTGCAACGTTCCTTCAACTGAAGTTGCAGCCTGAGCTCAGCATAATACACGCACAACAAATGGATAACAAATGGATTTAATGCACCAAACACTGAAAGATGTTTAATTGTAGGCTGTGGGCTGTGCCCACAAGCATATTCAGAATAAAGAGACCCAGGAAGCAGATGATGCATTAATTTCCTAAATCTGGAAAGGCTCTTGAGACAATGAACAAACAAGACATTTGGCTGCAATCCGGCTCTAGTCTTCTCCAAATGATGTCAGTGGGAGTTCAGCCAAATACTTCTAATGGAAGCATGATTGAGCCATTTGACCTCCTTTTTTTTTTTTTTTTTTTGCAGCTATCCAAATTAAGTGAACTGGGTAATGTAGGGATGTAGAGTAACAAAGTAGATTGCCTTTCTAGTCTTCTGCTGGACAGACATTTCCATGGGACTGTAGCGGAGTTTGTGGATGATGTTGTGTTGACTAGGGGTGGGTTGGTGGAGAGTTTGAGGAGTAATTGTATTATGTCCCACACAATTACTACTAGCTGCTATTCTCATGAGTCAAAATCTTCTAGTGAATCTGGAATTCCTCAGTTGCAAGGAACCTGTAGGCCATTGGCAAAGTTGTGCTGGATGGCGCTGACTGAGGTTATAGCCCCAAAACATCTGGAACACATCACATTGAGGAAGGCTGCCTAGCGTAAAGTTTGTGCCTCAATGTTCGCATGCTGGGAAACTTTAGCCAGCCATGGTTTCCGAGAGCAAGGACATTCAGCAAAAGAAATAGTTGTGTCACTTTCCGTGATGCATGTTTGATGAGTTTCCCTGCACATAAATGCTTTTATCATGTCAGAAATCCATATTGTCTGAAAAGTCTGGTGAATAATGTAGAAACTGTTCCCTTGCTCAGTACCTTCTGCCCGGTTACTTAAAAGGGAAGAAATGGACTCATTCCCTCTGATTTTATCTTTGATGATTCAAGAACATCAATAGACTCCCAAAATTCAGTAAGAAGTGGTTACTGCTTTGAGGTTTGGGCTCTCTTTTTACAATAAAGCAGTATAATTATTATTATTTTGTTAAGTAAAAACCAACCTCAAACTCCATCTAGATGGACACTCAAGAGTTCTTTCATTGTGTTTGAACACAACACTCATTTGTGCCCTCACATAATCACTGAGAGTTAGTTTCCTGCATTGCTTCCTTCTTTTTCTTGTCCAGTACATCTTTCCAAGCATTACATAATTTTGTAATTAGCATCATCTTTGAAGCTCTAGGCAACGGCTTGATGTGGAATGTTATACTGATATAAAGGCAGGCATGGCCTTGGGAAGAAAAGTTAGCCAAGTTTAGCTGGCAAGCAACCCTGGTCAGCGCTATATTACCTACCATGTCCAGGAATTCTCTAGCTCCCCTTTTTCCAGTTGGCAGGAATGAGATGCTCTATAAATAAATCCCAGATGAAGGAAGCCTAGAAACGTACAGGATTTCCCACCTTTGTTCACAGATGCAGTTTCACAAGTTTGCCACAGTTGAACAGTGATTTTCAGACTTTCTCCATTCAATGCTTGTTTGTTGAGGAACCCTTAAATGTCTGCTGAGGAACTCCTGGGCTGTATCAGACAAAGCCATTCCATTTATGCGAGGACTTCCACAACAAACCTTTTCCTTCCTTTTTCTCTCTGCAGTGAGACATCTCCCAAATATGCTCCAGAGAGTTGAGGGAAACCACCTTCCCAGTAAAGATTTGGAGCCACGCAGGTGGATGAGGGAGGGGGACATTCCATTGCAGCAGTGGAAGTGCTTCATGAATGGGGTGTCGTTGTTAGATGCAGCTGTCTCTCTGTTGCAGAAGTATCTAAATCAACTCTAAGGGATCTTTTAGGAGCACAGGAAGCCGATTTATTCTGTCAGTTTAATACTATTCTTTCAATTTAGTCCGGTAGTCTCTATTTGGACTGGGTGTTGCCCACGGTTTCAGGCTGAGGTCCTTCATTTCACCTGATCCTCAAGCCTCTTTGATAGAGATGAGCCAAAATTTCTCAGAAGGAATAATTTTGAGAAAATTTATGGCTTTCCTATTGCCTATTTGCTACGCATTCAGACACCTTTTAAGATATGACTAACAATTTCACATGATAGCTCCTGAGATCAAAGAGCCATTTTTTGCCTGTGTTTAGATACAATTGGATGCCGTATTGAATCAAGATGATGGACTGACCCTTTCAAAACTGAACTAATTTGGGGGTTTCTTAAAATATCCCAATCTCCACCAGGTATGTGGCTGCTAGTGTTAAAAAAATAGGAACATATAATAATATAGGGACATAAGAGCCCTGCTGGATCTGAGCAAAGACCCATCTACTCCCGCATCCTGGTCTCACAGCGGCCAATCAGATCCCTAATAGAAAGCCTACAAACAGGACATGAGTGCATTTTTCTTTTCATTTCAGGGGCTTCCCTAAAACATGATTAGGAAGCATTGGCATCTCATAAGGAGGAAGCATATATGACTCGTCTGCCCAATTTATTTCCCCCCAAACTGAAAGAAGTCCAGCAACTATTACTGTGGCTGCCAGGTGCTTTTAATGGAGGGAGTCACATGTCTTCTATTTCTCAAATATTCTACTGCAAACATTCCTGAATCTTTTGCACTGATATGAAGCCTTCCTGCCCACATGAAGCTTAAAAGTAAAGCCTCCAAAAGCCAAGAGATATTCTAGTTCCATAACATCACCCTTTTTTAAGAGCACTTGTTAAAATATTTTTTTTATTCTCCTAGATCTTCAGGCTTTAAGCTGTTGAGATAATGTACGCTGAGCTGGAGCCAGGCTTAGTCATGCTTAGAGTGGACTCCTCAAAATAAATGGGTCAAGTTCATACCAATCAGTGCTTGCAGTAAACAAGTTTGGTTTAGCAAAGTTCACTGAACTAATCCAAAAATCTCTGAATTACAACTGAAAGTAGTTTCCAAAATTGCCAGTTGAATTGAACATGAACTAAGTGTTGGAAGTGTCATGTGCAACTCTGCTTGCTCTGTAGGCTCTTATACCTTCAAGCTTCCTAGACTGTCCTTCTTGTGCTGATTTATTTATCTTCCTTCAGTGTTAGACTGAAACTCTTTGGGTTACTGACCTCACTTCCTCTTTCTTCTCTATGCCTCCCTCATGGAAGGAAATGTTTTTGAGGTTTTCTCCACCTGAGATGCATGAGCAAGCATGCAAGCATCTCCACCATAGTTAGATAAAACTAGGGATCTTTCCTATCAAATGTTTATTTCCTGTAATAAACATAGCTTTCTGTTTTTCAAAATTCATAGTCTCGGTGTGATTATATTTAAGGTAAAGGGTGCTCCTCCAGCAGGGATTTTGTATTCGGTTCAGCATCTACTGAACGTAGCTATCATTATGTTCAATATAGGGTAGAACTTGGAATGATTTCTATCTCATCTTCAAGTTCATTCTCTTGTGGGTTGTTGTCGTCGTTTACAGTTTATATTCTTTGCACCTGTCATAATTGTTGGTTAAAATAAACTGAGCAATTCACACCATGTCTGTGTTTGGATGTTGTTTTTTACCTTCTTAAGTACATTTTATACTTAAGCACAACAGTTTGTAACATTCTGAATGCTGAAAACACTTTTGCTTTGGATAATTTGGATGAACTTGAATTGAACCATGAACTGAACCAGAATTATTTCCTTTTGGGTCATGTTAATGAACTAGAGCTTCTTCCTTTTAAAAATGAACTCCCTGAGCTCTGTTTATGAAATGCCACTAATTTCCATGGGTCCATTCTATGTATGTCTAAGTTTGCATTCAACCCATTCATTGTCTGCTACTAATGAAGGGTTGTTTCAGATGTTTTTCAGATTACCCCTTTGTGGAGAGAGATTATTTGTATGATATTATTTATGTTATCACCTGCCTCAAGATGTTTTATCTATTTATTTATTTTGGTGAAAAATAAATTTAACACATCTAAATAAACAGACAAATATAAATGCAGGCATAGCATGAACTATTGCTTGCAAATACTGACAAGTCCTCTGTACCTTCTACCTATGATATACTGTCCTTTACAGAGGACAGGATATATTTCAACTCCCCTCCCCTGCTGTATTAGACATTTATGCTCTACTGGGGGGGGTCTACAAAAATCACAGGGTACCCCACTATACTGCTAGAACAAAATGAAACTATTAATAGTCAGAAAGAAAACTGTAAATATAAAAATGAATGCAGTTTGGGCGGGAGGGAATTAACTATCGTGCAAATTGTCCCTAATATTTAGACAACTGAATTCTGGACCATCCACCACACAGTTGCTTGGCTATTTTAATGTTAATTAATGTGTTGAACCGGGAGGAATTTTTCCTCCCTGGCACTGCTAATTAAAAGTAGCAGTGCACTTGCGGGGACATTGGTAATTGGCTCTGTGCAGCAACTTTATATTCTGTTCACGATTAAAACCGATCTCTTGCCGCAACCGTTTTCAGCTTCACTAAGTCAGAAATGTATTTGCTCAGTTATCAGGAAGGAAGTTGGGAATATAAGTTTCGTTTCTCTCCCAGCCCACACATTCCATCCATTCCCACACAGCATTATATAGGTAACCACCTCCATAGGTGTGAGGTACTTTTGTATCCAGTCACAGGAAATCAAATACTGTAACCCTTAATGTTAAATCAAGATATGGTTATTTTGGATGGTGGAGGAACTTGTGTCAAATGTATCTCCTTTGATTTCAGTAGGCATTCTTTTTATTTCCATTGCCACAATTAGCATTAGCTTCCAAACTGGAAACAGAACAGTTATTGCTATGCAAAATGAAATTGCAGGTCACTAATCTGCATAATTTTGTAAGCTCTGCTTCTGTTCAGTACAGTGTTTAGGTTAAGTTCAGCTTTAGACTTTGGACTTAATAGACTTAATAGAGGGTGTTCTTTAGATAGTATTGTGAATTATCAGCCTCATAGCCGTTAATTGCTTGGAACATTCTCAGAAATAAAAGAAACAGTGCTGTTTGGTAATAAGTGCAGATTTGAACAGTTTGGTCTGCCATCTTGATTCAAAATTACATCCAGCTGTACCCAAACATAGACAAAAAGGAGCTCCTTAATCTCAGGAACCATTATGCAAAATTTAGTATCTTAATGCATAGCAAAGAAACAAGCAACCTTCCAAAACATATAGATTACTTCACTTAACTTTGAAATGTGACTACAGAGTACAGTGGTACCTCGGGTTAAGAACTTAATTTGTTCCAGAGGTCCATTCTTAACCTGAAACTGTTCTTAACCTGAAGCACCACTTTAGCTAATGGGGCCTCCTGCTGCCACCGCACCGCCGGAGCACGATTTCTGTTCTTATCCTGAAGCAAAGTTCTTAACCTGAAGCACTATTTCTGGGTTAGCGACGTCTGTAACCTGAAGCGTATGTAACCTGAAGCGTCTGTAACCCGAGGTACCACTGTATACTCATTTGGATTCTGCAATGGATTCTAAAAGCATCATTGTGAAAATGGATGAGCGAACTCAGTGTTATGTTATCCGAGTTAGACTGAATAAAATGAGTGGTTTTCAACCAAGTTTAACCTCGAGTAGAGCTGTAGAAATTAACAGCTCTAATCTAGTCCTGTTCATTAATTTCATTGGATCTACTGTAAGTAAAACTTAATTGAATTCCACCTAATATATCTAAGAATTAGTTGCACATGCTGGAAGCCCTAATGCCAATATATTTTGGGTAATTTAGGCCTGCCCCATTATCACAACTTTTGGGGAATTAGTGGTGATAAAATACAGAAATCTTGTGGGTCACAAACTCCCAAGAGATCCAGTCAAGATATTGATGGCTTACCTTGAAGTTATTTTCAGACAGGATTGATGGAAGTCAAAAATTTGAATAAGATGTAAAAGTATGTTTAATTACTGTTGAAAATGATATGTTAAAAAAAAAACTACCGGTAATAAAAATTATATATTTTTTAAAAAATGAAGTTATTGTCATGAAGAAAGACCTAGAAATGACAGTTTACCTGTTGACCTCTCAACTGCACCAAGAATAGTGATCTGTAAAAACTAGAAAAATCAAACACCACCCTCAATTGATTCCTGGCTATCTATAGTTTGGGAGCTGACATCTGTGGTTAAACTGACAAATTTGATAAGTACCAGGGAAGGCAAACAACAAGGCAACAACTTAATTGATAACAATGCCTGAAATTATTGAAATATCAAAGTGCAAGATCTAATAAATCAATATTCAATACTGTGCATGAATAAAACCATAAACATGTTTTTTAAAAAAGACATGGGGACATACAGAGCTTATTGATGACTGGGAGCAGCAGCCGAG
This sequence comes from Podarcis gaigeae, assembly GCF_964106915.1. Taxonomy (NCBI): domain Eukaryota; kingdom Metazoa; phylum Chordata; class Lepidosauria; order Squamata; family Lacertidae; genus Podarcis; species Podarcis gaigeae. Next base: position 65,127,192 of record NC_139683.1, on the reverse strand, counting down.
ACCACACACCACCGGTCCTGAAAGACCTAAATGGGCTCGCAGTATGTTTCCGAGCACATTTCAAAGTGTTGGTGCTGACCTGTAAAGCCCTAAATGGCCTCGGTCCAGTATACCTGAAGGAGCATCTCCACCCCCATCATTCAGCCCAGACACTGAGGTCCAGCTCCGAGGGCCTTCTGATGGTTCCCTCATTGCAAAAAGTGAGGTTACAGAGAACCAGGCAGAGGACCTTCTCGGTACAGTGCTACCACGGGTTAAGTACATAATTCGTTCCGGAGGTCCGTTCTTAACCTGAAACTTTCCTTAACCTGAACCACCACTTTAGCTAATGGGGCCTCCTGCTGCTGCCACTGCGCCGCCGCTGCACAATTTCTGTTCTCATCCTGAAGCAAAGTTCTTAACCTAAAGCACTATTTCTGGGTTAGCGGAGTCTGTAACCTGAAGTGTATGTAACCTGAAGCGTATGTAACCCGAGGTACCACTGTAGTGGCGCCCGTCCTGTGGAATGCCCTCCCATCCGATGTCAAGGAAATAAACAACTATCTGACGTTTAGAAGACATCTGAAGGCAGCCCTGTTTAGGGAAGTTTTTAATGTTTTATGTTTTATCATGTTTTTAGTATTCTGCTGGGAGCCTCCCAGAATAGCTAGGGAAACTCAGCCAGCTGGGCAGGGTATAAATAATAAATTATTGTTGTTATTATTATTAACATGTATTATAATGCTATATATTTGAACTATAAAGGAGTGTGTGTGTGTGTGTGTGTGTGTGTGTGTGAGAGAGAGAGAGAGAGAGAGAGAGAGAGAGAGAGATTTCACACACCAGAATTATATCATATTCCCCAAGCAATGGATTAATTTTGTAAAAAAAATGTATTTGCAAATATTGAATTGTGGGGAAATGAAGTAAAAAGATAAGGAAAAGAAAGAAAACATAAGAAACAAAGAGAAAAGATAAATGAAGTAAAAAGATTATGGGCATCGTTCAATTAGGAGACCTCGAAAGAGGAGGAAGGGAGGCTGCAGTAGATAATAATCAGCCAGCGATGGCCAAAGTACACCTAGTGTTCCACATATGCACAGGAGAGAAAGCAAGCAGAAAGGCACAGAGCCATGCGCCGTCATCATAATAGGAGCAAAGTGCTGTGGAAACAACAGCAATCCATTTCAGGTCAAGAAAATGACAAGGCCCTGTACTAATGGAACGAAACGAAATGTAAAGAACAGTACAAGACAGTCGCTGAAAATACTGGTGTCCCAGAAATATGTAGGGCTGCTAGCCATAAGATAATGACTAGCAATGGGGCAGAGTTCTGTCGGCATGGCGACTGCCGTGTGCAGCACATTACTCATCTCAGCGCCACACTGGAAAGTGTAACATATGGCGCTCTCTCTCCTCCCCTTTTCCCTGCAAGTTGAATGTCTAGCCCCCATTTACTGGCATGTCACTCATATTAATTGGATCTCTTCCATGGCCTCTGTGCTGCCATATCCCCTCTGGCAATGCTGGGCCACAGAGCTCTGCTCATCACCACAAAAAGCCAGAGGAGGCTACTTTGCAGGATGCAGTGTCTTCCCCTCTTTCAATGCACAGGGTTGGAGGAAGCTGCAAAACAGGCGGCTTCTTCAAGAATCCAGGCTTTGGTTTAAGGGTCAGGCTCCCTACTGGATATTTTTTTCCTAGGAAGAGTGGCGTTTGGCAAGCCGTGTTTTGAACCAAATAGTCTTAAGTCCTCCTGGGCTAAATTAACCCTGCAGTTCTCAAGATATATCTAACCTTGGTGCAGGCGAATTGGCGCTCCAGATCCCATTGTCAGCTCTCGAGAGTTTCATGCTAAGAAAATTGGTCCTTGAAATACAATTAGGAAAGGTTGGTTCTGCAAAAGTATTTGAATGTTGCCAGGTAACAGAACATTTAGTCAACAAGTTTTGCAATGCAGGCAGGTTTCTATAAGCGCCATCAAATACTGAAAGTGTGCCTTTAGCTTCAAATAGGCATTGTTGGGGTTATTTTGTAACTGAAAAGTTTGGGATTTTAAAAACCTGCCTCCTTTCCAACATGGTTTATAATCCATGTGGGCAGTTTCTTAAGCTTCTTTCAAGCTACCAGCAAATATATCCACTGCAAATGGTTTTCTGCTCCTCCTTATGAAGCATCAGAGATGTCTGGAGATAGGATGTAAGCGTGAGAGAGATCATCTTTGCTAGATGACTGGGAAAGTATTCCCTCACTGTGGCTATTTTGACAGATTTGGGTTTATGTTCAGTAAATAATGTCTGAAACATCATGTTTTCATATTGTCACCCCAAAGTTTTCTTTAATCAGCTTGTTGTTGTAGGCAATCAAGACTCAATGTTACAGTGGTACCTTGGGTTACGTACTTAATTCGTTCCGGAGGTCCGTTCTTAACCTGAAACTGTTCTCAACCTGAAGCACCACTTTAGCTAATGGGGCCTCCCGCTGCCGCCGCCATGCAATTTCTGTTCTCATCCTGAAGCAAAGTTCTTAACTCGAGGTACTATTTCTGGGTTAGTGGAGTATGTAACCTGAAGCGTATGTAACCCGAGGTACCACTGTATTTACAACAATGAGCAACTTAGATTTGCGCTTAACACTTAATTTTATTTAGAGGACTTCCAACCCGCTCTTCACTAAAATAATCCGAGAGTGAAGTACAATAAAGAACATTTAAACATCAGCAACTATCAGACAAGGACCCAGCAGTATTCTTGCATTTATAAATTCAGGTGATCAATGCCTAAGCCCCTCTGAGGTAGAACTGCATTCAGAACTGGATTGCCTGGTGCTCTAGATAGGTTTTATTGCGAATAATGATGATGAGGATGATAATTTATTTTACATATTTATATAACACACAGAGTGCTTCATAATCCTTTGTAATTTTTGTTTGTGCTGCAACTCATGGCTCTTTGCCCAGGCTTGGCTGTTGCAAATGGACACTTCAAAAGCAATTAAGCCACTCTTTGTCCAAAGCCCCTTTGGAATGTACTACAGCCACAACCACCTGCAGAACAAGAGGAGGCCAAAGTATCTTCCTCAGTCTGGAAAGACTATGTGAAAGGGGCACTTAAAAAGCAAACATTTTCAATTTAGAGAGCTGCTATGAAATCTGGTTCTGCAAGCGTAGTTGCCTCTGCATCCTCAAAATGCCCACCCAGCATGCACATTGGTAAATAAACAGATTATTGCAACACAAATCTCTAGCCTCTCCTCCAAATTAAGCTGCCCCCCAAATTCCACCCTGAACTTCCCTTTAACTGAGAAAAGATAATCATGAGAGTACTGGTTAAAAAATAGGTGCAAGGGCCTGTTCACCACTGCCATTCAGCTCCTAATGTGGCCTTCAATCTCAAAAAAGGTTCCCCACTCCTGACGTAATGGACTCTCCTTTGTAGGACACAAGGCCATCCTGTTACATCTGCAGTGATATGGATTTAGCGGAGTACTCAGTAATAAGAAATGTTCACTCCCCAACATTTATTGAGGGCAAAGGCAGTATCAGAGAAGAAGTAGAAAAGGAAGAAGAAGACTAAGAAGACTATGGACTCAGCTAAAGGTAAAGGTAAAGGAACCTCTGACCATTAGGTCCAGTCGTGGCCGACTCTGGGGTCGCGGCGCTTCAGGATGAGAACAGAGCAGCAGCAGTGGGAGGCCCCATTAGCTAAAGTGGTGCTTCAGGTTAAGAACAGTTTCAGGTTAAGAACAGACCTCCAGAACGAATTAAGTTCATAACCCGAGTACCACTGTATATATATTTAAAATCCTTTTACTAGCAGCCGTATAATGGCCTCTCTCTTGGCAAGATGGGAAGCAGAAAAAGAAACAGGCCAGCATTCATTCCAAGATTTTTGTTTTGCTTTGTTGTGAGTGCGCTTCGCTCCCACCTACTTCCAAATATTTATGGAACAAGCTGTGGGTCACATGATCGCGCTGGAATGATTCCAGAGAAGGAACGGGAGAAGGAGTGCTTGTTTAAGGCAGTAATTACATCATCACTTTGGCATCTGGTCCCAGGCCTGGAAAGAATGCAGGGTCCTCTGATGTGAAGCAGCGGGGAGATAAAACAGAAACCACATCATACATGACGATGTTCTTACATGGAGAAAATGGGTGAGGATGGGAAGGATAGTACCACGTATGTGGAAAGACATGCGGGTACCCACTTTTGTAATGATTATTGGTTCGGGAGCTGCACTTTGCAATGTGTGGTGGTTAGCGTACTTAAGAAATGTCATGTGTGAAGTGATAATGAGAGGGTGTTTTTGCATCGCCTCGCTGTAGTTCTGGGCTTCTATGATTTAACCATAATAACTACTCTTGTGGCATAGGAGATGATGCATACTAAAAGTGCAGCCAAGAAGAAAACTTCTTCCAAATGGAAAATGATGATAAAGAGATGGTTAAAGAGGAGATAGGTGGAATCTACACACAGATGTAAAACGCTGTCAAAATGCTTTTTCAAAAAACGTTTTGAAAAGTACATTGAATTTGACATAGCTCACTGTCGCCACCAAGTATCACATTTGTATATAGCACTTTACAACACATTTAAAACGTTTTATTTGCTGCTGTGTGTGTAGCTGAGTCCATGGGGATGTGGGTGGCGCTGTGGGTTAAACCACAGAGCCTAGGACTTGCCGATCAGAAGGTCGGTGGTTTGAATCACCGTGACAGGGCGAGCTCCCATTGCTCGGTCCCTGCTCCTACCAACCTAGCAGTTCGAAAGCACGTCAAAGTGCAAGTAAATAAATAGGTACCGCAGGAAGGTAACGGCGTTTCCGTGCGCTGCTCTGGTTTGCCAGAAGCGGCTTAGTCATGCTGGCCACATGACCCGGAAGCTGTACGCCAGTTCCCTCGGCCAATAAAGCGAGATGAGCCCCGCAACCCCAGAGTCGGCCACAACTGGACCTAATGGTCAGGGTCCCTTTACCTTTTTATGTATTGATGTATACAAGTCTCTATCATCATTTTATTTATTTTTCTCTTCCTAGCATTCTTTCCTTTTTATATATTGTTCTCTATTAGTTTTGTTCTAGATCTGTATGCTTCTTATTGTATAATATGCTGAAAACCTTTAATAAAATAGATTTTAAAAGAAGAAGCTGTCCTTGAGGTCTTATGATATTCTCACTTGAAGCTGAAAAGTTACTAAGAATGCCATATACGTAGTTGCATATTTCAAGGGAGGCATTGGGACATTTGATTATGTTCAGCATTATCTGTTCGAAAATGCCCAAGACTGGACTCTGCACCTCTGCTTTGCACTATCTAAAGGAATCCATGACATCATCAATGTTGGATTGCTATTAAGAAACATTCCCTTGCAGGGTGCAGTGGGGGGGGGAGCCTGCTGTGTTTGCTTTTGATAGCTCAGTTTGTTTTGCAGATGTCGAGTATGCATGGGGTCTGGTTCATCATTAACACCCCAACTGACCAAGCCACACACATGGATTCAAAATTAAATCTCCATTTTCTCACAGCAGAGAAAATATTGGCAAAGAAGGGAGGATGCCCTGTTAATTGGCTATTTGTTCATCAAACTGTGACATTGCAACAACCCACAGCCAAGGCCTATGCTGTGACCGCAGCATTCTAAATGCAGCACATCTGTGGCAAGAGCACAATATTGTGTAATTAGGGCATGACTCACAGGAATGCTAAAGATGCCTGGTTTCCTGGCTCTGCGCTCATGATCTTGTGACATCAGTGTGACAAGGATCAATCCTTTTACTCATTAGGAAAAACAGCAACACTGAAGCCATAAAGTACATATTTCTAGGAGTGTGTGAGTATGTCCCAAGATTCTCCTTTGTTTTGTTTTTTTGTTTTTTTATAATATTTTTTATTAAGTTTGTAAAATACAGAAAAAAGAATAAAGAGCATGTTATGAGAATAAAATAAAAAGATTACAAATTTTCTTGTTCTTTTTTCCAAATCTACTGGACTTCCCCACATCCTCCCAACCCTGCATTCTCTGTGAACATAACATCAGCAATTTGTTAACTTATTTCATTACTTATTGTATCCTTCGTTTTATCATGTTACCCAATTTCAAATGTGTTATAACCCGAATCATGTGCATTTTCATTTAAACACAATAAAGTTATTTCCTTATTCTATCTCAGACTTCTTGTGCCTTAATTTCCATTTCTTTAGTTTAACATTACTGAAGCTAGAGTTTCCTAAAAGGTGCATTTTTTAACATTCGTACAGCTTATAGTGTTTTTCCAGATAGTCCTTAAATTTTTTCCAGTCCTCCTCGATTGTTTCTTCTCCCAGGTCTCGAATTCTGCCAGTCATTTCGGCCAGTTCCATGTAGTCCATCAACTGCGTGTGCCATTCCTCCAGTGTGGGTAAATCTTGTGTCTTCCAATGCTTTGCAATCAAGATCCTTGCTGCTGTAGTAGCATACATAAAAAAGGTTCTGTCCTTCTTAAGCACTCTCTGGTCCACCATGCCCAGGAGGAAGGCCTCTGGTTTCTTAGGTAAGGTAAATCTAAATACCTTTTTTAGTTCATTATGAATCATTTCCCAAAAGGCCTTCACTTTCGGGCAGGTCCACCAGAGGTGAAAGAATGTCCCTTCCGCCTCTTTACATTTCCAACATTTATTATCAGACAGGTGATATATCTTAGCAAGCTTGACTGGGGTCATGTACCACCGGTATATCATTTTCATAATGTTTTCCTTCAAGGCACTACATGCCGTAAATTTCATTCCGGTGTTCCATAACCTTTCCCAGTCTTCAAACATAATGTTATGCCCCAAATCCTGCGCCCACTTTATCATGGCGGATTTGACTGTCTCATCCTGAGTATTCCATTTAAGCAGCAGGTTGTACATTCTCGAAAGTAGTTTACTTTTTGGTTCTAACAATTCTGTCTCTAGTTTCGATTTTTCCACCTGGAATCCAACCTTCTTATCTACTTTAAAAACCTCTTGGATTTGTGCATAATGCAACCAATCTCGCACCTTGTTTTTTAATTTTTTCAAGCTCTGCAACCTCCAATTGTCTCCAATCTTTTCAATAATTTCCCCATATTTAGGCCAATTGGCCTCCATGTTAGGTCTCTTACGTGCCTTGGCCTCCACCGGTGAGAGCCACCTCGGAGTCTTACTCTCCAATAAGTCTTTATATTTTGTCCAGACCATTAAAATTGCTCTCCTAACAATGTGGTTTTTAAACAGTTTGTGCACTTTAACCTTGTCATACCACAAATATGCATGCCACCCAAAAGCATTGTCAAACCCTTCCAGATCTAGGACATCAGTGTTTTCCAGTAAGATCCAATCTTTCAACCAGCAGAAGGCTGCGGATTCATAATATAACCTCAAGTCTGGCAGGGCAAATCCCCCTCTTTCTTTCGCGTCAGTTAATATCTTAAACTTTATTCGGGGCTTTTTGCCCTGCCAAACAAACTTAGAAATATCCTTCTGCCACTTTCCAAAACATTCCACCTTGTCCACGATCTGTAGGGTCTGAAACAAAAATAACATTTTTGGCAATACGTTCATCTTTATAGCTGCTATTCGGCCCAACAAGGAAAGTTTCAATCTTGACCACGTTTCCAAATCTCTTTTGATTTCTGACCAACATTTCTCGTAGTTGTCTTTAAACAAATTCAAATTTTTGGAGGTCAGATACACCCCTAGATATTTTACTTTTTTAACCACATTTAATTCTGTTTCTTTCACGAACTCATCTGTTTCTGTAGTTGTCAAATTTTTTGCTAGAACCTTAGTTTTTTGCTTGTTCAACTTAAATCCCGCCACCCGACCAAAATCAGAAATTAATTCTAACACTCTTTTAGTACTAGAGACTGGCTCCTGCAATGTTAATACCAGGTCATCTGCAAATGCTTTCAATTTATATTGTTTCACTCCGACCCCAAGATTCTCCTTTGTCCCGGCTCTCAGTTGTTCAAGAACAAGAACTCAAAGGACTCTTTCCAAAGGCTTTAATGTTTAGATTTGGTGCAACACATATGCACATTGCTGGCAATACACATGGGTGACCCAAGCCACAGATACACAAGGGCAGGCAATCTACTTACTCAAAGCTTAAGTGTTGACCCAGCACTGATGTTCAATATTTAGAGGGCCCCACGCGCAACGTCTTGATGTCACATGACATCACGTCGGGCCCATCAATCCTCTGGAGAAGGTGGCACCTCTGCCCTTGCTATCCTGTATAAAGGAATAGGATGGGCTCAACTCAGTGCAGCAAACTGTTCCGCTCCTTATTTTTCTTCATTCATCTGTTATTAAATATGTATACCACCCTTCACCTGTCAATCTCAGGGCAGTTCACAACATAAAAAACACAAGAGAAAAAACACAAAATTCAGAACAAAAACCAGAACAAAAAAAGTGCAATAATTTCCCTCCCACCACCCCCTCCCACAATACATTTAAAAGGGTATTGGATGTTAAACAGCCCAAGGCCTGGTTGAAGAAGAACATTTTTGCCTAACCCCTAAAGGTATAGGTAAAAGGTAAAGGACCCCTGGACAGTTAAGTCCAGTCAAAGGTGACTATGGGGTTGTGGCGTTCATCTCGCTTTCAGGCAAAGGGAGCCAGCGTTTGTCCACAGACAGCTTTCCGGGTCATGTGGCTAGCATGACTAAACCACTACTGGAACATGGAAACTGTGACAGAAGCCAGAGCACATAGAAACACCATTTACCTTCCAACCGCAGCGGTATCTATTTATCTACTTGCACTGGCATGCTTTTGAACTGCTAGGTTGGCAGGAGCTGGGACAGAGCAATGGGAGCTTACTTCATCATGGGGATTTGAACTGCTGACCTTCTGGTCTGCAAGCCCAAGAGGCTCAGTGGTTTAGAGCACAACGCGACAGGCATATAATGAAGGCACCAGACAAGCCTCCGTGGAGAGAGCATTCCACAAATGGGGAGCGACTGCAGAGAAGGCCCGTTCTCATGTTGCTGTCCTGCAGACCTCTCATGGAGGAGGAGCACAAAGATGGGTTACCAGAGCAAGCAACATAGAAACCAACTCCTAGGGGCCGAGGTCCCTTCACACACTTCCAATAAAATATTTGATGAGGCTGGCCCACCCCGAAGTTGCTGGGTGCATGTGCCTTGTGATTGATTATGTTGGGTGGGATTTACCTGCCCCCCCCCATATTGTATTCAGGTTGGCACCCCGGCAAGCAACCTAGGACCTTGCCTTGAAGGTGGGAACTGCTCCAACTGTTCACACCTCCTTTGGAGCCTTCAGGACCCAGGTGATGGAGGGGGTCTCTTTTCCCTCTCTGGAGAGGCAGGGCTCAACCCAGCATCTGATGGCTCCAGGGTGGGTAGTACGAGAGGCACCTCAGTGTCAGAGGTAGGGTCTGAGAGCTGTGGAGAGGAAAGTGCAGCTGAAGAGGGAGATGCCAGGAGGTGAGTTGAGAGACCTCAAGTCTGGCAGAGACCTTCCCATCCCCCTGGAACCCTCCCCCGGGCCCCTTGAATTGTTTTGGGCCTTGAGTGAGGATGACACTGTTAGATTATTTTGATATCTACAGGGAAAGATTAAGAATGCACATATTGCTGTTCATGTATATATTGTGCATTTTGAGAGCTTTTGAACAAGCTCTGCATAACTCACTCTGCATTCAAGACAGGAAGTTCCAGCTGACTCGTGCTTTTCCAGACTGCTAAAAACATTAGCTGAGGTCAACCACAAGCTTTTTCGCTTGAACTGAGGGAACAGTGGAGTGTGACATACTCAGGAGTGCTGTAACTATCTATATGTGTTATCCACCAATCAGTATAGGTGGGTTTCAGATTAACCTCACATACATTTAAGGAATAGGTGAGGATGTGGACGTTCTGCCCTTGCTGCCAATCGGCCCAGCACCAACACAAATACACACTATCTCCACATCTCCACATCTGGCGAGTATAAGAGGAGGGAAGTACATGAATAGTATCTCATGCAAGAGAGTATCCTAATCGTCTCACAGCTGACAATTTCACCAAGCCCTTACCAAGAGAACCTTCAAGTCAAGTTGGGGCAAGTGCATGCCACTGTAACCTTTAATTAGTGCATGTAAGGGTTAAGACCATAGAGTAAGCTGTCCTGCCAAGCTTAGCTAGGTCACACACCCTCACTCCCTTCGAGTTCCACAGTTCTATGATCTATGACTTTGAAGAGTTTAAGAAATAAGGTAATCGGTCATGCTAAAAACAACAGCAATGGTTTTATAGTCTATTTGGTTTTTGTGGTCCTCAGAAAATGCAGGTTTCTTCAGGAAAGCATGAACATTTCAACCATATATTCATTTTACTGGTACGGGCATATTATAAGCCAAATCTGCAAAGTACTCTATCTTGCCATGACAACATGCAAGGGAATTTGGCAAGAGATGAATCCTCGTAAAGGATGAATTAAAAACTACTTCTAACACTTGAAAGAAAAGATTATCATTAAATGTTGCTCTAGGTTTGCCTTGTATAAAAACATTTTGCAAAATCAGCAGCCTGCTTCTGAGAGGTAGTGTTTAGCTGCAGGCTATTCCTGAAGTCATAGGTTGAAACACCAACAGGAGCAGTTATCTTTGTTCTTCTGAAATAAACAGGAGCTCATAAAATTTTGGTAGGCAGCTTGCTTTGGTAATATGATGTTTTCCAAAGCTGAGCCAATGTCTGGGGGCTACTGTGTTCTCACCACCATGGAAATTCCACATGGAAAAGCACTTCACATGGTGGCTGCTGCAGTGTGGTGAGGTGATGACTGTGAAGATTATTATTCCACCTTTCCTCCATGGAGCTCAAGGTAATGCGCAAGATTCCTTTCCTCCCATTTTATCCTCACAACATCCCTGTGAGGTAGGTTAAGCTAAGAGGCAGCAGCTGCCCTGAGATCACCCAGTAAGCTTTGTGGCTGAGTAGGGAGTTGAATCCTGGCCCAAAACACGGACCACTCCACCATGCCATCTCTCTAGAATTGTGTGCAGGAGATCCCCATGGCCAATGTTCAGGGATGATGAGAACTGTAGACCAACAACATCTGGAGGGTCACATGTTCCCCACCCTTGCAATAAGGCTTTGGTAACCTAGAGGAATAGGGATGCGGGTAGCGCTGTGGTCTAAACCATTGAGCCTAGAGCTTCCCAATTAGAAGGTCAGTGGTTTGAATCCTTGCGACGGGGTGAGCTCCCGTTGCTCGGTCCCAGCTCCTGCCAACCTAGCAGTTTGAAAGCACACCAAAAGTGCAAGTAGATAAATAGGTACCACTTCGGCAGGAAAGTAAATGGTGTTTCCGTGCGCTGCTCTGGTTCGCCAGAAGCGGCTTAGTCATGCTGGCCACATGACCTGGAAAAACTGTCTGCGGACAAACGTCGGCTCCCTCGGCCAGTAAAGCGAGATGAGCGCTGCAACCCCAGAGTCGTTCGCGACTTAACTGTCAGGGGTCCTTTTCCTTTACCTTTATCCTAGAGGAGTAATCAGATATTTCTACAACTCCCTGTATGCTGAGCAAATACTAGTTTTACTGGAGAGGGCAAATTTTGTGGAAGTGGTGGTGAGTGATAGGCCAGGTCCTCATCACTGCTGTCCACAGTAGATTGTTGGCAAGTCCTAATCAATGTCACACAGTGACCACTCCCTCTATTCAACCTTCTCGACTATTGTTTGGTGGCCATTGAGGATACTTCTCAAGTGGGGAAGGGAGATTTGGTGTGAGGGACACCAGTTGCTTCTCTCTATAGCGGAAGAACAGTGTGACAAAACACGGTGAGATGCTGTGTTTGTGGCATCAGAACAATGAAGGACTTGCCTCAATCTTTGTTTGATGGTCTCATCTGTATAATGACATAAGGAGACAACTACCGTACCCTGTAATGGTGAGTGAGAGCAGTTCATTGGTCTATCTGTAAATGCTTTAAAATAAAATGCCTCTCCCAGCCACAGAAATCAGGTATCTTTGGGAATATAAATATGACACTATTCTTTGTGTTGCTCTAGCCGAAGTCTGACAAGAATTTATAAACAAGAACATGGTTTGCTGCCAGCATGATATAATATTGCCAGGTCTTTTGAGGGGCTTTGCTGTCTTTTATTTATTTTTTATTTTTCCATGTTGGAAGCTCTGATGGATTTTTAGAATTGCAATGACTGTTTGGCTTCAGGCAATTAATATTGATTGGCTGCACCAGCATGATTTATCTGTAAGCACCTCAAAGTCTCGCAGTAAGCAGATTTGCTTCCCCTTTGATTTAGATCCCTTAATTGCAAAGTTGAAGTCACCCCTACTTGAGATGTGGCAAATCCACAGGTTCTACCATTGCTATCTCTGAAGCTTTCAGTGCTGTGTACCTGTCAAATTCCTGCCGGTGAAAGAAGGAACCAAAGGCTCTGAGCAACACAGCTTTCCTAACAAATATCTATCATTTTTAGAAGATCGGGTTCCAATTCTGGGAGAAACCATAAGTGCAGCCAATGTGGTCCAAGAAATAAAAATGAGGCTTTCTTTTTTTATCTGGTGTTAACTACCTTGGAATACAGTGGTACCTCTGGTTAAGAACTTAATTCGTTCCGGAGGTCCGTTCTTAACCTGAAACTGTTCTTAACCTGAGGTTTCACTTTAGCTAATGGGGCCTCCCACTGCCGCCATGCAGCCGCACAATTTCTGTTCTCATCCTGAGGTAAAGTTCTTAACCTGAGGTACTACTTCCGGGTTAGCAGAGTCTGTAACCTGAAGCATCTGAGGTTACCACTGTAAACTGAATGGGGAAAGGTATACTGCAGTGGTGTCCAAAAAAATTTCAAAGAGGGCCAGATTTGATGAAGTGAAGGGCCGTAAGGGCCAACCAAAGTTGTGGACCTTTTTTAGGATTGAAGTTATTGGCCTTTTTTTAGGATTTTACCCCAAAGTTGTTGACCTTCTTTTAGGATTGAAGTCCCCTGGAAATAAACTGCCACAGGGGGCCAAATTAAACCGACCAGCAGACCAGAATAGGCCCCCAAAACGGACTTTTGACATGCCTAGTATACTGGAATAACACAACCATTGGAAACATGCTGTGCAGATATGTTCCTGCTCTGATCACCATCTCCCTCTTGGCCATCTCATCAGTGTACACAATAGTACCATGATTTAGTCCTTTACATTGTGTGCACAAAGGGAGACAAAACACACACAGCAGATGCGCAGCTGAGATCTGTGCACCACGATATTCCCCATCCCCTCCTGTTGTTCTGCTGAAGCACACAAGCCCGACTTCTGCTGACAAGCCTAAAAGGCTACAGCTTGTTTTATAGAGTGAGCGGTTTGTGTTGGTCAACCTGGTCTTTTGTGTTTTGCAAAGCCATGGCAAAAGCTGCTTGGGCTGAAGACAGATGTTCTTTGTTTTGTGACAGATGCATCCTTCCTTTGTCCACACTTAATTTTATTCCCCTCACCACCCCCCACACTTGCAGAACTGTGATGGCATCCTGTATTGAGGAAGAGGAGCCTGACATCTGCTGTAGCAACAAAAAAGACATCACCAAAGATTTAAAAGGAGCTCAAATTAGGAGCAGCCACACTGTTATGGAACTGTATCCAGGAATCACCTACAGGGCTTTGGTGGTGGTGGTTGTAGTAATAATGGGGTGGTATTCAACTAAGTAGACCCATTGAAATAAAGGGACCTAACTTAGTAATGTTCATTCATTTCAGACAGTCTACTCTGAATAAAACCTAGGGTAAGTACACATTACTGTTTACTCTGGCTTCATGCCATATTCATCCCTGTTCTTTAAATCTATGTAGACAATAGCAGAAATTCTGTTTGATGCCAGTAATAATTGCCGAAAGAGTAAAATGTTACCCAAAATGGTGGGGTGAGGCGCTATCAAAACAGATGAAAATATGAAATCCCAACAGGTTTCAAATCCACCAGGAGATATGAAGACCAATAGAGGAAGCAAATTAGTCACCTCAAAACTCAGGTTTCCATGGCAAGTAGTCTGATCAAGTTATTATAGATGTGCTTGACGTATTAAGAATATTTTAATGCAGTTATCTGGTAGCAAAAAATGAAAATTTGTCTCCTTGCCACACTCTTTGCCTGCTGATTCAAGGAAATATTTTATTCTGTTTAAAAAAGTTCAAAAATGTTTGGTGTTCTAATGGAGGGGAAAGGATGTTGCACAGCAACCTAAAGCTCCTGGAGTAAAAAGCCATTTAAAATAAATGTAATCACAGAGGCAATAAAAAGGTAAATCAGGTACTTTTAAGGGGGGAGGGTTATATGTGAATGTGTGGAAGAAAGTTCCAACAGTGACTTCTTTATATAAAAGGCACCTTCCAGAGGCTGTGATTGTAAATGAGGGAGAGGTGAGTGGGAGGGTTTGTTTTAACCCTTGCTTTGGTAGACATTTCCTGCTGAAATTTGCCTCTTTCCATCTTTCAGGGTTCCAGCTGCATTTTTATCTTTGCAATCATGTGCTTGAACCTTCGCAGGAGGCACCGGGGCAGGGAATACTGTGGGAGTTTTTTAATCAAAGGCAAAGGATTAAGCACCTCCTCCCCTTCTTTCTTTTACAACACCCCTCCATCAGGATTGCTCCCTCCCCCAACTGCTTTTCATTTTAAAGCTGCCATTTGGGCCTCCTTATTTGCCTCTTACAGAAGAGAGCACTCCCACTAATCAACAATGCTCCAATCACGTTGTTTACCTTCCCACCAGAGCAGTACCTATTTATCTACTTGCACTTTTTGGCGTGCTTTCAAACTGCTAGGTTGGCAGGAACTGGGACCAAGCAGCGGGAGCTCACCCCATCGCGGGGATTCAAACCACTGACCTTCTGATCAGCAAGCCCAAGAATCTCGGTGATTTAGACTACAGCGCCACCCACATGTATTATCAAAACAAACTTCTTTACTTGCAATCAATGCACCAGGGTAACACTTTGGGGTATGTGTAATAACACAAGGGACTTGCAGTTACAGATAGGTAGCCGTGTTGGTCTGCCATAGTCAAAACAAAAAAAATTCCTTCCAGTAGCACCTTAAAGACCAACTAAGTTAGTTCTTGGTATGAGCTTTCGTGTGCATGCACACGAAAGCTCATACCAAGAACTAACTTAGTTGGTCTTTAAGGTGCTACTGGAAGGATTTTTTTTTGTTTTAAGGGACTTGCAATTAGAGATGGGAGAGAAATTCAATTCACTTCTCATTTGCACTTGAATTTACCTAATTTGCACATTCCAAAATTGTACAAGAACCAAAACACACAGCCGTAGTTCAAAATTTGCACTTCTCTGAATTTTGCGATGCAGTTCTCCAGCCAAGTAGCGTTCACAAAACTGCGTATACTAGTGAAAAGTGTGCATAAAAATGCACGTATTTGTGAAAAATAGCAAACACAAATTCATCATATGAGGGAGACTTGTTTTGGGAAAATATGTATATTAGGCAAAATCGCATGCAAAAATGTGTATATCGGGGAAATATGGATAAATTTTCACAGGGTCTTTTAAAAAACGAAAACTGATATGGAAATGTAGAGAACTGAATTTAAGAATGGGGAAATGAGAAATTACACATCCCTCCTTGCAACCTACCTGTGTGGATAGTGTCATAATATGGTTTAGTCACATGGTGGCGCTAGACTTTGTTTGTTTGGCTATTCTCACTGGAAAGAGACAATAAAGTTCTTGCATAGATTCCTGATTGGTGTGCTTCCTTAGTCTTCCATGGAACCGCCATTTGAGAGTGGAAGGAAGACACTTTTGTAACATTCTGACGCAGAACTCTCTCTTGTTTTTCCAGCTTACCTCAACCTGTTTACAGCTGATGTCAACACACGCACGGGATATGATTCTCTGCCACAGCCAGACGCATAGCAGGAAATTAAACATCAAAGATTCCACTTCAAAGCTTCACAAGTTCGGTGGATCAGTTCTTCCTTGGCAGGTTTGACATGAGCTCTGAGGGTAAGTTTATGAAATCACCTCCAGGAATAAAGCTTTCCAATTGTTTTGACTTGCAAACAAAACCTGTTCTAAAAAGCAGACTTCTTCAATAGAAGGCCCTAAAGTGAAAAAGATGGGATCTTGATTCATGCAAGAGAATGTGTATACTTGTCACATGGCTACAGGGAAGCAGCTTATTGCCTACTGAAGAACCACCTTTCCCCATATAAACCACTCTGGATTTTGCATGCATCATCTGAGACCCTTTTGTGTGTGCCTCCTCCATATGAGGTCCAGAGGATGGCAACATGAGAATGGACGTTTTCTGTAGCTCCCCATATGGGGCATGCTCTCCCCAGGGAGGTTTGCCTGGCAACTTCCTTATATATCTTTAAGCACCAGGCAAAAATGTTCCTCTTCAACCAGGCCTTTGGCTGATTAATATTCTACAGCCTTTTAAATGTGTCTGTGGGAGGGGTGTGTGTGTTGTTTTGCTGTTTTGCTTTATTGACAATAAATAAAGTTTTATTTTACTCTGTAAATCTTATGATTACCCTGAGATCTTATGATGAAAGCTGGTATATAAATCTAATTAACAACAACAACAATACTTCCTCCCTGTCTCCAACTATTGATCTAAACCTGTTCACAGAGCCTCCACATCTTCACTGCCACTGATACAAAATATATTTTTAGTTGTGGGTATCATTTTGACTGTATCATTTTGTGTTTGTTAAAATTGTGACAATTTTAGTACATATACACTTTGACAAAGCTCTGTGGAGTACTGTATTCTGAGAGGATACAGTGGTACCTCGGGTTAAGAACTTAATTCGTTCTGGAGGTCCGTTCTTAACCTGAAACTGTTCTTAACCTGAGGTACCACTTTAGCTAATGGGGCCTCCTGCTGCCACTGCATGATTTCTGTTCTCATCCTGAAGCAAAGTTCTTAACCCGAGGTACTATTTCTGGGTTAGCGGAGTCTGTAACCTGAAGGATCTTTAACCTAAAGCGTCTGTAACCTGAAGCATCTATAACTTGAGGTACCACTGTATTCTGTATGCAGTTGTTTTATCTTTGTTTTAAATAATTTAAACACACACAATGAACATGCATAGGTTCTATCTTCACCGGAATGCAGAGTTCAGATCATGCAGAGGAACCTAATGTGTGCATAGCTTTTTACGAAGAAACATAGGAAGATGGCTCTTGATCCCAGGTCAGGCTACTTGGTAGCTGCCCCTTGGGGTGTATGTGTGTTTTCTGAGTGCAAAGATATTCACAATCACCCACCCTGGGAAGCATAAAATCTGAAATCGTTACCACATGACCACTTGATTTTGCTGATTGTATAAACTACTCCTAAGCTCCTATTTTTTCACATTCTGCCTGCACAGTGCAGTCTCATAGGTAAGGCAGCAATCAAGTAGGCTCTTTGGCTGTATACATTAAACACAAGGGCAACTTTTGAGCAAGAAACGAGAAAAGAAACAAGCCTGCTTCTGTAGTCAATCTATGTAAACAACTCATGGGGAATAAAGATAGAACTGAAAGTAGATCTTTGTTCCATTGAGAATGTCTACAGCTGTGCATTCCAAGCCAGGGCTGCTCTCGGTAGTCACAGTTAGCTCATCACACAAATTAAAGCATCACTGCTTATTTGCCCTGTGGTGCTATGGGGACACCATCTGTTGAGCCACAGCAATGGCCTGAAGTGCCGTGTGTGCTTTTGATTGTGTGGCAAAAATGGGATTTGTGAATTTTGCGGAAAATGGGGGAGAGATGGTACACAATGCACTCCACTGGGACTAATTAATAAATGCAATTAACATACATATTTTTTTGGAATGTCATTAACAAAGGAGGGGATGCCTGGAAAGCCTCAGAACTGTAGCAGCACCTTAGCAGCACCTCCCTGCTAAGGTGCTCAGAAATACTGGTGGACAACGAAAGAGGTTTAAAGACACTCTCAAGGCAAATCTTTAAAAATGCAGTATAAGCACAGATACAGTGGTACCTCAGGTTACATACGCTTCAGGTTACAGACGCTTCAGGTTACAAACTCCGCTAACGCAGAAATAGTACCTCGGGTTAAGAACTTTGCTTCAGGATGAGAACAGAAATTGTGCTCCGGTGGCGCGGCAGCAGCAGGATGTCCCATTAGCTAAAGAGGTGCTTCAGGTTAAGAACAGTTTCAGGTTAAGAACAGACCTCCAGAACAAATTAAGTACTTAACCCGAGGTACTACTGTAATTGGGAAACACTGGCCTGCGAGCGCTCCAATTGGAGAATAGCCTTTACCAAAGATGCCATGGACTTTAAAGGAACACAAACTCAGGACAAAAGGGAGAAATGAGCTAGGAGGAAGGCACATTTGGCGGATCCTCACCGTGATCAACTCCCACCCGGAAACCTATGTCCCCACTGAGGAAGGACATAGACCTCCACATTGACTTATGGACACACCATAATCTTACTTGGCTATGAGTGATGAAGAAGAAGAAGAAGAAGAAGAAGAAGAAGAAGAAGAAGAAGAAGAAAAAGAAAAAGAAGAAGTTCAGAAATATCTTCATTCTAAAGGGACTATTTGTAATTCAAGCCTCCATGGGCACCAATGGGAGCTTCCCTTGACATGCAAATAGCAATGATGGCGAGCCTGGGAGACAAAGCATGAAACATCCTGTTCTCTCACACATACCTCAGTCCCTAGGCTGCTTCGACTTCTTCACGTCTGCTGCTTACGTAACAAACAAACAAAATGCACACATGTTTTAGCCTTGCATTTAGCTTGGCCCTTAAGGCAAAGTCACACAAGATTTGGCAGCTTGGAGGCCAGCCTGTGCTAAGCAGTTGATGTGCATGTGCTGCCACCTGTAGGATTGAACTTTTGAGCATGGGGTGGAGATTCTAGAGAAATCACACTTTCCCACATGTGCTGAAAGTGAATTGTTTGGGGCCTGCACACAACAGCGTCCATAAATTGATGGCAATACAAGATGCAGGTTTCCCAATTTCCCTGTGGCTACATTGTTTCTGATGGCCACATAGCTGGACTTTTTGTGTGAAATGGGAAGTGACAATAAAGCAATAAGTGCACATGGTGATCTTGTGGGTGAGCGTTGCAGCTGTGAAGTGCAGGTTTAAACTATAAATGGACTAAGTGCATACTTAAACTGAATGTCATAACATGTATGTACCTTACATATATTTATTTATGGAAGATTTAAATATAACCAAGTTTTAATGTGCTTGGAGCAATTGGCATTGTGCTAACTCAGCTCAAGACAGAAACAATCTCTCTTCCAAACCTCTCTCTACCACATTTACAGACAAATTCTAAACCAGAACAACAAAAAGCCTCAAACACACTTGGAATATTAAAGCTGTTCTAGTTGGCAGAGAGGGTTGGCAGGTCAGAAGAATACCAGAACCAGAGATTTCAGGGTCCAAACCTGAGAGGGAGACTGGTGAGAAGGATGGGCACTCAGTGCCCTATAACCTTCCCACAAACAAATCTGAACAAATGCTCAATAAAGGTTTGTAAGCTTTGTTCAACCTAGCAGTTGCCTGCCAACCTAGCAGTTCGAAAGCACCCTTGGGTGCAAGTAGATAAATAGGGACCACTTTCTAGCGGGAAGGTAAACGGCGTTTCCGTGTGCAGCTCTGGCTCGCCAGAGCAGCGATGTCACGCTGGCCACGTGACTCGGAAGTGTCTCCGGACAGCGCTGGCCCCTGGCCTCTTGAGTGAGAAGGGCGCACAACCCCAGAGTCTGGCAAGACTGGCCCGTACGGGCAGGGGTACCTTTACCTTTACCTTTAAGCTTTGTTCAAGAAAATCAGGATGCAAGCTCAATAAAATAGGTGGTTGGTGGAGAAATTGTTCCCAGATCTGACTAGTTAATTCCTGCTTTGGGGGAGACTCTGTTTCGCACTCTTATTTTGAACCAATAAGGGTGAGGCCGGAATTCAAAACTCAACTGCATTCTTAACAACACCTGAACTGTTTTTCATCACACCCCAGATGGAAATCTCACTCGGTATAGGGTTATTTTCCAGACAATGGTTCTGTTATCTTTGGTCATCGCCTTCCACAGAATGAGTTCCTTATCTTGCCAGGTCAGATTTCTGTTTCCTAGATTACTGCAAAAGGAAGTGGCTTTTTCTCTCTGAGGATTTCTCTCACAAAGTGTGCTTAACCTCCCAGTAGTGACCTGGGGCTGTTGAGGGACCTTTGTAAGGCACAGGAAAAGGAGTTGGCATTTATAACACACAGCTGGGAAGTTGCCAGCAGAAGGGAGGTTAAAAGGGGCTATGCTATGAGCCAGCTGCATGTTTGTACACTATGAAATCATTGCTGTACTAAATGGTATGTTGCTGGATCGAACACAGCGGAACCACGCTGTGATTTCAAGGAACGATTCATGAACATTGTTTGCCTTTGGAAGTACCAGTACTTAACATGATGGCAGGCTACCAATACATCCCATCCTCTATATAGCATTATACCATCTCAGTATATGTATATGATGGGAGTTTTGCAGGAAATGCCGCTCGTGTGGCCATTGATAAGACTTCCAATGCAGTCCAGGGGCCATAAATCTTGTCATTTTGGCTTCATTTTATCCCTTGCTTAATGTACCTTCTTTAAAAGTCCTTTTGCATTCAATATGTTGATTTGTGAATGTCTCGTTCAATCATCCCTCTAATTATACCACAGTCGTTTCCACAACGACATCAGTTCTTGTTTCACGTCTCATTTATGAGACAGGTGAAGCTTGGTGTGTGACCTTCACTAGTGTCTACCCACATTATATGAGCTTGATGTAAGCTATTAAAGATAAGATAGCATTGCCTTTTGTGAAATCACATATGCTATAAACAAATGTGACTTACTGAAAGATCAGTAAATGTCTTACTTAACTGCTTGGTAATAAGCTTGGAAAGATAAATGAGGGGGTGGAGATCACTCAATTTCAGAATCTGGAGCTCGGCTGAGCCATTTTGATCCCTCAATTTTCTTCTTTTTACATGTCTGGCTTTTTAAAATAGCTTAAATATCAAGAACACACAGTATAACTTTTAATTCCCCATAGACCTCAAATAATGCATCATTAGATCCCCCTGGAAATGTTCCAGTAGCTCTGATCCAATATTATAATTGTATTTGAAGATCTCTTTGGATTCAGCCTTGATGTAATGTTGAAACTTCATCAATTTTCCTTATGCTCAAATATGAATATTGCCCCAAAAAATAGTACCCAGGTTTCTTTTGGACCATAAAGCTAGTTTGAGAACCATATTTGAGATCACAGCTGTTTTCACTTCAAGAAGTTAAGCGGCAGCCAAATATATTTTACTGTGTGAAGCAAAAATCAAAATAGTGCACCCACCCAGACCCTATTCTTTAAACAGAAGTTGACTTGACTGGCAGCAGTTGAATTGTACTTCAGCACTGACAGCAAGACAGCATCCCCACCCCCAATGCATCTGGGGTAAGGAGACTAGCTTAGGGGGCATTTGTGTCATGGACTGGCTGGATGCAGAGGAGTGATAGAAAGCAGGATGTCTCCCCATCTTGCCGTGACCAGCTGGTGTCCCAGACCAGGAAAGGTATGAAGAGGGAGGAGCAAAGGCAGGCATGGCGATAGAGTCTCAGATTGCTTGGGAAGCACCAGGAGGAGGAGGAGATTTGGGCAACTGTGGGAAGTTCCCACAACTGCCTCATAGGGGCACGAGCTACTGGGGCAAGTTGCTCACTAGGCCTGTCCTCCTGAGCAGACCTGACCTTGTTTCCTTGAATAAAGAGTTAACTTCACTGATACCGTGTGATTTATTGCTGACCTGCTCCTGACAATAGGGGGGTGTTATATAGTGCACGGGGCGCAGGTGGTGCTGTGGGTTAAACCACAGAGCCTAGGACTTGCTGATCAGAAGATTGGCGGTTCGAATCCCCACGACGGGGTGAGCTCCCGTTGCTCGGTCCCTGCTCCTACCAACCTAGCAGTTCGAAAGCACGTCAAAGTTCAAGTAGATAAATAGGTACCGCTCCAGCGGGAAGGTAAACAACATTTCCATGCGCTGCTCTGGTTCGCCAGAAGCGGCTTAGTCATGCTGGCCACATGACCCAGAAGCTGTACGCCAGCTCCCTCGGCCAATAAAGCGAGATGAGCGCCGCAACCCCAGAGTCGGTCACGACTGAACCTAATGGTCAGGGGTCCCTTCACCTTTACCTTTATATAGTACACAGAGCTCTGTCCCTAGAAACAACCAGATCCCAAACATGGGACTGAGGTCACCTGTATTCCTCACTTCTCTTATCCTACAACAACTTGATAGGAAATGACAATACAAGATTCTGTTCTCATTTACGATTCCAGTCTTCAGTCTTGTCATCCAGACTTAGTTGCACAGATGCCAATATTTGACTAGATGCTAAAATATGTGTACACCAAATACACTGTGGTTTGTTGTGCAGAAGAGAGACTATAAAAACAAAGAACGCTTATGATGATGTAAAGCTACTGTATACCTAATTAATTAGAAATCCTACGGCTGGCGTATCAAATTAACAGAAGCAGCAAGACAGAACATGCTTCATAATAATGCATGCTATTCCATTTATTACCAGCATTTCTGCAGTAATAAGTAGGCAATCATTCATCATGTCATTTCCCATTAGGGCCAGGCATGTACGTGCTAAGAACATCCAGGTCATGTTTATGCCAGTTTAACATGAAATGGAACAAAATGCATCACTCATATAATTGTCTAATAACTTAAGACTTTTGTTATGAACCGTTACACAGCTAGGCTCCTGAAAAAACATCGAATTCAACTGGATTTACGTTGTACAAATATGTGCAGGATCACAGTCCCTGTTTCAAGAGCATTACATTCACTACACAAATAAGAAACAGTATTGCTCTTAAATGTATTTTCTTCTAAGTGCTTTCAGCCTGAAGCCCAGATTTTAGGTATAAAAGTTCTGTAAAAGAACTACAGTCAATTATCGGTTGTCGAACGTAATCAGTTCCAGAATCCCGTTCAATTTCTGAAATGTTCGGCAACTGAGGTGCGGCTTCCGATGGCCCCAGGAATCTCCCTAACCCTGCCGCCGTCGCCACCTTGAGGGCTTGTGGTTGGAGTGGTTCCTAATCCTCAATAACCTCATGGTTGAAACCTCCATGGACCTATTGAAATCACTTGAATCACATTTAGCAGCTGAATAACTAAAGCATGTATGTGTCTTGTCTCATTTATACTACCATGGAACAAAGGAAGCCTCATATTCTTATATTCTTTTGAATTCCAAACGATCCGATCTTCTAATAATAAACATAGATTTCTGTCTCTCTCACTATATTGCCTCTGGATTTCAACCTACATTTAAATATTTGATGCTACACGCGACTGGTAACTGGGTTTTGTTTTCGTTTTTTTCATGTCAGGCAGAAGTGCAAATATTAATTACTGAGGTTTAATTTCATGCCTGCTTGGAACAGTGGCAACACTAACTATCAGTTTTGTGTTGTTTTGTTATATATTATCAAAGGAACTGGCTGAGAATGAATCATAGAATCACAGAATTGTAGAGTTGGAAGGGACGTCAAGGGTTTTCTACTCCAACCTCCTGCAATGCAGAAATCTCAACTAGATTGTCCATGACAGATGACCATCCAACTTCTGCTTTAAAACCTCCAAGGAAGGAGAGTTCACAACCTCCCGCGGGAATCCGTTCCACCATCAAACAACTCTTACTGTCAGAAGGTTCTCTCTTATGTTTAGTTGGAATCTCCTTCCTTTCATGTGACGACCCTAAAGATATTTGAAGATACCTATCATATCTCCTCTCAGTCTCCTCTTTACCAGGCTAAACATACCCAACTCCCTCAGCCGTTCCTCATAAGGCTTGGCTTCCAGACCCTTGATCATTTTAGTTGCCCTCCTGGCTTCCCGGCCAGGGTATCTTAGCATTTCGACAACAACGACAAGTCTGCTATGTAAAACATAAAGCAGGTTTGCGGTGATGGAAGTCGTAGTCCAAAACTTCTAGAGGGTGCTAGGCTGACGAAAGTCGCAACAATATATTCCCTACACCATTAATGAAGCTAGCAAGAAGATGGCTTGCGAACATGTACAGATTGCCTTTCACCCTGCTCTTAACCAATTAAGCACCCAGTCTTTTAGCTCTGCCTTCTATTATTTCTACATCTCACAGTGAAATAACTGATTTGAGTAGCAAGACTGAACCATCAGCTAAAAACAGCCAAAGCTCTATACATTAGCAGTCTTCAAGATGTAAATAAAGCCTTTAATCAGCAGACACATGGGTTGTTAGGGTGCCCTCAAGAACAGCTAGATTGTCTCAGCAGCCTCTTTCCTCCCTTCTGCCTTTGCTCTCAGCTTGGGGCTACTCTTCTGGCTGGCTGCTTCCTTTTCATAGGCATGCAATGATGGTTTGAAGTAAAAATGGAATGAGCAGAGATGTTCTGAGCAGAAGGGGGGGGGAGTGAAGCTTTACTGCATGCAGAAATAAATGGCAGCTCCATGCTTCCTTACTTGGTACTGAGTCCCATGGAATCCCACAATGCATAGCATTGCATTGGGCTTAACCATGAAGCTTGGCAGGTAATCTTCTGCAGTCACTCACACTTTACCTCACAGAAATATTGTTTTAAGGGTAAAACAAATAAAAGCAACCCCTTTGGATTCTGGGTTGTCACTTTTCTTTGTGGGGTTGCAAGTAACGGTTTATCCTCACAGGCATAAAGCTTTGTTTGTTTCCTCGATGAATGCTGAGCTGTGGTGGAACTGTGACATCAGCACAATACCATTGGCTGTAAGCCCCAATTCAAGGGTTAAGGAGGCCGAAGACTAAGAAACTGTACAGCTCATCTTCCTCTCCACACCAAAGTGAAAAATAAAAGCCTCTCCCCGTTGAAATAGAGGCTACAGTGGTACCTCGGGTTACATACGCTTCAGGTTACATACGCTTCAGGTTACAGACTCAACTAACCCAGAAATATTACCTCAGGTTAAGAACTTTGCTTCAGGATGAGAACAGAAATCATGCTCCAGTGGCGCAGCGGCAGCAGGAGGCCCCATTAGCTAAAGTGGTGCTTCAGGTTAAGAACAGTTTCAGGTTAAGAACAGACCTCCAGAACGAATGAAGTTCTTAACTGCCACCTCAGCAAACTTTTTCTTGCCCCCTCCTGCCCCACCCCCACCAACTACTTTCCAATCCAGCTGCGGTGAGCGGGTGGGGAGCAGCCTGGGCATTTGGTTTGGCTTCACGTTAGACTGCCTGAACATTATATATGGGCTTGATTTGTATGCATTAGATAGCTCTATAGAAACTGTACTTTGACATAATGCTTTCCAGATGACTCACCGTCTCATTTTTTGAAGGGCTGTGTAGCTTAGCATTTCTGTCCAGCTTGGATTAAATCCAGAGCTTCCTTGAAGTTCTTCTCTTCAACTACGTTCTCTGTACATTCTCCGTACATTTGCAACAAATCAATAACATGATGTGCTTTCAAATGCAGCCTGTGATAAAACTATGTGAATGCTTCTCCAGATGGCAGGAAGAGGAAAGCATGAATGAAGCTACAGTGAAAACCCTCAAAGATATTCCCACACCACTCCCTCTGCCCCACCTCAAAACTGTCAACTTGTGTTTTAGTTCTTCTTTATTCATATCAAGCAAAAACCAAAAAAGGCACCCATAAACATTAACAAATTGAACATGGTACATAACTGAGGTCTCTAGAACAATAGACACAATTGCTCCTTCTTCTGCTAGGTCTACAAGCAACATGCCAATAAATGAGAAACACTCTGCCAGTCATTGACAAACAGGAATATTTGTCAAAGAGATAGGAATGAAAACGATGTTACTGAAACAATTCATATCAAAACGCCTCCCAATTTCTCACAATTTTATCAGGCATAGGCAAACTTGGCCCTCCAGCTGTTTTGGGGACTACAACTCCCATCAACCCTAGCTAACAGGACCAGTGGTTGGGGATGATGGGAGTTGTAGTCCCAAAACATCTGGAGGGTTGAGTTTGCCTATGCCTGGTTGTAGATGGCTGCTTAGTGAAGGCTTCTCAAAGATGTATAATTTAAAAAGGAGTCCCAAACCATATAAAATGAATCTGGGGTCTCCAGACCCTCACATAGTTTCAGTTGGTGTGTTATCGTCCCTAATATGGCAATATTCCAGAGGGACTGATATTATACTCAAGTGTCAAGTTCTGCACACTTTTCCAGTGATGTGGCGAGGCAGACTATTGAGCTGTTTAGCAAGATACCCATGTTGTCCTCCTCATCAAAGATGTTTGAAAACATTGATTGTGGCCTCAATAACGCATTTTCTTGCAGCATATTTCATACTTCCTGGTGTAAATTTGTCCAGAAATCAGCAATGAAGTTGCACTCCCACCAGAGGTGGATGTAAGCCCCTCCGGCATGTTAGGCCAACCTTCTCAAACATGTTCTATGACTGTACAGGCATACAATAACATCTGTGCATGCTATTCAAGGAATTATCCTTGGTATATGCTGAAAATGATCTAAATGCTCTCACGTTCTAGACGCTTCTTCTGTGATTTGCTTGTATATCTAATCCAGCGGCAGGCAACCTAAGGCCCGGGGGCCGGATGTGGCCCAATCGCCTTCTCAATCTGACCCGCAGACGGTCCGGGAATCAGCATGTTTTTACATGAGTAGAATTTGTCCTATTATTTAAAATGCATCTCTGGGTTATTTGTGGGCCCTGCCTGGTGTTTTTACATGAGTAGAAGGTGTGCTTTTATTTAAAATGCATCTCTGGGTTATTTGTGGGGCATAGGAATTCGTTCTTTTTTTTTTTCAAAATATAGTCCGGCCCACCACATGGTCTGAGGGATGGTGGACCGGCCCACAGCTGAAAAAGGTTGCTGACCCCTGTTCTAATCTAATACTTCCTACTTCCCAAATTGCTATAAGAATAGTTGCAGGGTCTAGGGATACATCAATTAAAATTGTATAAATTGCAACTTAGCATCCCCTCTCCTCGCAGCTGATGGAATCCGTGGGTGGGTGTCCCCAAACCTTACGATGAATCAATAGGTTGCAGGTGGCCCCCTTTCTGCTCCTTTGTGGCTCTCTGTTTGTTGCACAACAGAAGATCCTGGCGGAAGTGGTGTTTTTGTTCTCTCTCTTAAGGGAGTACATACTGCAATGAACTCTCACTCTCTTTCACACTCACTCTCTCTCTCTCTCTCTCTCTCTCTCACACACACACACACACACACACACACACACACTCATAATATTGACACTTTTGGAGCAGAACAAGGCTAAACGTTCCAGGGACATTCCAAGTTATTGCTGAAAATTCTAGGTTTATTGCTCAGATAGTCAGTGTGTCCCTCCCAATAGCTCCCAGTTGGAAATGCAGGCCAGCATTGAAGCTCTTCTAAAGCGGTATTCCAGAGGGGAAGGAAAGTGTAAATGATTGATGCTGCTAGCCTAGGAAACGAGGGGAACGGGGCTTATTAATGCTCTTTTATGATAGCAACAAACCTCTTGCTCCAAAGCAGTTCCAGTACTGGTCAAATCCACATTGAAAGCACTCTCACAACACTTTAACTGTCATGGCTTTCCCTGAAGAACCGTGGGAGCTGTAGTTTTTTAAGAGTGCTGGGACCTCAGTGAGGGATCTCCCAACAGCTCTGAGCACCTTCAACTAGCTACAATTCCCAAGATTCTTGGAAGGGGGAAGTCACGGCCGTTAAAATGTTATGAAAGTGCTTTACATTTCATGCAACAAGTCCTTCTTCTTAAACCTTGAATTATTATTATTATTATTATTATTATTATTATTATTATTATGCCACCTATCTAACTGGGTTGCGCCAGCCACTCTGAGCGGCTTCCAACAAATTAAAGCATCAAACGCAGGAAAACATCAAACATTAAAAACTTCCCAATTACAGTGGTACCTCAGGTTAAGTACTTAATTCATTCCGGAGGTCCGTACTTAACCTGAAACTGTTCTTAACCTGAAGACCACTTTAGCTAATGGGGCCTCCTGCTGCTGCCGCGCCGCCAGAGCACGATTTCTGTTCTCATCCTGAAGCAAAGTTCTTAACCCGAGGTATTATTTCTGGGTTAGCAGAGTCTGTAACCTGAAGTGTACGTAACCTGAAGCGTATGTAACCCGAGGTACACTGTATTGCCAAAATTGCTTCTTAGCAGTTTACAGGAATAAAACCAATTGCAACACACACACAAACAATTCCATCGAAATATCACAACATCCATAAATAAAATGTGCACTAATGCAAGCTCATTAAGATGGAACAACAATTAAAACACCAATTAAAAGCACAGGAGCCCTGTTCTCTTTTGCATCTGGCAACCCCCAACATCATTCCAATGGTTTTTATTAAGGTAGGGCTTTAGGGGTGAACTCCAGAACCCCGAAATAAGTAAGGAGGAAAGGAAGTGAGCAGGCCTGGCTGACCACATTTTGACGACATGAAGTAATATACATTACCATCTGAAGTGGGGGGTGGGAGGTGGTCGTGTCATCATAAAACTAATAAGCCCAGAATCTAAGATTACTGCATTTCACCTCTGCCTCCCTCCCCATCTCCCATCCCAAGTTGTTCTTGGGGATGCACTGCTAATCTGATTCCTGTCTGGCGCTAAATCATGCTGAATTGTTGGGCTTTTCAAAACTATGGTTGATATAGCAGAGCTTATTAACAGGAAGCCCAGAGGAAGAATGACGAAACGACTGCATGTCAGGGCTTGGACTATTTTTCAGCAACGGATTCTCAAAAATGACTGGTTCTGGTTTTGGTTATTAGTCCCTCTGAGGAGAAACCATTACAAATGCCTTGAAGTCTGTCAAAATAAAAGCCCTTCTTGGGTGAGAGGGTGGGGGACATTTTTGATGCACAAGTACTTTTTAAAAGCCTCTTACTATGGTTTTCTGAGTCTCTTCCATTCATCCTCTCAGTTTTTATAAGTTAAGATTTCTGCATAATCACAAACTGAGGATGTCATGCAGCTTCCCCTCACATTTTTCTTCCTGGTTTTCCTGAGGGCTACTTTCAGTTTCCAGATGAATGGTTACTTTGCCTCCTTTTCTAACTAATGGCTTTTAAAATAAAAGCTCTAAGAGATCCACTTTGGCTCTCAGTGTTGCAGTGCTCAAAACCCCTAGCCTTGTACCTCAATCCCTATCGTTCGTTTGGCTGTGTTGGAAATTGCTCAGCTTCTCGCATACTTTTGCAATGCTTTGCATTTGTTTACATGCTTATTTATTTGTTTGACAGGAAGGGTGCTTCCAGATAGTTGCTGTTTTTGAGGGGATGTCAGTCATGTACCAGAAAATTCAGGTTGCACAGGTAGCAGTGGCGTAGCGTGGAGGGTGCAGGGGGGGTCAGCCGCACCGGGCGCAACATCTGGGGGTTAGGATTAGGGGACGCAAATCCACGGGTTAGGGGGCGCAAATCCACGGGTTAGGGGGCGCAAATTACTTGCCTTGCCCCGGGTGCTGACAACCCACGCTACGCCACTGACAGGTAGTCTTGCACAACAAATCCTCTTCCCTAAAGGAGCAGACTTTTTGCAAGAAGGAAAGTGCACTTGAAAGTGTGGGATAGCACTTGCTTTGCCTCAGAAAGGAAACTCTGAGAATGATCAGGAACATACCAGAGAGGAAATCCTATTGAACTCAGTGGGCCTTTGTTCTGAGTAAAAATGCTTGGGATTACAGTATAAGGCTGCAGAGTCTTTACCCAGTTACCTGGAAGCGAGCTCCATTGAATACAGTGGGAATTACTTCTGAGTAGACAGTGAAAGGCTCCATTTACAATAAAGGAATCAACACTCTGCTTGTTTCCTTTAAAAACTGCTGGCTGCTGAAGCATTGCAATTAAAGAATTTAGTCTTTGGTGACATTTTCCTTCAAAATTGTAGGATGAGAAGAAGACGAAGAGGAGGAGGAGGAGGAGGAAGAAGAAGAAGAAGAAGAAGAAGAAGAAGAAGAAGAAGAAGAAGAAGAAGAAGAAGAAAAGGAGGAGGGGGAGTTTGGATTTGATATCCCGCTTTATCACTACCCTAAGGAGTCTCGAAGTGGCTAACAATCTCCTTTTCCCTTCCTCCCCCATAGCAAACACTCTGTGAGGTGAGTGAGGCTGAGAGACTTCAGAGAGAAGTGTGACTGGCCCAAGGTCACCCAGCAGCTGCATGTGGAGGAGCAGAGACGCGAACCCGGTTCACCAGGTTACGAGTCCATGCTCTTAAGCACTACACCACACTGGATGGGGTTTGCATGCCAGCTTCACCATTTCCTTCATTTGGTGCAGGAATTTTATTTTCACTGTGAACAGAACTCGGTTTTTGCACCTACACACAAACACACCACTTTTAATTGTTTTCTGAAATGTGGAGGGGAGGAAAAAGGAAAAGGGAGACATTCCGGGATCAGATAAAAAACTGGGACGGCTTCTGTCACTGCAGGACTGTTCCTGGAAAATAGGGACACTTGGAGGGTATGCGATTTTTCTGTATGTAAAATAAAAATTTAAAAAATCAACAAAAACATTCAAAATTGAATAAAAAATTAAACTTCCACAGTAAACCTTTCAAGTGTGAACTAACTGTAGCCTCATTGCCTCACTCGGGAGCAGGAGAGTGCTTGGCGATATTGTAGGATGCTATTTGCAATCCAGCCCAGAAGCACTGCCCATTCTCTTTTTCTTATTATTCATGTTATAGTGATAGATCTAGGCCTGTTCAGAGGTGAGTGCGCATCATCTAGTCCCCCAAGCGATTGCATGTCATCTCATTCCCACGAAGGTAGCCCTTTGGAAAGAGAAGGGAGCTGTCTCCAGTGCCTCTCTATCCCTTCCTGCCACCATTATTTTGAAGAAAGAGAAACAACAGGAGAGATGGAAGCGACAAAGTTTCCTCGCCACTGCAGCAGTGAGTCTGGAGAAGCCTGATTTACAGAGACAGCCTTTGTCAGTTGCATCAGACTTTTGAGGACTCACTGGGGAGAGGAGGGTGTGTTTGCATGTGTGAAACAGACAGTAGATCAAACACCACAAAAAGTGCCTAGATTCAGACATTGCTGCCTTTGGCAGCACAACTTGGGACCAGGTTACCTAAGGGATCGCCTCGCTCCATATATCCCTGAGCAAGGTGGGCTCTGCTAAGATTTCTGTTGGTTTAGAGAGTGGGCTTTTGGTGTTGCAGCTCCAGCCTTCTGGAATGAGTTACCAAATGAAATTAGAGACATGCTAAGCTAATCTTCCTGGGCTTTAGAATTCAGCCATCTACCTGACCAAACAATGGTCAGCTATAATGTCACAATACAGTGGTACCTCGGTTTTAGAACGTAATCCGTTCTGGAAGACCGTTCGAGTTCTGAAACCCAAAAATTCAAAACAGAAGCCTCAATATGGAAGCCTCAATACGGAAAACTCAATACAGAAGCCACATGGCATGTTTGACTTCCGAAATGTGTTCAAAAACCGAAGCATTTACTTCCAGGTTTTCAGCGTTCAAAAACCAAAACGTTCATCAATGGAGACGTTCGAAAACTGAGGTACCACTGTATCTTCTAAATAAGGGCTGTTGTAGAAAATCCTGTTGTGAAAGAATACTGTTGTGTAGTATGATTGGTCATGTTCTATCTAATAAAAGCTAAAGAGAATGAGCTCCTTCTAAAGGTATGGCAACTGAATTTCTATTAGTAGCCTTAAAAAGTAGGATTGCCATTTTATTTTATTTTTACTTTTTTAAGAAAAAGCTTTTTCCTTATTTTTGGAGCTTACCATTGGTTAGCTTCACCAGTGTCCCACAAAAATGTTGCTTGTCCGGTTGTGGGATTTATAGTCATCCTGAGTATCTCTGGATTGTTGTCTGCCAGAGAAAACAATTTATTGGCAAATTCATTCCGCTTCAATAAGAAGACTTCACAAAATATTTCTCTCTCTCTCTCTTCCCTAGTGTGGCTGTTCGTTCTTTCTATTTTTTAAGGTGTGCTTTGGTCAAGATGTCCGACTCTTTTTATTTAAAGAAATAAATTCAATAATTCATACTGAGGCTTTTCTGTAAAAGTGGTGGCTGAGAGTTGTGAGGAGGGAATTAAATTTAATGCCCGCTATTTCCCCTGCCTTTGCCGGGAGGAGGAATGAGCAACAACGAAGAACTTCACACTTTTTGCTGACACTGGGAAACAAGTGAGGACCTGCTAGTCTAGGTTACCTGAATGCCTCTTGAAAGGTGACACACATGATGAGTTGGTGGATGGATGGCGGCTAACAGATTGAAGTTGAATCCTGACAAGACAGAAGTACTGTTTGGGGGGGACAAGGGATGGACTCCCTGGTCCAGAATGGGGTAATTGTGCCTCTGAAGGACCAGGTGCGCAGCCTGGGAGTCATTTTGGACTCACAACTGTCCATGGAGATGCAGGTCAATTCTGTGTCCAGGGCAGCTGTCTACCAGCTCCATCTGGTACACAGGCTGAGACCCTACCTGCCCGTGGACTGTCTCATCAGAGTGGTGCATGCTCTGGTTATCTCCCGCTTGGACAACTGCAATGCGCTCTACGTGGGGCTACCTTTGAAGGTGACCCAGAAACTACAACTAATCCAGAATGCGGCTGCTAGACTGGTGACTGGGAGCAGCCACCAAGACCACATAACACCAGTCCTGAAAGACCTACATTGGCACCCAGTACGTTTCCGAGCACAATTCAAAGTGTTGGTGCTTACCTTGAAAACCCTCAGCCCAGTATACCTGAAGGAGCATCTCCACCAACATCATTCTGCCCGGACACTGAGGTCCAGCACCAAGGGCCTTCTGGCGGTTCCCTGACTGTGAGAAGCGAAGTTACAGGGAACTACGCAGAGGGCCTTCTCGGTAGTGGTGCCAGCCCTGTGGAACACCCTACCATCAGATGTCAAAGAAATAAACAACTATCTGACTTTTAGAAGACATCTGAAGGCAGCCCTGTTTAAGGAAGTTTTTAATGTGTAATAGTTCAATGTATTTTTAATCTTTGTTGCAAGCCGCCCTGAGTGACGGGGTAAAAATAATAAATATTATTATTATTATTATTATTATTATTATTATTAGTGAATCAAAGAGGCGAGGAGTTCCATCACACAGGATATGACACTTGGGGAGTAGAGAGACATAACAGAGGATTCCTTTCCCTCTGTTGTGCAACGTTGCTCAGGATCTGTTGCCACATGATGTGGTGACCACAGCAAAACCTTTCCATTTTCTCAGATTATGTTATGGTCCATATCTAACAATAACAGCTAAGAACACTTCCAGAACCAGCTGTGGTCCTGCAAAGAATAGCCTTTTTCTTCTTTTCTATGTGCGTTTCCAGGAAAAGACAGCATTGTTTCTGCTTCAAGCATGCCACGCAGCACAGACTGAAATCTTTGGCATCTCACTCTGGCTTCCACTGTGAGTCTCTCTCTGCCTCAGACGCTCCCT
Source organism: Podarcis gaigeae (assembly GCF_964106915.1). Lineage (NCBI taxonomy): Eukaryota > Metazoa > Chordata > Lepidosauria > Squamata > Lacertidae > Podarcis > Podarcis gaigeae. The sequence goes on along the minus strand of NC_139683.1, from coordinate 65,093,740 downwards.
CAGCCAAAAGCCAGCTGCTTATTAACTCTTGGATCAGAGCTGAATAGCACTGCCTGTGGACATGGTCTCCCCTATCGCAAAACATTGCAAGTTCACCAAGGAGATCTGGTTCCTTTGCAAACAACAGATACTGGACTTCCTTCTCTCTGATGTGCAAAGTTTCCCTGGCTAGAATGGGTGTCTTTGCATCATGCAATTCATCTGCCTGCAATCGGAAGCAGTATAGTCCCAGGAGTTTTGAACCATGTGAATCTTCTGTGGTGTTGTTAGGGCACAGATCTTTCACACATAGAAATAAAATCACCAAATGCACCATTCTGCTTTAGGAAGTCTTGCTGCTGTTCTTAAGAATGATGAGTTTAACCCTTATCCTCTCAATGCACATTGAATTTGCATGTACAATGGGTCCTGAAGCATTTAGCACTTAAATGTACTTATTTATAAAAGTTAGGTAAAGGTAAAGGGACCCCTGACTATTAGGTCCAGTCGTGACCGACTCTGGGGTTGTGGCGCTCATCTCGTTTTATTGGCCGAGGGAGCCGGTGTACAGCTTCCGGGTCATGTGGCCAGCATGACTAAGCCGCTTCTGGTGAACCAGAGCAGCGCACGGAAACACTGTTTACCTTCCCACCAGAGTGGTACCTATTTATCTACTTACACTTTGATGTGCTTTCGAACTGCTAGGTTGGCAGGAGCTGGGACTGAGCAACGGGAGCTCACCCTGTCGCGGGGATTCAAACCACCAACCTTCTGATCGGCAAGTCCTAGGCTCTGTGGTTTAACCCAAAGCGCCACCCGTGTCGCTTTATAAAAGTTACATAAGTACTAATACACTTTGCATAATTGATTTTTAGCCATAAAAATACACAATTGTCTTGAAGGTATTGGTCACCCCAAGAGAAATAAGGGTATTTTTTCAGCTTGTGGAAGCAATTGCAGCGAATGTCTGTGTAGATATAAACGTGTGCACATTTTTAAAAAATCAAGAGCTCTCAAAGCCATTTAAGGAAAGAGGAACACAGATATTTATAAAGGAAAATATTGAACTTTTTTTAAAAAATTAATAAATCTGTGTTGCCCTGGTTGTAAAGTATAGAATCCAAATGCTGTCCCACTGCTAAAATTTTGATATCAAAACAGGAATGTTTTAGGTCATTGAAGTTCAGTGCTGTCTTTCAAACCTTTAAAAAAAATAAATGACCAGAGACTCTGTAAGGTGAACTAATAAACAAAAATGAGCTCCCTCCTGCTTTGAGTAGGCAGGTTGATTAGTTTAATTTAGGGGTTTTCAACCAGTGTGCCGTGGCACCCTGGGGTGCCATGAATGATGGTTAGGGGATGCCACAAGCAACACTGGCCTCTGTCCCTCTTTCTTTCTTTCTTTCTTTCTTTCTTTCTTTCTTTCTTTCTTTCTTTCTTTTGTTCTCTCTCTCTCTCTCTCTCTCTCTCTCTTTCTCTCTCTCTTTCTTTCTTTCCTTCCCTCTCTCCTTCCTCTGATGCCCTCTCACATCCCTTTCCCCTGTTTTATATAATGTGGCCTTTATAGCCAGACACTTTGGTGGGGGGGGTTAAGTCCTACTCTAAGAGTTAAAAAAGAGTGCAGTTCATTGCAATTTCATAAAAGTACAATTCTTTATTTAGCAGGCATTTGGAGAAAGTGCATTCCAGTCATCTTGCCAGGGCTGGCAAAACAGTCACAATCCAAACTCGTGTGATGGGGGGGGGGGGAGTTGTCAAATGGGCTCTTATTTTAGCTGCATGTCAAAACCCTAAGGCTGAGTGTAGCTTTTGGTCTGTCCTTGCCTGTATACAAATATAGACATAATGCTAAGTTATCATGTCATCATTCAACATGGCATAGCATTTCCCCAGCCTGGTTTATATTACCTATAACATTAAGAACTGCCAGTCCACTCCTTAAGTTGGAAGCCACTGAAAGACAGGCTGCCACATATCCAATGAGTCATCAGCTGAAGGATGAGAACAAGCCCATTCCTACTGTGGGCAAGAGCTTTCGCTAAGATCTGGTTGGCTCAGAATACCAACACTTACATTTGCTTCCCCAACCCTCATATCAAAGCTCTACCCAAACTCTAGACAAATGTAAAAAAAAGCAGGGACAGCATGGTCCACTCTGGCCTATGAGCCATGATGACTAGCTTCAGGATGCTATCCACAAGATGCTGAGCTGACAGCTACCATGAATTTAAAGGACACTTCACAACTATTGGTGCAGTAAAATTATTATAGAGAAGAGATGCCCTCCCAAAAGTCTGCAAGACGTAGGAGATGAACAAAAGGCAACACAATCTTTTTCATCTCTTGCAGCAACCCAGAAGCTGTGGTTTCTTAAGGGCAGTGAGAATTGTTTGGAGATTCCTATTCCACTCACAGAGCTATAATTTTCAGAGTGGTTTAACAGTCAAAACCTTTTCCCATAGAACTTTGGGGATTGTCACTATGTGAGGGGAATAAGGGTTGGAGGGTATGGCAGGATGTTCTATTTTCATCGGAGAAATGTTGGAGGGTATGGAATAGGATGTCCCTATTTTCATCAGAGAAATGTTGGAGGGTATGGAATAGGATGTCCCTGTTTAATTGGATAAATGTTGGGGGGGGACATCTCTATTTTCATTGGAGAAATGTTGGAGGGTGTGTTATTCATCTTCCATGGTTTTAAGTATGATAATATTATCTTCTCATCTTCTTGTTGATAGGTTTTGCATTTGCTGTAAAGCAGTTTGTTCGTTTTAAAAAAAAACACACACACACACACACACACACACACACACACACAAAGTGGTATAAAATGTTTAATAAATCAATCAAACAAATGGGATGAGAATGGAAAATATAGGGGCTAGTTTTATACTGAACATTCATTCCACAAGTGAATGGTGTTTATTTTTAGATTTCATAAGCCACAGGAAATATATGCTTGAGAAAGGTCCAATGAGCAAATGCATCCCAGTTGCGTGTGTGTGCCTGTAGTCCTGTTGCTTCAGGCTTTTCTGGATAGCTTGGCTCTTGGGAGGGCTCTACAGATCTAATTCAACTGCAATGAAAAGCGCTTTGGGCCGCAATCCTCCATGCACTTACTTGGAAGTAATTCCGTTGAAAAGAGGGCATAATTTCAAGAAAATATGTATAGGGTAGACCTGCAAGGGAATCTACTTCCTCACACTCCCAACCTCCCCACTTTCATTCAAGAGACGTACAATAGAAGTAAACTACGTATGTATCTACACTTAAATAGATAAGTTAAGCTTGCATAGGTAGAAATGTACTATTTGGTAAGTTTGCCAGGAATAGCGTGTGTTTCAAAGGTATTGCATAATAGAGCTTCCCAACCTTTCTAATCCAGTTTGTAATTCTGAGAAAGTGCTGTGGGCACCAGTCACAAAATGGCTGCTATGGGGGCATGATGCAATGCATAATGGCCACTGCATCAAATACAAATACCTTTATTGGCATTACGAGTTAAAACATTTGAAAACACTAGGATAAATTTTAAAGTGACAAGAGTGAGGCTGTTGAGGATCACAAGGTACTCAATTGTTCTGCTTCGCCCTGTTTATTTCCTAGAGGGATGATTCATTAAGAACCCTTTCGTGTAAGATGGAGATTAAAAAGGAAGCCACTGGAGCACAGGATCACAACTTGCACTGGTAGACCCCCATACTGGATCCTCAATTAGAGTTGCCATGTTCTCTACAGTGAAAATCCAGGCAAAGTGGTTGACCTTTTGGGGGGAATTGAATTGTCAGCATCGCCCTTGAGCCAGTGCCACTAACTGGGCTCATACACTTCAGCCCCGACTGGGCTAGGCGAGCTGGGTAGCACTTCCAGAGACCACCTTCTGCACAGGAACAGCTCAAAGTGCTGTGGACTCACAGCTTAGAGTTGTGAGCACCAGATTCACTCCAACAAGAAGACAGTCATCACACAGCAGAGTACAGCAGAGTATAGCAGAGCATAGACTCGGAGAGCAGCTCTGTAGAATAACTACTTTTATTCTATCTACAACTATAATACACAACTATGTACAGAGCTAAATGAGGTCTAAGCGAAAATGCTGAACTGCACTGAGTGTCTGCAGCTGCTCTTAGCAGCAACCTTATCTATACACACGATCACATGTGTTACATGTGTTTAAAAATATAAGCAGTTGCAGACTTTTCCCCTCAAGCAATCTGAGGCTATGCATGTCTGTCTCTGCTCCTCCCGTTTCACGCCTCTTCTGGTTCTGGGAGACCAAGGGGGAGGGGAGCTTGTTGCAGTAGGAGAGGGAGACACCTGTGCCTCTTCTTCAGCCTGCCTCCACTCTTCCTCTGAGTTGGGACTTCTCTCTGCCACAGACTCTCCCCGCTCACTAAACCTTGTTGGCTCTTCAGCTTCCGACACCTCCTCCTCTCAGTCTTCTCCCTCTTCTCTCTCTGACCACTCATCGTCATTCAACCACCACTCCCCAGGCTCTGAGCCTCCTTGCCTTGTGGGTTCCCCAGTTGATTCCTCCCACCATTCCTCTTTGTCCAACCAGTCCCTGACACTGAGATATGAAAAGGAAGCCAGCTTTTCTCAGTCCTGTCCTCAGCTGAATGCTCTCTGAGCATCTCTGCTTGGATCTAAACTTATGTGTTTTGTAATGACTCACTGCACTTACACCACAAAAGGAACAAAAGAGTGGCAACGCCTTCCCGATGTGAGGTGCTGGAGAATACAGTAAGTTATGTGAAAGCTTTGCCAATAACATTACTGGCTGCCCAGCCAACATAAGCAATTAAGGCAAAGGATAAAACAAAACTGTATCTAGCCCACATTGCCAATTGAAAGAATGAAAGAGCATGACCATAAACCCAGGTTATCATGACATGCAGAAAAGCACCTATCAAAATAGAGAATGAGAGAGAGAGAAATGCAAAAATATGGGCTTTTATATATAAAGTGGTACCTCAGGTTAAGTACTTAATTCGTTCCGGAGGTCCGTTCTTAATCTGAAACTGTTCTTAACCTGAAGCACCACTTTAGCTAATGGGGCCTCCTGCTGCTGCTGCACCGCCGGAGCACGATTTCTGTTCTCATCCTGAAGCAAAGTTCTTAACCCGAGGTAATATTTCTGGGTTAGCGAAGTCTGTAACCTGAAGCGTATGTAACCTGAAGCGTATGTAACCCAAGGTACCAATGTATATATTTTTTTATACAGTCGTACCTTGAATCCCGAACGCCTTGCAAGACGAAAATTTTGGCTCCCGAACACCGCAAACCCAGAAGTGATTGTTCCAGTTTGTGAATGTTCTTTGGAACCCAAATGTCCAGTGCGGCATCCAATTGGCTGCAGGAGCTTCCTGCAGCCAATCAGAAGCTGCGCCTTGGTTCCAGAACATTTTGGAAGTTGAAGGGACTTCTGGAATGGATTCCGTTCGACTTCCAAGGTACGACTGTACATAGATGAGATGTATACAAAACTCTATGCAGGCTCTGCTTGTTATATTTTGGTTAAGTACACCAAACTGCATATCTGTATCACAGAGCATCTCCCTATCTCCATTTACTTGGGAGTACGTCCAACTGAACTTTTTTACCGTACAGTGGTACCTCGGGTTAAGAACTTAATTCGTTCTGGAGGTCCGTTGTTAACCTGAAACTGTTCTTAACCTGACGTACCACTTTGGCTAATGGGGCTTCCTGCTGCCGTCGCGCGTTTTCTGTTCTCATCCTGAAGCAAAGTTCTTAACCCGAGGTACTATTTCTGGGTTAGCGGAGTCTGTAACCTGAAGCGTCTGTAACCTGAAGCATCTGTAACCCGAGGTACCACTGTATTTCTAAATAGATGCACATGTATAGGATAGTGCGGTGGGGTGCCTAGACCACGCTGAGCTATCCTAAGTATCTTAAAAACAAAAAACAGCAACTTAACTTTAATAATAATAACAATAATAATAATAAAGATGAATTATCCGAAGCAGATAATTGCACAAGCAATTCTGGGTGCGATGCAGTCAATCCACACAATTTGCCTCTAAGCTATAATTTTCAGGGCTCCCCATGTCGTTTCCGTGTTTTCATGTGATGGATGCTAATTAGCTCCCCCACTGTGACACCATCTCTGTATCACAGCACTGATAACATATGTTTAGGAGGGTGATTAATATAGACGGCGTATTCACCTCATTTTACTTCTACTATTGTTTTCTTTCTAGCTTTAAACATTGGTAGGGTTGTGGGTTGGTTTTTTGTTTTTTTTAAAAAGTATTAAATGTGTGCCTCATAGAACTCACAACGCCAAGATAGACACAAAGACTGTTTGTGTGGAAAGTCAAGGAATCTAGCTCAGTTTTATTTATTTTTTTATTTTTGGCAGGAAGGGAGGTCTTGCGATAACCATGGCGACGTAACTTCCATGTACACAAATGCTTCAGGCAAACAAAAAGGAGTCTAAGAGCATTAGGAAGAAGAGGGAAGTTGAACCTGCAGTGAGGAATTGAACTTTAATGTGACAGGCACAAAATGAAGACTGTAATCCTTTCCCAAAAAACCAGGGTAGAAATAGGAAATAAATGAAAGCTTTCTACACAGTGCGCAGAACGTATTGCTTTTATCCCAAGCAGCCATCATCTATTTTCTGTGTGAGGAGGAGGGGAAGTTTGCCAGTTCGCTGGGAAAACATTTTAAGCCCCCCAAACGTGATATAATGGGATGGGGTAGGAAGCTATTGTTATGTACAGAAGTTCTCACCCTGGGCCAGCAGGGAGATACTGTAGATAGTTTTCACTCAGGTCCACATATGCAAATAAGGAATTGAAAGTGGTGTTCAGTGATTGGATAGTTACAGAAAGTTGCTACTGTTGCTTTGTAGTTGAGCTCTATATAAGCAGGTTGACTGAACCCTTCAGTTCATTTCTGTTCTGTTCTGGCCTGTGAATAAACAAGAGCTGTTTGAAGAATCGCTGTGTCGTCTGATATGTTCGCCCCCAACTTAACAGCTATACTTCAGGGTTGGGGAAGTGGTGGCCCTCCAAATGCTGTTGGACTACAACTCCCATCATCCATTGCCATTGACTAGGCTGGCTTTTGCTGTTGGGATCTGGAATCCATCAACATCCAGAGGACCACTAGCTCCCCATGTTTGCCATCCTTGATACCTAAGGGGAGCTCATGCCCATGGTGTTCTCTCAAAATTTGAAATGTGCCCACCAGCCACCAAAATGGAACTCCTTCTCTGGTAATCTAAAAAAAAGCAAAGGATAACTAAACTGTGCAGAACAAGGTGGTCCAACACCCGGCCTGAGGGCCACATGCAGCCTTCAATGCCTTTTGTGGTGGCCCTCAGCAATATTTTACGCCCTCACCACAGCCCTCATGCTGCCTTCCCAAAGCCGGGTAAGTCAGGTGCTGTGTTTTGAGTCCTTATTCCTTCTTCCAAAAGCCCAGGTAGCGGTTTTCCAGCTTTGGGAAGGAGGTGGGAGGGCTCTAGAACCCTGAGAGAACTTTGTGCTTCCTTCTCAGGGGTGCCAACTTGAATAAAATATTGGGGGGGCAAGTAAGTCCCACCCCACATAATTAATCACATGATGCGGTGTACGCACACCATTTAAATGACAATGCTCACCAACTTTGGGGGGCAGTCCAGTCCCCTCAAATATTTTATGAGGGGAGCTGAAGCCCCTTCATCCCCTAGGAGTTGGCTCCTATGTTCCTTCTCAAAGCCCAGTGCCTTGTTTATTGGCTTTGGGAAGGCAGCATGAAGGCTGGGCGGGGGGGGGAGCATGTCAAATTTTGGCCTCACTCCCCACCCCACCCCCGCCGCCATATGCATGCAACCTGCAAGTTCCATGTCAAAGTACACTTGCAGCCCACTTGGTATGAAAAGTTGGACCACCCCAGTGTAGAATATTTGGAAACTGGAATATAACGATGATTTCATTAAGATCGGGAACTGGAGTAAGAAAAACAATGGATTTAACTTGCGGCAGACTTGAAAGACAACGAGACAAGCTGTGTGATGTTGAACAGTTTAATGCAGTGTTTCCCAACCTTGGGCCTCCAGCTGTTTTTGGACTACAACTCCCATCATCCCTAGCTAGCAAGACCAGTGGTCAGGGATGATGGGAATTGTAGTTCAAAAACAGCTGAAGGCCCAAGGTTGGGAAACACTGGTTTAATGCACCTCTATATATAACATAAAATCACAAAATCATAGAACTGAAGAGTCAGAAGGGACCCTGAGGATCATCTAGTCCAAAGAAGGAATATATAGCTGAGCTATCCATTCTTCTGTGTTGCTTTATCGTGTCCTCCCTAAAAGAGGGCATGTGTTGCGGTGAGACCTAGAGACTGTCCTCCTGTGTTGTGGGTGGGTTTGATTGGTATGCCACAACACCCGATTGGTAGGTCCCTCGATGTTGGGTTCAATCTGACCAATGGGACGCAGTCCAAACGGATTGAGGGACCTATTGCACATGCCCCAGAGCTTCCTCTTTCAGCTCATGCATTTGTACACCCGCCCACCTCTCCCTAATTTTAGGGCTTTGTGCGATTGACCTTGCTATGCTGTCGTGTGTCGTCTGCCGTTGGGTCAGGGGCACGGTAAGAATTTCCTCACTTGGTTGATTGGCTGTTGCCATTTGGGTTTCGCCTGATGTGTAGCAAATCGTCACAACTTGTAAGGTTGTGGATAGGCACTGGTTCAGGTGATAGGGTTGGGGTAGCGGTCTTGCCATCCCTATGTGAAGGGTATTCCGTTAAAGGAATCCAGGGACTCAACTGGTTTGGTCAACCCCTGAGAGGGGGTTGTGCCTGTACCTGAGTCCAGGGGGGCATCTGGGTGGTGAACAGAGTCTGTACCCGGCTTTTCACCTTCCCAGATGTTCACCCTTGGCTGCCCTATGCTGGTGCCCTGGGTCAGCGCTGCCTGCAAGAGCGCAGGGAGCTAGTCGAACCAGAGCCTATGCAACCACTCACCTTCTGTAATCAATAAATTCTGCCAAAAACCAAAACTAAAATTTGAGTCATTTGTGAATTTATTTAGGGGGGAGGTACACAAATCAGTAACAAACCTTTCTTTCTACAAACAGGGTGGGGGTAAGGTTGTTCCTGTGTGGTGTAGCCAGTATGGTGTAGTGGTTAAGAGAGGTAGACTCGTAATCTGGGGAACTGGGTTCGTGTCTCCGCTCCTCCACATGCAGCTGCTGGGTGACCTTGGGCCAGTCACACTTCCTTGAAGTCTCTCAGCCCCACTCACCTCACAGAGTGTTTGGGGGCGGGGAGAAAAGGAAAGGAGAATGTTAGCCGCTTTGAGACTCCTACGGGTAGTGATAAAGCGGGATATCAAATCCAAAGTCCTCTTCTTCTTCTTTTTATCCTCCAGGCAACTCGGGATGCATGGTTCTCCCCTCTCCCATGTTCATCTCACAACAGCCCTGTGAGGTAGGCTAGGCCAAAAGACAGACATTGTGCCAAGGTCACCCAGTTAGCTCCATGGCCGTTGTGAACCTGGGTCACTCTCATCTATCTCCAGCACACTCACTACTATAATGCACTACTATAAATTAACAAATAAAAATAATGGTTTCTCAGAGCCACAGGGGTTTTTAGGGAAGAATATAACGCTGGAAAGAATGCTTAGAGCCGGAAAGAATTGCCGGGGGGAGAAATTGTAGATGATGGCTTCCACAATACCTTTCACAACTCCTGCAGCAACGCAAGTGCAGTAAATGAGCACTTGTTCGCTGAGCAGAAAGGAGACCTTGTCACAGCTCTGACTACTGCAATTGCAATCAAAAGTCTACTTTGTGTAGTTAAGGAAATACCAGCTTTGGACGGATGTGTCAAGGAGCCGAGTTTGCTTTACCGCTGAGGGCACCCCATGAAGAAATTTTTGCAGCAAAGTCTACTGTGGCGTGACAGCGGCTCTCGGTGCACGTGCAGAAAACTCCAATCCGCCTCCTCAGGCCTCCCTCGTAGCTCAGCCAACCTTGAAACTTGCCTTGGCAAGCCTGCATCTTTTGCTGGGGTTACATGCTGGGAATCTTGCTTGAATCACGTACAGTGGTACCTCAGGTTAAGTACTTAATTCGTTCTGGAGGTCCGTACTTAACCTGAAACTGTTCTTAACCTGAAGCACCACTTTAGCTAATGGGGCCTCCTCCTGCCGCCGTGCCGCCAGAGCCCAATTTCTGTTCTCATCCTGAAGCAAAGTTCTTGACCTGAAGCACTATTTCTGGGTTAGAGGAGTCTGTAACCGGAAGTGTATGTGTCAGAGTTGCCTCTAGGTCCCAGCTCACAGAGGACCAACGCTAGTCAGTAATAACGTATAAAAGTCTTTATTGAAGATTAGTTTCCATTTCCAAACCGCAGCGTGCAACTCTACGTCTTAGAACCTAGACCGGCGAAGCTCCATCTGAGTCTCCGCCTCCTAGACACCAGTTTAAGACTCTAGCCTTACTCCACCTCTTCCGTTGCTCTTTCCTCCTCTGGGTCCTTCTGCCCCCTGGGGTTTCCTCCTTTCTGGACTCTTCTGACGCTGACCCCCCTGAGTCTTGCCCCTCCTTCCGGTGTGCTTTAGGACCTGGCTCCCTATCCGGGCTACCTGCTGTGCTGCTCGCCTGTACATTTGAACTTGGCGCGCGCGCCCAGCCGGTAACTTTCCTCTTGACCGTTTCCCCGCTCTCCGATGGAGGCGTGGTCAATCCTGACTCATCTCCTCTCGCTGGTGGTGAGAACACTGGTCCCGATGCCTGGGACTCCTCCCCCCCACTGCGCTCTGGTGGGGAAGCTGGTCCTGATTTCCAACTGCTGCTCTGGGAGTCCCCGCTGGCCCCTTCCTTCTGGGGTTTCCCCCTTGGCACCCCCCTTGCCCTGGCCATCGGCGCTCCCTTCTGTGAATCTTCCGATTCGCTGGAGAGGCTCATGGAATCCCTCTGACCACTGTCACCACCTACGCTCCCCTCGGATTCCTCCCCCTCGCTCTCCATTTCCTCCCTCTCCTGTGCCTCTGCTCCTGAGCCCCTGACAGTATGTAACCTGAGGTACCACTGTACAGTCAAAACACATTGGGTTCAATGGCGGGTGGGATTGCCAAAGTCATTTTCCCTGGAAACCCACCCCCTTTCCTCCCCCTTTTCATTTATTTATTTTTTAAATTGCCACACATGTAAAGCTGAATGCACACAAGTTAAACGCGCATAATAGCTCCCACACAGCGAGGCCTTCTGATTCTTAGCTAGACAGTTCCTGTATTGGAGCGTATTATTTAAGAGTGCAGAATAACTGTTTTCCAAATCTCTGCAGCACTAGAAGAGGCTTTGAACTGATTAAAAGAGCTCTCTTAAAAACACTTGAGTAACCTGATGTGTTTAACATGTGCTGAAAATTATGTAGCAACCAGGCATCTTCTTTTATTGCTAGAGGAATCCGGATTAAGAGAGCCCTTGAAAACTACTGGAAGTGGGGACTCTTTTGTGAGTTTCCTTCCTTGTTGCAGGAATATTAATTGAGGTGAAGCTATTGAGGACAGGAAGGGGGGTTGGGTCCTATATCTCCCTACAAGTCAATGTGTTTTCAATGTCTTCAGTGGGACAGTTACAGATAGGTAGCTGTGTTGGTCTGCCATAGTCAAAACAAAAAAAATTCCTTCCAGTAGCACCTTAAATACCAACTAAGTCAGTTCTTGGTATGAGCTTTCGTGTGCATGCACACTTCTTCAGATACACTGAAACAGAAGTTTCCAGACCCTTCTATATAGTGAGAAGGTGGGGAGGGGTATTACTCAGAAGGGTGGTGGGAATGGGTGATTGGCAGATAGCTGTGATGAGCCTGTTGACGACTCTTAACGACTGCAATAGGTCTTACAGGAAGAAGCGAGGGGTGAAAATACCTGGTGTTAGCCGCCTGTAGCTCTGTCTTAGCTGGGGAGGGCAGGGTATAAATAAAACTTATTCTTATTATGAATACCATTTGCTGGGAATACCTTTTCACCCCTCGCGTCCTTTGTCAACAACAAATTGTCGCTGTTTTTGTGTTGAATATGTGCTATATATAAGGGACGCGGGTGGCACTGTGGGTTAAACCACAGAACCTAGGACTTGCCGATCAGAAGGTTGGTGGTTCGAATCCCCGCGACGGGGTGAGCTCCCGTTGTTCGGTCCCTGCTCCTGCCAACCTAGCAGTTCGAAAGCACATCAAAGTGCAAGTAGATAAATAGGTACTGCTCCAGCGGGAAGATAAACGGTGTTTCCGTGAGCTGCTCTGGTTCGCCAAAAGTGGCTTAGTCATGCGAGATGAGCACCGCAACCCGAGTCATCCGTGACTGGACCTAATGGTCAGGGGTCCCTTTACCTTTATATGCTATATGGTAATTTATGGACCTAATAGGTATCTAAAGCCACTTGCACATAACAAAATATGTATCTTATCAAAGTAATTGATATAGAAATGAGCAAACCAGTGATATTTTAGGGAGCAGGCTAGCAGGCAGAGCCCATTACTTACATCATGGGAGCCTACACAACACCAAACACTGTTGCTGTATGTAGGTTTTATTTTACTTGTTTTTTTATCTTATATTTTGGAAATGTACATCCAGTTGTTGTTTTTCTTTAAAAAAAATTGGGTGCCGCAAGAGAGTGGGGCCCTAAACTATAGCTTGTTTATCATATACGCAAATCCAGTACTGGGAAGAGTATTAAATAAAGATTAGAGAGGCACTTGCCTTTTGCTGCCCCCTTCTGGAATATGAGGAGAGTGGAAATCAGTGAATGTTACCAAAAACTCTTCCAGACTTTAGAGCACAGGTTTTCAACCTTTTTGAGTCCATGGCTCCCTTGACCAACTACCTTCTTTCTGCGGCACCTCTGTGGGGCTCAGGAGCCCAGTTATGTTACCCCTTGCCTGCCAAGCTGGCAGCCGCTCACCCTTTTTTGAACACCCTTGTGGAGTGTTCCCTCAGCCTCCTCTCCTTTGGGAGGCAGAGATGTGAGAGGGCATAAGAGGAGGGAGGGAAGGAAGAGGGACAGAGGCCAGTGTTGCCCAAAGCATCCCTGACCATCATTCAAGGCACCCCAGGGTGTCATGGCACACTGGTTGAAAACCTCTGCTTCAGAGAATTACATGCCGTTCTGATTTTTTTTGTTTGTGGGTCCTTAAAAGCAGCAAAGTACGATCAAAACTGTGTTGGAGTTATCTGAGCATAAGCATGAAATGTTTCCTTTGCAGAACCTTGAATCTCAAGTCGCTGCTTTGGGGCTAGTGATGGGGCTAAAATGGTTAAGGAAACTGCAAAATAATGTTGACAAGGCGGCTTGAGCAGATATTCCTTCTTTCCTTCTGGAACCTCAGAGGTGCTCAGATGCACTCCCATGCAGTCTTTCATCCACAAAGCTTTTCATCCAGGGGTTGGGCAAAGTGTAACCTTCGACCTTTCGCGCTAGTGGCAAGGGAGGGGGGAAATGGGGAAACAGACTGGAGAGTTAGCAATAGAAGGCAGTGGCACAGAAGAGGGGAGATGACAGAGTGCTCTGCCTATTTTTGCCTCTGGCCCAGCGCACTACAGTGGTACCTCGGGTTACATATGCTTCAGGTTACATACGCTTCAGGTTACAGACTCCGCTAACCCAGAAATAGTGCCAGAAATAACCCAGAAATAGAAATAGGTTAAGAACTTTGCTTCAAGATGAGAACAGAAATCATGCTCTGGCGGCACGGTGGCAGCAGGAGGCCCCATTAGCTAAAGTGGTGCTTCAGGTTAAGAACAGTTTCAGGTTAAGAATGGACCTCCAGAACGAATTAAGTTCTTAACCCGAGGTACCACTGTACTAGCTTGCAGGCACACACAGAGACACACCCCAACCCCCCAAAAATGCACCCCACAACAGAACCCCACTCGTGCACTAAGCTAACACTCGCTGCTTAAGTGTCCCAACTGCCTCTGTTTTCTGGTACCTGTCCCTGGTAAATCACACACCCTTTGGAACACTTGTTAACATGTTGGGGTTGATCAGGCCACAACTTAACGAGTCTCCATGAATTTAGCTACAGAGGGGAGATGAATCTAGAGGGTCTGACAACCCATCTGCTGGGGGAAGCTGTGGGGAGTAGGGGCCCCAAGTGTGAGATGACGGACTAACAGGAAAACATATAAACAGCCTGAAAGCAAATCAGGATGAGTTGTCCTGTCTCTGCAAATGAATGGGGACAAATGCTCGGGGAAGATGGGATATCATCTAACCTTGAAACCTTTGTGCCTCCCCTTCCACCACTACACTTAACTCCCCAGTGCAAATAGTAAATATGACTGAATGTTTCTGAATTGTGTTAACCACCTGAGGTAATAATAATAATAATAATAATTCATACCCCACACATCTGGCTGGGTTTCCCCAGCCACTCTGGGCAGCTCCCAACAGAATATTAAAAACACAATAACACATCGAACATTAAAAACTTCCCTGAACAGGGCTGCTTTCAGATATCTTCTAAAAGTCAGATAGTTGTTTATTTCCTTGACATCTGATGGGCGCCGCTACCAAGAAGGCCCTCTGCCTGGTTCCCTATAACCTCACTTCTTGCAGCGTGGGAACTGCCAGGAGGTGCTCAGAGCTGGACCTCAGTGTCTGGGCTGAATGTTGGGGGTGGAGACACTCCTTCAGGTATACTGGGCCTAGGCCATTTAGGGCTTTACAGGTCAGCACCAACACTTTGAACTGTGCTTGGAAGCGTACTGGTCAGGTATGAGGCAACAGATTAGTGTCGCTCCGTTTGGCCTCCTCTGGGCAGAATTCTGTACCCAAGCAGACTCATCACACCAGTGTGGTTGTAGATCCTGTGTGTGGCCACAACAGCTCTTCAGGCTGTGCTCCCTTCCTTTCTAGCTGCCTGCACCCAAGTTGGGTTGTCTTCCCCACCATTATCCCTCCCTTGATTCGCCTTGCACCCCTTGCCTGAAGCAGGTCAGAGTACTTAACCCTACTTAAACCACATCCAATGAGCATGCAGCCTGCTGATAACACATCATGCAGAAAGAGAGAGGGAGGCACATTTGGTTTGAAACAAAGTTTTTATGAAGCAGGGTTTATAATACAAGCAAGCAAAGATGTTTGCCATTACAAAAGAAAGCTAAAATACCATTCTAACCTAGGATATCCCTTGTATTTCTCAACACAACCCTTGCCTGCCATCTTACTGAAACAAGGACCTAGCACACCTGTCAAATCCATGGTAAGCACAATTCTCATCAATTGCTTTTTTGTAGACAAAAATAGTTTGCTCCCCATTCTCCAAAGGTCTGTGGCATGGCCTCTCCACAACTGCTTAAGCCCACTAATTCATCTGTTAATTCTAGCCAACCAGTCAAAACTGGCTACCACTCTCAACTGGGTTGCCACTCTTTCAAGAAGTTATAGGGATTGTGTGTCCTTGCGTATCTAGCCCCAGTGGTCTTAACATTGTTTTACACTGGCTTGCCTGCTCCACGCATCTGCCAAGGACTTGGGGGCATGCTGTACGGCAGAAGTGGGCAACTTTCAGCCCACCAGATGTTGCTGAACTACGACTCCCATCAGCCCTAGCAATCATGGACAAGGCCAGGGACCATGGGAGTTGAAGTTCAGAAACATCTGGAGGCCCAAAGTTTCCCCATACCTGCTATCGGGCTTAAGCAGCCCCAAATAGGACAAAAGTCAGTCCTGCAGGATATCTCCGCTGCCCCATGTGATCCAAGGATATTCCCTAGCACAAAGCTTTCCAAACTGTGTGTCGTGACACGTTAGTGTGTTGACTGCAGTGTGTAGGGTGTAGGTGTGTCGCACGAATTCTCCCTGTTCTCTTCCCAGGGTTAGTTTAACCTCTGGTTTGCTAGTAAAACTGAATTACTGTGTCGCGAAATGACGCGCTTCTAAAAAGTATGCCACCAACATGAAAATCTTTGGAAAGTTCTGCCCTAGCACATACCCAATAATCTTCGGTGCCTGCAAATGGCGGCAGAGATAAACAGCAGTGAGGAAGTTATCTTCCGGTAAAAACTGCCCAGTTGTCTTTTTTTTTTCCTCACTGAAAGAGCCCTGGAAGTTTTAAAGCCACTCATGTGCTGTGGCTTCCATGTTCCAACTGTAGTATTTCCTATAGATCCTGAAGATCATTACTTTGGGTATCTATAAGCCTTCTCTGTATTCGCTGCATGCCACTAAGCCATGCACCTTTGTCTTACATGGTTACTTCCTGCAGCAATTATAGAACGGCAGGCCTGCTCATGAGATGCGCTGAGTGTCAGCAACCAAGAAGGGAGTTGCGCCAATCCCCGTTTATTGTTGCTAGTCCAACAGGCCAGCGGAACTGCCACAGGTTACAAAAACAAAAGGACGGGGGGAATTAAGAGAGCCACCCCCTCTCTCACTAGATGGTACCTCTCCTGTGAGATACTTTGTTCCCTTACTTCCTTTGCAGTGCTACCACCGAGCAGAGATGTTGTCCAGAAGCAAACAAAGAGAACTCTTGCTTCCCTTCCTCTGATCACATCACCCTCCCCTTACGTTGTTGTACTGAATCCCTACTGATCTCGACAACCAACACTTAGCTTTTAGTTATTACACCATGGCATTTTTTCAGCCAGAAAGTCTCCCACCTCTCATGTGGGCACAACTGGCATTATATGAGAAGAAGGGAGATGTTAAGTTCCGGCACCTAGAAAAATAGCCCTGCATTTAACACTCTCCACCTCCAATTCCCATGTATCTCATTTTTATCCTCATTCACCTATGCAAGCTCATCTGAAATCAGCCTGCACGGCATCTTCCGTGTCTTGCTGTTCTCCAGGTCGAATGCACGCCTCGCCCTCCCTTCCGCTGATGAAGTCCTTTAACCTTCCACCTTCTCAGCCCCGTTTTACATCCATCTGTAACTTCTCCTTGCAACACCCATCTCACCTACCCAACATAAACATTGAGGGCCAGGTCTGTGCCATGGTTTCAAAGCCTGTATCTACCAGTGACATCAAGACATGCCTCACCTCCCCACACCACAGATGGACCACGGAGGCCAGACCATAGCTGTGCAGCGGATGCCATGCTTTCAGCCAGGAAGGGAAATGTTCTGACTATTACAAAAGTGATGATTTAGGAGGAAGGGGGATGAAATGGATGTCTTTTCTTTCCACTTCCTATTCAGAAAAGGACCAAGCCTTAGCCATGGCAAAGTGATGCACGGAGGTGTCCAAAACCCTATGTTTAAGGACTGCATTATTGTTCTGGTCTATACTTCAACTAGCTTATGGTTAGCATTAAATAAATGTTTGATATTAATTTGTATTATGTTCCCACCCTACATGATACACAATTTCATGTATTATGTCCATAGTATATGTCCATCCTCTTTATCCTGTTTGCATAGAAGAAAGCTGGACCCACCTATCAAAAGAGAACAAAGAAACCAAGTAGCACAAGAGGGAAGCACAGAATTGTACAATTGGAAGGGATCCTGGGGGTCATCAAGTCCAAGCCTCTGCAATGCAAGAATCTCAACACATGGTCCCCCATCCGATTTGAAACCATAACGGACCCTGCTTAGCTTTGCAAATGTGCTAGCAAGCTTTACTGTTGCAAAACTGGAACAACCACTGTTGATCTCCAGGTTGCCCCAACCATTGCATGTTTATGCCTCCTCCCAGACGATAACAGGGTGTTTTTAATTAAAACAGGGGGGAAGGAGTTTAAAACTTAAATGACGTTTCAGGGAATACAATTTTTTTTAAAAGGAAGACGTGGAGGGGGGGGTGGCATTGGCCATCAACACAATTAGGCGAGGACCCATTAAGATTTTTAGCACCTATGTGTCTAACCCACAGGGCCAATAAGGAACCAGATAATTAATCTTGGTGTCTTTGGAACGTATGCTACAAAACAGTCTTCTGGAGCATCTAAATCCAAACACTTAAGAGTACAACGCTATGCATAACTACTCAAAAGTAAGTCCCACTGAGTTCAAGGGGGCTCATTTTCAGGAGAATGGGTACACGACTGAGGCTTCAGTAGCATATATTATGCCTCACTGTTTATGTCCTATTCTAAGCATTAGAAACTCCAGCCGTTAATACAAATGCCTTTGGGTGTAGGCTCTCAATATATTGTTCCAGTAGCACCCAGCAACTGTAACTAGGAAACCCTCTTCCTCAGCAGTACAGTTAAGGGCTGTACTTCTGTGGTCTCCGCCTGTGGTTCACCCGGGGCACCAGTGTCCTCCTGGGGACACCCGAACGGGAGGGGGGAGAGATGGCGGAGCGTGGCCGAGGGTGCCATGAGGGTGCAGGGGACACCGGCGTCTGCTCGACAGACTGCATCTGCACCAGCGATTCCAGCAGTTCTGTCTGGCGATGCATGATGGCAATGATTTGCGCCGTGTCGGCCCGGTCCCTCTCTCGGTCCTGAAGGTCTGCGGTGGCATACCGGTTTAAGGAAGACAGGATTCTGTCAGTTGCGGTCTGTACCCTCCGGTCTGCTATTCGTGACAATTCCATGACCAAGTCGTTCCTGGTTTTTCTTTGGCGCTTTCGGACTCTGGTCAGCCGCCCTTCGGAAGACAGAGTCGGGCAGTTGGGCAACAGAGCTGACGAAGGGGCCACCGTTGCATCTGGAGATAGACAGGCACACACAAACACACACAAAGCCATATATTAAAAAGGAAAGTGCACATTGCAATGTGATACAAAAGGACTCTGGGTAGGTTAAATACCGTACTGACAAAATGGGTTCAGTGATGTATTTAGCCATTCCCCACCCCGCAGTTATGTTTTATTAAGTTTCGACATTTTTAACGTATACAATCAAAACACAATTTCATCTTTTCTCTTATTTTTCCATGGAGTTGTTCTTTCTTCCCTTCTGTTGTACCCGATCTTCTATTAAATCATAACCACAATATTATAATCTAATTACCTCTGTTGCTCATAGCTCAAATCTTGCTTGCAAGTTCATCATACTATAATGTTTCTCTAAATATTCTGAAAAAGGCATCCATTCTTATTTAAAACACTCATAATTAGATTCTCTTTATTTTTGCCAGTTCTGCATAGTCTATTATCTTACTTATCCATTCTTCCTTGGTTGGGACATATAGAATCCTGCTGTTGCTAAATACATAAACAACTTTAACATGGGGATTTCTGTCCCTATAATACCAAACAGAAACACTTTGGGGTTTTTTTTAAATACTCATTTTAAACTGGTTACAGATAGGTAGCCGTGTTGGTCTGCCATAGTCAAAACAATTTTTTTTTTCCTTCCAGTAGCACCTTAAAGACCCACTAAGTTAGTTCTTGGTATGAGCTTTCGTGTGCATGCACACTTCTTCAGATACACTGAAACAGAAGTTTCCAGACCCTTCTATATTTTAAACTGGCTTTTTTTTTTTAACTGGCTTTTTTTTTTTTTTAATCTCGTCATGTTATCATTTCATATTTACCCATTCTTGAACCTTTGGTTGATGAGCTGCCAGGGTTACTGAGGAACATAGAGGAGAGGGATGGAGCCGGATGATCTGCTTCTAGCGGGAACGAAAATATGTGTGAATTAATATGTTTTATACATATGAAGAGGCCTGCTGGGTCAAGCTAGGGCTGGGCGATATCTGGTTTTCAATATTGTGATATATCACCAGCTAAACATCACAATATACCTATACAGTGGTACCTCGGTTTTCAAACGTAATCCGTTCCGGAAGTCCGTTCAAGTTCCAAAACGTTCGAAAACCAAAAATTCAAAACAGAAGCCTCAAAACAAAAACAAAACGGAAGCCGCGTTTCATGTTTGACTTCCAAGGCGTGTTCAAAAACCGAAGCATTTACTTCCGGGTTTATGGCATTCGAAAACCGAAATGTTCGTCAACAGAGACGTTCGAAAACCAAGGTACCACTGTATATCACAATGCCTGAGATCAGGATGGAGCTATGTAGAGCCATTGGCTGGCTTCACGGTTTTTCCCACATTGTGATTTTTGCATAGTACACACACTACACACACCCACATCATGATTCGCAACATATTGACAGGTCAAAAATGATGAAATCAATATCATGATATGGACTTCAAACTGGTTTTGGATGCTGTATCAATATATCACCCAGCCCTAGATCAGACCAAAGGCCCACCTGGTCCAGCATTTCGTTCTCACATTAGACAACCAAATACCTATGAAAAGCTTAGAATAGCATAAGTACACAAGCACTGTCCAAACTAGAAACAGCAGCATACTCCCAGGGAATGGCCTGAAGGAACAGGCCACATAAGAACGGTGTGCTATTCAGAAACATTGCTGCCTCCAACTTTGGAGGTTGACCATAGACATCATGGCTTGGAGCCATGGATGGCCCTCTGCTCCAACCCATTGCTGAAACCAAGCTTGTCTGTTCAGTGCTTGGATGGGAGACCGTTTGAGCACCACCTGCCCCTTGGGTTCCATGAAGACAGGACATAAATGTAAGAAAACATAATAAATAAACATAGCCACAGCGCAGGCGGACCAATGCACAGAATCTCACAAGGTGCAACATCTGAAGGCAACATCTCTTCAGGGAAGTTTTTAAGGCTTGATGTTTTACAGTGGTACCTCAGGTTACATACGCTTCAGCTTACACACTCCGCTAACCCAGAAATAGTGCTTCAGGTTAAGAACTTTGCTTCAGGATGAGAACAGAAATCGGGCTCTGACAGCGCGGCGGCAGCAGGAGGCCCCCATTAGCTAAAGTGGTGCTTCAGGTTAAGAACAGTTTCAGGTTAAGAACGACCTCTGGAAAGAATTAAGTACTTAACCCGAGGTACCACTGTACTGAGTTTTTATTATTTTGTTGGGAGCCGCCCAGAGTGGCTGGGGGCAACCCAGTGAGTCAGCCTGGGTGACGTATAAAGAATAAAACTATTATCATTGCTACAAGTTTCTCCCGGGCACAAAGCAGAGATCTTACTTGCTGCCGGCCAAGACATGCTTGCAGGCTTCGCGGAGACCGCCCTCGTCATGTAGAACATGGGACTGGGTGTGGCGGAGTCGGAGATCTCCACAGCGATCTGTGTGCATGGGGAAAACTGATCCGGACTCTCGCTATAGTCCTCAGGCACCACGGGCGCAGCTCCTTCCGCCAGGGGACACGGAGAACTGGTATCCCCCGACGACTCCTCCGGCAGAGCAGCGTGCGGTAGCCTCCTTGCGGGCTGGAAGCCAGAGTCGCCGGCCAATATCCTATCGAGCTGCTCATAGAAAGGGCACGTCATGCGCCCGCCCAGCGAGGACGGGTTGTCCTTGGCCTTTTTGTAATCCCTCCGCATTGTTTTAGTCTTGGTCCGGCATTCCTGGGCAGTACGCTCGTGTCCCCGCTTGGCCATCTCGCTTGCAATGACTTGGAAGGTGTCCATATTTCTGTAGCTGCTCTGAAGCAGCTTCTGGATCTTCTGCTCTCCCCATATATCCAGGAGGTCAATGACCTCGGTGTAGGCCCAGTTGTTTCCACGGCGGCTCATTCTCTTGAAACTAACAACCTATAAAATAATAATAATAATAATAATAATAATAATAATAATAATAATAATAATAATAATATATTTATATCCCGCCCTCCCCAGCCGAAGCCGGGCTCAGGGCGGCTAACAACAATAAAATAGTATAACATTCTAAAATCATTTCATTATAAAATTAATTCAAATCAGATTAATGGAATGGCAACCATTGGGCTAGAGTTCTGTGAAGATTGCCAAAGGAGGGAGTCAGGCTGTGCCCTGACCAAAGGCCTGGTGGAACAGCTCTGTCTTACAGGCCCTTTCTCCACCAGGCTGGAGCCACAGCCAAAAAAGCCCTGGCTCTGGTTGAAGCCAGCCTAACCTCTCTGTGGCCTGGGACCTCTAAGATGTTTTTGTTTGAAGACCGTAAGTTCCTCTGTGGGACATACCAGGAGAGGCGGTCCCGTAGGTACGAGGGTCCTAGGCTGTATGGGGCTTGAAAGGTTAAAACCAGCACCTTAAACCTGATCCTGTATTCCACCGGGAGCCAGTGCAGCTGGTATAGCACCGGGAGAATGTGAATGTAAATTTACAGGGGGGGGGGGAATGGCAGACTGGGTGACGTTGAGTCTCAAAGGGATGCAAGTCACTTCCCCTCCCCCAAAAAACATGCACTCTACCACTGAACTGTCCTTCTCACTGTGCAGCCAAACTACCATATCCAGTAGTCAAATGGGAATGTTACCCATCCCTTCCTAGATAAAGCATGGTATGCAATACCAGACAGAATTGTAGAGTTGCAAGAGACTATGAGAATCATCTTGTCTAACTCCCTGCAATACCAGAATATGCAGCAATTGGAATTACAGTGGTACCTCGGGTTACAGACGCTTCAGGTTACAGACGCGTCAGGTTACAGACTCTGCTAACCCAGAAATAGTACCTTGGGTTAAGAACTTTGCTTCAGGATGAGAAAAGAAATCGTGCTCCGGTGGCAGCAGGAGGCCCTATTAGCTAAAGTGTTGCTTCAGATTAAGAACAGTTTCAGGTTAAGAACAGACCTCCAGAACGAATTAAGTTCTTAACCCGAGGTACCACTGTATCAGCACCATGCTCTAACCAGCTGAGCTATCCACCCCTCTAGAGTAGTGGCATACTTCCACCCCCCAATCCTTAGCCGATGATATGTCAAAAGCCATTTTTATGCTTTACATTAAATTATTGCTCTCATTATTGCTATTCCTATTCTTAAAATAAATTTGTATGCCGCCCCTTACCTGTAGGTCTCAGGGTGGTTCACAACACAAAGTTATAATATAAAAGCACAAAGTACACAATTAAAACAATTAGCAATGCTAATGTATACAAACTAATAAAAAGTACATTCCCCAACCAAAGCTCCTAAACAATCTCCCACTCCACAAGTACAAAAATCCAAATTAACATATAACATTTTAAAACAATTTAAAACACACACACACACACATACACACACACCGGTTAAAACCCTGTCCCCCCATTAAATAAACTTACACTGAATTATCCATTACTCTATTGCAGTTTGCAAATTGTGGGTTAATTTTTTTATAGAAAATACAGTATGTTTGAAAGACTATGATGAACGTGTATGATGTTAAAAACGTGTCAAGTTAAAATATGAATGGTGAGGAAAGATCCAACGCATTCAAAAATTGAAAGTCTACTTACAAACTGTCTTTCGGTCTTATTAGTTATTGGGTTGTTGTTTTTTCGTTTTTCAATCATTGGTGAATTTGCTCCGGATTCCTGGGAGTTCAAAACAATCAGATCAATGATCAAAACTGTGGTCAGTACAAAGAAACATGAAAAGAAAATCTACTTTTATTAGAACAAAGGAACAACCCAACAGGATCATACCAACAACTCATCTACTCCAGCCCTCTGTTTTCACAGGGACCATCCACATACCCATGGGAAGCCCACCAGCTGGACCAGAGCACAACAGCGATATTTTGTCCTGCAGTTTCCAGCAACTGGTATTCAGAAGTATAATACCTCTGACCATGGAGGCAGAATATAGCCACTGTAGCAAGTAGCCACATTTTATTTTTGTCTTGACCATAATGACCATGGAGGCAGAATATAGCCACTGTAGCAAGTAGCCATATTTTATTTTTATTTTTGTCCTGGGTCATTTTTCTTTCCTCCCTCCAACACAACCCTCATCTTGAAGGTATTTACCGTATTTTTCGCTCTATAAGACGCACCAGACCACAAGACGCACCTGGTTTTTGGAGGAGGAAGACAAGAAAAAAAAATTCTGAATCTCAGAAGCCAGAACAGCAAGAGGGATTGCTGTGCAGTGAAAGCAGCAATCCCTCTTGCTGTTCTGGCTTCTGGGATAGCTGCGCAGCCTGCATTCGTTCCATAAGATGCACACACATTTCCCCTTACTTTTTAGGAGGGAAAAAGTGAGTCTTCTAGAGCAGAAAAATACGGTACTTTAGGACTGGGTGATCTACCAGTGATCATCCAAAACCGGTTCGAAGTCCATATTGTGATATCGGTTTCATAATTTTTGACCTGGCAATGTATCACAAGTCATGGTGTGTGGGTGGGTGCGTGCGTGCGCTATGCAAAAAATAACAATGTGGGGGAAACCCGAAGCCAGCCAACGCCTCTACTCTGCTCTATCCTGATTTCAAACATTGTGATATATAGATATATCGCGATGTTGCAAAACCAGATATCGCCCATCCCTACTTGACTTACAAGTCCAAATGTTCCTATGGAATGAAATTCCAAACAGAATTTCAAAATTTGGTGCTTAAAGATGCGTTTGTTTAGTTCTGCAGCCCAAGGGTAGTGTGTTCACACAACACACAGTGAAAACAAGGCAGCGGTGGCCATGGTTTCAAAAGGTGGTTAAACAAATTCATGGAGGTCAAGGCTTTCATTAGCGACCGACCACAATGGCTGTGGTGGCATGTCTCTGAATAGTAATTGCTGGTGAGCCCAAGTGGTGAACAGGTTGTTGCACTCATGCTCTGCTTTGGGCTTTCCAAAGAAAGCTGGTTGGCTCCCAGGAGCAATTCCCTGGCCTCCCATCATTGCCATCACTGTGGCTTACCAAGAGGGAGAGAGGCAGTGACACCAATTGCGAGAGGCCATGCAAGAACTGAAACCCATGGCCTGCTCCCCTTGGCTACTGGGCAAATAGAGGACCCTTGACTAGATGGGCCTTTGGTCTGATCCAGCAAAGCTTTTCCTGTATTAACTGCCTTTTCCTGCAGTATATTGCTTGAAAAATGAGTGTTTCCTGTAACGGAAGCGCTAACTTCGGGAAAGAAATTAAGCTCTATACAGCGCTGATCTTAAGTGAATGCTCACAAACAAACCCAGCAAAACCACAGCATCTTTAACTCCAAACATCAAGTTAACACAAACCTGCACAGGGAGGGATACAGGGATCTCGTACTATTTAGGCCAACCATTGTTTTGCAACGCTTCTTAAAAGCGGTTGGAAAATGCAGAACACATCGAAGATGCTGCACTCATTTAACGTAATACGGGTCGAATCCCCTATAGATTCAAGGGCACGGGAATGTGGGAGCAAATCATACAGTGAAATAAAGCGAGGTAAATATGCACCGACTCCTCTTTACTAGGGGCAGAAGCAACGATTTGAAAACGGAAGAGGGAAGTATGCACAAAGTACGAGGTTTAACGCGCGCACAAGGCAATATACTGTATTACGGAGCGGCTGTGCTTTTGTCTTCCAGGAAGGAGCCCAGCAAAACCCCTCCTCCGGTTTTCATGCTCAGGGTCGGCCATCAAAGAAATCTACCTTTGTTACCCATGGGTAAAAGTTTTGCGCAGATCCATCAGCGAGAACTTCGGGTCCTTGCGCCCTTGCGAAATCATCCGCCGCCGCCGCCACGCGACAGAAAACCTTGTGCACGCAAGCTTAGGCGAGGGGAGACAGGCAGGACCTCCCCCTCTGCTCCCCTCCGCAGGGGAGCTAAAGCAGGATGGCTTCCCTCGGTCCCGATCTGCTTCCGCTCCTCCAAGCCCTTCCCTGCTTCTCTCACCAACTTCCCAAGCCAAGGCTGCCTTGCAGATACCCAAGACCCCTCCTACCAAAAGCGCTAAGGGAGCATGTGTAAATGGCCTCGGAGCAGGACTGCGGGATGGTTTCCGTCATCCGTGTTACCCTTGAAAGCTACTACACCTTTCCACTTTTCTTTTATTTATTGCAATAGTTTTTATTGTAAAAAGTTATCACATTACCAAATACATAACCATATGTAGGGATTTCTTTGTTCAACTGATGGAATATATACCGACATGGCAAAACTGACCGGAAAGCTCAGGAACTAAGAAGACAACAACTTCAAGAAAGAATTGGGGGGGGGGGATTTACAATTTATTTAGGAGACCACTGTAAGCAGATGAAAACATTAGCAGGATTTTAATAACACTTGTAATGTAACGATTGCAATAGATAACATGGAAAGATGTAAAATGTGGATTAGGTAATAATAATACGCAGGTGAAAATGTTGACAATGGGACCGATGGTGGGAGGTCGAGGGATTCAAAGAAACGCCTTTCCACTTTTCGAGTCGGTCCTTTCATGGCTTGAGACCCGGGCACCCGAGAGATTTATTATCTCCATGCGCACTTTAAGATTTTATTCCGAGGGGTACCAAGTAGCAGCGCTTCCCCCTAGAGAATTGCCCAGGCACCTGCACCCTGATGCCGTTTCGGCACCAGGCAATTTTTCCAGCTCTCTTAATCTGTTCTGGTTTAAACTAATTTTTATCAAGATTTTTCACACCGCTTTTAAGGTTTTATTACATATCATAAATTCATTTTAATTCTTTGTTGCAGGGTGCCTTGAGAACACGCTTATAAGATGGCATATATATATTGGAAATAAGTGTGCATCTTGCAACGTTCAATGTTTCCTTGGTCCCGTGCGGGGGCTTCATCACATGAGATAACAGCATAGGATCGGGCCCTAATGACCGCATCCCTCTCTGTCCACCCAGAAGTAGTCGTCAACTCATCTGTACTCAGAGTGGATTTACTGACGTTGATGGCTAACACTGAAATTCAGGGACCTATGCCACTCAGGCGCATTCATTTCAAAAAGAATCTACTCTGAGTATAAGTAAGCTAAATGCAACCGACTCTCAAGTAACTGGCTGAAGGAGAGCAGTCTTCGTTTGCACCACTGCCTTTTCTCCAGCATCCCTGGAAAGGCCTATATGCATCAACAAATCTACTGCGCCCGGCGGCTGACATTTTAGAGACGCTCCCTAAAAGCAGAACATTCCATTCTTCCTCTCCCATCCGCCTACGCTCAGCCTCGAGAACCATAGAAACGGGAAAGAGTTACACCCCTCACTTTCTGTTTCCATTTGGACGCCGCCATATGCGGGGCTGTCCAGCGGAACTGGAACCCGCTCGCCCTCCGATCTCTATGGTAACGCTGCGCTTGGCAGCTTCGCGCATAAGCTACAGGCAAATGGGAACCGGAAGTATGGGGCTATATCTCCCGCGAGCAAAACCCCTGCTCCTCACAAGCTGCTGTAGGAAATTACGTTTACCACCTTCCGGGCTCGTGACGTTCACCTCATTTCCGGTTTCTGCCGAAGCGACCAGCGAGGTGTGCGGGTTTTTTTATTATTATTATTACTATTTCGGCTCGGCTTACGCTGCCGGCACGCATGCGCGACGTCTCAATCGCTTCAGCTTTCGGCGGCGGCGGCGGTGGAAGTCGAGGAGTTCGGAAGTTCAAAATGGCCGCGGCGACGATAGTGGAGTCGGGGCTGCGGGGGCGCGGGTAAGAAGATGAAGAAGAACCATAAGATATATATATTTAATATATAATATTAAAGCAGGCGGTTTAGTTCCGGTAGCTGTGAGGGAGAAAGTCGGGTGGGCGAGGGGAGGGGTGGAGGGAGAACGCGCTGTTGAGCCGTTATAACGGTCGCGAGGAGGGCCTGGCCGGGCCTGGCGTCTGAGGCCGGAGCGGGACGAGCTTCTTCGGAGCCCGCCCTTAACCTCGGGCGGGGAGGCACGAAGCCGGCTTTTCCCTCGCCGCCACCCGGCCTTTTCCCAGCGCCTGCTCGGGCCCCGAAGGCCTACCTTTGGGTCTCGCCGGAGTTGCCGCCCCCACCCGGAAGGGAGTCCCAGCGCCGGGCCCTCAAGGCTCAGCCGCCGCGCGAGCTTTCCTTCCCTGGGGGAATAACCCCCGAAAGGTTTGCTGGAAATTAAATGCCGTTAAGCCTCTCCTGCGGGGAGGAGGGGTTGGCAAGTAGCCTCTCTCCTTACGCTTTCTTTGTTTAAAAAGAAAGATCATGCGCAAAGGCGAGAGCCGCACCAATTTTTTTAAAAAAGGTAGTTTGGGGGATTTTTTCTTTTCTCCGTACAAGTTAACGTGCGAGAGTGGGGCGGGGAGAGATTCCTGCTCATGCTTATTTTGAGAGTTAACTCTGTTCCATTTTGGACTTGGCTGGGGAAATGTCTGACGAGCCTGGGCAAAGTTACTAGCCCTAGTGGGATTGTTGTTGTTGTTGTATTGATGGATTGAATTTGTATACTGCCCTCCACCCAAAGATATCAGGGTGGTTGCTCATAGACATGCTGCACTGTTTTTCTTTGCCATCAGTGCTGCCAAGTACTTCACTAACAGATTTCTTTGGAATTCTACTGGTTTTTAATTTCCACATCACTGACTTTGTTTCTCTGGCGTGCTTCATCTCAAATAGAGGTCTACCCATTTCTTCCGTTGAAATCTGAGTGATGCAATCGCTTATAAATAAAGTTGTGGCATAGTCTAAATGCCATATGGGTCTATCACACATGCACACTTGGCTTTTTTTGTGTCTTAGTAACTCCTTACAGGCAAATAAGTGCTAGTGTTTAACTTATAAACCACATGACGTTTACATTGTATTTGTTAAAGCTGCTCCCACTCCAGTGACATTTCTGGATTAACAGCTGTTACAATGCTTGTAGTCTAAAGCTATGGTCAGGAGTCAAGCCAGTTAAAATAAAAAGACTGGCATAAAAAATGAATTATTTAAATTATTTTAAAGACGTATTTGTATTTCTGTAATAAACAACCTTGCATCCCATATTTCACGAGGATGGAATTGCCAGAGTTATGAAAGATTACAATGTATTGTCCTGTTTATGTAATTTTAGGGACATAAAAGTATAGATAGTCACATACCAAAGTACAAACTAAAGTAATAACTCTGGTGGGATATCGGCTTGATTATGCATTTTTTACATAAGTGTGCATGTAGAAATCAGCCTTTACCAAAGCTCTGCCATCTAACTTTTATTTAGTCTAGCATTTCTCACATGTCTTTGGGGAAAATCTGATGGTTATTTTGTGCTCATCAATTTCAGATTAAATGTAATCAAGCTTGCAGGGACTAATTGATTAGTGAACATGAATAGGATCAGTATGCAAGAAATTTGGGCAATAAGCTCATGTTGTGAGCTGTTGAAAGCACAATTTCTGGCTGTTCACCAGAATATATTTTTTTACAGCTATGGTATCCATGGGTTATTAGATTAGTAACTTCCTTTTTATGAAGCAATCCCTAAACAAATCATACACACACAATAAGCTTGTAAAACTCAATTTCCAATTGAGGGTGACTTGCTGGTTAGTTATTAGTTGTAAACATTTTGTGGTTGGATGACCCATGTAGAATTTGAAATACTGTAGTTCCACTTATTAAGCTAACATGGTAATCCAGATCTGTGCATTTAGATGGGATGGTGTCTGCTGACTTCCAGCAGGAAAGTCCCACAGTCAGGGTGTGCCCACCCAAACAGTGGACTGGTGAAGAGTACTGTCAGTGGCACCCAGCAGCCCACTTCCTCCCTCCAGCAAATGGGACCGGCACAGGATCTGCTGGATCCAGTGTGGACACTGCTGCCATCGCATGATAGCAACAGGCTCAATCTGGGCCTCTTTGCTGTGTCAGCTTGTCAGCTAATGCAGTAAAGGGGCATGTTACCCTCTCCCCACTGTTTCTGCTTCAGCCAGAACAAGCACTGGGGCTCCTAATCAGTGCAATGTTTGCTAGTTTTCACTACAACTTTCATGCGCCAGAGCTTGCTTCATGCTGCAGATGATTTGGTAAAAATCAACACCAGTTACAGGATGAAACACAAATTCTTTGAGAAGGTTTTAATAAAACTTGTTTTTCTTGCTAGAACTTGTTTTCTTTTTCTTCACTGTTTTCGCAATTGATAAACATATGGACAAGGTCAGATTGCCCATTTATGTCAGCAGTCCATGGGAGGGGGACTCTTTATTCACTGTCTGCAACTTCAGTTAGGTTGAGGGCATAAATATACCTTATTGAAAGGTACAGTAGTGAAGATGGTGATGTATTCAACTACCTTTATGCCACAGTACTGTGCTGGCTTTCCTCCCAGTTGTCTAAAAATCACTGAAGTAATGGAAGTCACTAGACTGTTTTCCAAAGTGAGCGACACACAATTATTTCCTAAATCTTAAAATAAGAAAAATAACAAGGGGAATACAATACTCTTTTCATTTTGTTTAAATACACTTATTGGCCATAAGACACATAATAGTTGCACAATCCATAAGTTCACACAGATATTTTCATCTTTTTTTCTATGCTTGGTATCATGCTCAGAGATATTACATTCCTGACAGTGTGTTTTACTCACAGTTCTAGCTTTATATTTTGGAGACAATGGATTATATCCAACTAGTCATACTCAGAGTAGACCCATTGAAGTCAGCGGACTTAAGATACTCATATTAGTTGTGACTGGCGTTGGTGATAACCCCACACATATCTCATTTTGTGTTGTATTCTAAGCAGAGTCAATATGGTAATTTGATCTGTAAAATTCTGAAGCAATTTAGTCTGATACCTAGTTCAACAGCCTTTTTGGATCAATGGCCACATTTCAAATTTTGAGAGAGTGCTGTGGGTGCAGGTCACAAAATGGCTGCCATAGAGAGGGCATAGCATAATGCAACATGACTGCTGGGCGGGCATGGCACAACACAAAATTAGAGAACAGTTATTGCAGCTCCCCCACCCCAAGAACTTCACTCCTACCATGGGAAATCAGCCATGTCCTGCGGGTCTTGATTGTGGAGATACAGCTGTTAAAAGGCACAAGAATCCTGCTTTCACCCATTCCAACTGTAAATCAAAGCCTAGGTTGTCATCCTGTACCCGCTTATCTGGGAGTAAGCCCCATTAGAAACAAAGAGACGTACTTTTGAATAGACTTTTACCATTGTACAGTCAATTAATGTTACAGTGAAATCTTAGTGCCTAGTCTTTATCCTCTGAACACAAGAAGACATGTCTTCCCTTCTTTTGCAAATTTTTAACATTTGCCTTTGGAAGGGAGGGAGAATTCTGTAACACACCCCCATACTTATACAGTAGTATTTGCAGGAAATAACTCCCAGATCTAATACAAACCAACCACAGGCAAGATGCATCCTGGTCATGGAAGGGGAGGGGAAGGCAGGTGCTCTTTAGGACCCCAGGGATTCCTGTAGCCTGGTGTCCAAACAACTACTTAGCAATCATAGGCACACCTCTAATTTTACTCGTTGGCTAAAAACACTTAACAGGTAGAAGCAGCTAGGCTAGCTCATTTAGCAGAAATTGCCTATAAGGGTACCTGTGCATTTTTCTTCCTAACTTTCTTCCTAGGTGGGCTAGAGATTTGCTTTTTAAAAAATGAAATTGAGTCTGGGGCCCATGCCAGGTGTGCCAGTGAAGGCTCTCATGGGCACTGGGTTGGCAAACCATGGTATAATATTTATACACTGGTATTTGAGCATCTTATGTATGAACAGTATGTATGAATTTTAGTGATGCTTGTTATTTAATTATATTTAGTTCTTATATTCTTAATTTCATCTAAACTCTAATTCTAATCCTTAGTTGTGCAATTGAACATGTTTTGTGCTTGGTCGCTTATGGTCTATTTGTTTGAATCAAAATATTATCTTGATTGATTCATCATAAGTTAGCTTATCAGGAACCATAGAAGAATAGCTATAATAAATGGTCTGTAGCTTCTTTTTCTAGTTATTGAAAAAAAATGTCCTTTCTTTAGCAAGGATGATGAACATGGCTGTTTAAACTAATTGTGCCCCAAAGTAAATCTGAAAATAAATGGGGCAATAATGGATCAATGTATAAAAATATACTTTGACTGCCATCTAATTCACAAGTAGAAGTAAAAAATGAACCTGCCTAGGTAGTGATTTTGCCATCTTATTTTTCTGCACTAGTGTATTTGTGCTGTGTTGTTATTGGGTAATTACAGTTTACTTGTAGGAGGGATCCTTGACGGTTACTGGCACAGACATGCTTCTGATATATTTTGCTTGAATGCAGATTAAGAGTTATCTAAACAGTTGTGGGGCAAATTTCTTGCTCTCTTGTCTTCCTAGCTGCCCCCCTAAGTTCTCCCCCCCAAACACTTTACTAAGGATTGGGAGACTGCCCTATGTGGGGTAAGCTGTGTCATAGGACTGAGGGGGAAAGGAAAGATCTCAGAAAATTTGGTCAGATCTCTGGCTGCAAACCATAATATTTCATTTGATCTCTGATTTATTCTATTTAAATATATTTACAGAATTGATGATGCTGATATTTCTGAGAGAAGTGCAAATGAAGAAAATGGGGATATTTCAGAAGGAGAGCAACCACAAATTAAACACAGCCGGCATAAAAAAAAGAAGCACAAACACCGAGGTAAACATAAGAAACACAAACATTCTTCAGAAGAAGATAAGGACAAAAAACATAAACATAGGCACAAACATAAGAAACATAAACGAAAGGAGATTACTGATGCCTCTGATAGAGAAGATGGTCCAGCAAAAAGAACTAAAATTGATTTCTTAGCTCCTTTAGAAGACTTAGAGAAACAAAGAGCATTGCTTAAAGCTGAACTTGAAAATGAGCTAATGGAAGGAAAAGTTCAGTCTGGGATGGGATTAATATTGCAAGGTTATGAGTCAGGTTCTGAAGAGGAGGGAGAAATCAATGATAAGGTGAGAAATGGGACTAGATCTGCAACTAAGTCATCAAACGTTAAAGGGAAACCAGAGATTGTAGACAATAAAACAGGTTCAAAGAAACGGAGTAAGAGCAGATCAAAAGAACGGACTCGGCACAGATCTGATAAAAAGAAAAGCAAGTCAGGAGTTGATGGAATAAAAGAGAAAACAACAAGAAGTAAATCAAAAGAGAGGAGAAAATCAAAAAGCCCATCTAAAAAAATAAAGTCTCAAGATCAAGTAGGAAAGTCAAAGTCTCCAACTCTTAGAAGGCGCTCTCAGGAGAAAAATAGGAAGTCAAAGTCTCCAGAAGATAAGACTAAAGCAGAAGATAAGATGAAGTCTAGAGATCATAAAAAATCTCCAGCTGTTAATGAAAGTAAAAACAGGGATCGTGGCAAAAAATCAAAATCTCCAGTAGAACAAAGAAGCAAATCCAAAGATAGACGATCAAGGTCTAAAGATCGAAAATCCAGGAGATTGGAGGCTGAAAAAGAGAAGAAGCCCACCAAATCTCCTTCTAAAGATGCATCATCAGGGAAAGAAAACAGGTCTCCTGGTAGAAGACCTGGCCGCAGCCCTAAAGGAAGAAGCTTGTCTCCGAAACCACGAGATAAGCCAAGACGCAGCAGATCACCTCTCCTTAATGATCGCAGATCTAAGCAGAGTAAATCACCCTCTCGAAATCTGTCTCCTAGGAGAGCAAAGAGTAGATCTGTAGAAAGAAAAAGAAGAGAATCGGAAAGGAGGCGTTTTTCTTCTCCAAGGTAATTTTAATGAAGATAATTAAGAATCAAGTGGTTTTAATTTTTTTTAAATGTGCCCGCCTGCCCATCCCCTAACACATGAGAGGTGCTGAACCGGTGAAACCGAGATGCCAATTTGCAAAGGAAGAAATGGGAGAACACTATAAGTGAGCTCCCGATTCTTCCTTTCCAGCTGTGGCAAATAAACTTGAATGACCTGGTGCCATATGATGTCACATATCTGACAAGTAGGTGGTTCTGCCCACCAGTCAAAGTGGTCCATAGAGGGTGGGCCAATTCTGGGTCTACTCAGCCAGGTGGATCCAATTTCCCCTGGTATGTGTTATAGAAATTTGTGGAAGACCTTTGATTTATTTAACAAAACATCAAAAATAATAACATAGTAACTTTTGAGGTTTTAAGTGTTTAATAACAGTACCCTGAGCTAGACTTGTCAGTCGCCACTGATATTGTTTCTTGGGAAGTGGAAACATCAAAGCAGAGAACACTTTGTAACTTGGAAGAGGTATTTTTCAAGCTACAAATAACTAGCATAGGTATGTTTGGAAAGGCAGACTGTTGCAGGCAATAAAAGCATCACATGAGGATTTGGTGTGAATATGAAACTTGATTTGCTAGCATTTCAGCAGTTTTGCTATAGTATGTCTATATATGCTTTAATTATAGGGGACCTCTTATGTCATTCTTGCTTATATATATTTCTACTCAGTTCAGTCTATGAATTGCTATAAAGACAACTTTACAGTGAGTTTAAAAATGATTTTTTAAAGGGAATTGGGCCTATTTTTGTATATATTTTTACAATATTTCTTCTAACTTCAAGAACACGAACTAGGGATGATATCCTTTCTAGACGTGAGCGATCAAAAGATGTCAGCCCACCTAGGTGGTCCCCATCTAGAAGAAGATCCAGGTCTCCTATTCGACGAAGATCTCGCTCAGTTCTTCGACGTAGCCGGTCTCCAAGAAGGAGGAGTAGATCTCCTCGGAGAAGGTATATATTCAACTATACTGTAAAAATAAGTAGAAATTAATCTTGTACATTAACCGAGAATGGTTCTTTTTTAAAAAATCCCCTACCACCACCATTATGGGTTGTAATGAACAAAATTGTTCTGTTAACACAAGGACTTCTGCCTACTCAGTGGTACTTCCTCTGCTTGGGAGAGGTAAGGGAACCCCCAGAACATATTTGAGTGGGGGCTCGAGGGAAGAGGAAGTCTGATTGCAGAGGCAGAAATCCTTGCACTAATGGGGCAACTCTGTAGGACACAGCCCTATACATTTTGCCAATTCCCTAACACTCCTATGCTTCATCTAGGAGCATGCTACTCAAGTTGTGGCTGCCCTGCTCCCTCTGCTGACCAGAGAGGAAACCAGTGCTGGTCTAACTTTGAATTCCAAACCAACGTGCAAGGTTTATTAATATCTAAACGTGAGAGGAAGTGAAGAACAAACCTTGCCTCATCCTAAGTAATATTTTTTGCTTTTGAATGGAACAGGTTTGAACTTTAAAATGCTTCAAGCAAGTATATAAATATAAGATACTTTGTCACATTGATTCTTTTTTCTTTTAATTCCACATTTTCAGGGATAGGGGTCGACGGAGTCGATCACGTCTTAGGAGGAGATCTAGGTCACGGGGTGGCCATAGGCGCAGGAGTAGGAGCAAAATAGAAGACAAATTTAAAGGAAGCCTTTCTGAAGGGATGAAGGTTGAGCAAGAATCCTCATCAGATGAAAAGTAAGAACTGAATTTTAATGTTTCGTATTGTGATCTTCTACCAAATTTTTCTGTGTAGATAGATGAAATGTCTTCTTTTTCTTAAATCAGAAGTATTTTCAACATGGAGGGCAATCTTGAATATTAATAGTGATTTCAGTGCTGTAGCTAGTTGATCCTCTACCTAATGTACCACATTCTTCTTGTTATTTTAACTTATTGGCTAAATGCTGACCCATGCCTGGTGAACTTGTTACTACTCTTCTGTCATTCTGTTCAGTTTGATAGGGCTCCAGTGCCAAATGTTAAGCTACCTTGGGAATGATTGCCAGTTGATTAATATTTGATCTCATATTGACTGAGGCTCTGCTACAGGAACCTTTAGTTATAAGCAATCAGGTTTGTAGGTTATATCCAACAGTGCTACCCAGTTGATAATAAGGCCCATTTTCAGCAACTTCTCTCCCCATAGTTCCTTACAGTCTCCCTAAATCTGCACTAGAGCATTTTAGAATGTGGGGGGGGGGTTTGCAGTAGTGATGGGAAATGAGCCAAAAAAATGTCTCCCTCCCTGTTCTGTTGATGGAGGCCTTGCCAAGTCACACTGTTGGATAGTCTCAACGGTATAGTTTGTATTTGCTTTTGGCCAGACAATACTTGGGCACAGTGAAGTAAAAATGCACATATTTAATCTCCACAAAAATGAAGACTTAAAAAGAAGTATATGTGAATATACACCTGTCATTATACTTACTTGCCATCCATAATTATAATAAAGGCAAATAGTTTGGTTAATCTGTGGCTCATATATGAAAAGGGACTGGTACAATGTTTATGCAATAATCTCAATAGTCAAAATTTCCCCAATATCTTAATATTTACGTACATTTATTCTAGGACTGTTAATACCAATCAGTAGCACCAAATACAGTCAAGTACACTACAAGGAGAACATAAATACAACAAAGAGCAATGCTGGTCAAATTAAAAATACAACCATTAACCATAATAACTCCTCCATAGTGTATTAAATTACTTTGAATGAATTACAACAGCTAATATCTAATACTAATAAAGCTTATAAATAATGGTGAATTATAATAAAACTTTGGGGTTTTTCCTGTCAGTCTGTAA
Organism: Podarcis gaigeae; assembly: GCF_964106915.1. NCBI lineage: Eukaryota > Metazoa > Chordata > Lepidosauria > Squamata > Lacertidae > Podarcis > Podarcis gaigeae. The sequence continues at coordinate 65,057,561 of NC_139683.1, read as the reverse complement.
TGTGAAGTTATTTAAATTAACATTTTAGGATCCAAGTCTTTGAGTATTGTTTTCAGGGTATTTGAGTATAAATTCTTGCATCAATAAGTGGACTGAAGGATATGTCAATCATCATTTTTAATAGCCTTGAAGACTTTGACGTTGAAGAAGAAGATGAGGAAGCTTTGATAGAGCAGAGAAGGTTACAGAGGCAAGCAATTGTTCAGGTATGCGATAGTGCTGTACTACCACCCCTCGAAACCAGACTGTAATTTTGTGAAAGCTGATTGTCCATACTGTTTCCATAGAGTGTGGTCAGGCATTCAAGTAGCCATAGTTGCAAGGACTATCCATTCAGCTTTCTGTTATAATTAGCTGCCACAAATTCCCTCATGTCTAGGTACTGCAAAGGGAAAAGTGTGCATTGAACAAAGAGTGCACACAATAAATGCCAAGTCATCACATTCTGCAGCATGCTAAGTGGCATGCTGTAACTGGTGTATGTGGTAGCACCCTAGTAACCCTGGGCAAACACCCACAGACATATCTATTATGTTTCCTTTGGCTTAGAAATGAAGAGTTGGATCCAGTGTTGCCTTAATAGGTCTGTCTGCCCAAGAAAGCCTTTCCTGCTCTCTTCAAGGCTTAGGAACCCTTAGGAAAAAATCTGAGATTAAATAATAAAAGAACTGTGGAGTTGGAAGGGACCACAGGGGTCATCTAGTCCAACCCCCTGCAATGCAGGAATCTTTTGCCAAACATGACTTGAACTCATGACCCTGAGATTAAGAGTCTCATGTTCTACCAACTGTGCTATCCATAATGCAGTAGAGGCCTGCAATAAAATGAAGTGTGTGGGAAATGCCTCTTTCAAGTGAACAACTGCTTCCACGGTGCTGGAGTAAAGCAAAAATATTTCTTTGGTTTAAAAAGGTAAAGGGACCCCTGACCATTAGGTCCAGTCGTGGCCGACTCTGGGGTTGCGGCGCTCATCTCGCTTTACTGGCCAAGGGAGCTGGCGTTTGTCCGCAGACAGCTTCCGGGTCATGTGACCAGCATGACTAAGCCGCTTCTGGCAAACCAGAGCAGCACACAGAAACACTGTTTACCCTCCCACTGGAGTGGTACCTATTTATCTACTTGCACTTTGATGTGCTTTTAAACTGCTAGGTTGGCAGGAGCAGGGACCGAGCAATGGGAGCTTACCCCGTCGCGGGGATTCAAACCGCGACCTTCTGATCGTCAAGTCCTAGGCTCTGTGGTTTAACCCACAGCGCCACCTGCATTTATATCACCACAAAATGTACATTTTTTCAGTGGCTTAAGTAATGGAAGATTTCTTTTTACAGAAATACAAGTACCTAACTGAAGATAGCAACATGTCTATGCCATCTGAACCAAGCAGTCCTCAAAGCAGCACTCGCAGTCGCTCAAACTCACCTGATGACATTCTAGAGCGGGTAGCTGCTGATGTTAAAGAGTATGAACGGGAAAATGTGGACACTTTTGAAGCCTCAGTGAAGGCTAAGCACAACCTCATGGCTGTTGAGCAAAATAATGGTAAGAATCAAATTCCTGTGAAATGTGTTCTGAAGATCTGCAACAACTAAAATCAAATTGAGATACATTCGACATGGCAGCCATGAGTAAGAGACTGTCTCCTTAATTTTAGAATATCATGAAATATTGTACAAGTTTGCTCACTTGTAGAAAGCTAAGTTAAATTATGCCTGGGGTCGCTTCAGGACTTGGTATGCTGAGTCACCAGAAAACAAGGACATGCCTCTCACTTTATCAGGCTGACTGAACACACAGTCAAAATTCTAAAACACGTTTGTGCAGTTTTCAGCACAATTTAATATGGCTTTCTTACACATACCCAGATCCCAATAAAATATAAGTGGTTGGACCCAGACTTAGACATGCTTAGAGTAAAAGGTAAAGGTACCCCTGACCGTTAGGTGCAGTTGCGGATGACTCTGGGGTTGCGGCGCTCATCTTGCTCTATAAGCCGAGGGAGCCGGCATTTGTCCACAGACAGCTTCTGGGTCATGTGACCAGTATGACTAAGCCGCTTCTGGTGAACCAGAGCAGCGCATGGAAATGCCATTTACCTTCCCGCCAGAGGAAGGTATTCATCTACTTGCACTTTGACGTGCTTTCGAACTGCTAGGTGGGCAGGAGCAGGGACCGAACAACGGGAGCTCATCCCGTCGCGGGAATTCGAACCCCAACCTTTTGATCGGCAAGCCCAAGAGGCTCAGTGGTTTAGACCACAGCGCCACCCATCAAAATTGATAGGACTTTAGTCAGAAGTCATGAAACTGGATCTAACGCAGGGGTTTTGAGATTGCACAATTGTGGGTGGGATTACTGTGACTAGATTGCTGACTGGAACAGGGGGAAAGAACCCTATCTTGTCAATATTGGTGGCTTGGCAACTAGATACTTTAAGGGACCACCTTCTGCAACACCCCGCACCCCCGGTGTATTACGATCTGCTTAAGATCCTTCTCTGGGTCCTGCTTACATCAGAGATGAGGCAGGTGGTGATCAGAGACAGAACACCCTAACTTTGGAAATCTGAAAGTTTATCTGCTGCTAAGTTTTATGTCTTTGTATTACCCAGGTGAAAACCTTATTCCAGATCTTTAGATACATAGAGTTTTACTCTGCTTTTTGCTTGCACTGTAAGTTGTGTAGTTGGGATTGTTTTAATTTAATGTGGCTGATGATGAACCAAATAAGGTGGGTAGTATCCCTCTTCACGTGACAGAGGCAGGAGAGCAAAGAACTCTGGGAGGCAGGCACAGTCCCCTCAATTTTAGACAGCTCCCTGTTTACACAGGGATTATGTTCCGAGGCACCGCACAGATTGGTAAAATCGTGTATAATTGAAACCTTTTGAGAAAGCCTGCAAATACCCTGCCCTACCCCTGTTCTGCCATTTTAGTGATATTTCAGTGACATCTTTACAATGTTTCCAGGTCATTTCTTCACACACATAAACAAAGGGCTGGCTGTATTTTAATTGTGTTGCACGTTGCTCTTCATTCCAGAAGATTCTGAGAGCAGGACATTAATGGAATGATCTGTAGAAATGTTAAGGCTATCTAGTATTCTTTCTCATTGCTTTCATGAATGTGAATTCTTTTAAGGTTCGTCTCAGAAGAAAATTACAGCTCCTGACATGTTCACAGAATCAGATGATATGTTTGCTGCATATTTTGATGTAGGTAATTTTTGTATAAATGCTTTTTGAAGTGCTGCTCTGTTTTGGTAAAGAACATATATAAAAACTTCTAAAAGACCACTGGATTAATTCCCAGGTTTTTTATCCAATGGTGTCTGTGAGCAAGCAGAATGGACTTCCATCTCCACTACAGAAGTTCATCTTCCTTTCCTCCCCGCTGCAGCCCACTATGTACCTAGAAGTTAATACCCCCAAAGCAGGTTTAAGAGGAGGGAGAGGAAGGGAACTTCACTGTGTGAATAAAGGTCTCCTCATTCAATGTTGGGTTTCGCCCTGAATCATTTAAACCATTAACTCTAGAAAGTGATTATTTGACCATTTTCATTGTTGCAGTTGCATTAGGGATAATACCAGAATTACTCAGCAGAATTCAAATAGCCCAAATAGTAAGATAAACACTCATCAGCTTTAATGAGAGATGCCTAGCATTGATGTTTTGTATGTTCTTTGAAGTACAGAGTGTCTTTGCCCTTTGATATTGGGCCTTCTAAAGACTTTTTGTGAGCTGTCTAGGAAACGATGTAATTGGGCAACCAGTAAATAGATAAATTAAAACGGTTCTTGTAGTTTCATAGGCGAATAGGCTAAATGAGATTTACTTTATTTCAGAGTGCACGCCTTAGGGCTGCTGGCATTGGAAAGGACTTCAAAGAAAACCCCAATCTCAGGGATAACTGGACAGATGCAGAGGGGTATTATCGTAAGTATGATTGGTACATCTCATATATATTACCAACTGAGCACAACTGCAGATTAAAGGAATCCTGTTTAAAGGCCAGCAGAATGACATTTTAATGTTGCAGGCCTATCTCCCACATTTAGAACATCAAAGAAAACGTGTGAGTGAATAAATATATAGTCCACAACTCTAGCTTACATTTTCCCAGTTTATTTCTGGAAGCAACCATCAACATTCGCCATTCAATGGAAACCACAATAATGACTCGGAAAATAAGTTCCAGCTTTATTTGCCAAACTGGACTCAGAATGCAAACGCTTCACTGAATCTCCTTCAGGAATATTGCATAAACAACTACAAAAAATCCACAGGAAAATGGGTTCTTTTAGTTTTCTCATGTGGGAAAACAAGTTAATATTGTTCAAAATCCCTGAAAATAAATGTCTTGGTACTTGATTTGGGTGAGGCATAGAAAACTTGAGAAGCTGGAACTAATTGGCCAGAAAGCTGGCTTTACTCTGGTGCCAATAGGCACCCTAGCTTGGTTTTCACCAGTCACCCCGTTTGCATTGCTTGGGAAAAAGAGAGGACACATTTGTGTAAAAAGTGTGAGCCTTCCAGCTCTTCCCTGCTGTGACAAGAAATTGCCGGCAGTGGTTCACACAGAAGATGGAGACCATTCACACTCTTACATATTTAAAATGCTGTTTGGGTATTTTGCACAAATGTTCTTTAAAGAGCATAAGAAATGCCCTGCTGGATTGAACTGAAGACCCACAAACTTCAGCATCCTGTTCTCACATTGACTGGCTAATGGGAAAACCCACAAGCAGAATTTTAGTGCAACAGCGTTATCCCCACTTGTGATTTCCTGCAGCTGGTATGCAGTGGCACGTTGCCCTTAGACAATTGAGTTCGAACAGGCATGTTGTGGTTTGCAAATTTGCCTGTACATAGTATCTTCCATTGTTCTCCTTTAAAGAGTTACCTTGCTAAATCCTCATGTTCTTTAAACTCTCATAGTACTTCAGGGATTCTGTGTTGACTGCTCATTGTAAATCTCAAAATGGGGTGCATGGTTCTTTGGATCATAAATTGTAACGTGGGTATTTTGGGAGGAAATACTTTGTATCCTTCCTCTTTTCCCAAACATGGCATCATTAAACAGAGTGGGAAGAAGTCAGGGAGTAGCATTATGTATTCATAGAAAACCTATTTAGGTGTTCTAACTGACTTGAGTTCAGGAGTGAGTCTGGGGCTCCACCATCCCTTCACTGTAGAAGGTAAGAAGCAAGCTAGTTATCAACATGTTCTGTCTTATCCAGTTGGGAGGATTTCTCATTCAAACACAATATTTGCATTTCTATCCAGAACAAAGACAGAGGAGTTATGTTAAAGCAGGCAGTGACCCTTAATGGAAATTGCTATTATGACTGCACACTATATGCATTTCTGTACAGGTAAATCCTCCTTGATTGATTGATAGATTGGCACTGAAAATGCATTTAACAACATCTTCTTTCTTTTCCTTAGGTGTTAACATAGGTGAAGTTCTAGATAAACGCTACAATGTATATGGGTACACTGGCCAAGGAGTTTTCAGTAATGTGGTGAGGGCCAGAGATATGGCAAGAGCAAACCAAGAAGTGGCTGTCAAAATCATTAGGAACAATGAGCTTATGTAAGTAAAAAAATAACATCTCAAGATAAAATGAACTAAAACAGTAGTGGCCCTACAAGTTTTGCAGAGATGCATGAGCAGCAATTGAAGATTTGCACAATATTCAGGAAGACTGTTATGTAGCATGTTTTGTAAATATATAGAATCCTGTTATTTGTAAACTACTAACCTGTAGCTGCTGGTTTCAGTAGTTGAGCGACTAACTGTAAAGAGTTGGTGTTCATCTGCTGGAAGACGGTTTATTGATCTAGTGAAGGCTTCTGTCCGCAGAACAGAAATGGAGGTGAGACTTGACAGTCTCCCTCCACTCCTTTCTCCAGCCCCCATGCCACCTCCTTTGTTCTTTGAAAACTACTCCAACCCTCTGGAGCAGATTTGAAGAGACATTTAAGCTGTCCCACTGAATTAACCATAACATTTTGATGTCTGTAAAATGCAAGTGCTGTGTATTTCCCCACCATACCTGTACGTTTGTATGATACCTGAAGAAGCCTCATGGGGACTTCCTAATTCTGAAAGAGTTGGGTAGATGAACAAACTGACCCTAGGAAGCAGAAATGATGCCAGACTCTGATGCATACCAGGGCAACCGTGCTTCCAGTTTTCTGTTACATACTCACTTTCTGGGTTATAAACCAGAGCGCTTGTTTTAAGTTCCACCCTATTCCCTTTCTAGGGCTGTGTTCTTCAACATTGGGTCCCCAGATGTTGGACTACAACTCCCATCATCCTTGGCCATTGCATATTCTAGGGCAGGCACAGGAAAACTCGGCCCTCCAGATGTTTTTGGCCTACAACTCCCATGATCCCTAGCTAAGAGGACCAGTGGTCAGGGATGATGGGAATTGTAGTCCCAAAACATCTGGAGGGCTGAGTTTGATTATGCCTGTTCTAGGGATTATAATAGCCCATATTACCTCCTCCTTCCCCAAAGTTCCCATAACAGCATGTTCTCTATCTTCTTGCCTAATCTTTGCAAGCTTCAGTCTTGCATGCATTCAGTCACAGTTGCAAACCAGAAGTTTCTCATATCAGATAAGGTCCTTCTGCTCTTATCCTTATGGCTGCCTTGTCTCCAGAGAGCATTATATGTCTTCTGGTAGTGGCAACCCTTAAGATCAGATTACATTGATCCTTGTAGTTGTAATATTGTTACTGTTGCTCCTTTATATATTTCTTTATATTACTTAAATGTCTGCATTTTAAATGGTGTTTGTGTGATGTATATTATAATAAATGGATTTATTTTCAGGCAAAAAACTGGTTTAAAAGAATTGGAATTCTTGAAAAAGCTCAATGATGCAGATCCTGATGACAAGTTCCATTGCCTGCGATTGTTCCGGCATTTTTATCACAAGCAGCACCTTTGTTTAGTATTTGAACCACTCAGGTAAGGTTTAAAATAATGCTGTTTAGACTGTTTATCTTATTGCCCTGTTCATCTCCTTAAACTAAACCTTGTTTGAAAGTTTCAGAAGTAGTTCTTCCTCAGCATATAACAGGGTATTCTGGAATAGGATATTTGAAAAAGAAATAAGCAGAATGACCTGACATATCAAATTGCAATTCGTTCCATCAGAGACTGTGGGTTATTTTTAAAAGTAGTGGTAGTGTTTTCTGATAGAAGACATTAACAATATTTTAATTCTGTAGCCAAAACAGAAGCATTCTTTTCATGTACGGTGGGTCATTTCTGTTCTGGAAATCAAGGTTCTGTCCTGTTACTTCATGTGTGTGTTAGAAAAATCAATCTCTGAAGGTGCTAACAAATAGCTCTATTCAGTTATAAATACACGTAAGTTTTCTTAGTTACTTGCAACTAAATCATTGCATGCCTGGAACAACTTCCACGAGTGCAATGGAGCATCCCCCCCTCTCACTATCCCTTCCTCACAACCCCCAAAGCTGCTCTGAAGAGTTGGGGGTCCCTGCAGAGCAGATCTGGGGGTGTGCAAGGGGAGAGGAAGGAGAAGTGAGAAGTTCCGCTGCACACGTTTGAGTTGTTCCATGTGCACAATGATTTATATAGACGCAACTCGCAATCTGCCACCTGATGTTCAGCTAATAGATTTTCAGACAAATGCTGTCGCTAAGTACAGTACACCCTTTTCGGTTGTCCATTGCAAGTAATTTATGGGCTGAAATAGTGGGGTATAAAAAACCTTTCAAGATTTATATTGTTATCTGTGATACATTTATATGATACAGTGTTATAAAAATAGTTTTACAAATAATAAATAAAGTTAATGTTATTTAAACAATGTTATTGCAGATTGACTTCAGTAAACTTCCTGTACATTGAATTACTATGTATTTCTATTTTTAATGTGTTTGACATTATGTTTCTTTCACCTTCTATTATCCCCATCTGTTGTGTTCCTCTTTTCAATTTAGTATGAACTTACGAGAGGTGCTGAAGAAGTATGGAAAAGATGTTGGCCTCCATATAAAGGCAGTACGATCATATAGTCAGCAGCTGTTCCTAGCATTAAAACTTCTGAAAAGATGCAACATCTTGCATGCTGATATCAAACCAGACAATATTTTAGTAAGTAATATTTTGTTACAACCCTGCAGATAGTTTTGGGAAAAGAAAATACAATACCCTGTTTACATTGTGTCAATTTCTATGAGATTTAATTCATATTCTCTCTCTCTCTCATGGATTTTATGCTGAAAAATATCAGTGACTGGTTGATTTCTCCCCAACTGTCTGATCATGGCTACCTTCCCTGGTGTCCCACAAGTCCTCCCCAAAGGGGAAGAAGCAATTTCTATGAATAAGATCCAACCCAACTTAGTATAGTAATATAACAAATAAGAGCAAATTTAATCAAGCTTGCATTCCAAACTAAAGATGTGCCGTAGCTTAGGACTGGTCTTTATGGCGAACCATCCCTGTGGAGTGACCCACCCTAGGTCAACTGTAACATATAGAGCTCTCTCACCGTATGGATTGCTCCTATTACACAGAGAGATTCCTTGCTGGTGCCGCAACCACTCTCTCAGATAGCCTTCACATTACTTGTGGAGTGCCTGGGGAAACCCGGCCAAATGGGCGGGGTATAAATAATAATATTATTGTTATTATTACTGTAGGAGCAGTCTACTTGTCATTTTAAGTTTCAGTAGTTTACTGGCAACATTTGAATTCTAATATTTGGTCAGTGCTAACTGTAATATGCTAGCTAGCATTTTAATGTATAATTTGGAATTATAACCTGCTTGTGCACCTACATGTTAAATTAGCATTCCACAGAAAATGCATCACTGACATAACTGCCTTTGTATCAGTAGGCACACTTAACTCCAACCCCCTGACAGTTCCAGCATTTATTTTATTTTTATTTTTTTGCGCATAAGAAGGAACATTTTAGTTATGCATACAGTTACAAGGATGCATGGAATAAGGACAGTAACCCACTTTGTGCAAACATTGTACCGAACAGTTTTTGAAAACATTTAGGTATGGGCTGCTGGGAAGTTAGCTATATAGAATCTTTATTGGAATGGATTGCTGTTGACAACTACGAAACATAGATTGGATGCTGGGCAAAATAATTCAAGTGCAAGCTCTGTCTGTGAGGTGAAGTACAAATTCATTTCAGATGTTTCTTCTTCATGACTATCAGGTGAATAAATTCCAGTTTTTCTCAACAGATGTCAGTATTAACTGCAGAGTAAATTCCTTTTAAAATATGGCATCTCTAGAAGTTACACATTCTTTCAGACAGTTGTTCTTTTTTACATATATAATTTTAAAAAGATGCCAAGAACAAAATAAAGCTTCTGGATCAGACCATGGGGCTATTTAGTCACGGCATCCTATTGCTTACAGCAGCCCCATCAGATGCTTCCAGGAAGCCCATAGCAGAGCATGAAGTCACAGCACTTTCCACTGGTTCCCAGCACACAGTGTTCAGATTCACCTTGCTTTTGAACTCTATCCTGCTTTTAAACAAAATCAGTATTAATATGTGCTAAATACATATTCTGAACTACTTAAAGGTTGGTGGTTAGTTTGCACAATCAGTGTCATTTGCTACTTTCTCCATTAAGTACAATTCTTCTTGCTTTTTTTAAGGTGAATGAATCTAAAACTATTCTAAAACTCTGCGATTTCGGGTCGGCTTCACATGTTGCGGATAATGACATCACACCGTATCTTGTCAGCCGATTTTATCGTGCTCCTGAAATTAGTAAGTTAATCTACTCTTGAGATATTCTGCAGTTAATGTTGATTTTAACTTGCACATTTATGAAGAAGGACTGCAAAAATCAAATTTTATACATGGCAAAATTTATTGATGCGGTCTTAGATTTTAATAGTTATCAGTCAACCAACTAGCATGGGTGTATGGCAGGCTACTGTGAGAAAGAGAACAAACTCCATCTAAAGTTTCCTTGGCTTTTGGTTTATCAAGTTCTCCCTTACCGGGTCCCCTCCTCCCTCCTTCACCAATGTCTTTTGCCACTCCTCCTTTTTCAAGGTTCCCTAGTTGCTGCTTCTCCATTTTCCTTTCACTTGGTTGATACTATCTCCCCATCTCCTTGCCTAAGCCACTTTGTTCTTTGTTCCTTCCACACTTACCTCTGCCATTATTTTCCCTCTGCGTAACAGATGATCAGATTGGGAACGGAAACTTCTGTAGTATATTGTACTGTATTATCTGCTGCTACACCATAAAATCTCTGATCTACAAACTTTTTCACCCAATCTCTTTTCACCTCCCATCTGACACTCTTGATCTGAAAGAAATTAAGGCTGGTGTGGAGCATCTTGATGGATGAATTTTGAAGTTTAGAAAAGGATATGATGGCAATGATGTTTTAATAGTATACCCATTTTTACGAGCTGAGTGGCACGGGAGAAATATCATAGATACTGCAACTCATTCTGTTCTTTTTATGGCTGGCTGATCCTAGAAAAGTGGGTGACCTTTACTTGAGTGTGTCATTTTGTACGATTAATGGTTTTAATTTTACAACTGTTCTCCTTCAGTTATAGGCAAAATCTATGACTACGGTATAGATATGTGGTCTGTAGGCTGTACATTATATGAACTTTACACAGGAAAAATATTGTTTCCTGGGAAAACCAACAATCATATGTTGAAACTTGCTATGGACCTCAAAGGAAAGATGCCAAACAAGGTAAAGAAATAAATTGCTTGTAAAGATGAATAATATTCTAGAATTTTCCCTGATCTTGTAGGAATCTTGTAACATCCCAACTTGTTCACCCTTCCCCTAAACTATGGTTTACAGCCTGCGGATATTCTTTCTGAAAGGGGCCAATATGCTATTAAAACTTAATTCTAGTGGAACTTCCCAGTAACTAGAGTCTGTGGATGGAACTCACCATTGCATGAGAGGACTCCTGCTTGCAGAACAGTTTTTCACCTTTCTTTCCTCCCCACTGCAGCTCCCTTTATGCCACCCTCTAGAGAAGACTTTGAGGATATTCAGAGGGCTGCAGGTGGGAAGAGAGGAAGATGTAGTCTTCTTGTGTGAGCACAAATGCCTTCCACTCACACGCTGAGAGTATGGGGTACAACAGTCGATATCATTGATGCAAATGAAAAAGACATCTCATTTTTTATTGTAGATTTTTCTCTCTCTCTGCAGTGATCTGAAGAAATAGAACGTAATGACCCTTGATGTTTTCTGGAAGTAACGTGAGGCTTTTGATGTAGGCTTGTCTTAGTTTTCTGGAGTTAAATGTGTAGAGGCCTATTTTAAGATGCTACCTTTTTATCAGTTGAAGATTTCATATGCCCTAAGCTTCTGAGATCTGCGTAAAATAAAGTGCACTTTATTTTTCAGTTTGCCTACATGGTTGAAATAAGCCTTTCTCTTTGAGATTATTGCTTTCATGATTTATACTTGTGGACTTTTTAAGACTTTCAATTTGCTATCTATTTACAGATGATCCGAAAAGGAGTCTTCAAAGATCAACACTTCGATCAAAATCTCAACTTTATGTACATAGAGGTAGATAAAGTAACAGAAAGGGTAAGTCTGAACTACACTAAGTAAAATGCGATGTTCTGTTTGGAAATTTCTCATGCCTTTTTTGTAGGTTTAAATTAGAATTTGGTGAATATGGTTGTTATGTAAATTTTGCAACTTTTCGTATGAAGGGCTTGTTTTAAAACTCATTGACATACACCAAGCTTGGGAGAGATCAGTAACCATATACAGCATATTCTTCAAACTGGCAGCAAACTTATTAGCATAGAGAATACCACATGAACAAATACATAAAGATTTTATACAATAGCAGCTGAATTGGTTCAGTGGAATACCCAAACTATTCACTAGTTGCAGATTTGTAGTGAAGGTTGAAATACTTTCATCCTTATTTAGTTTAGAGAAAGCAGTCCACACAGTACTGAATACACAGAAAGCTCCTATTTGGAGTGTACATTCCCTTTATTTCCCCAAGGTGAACTCCAATTTTCTAGTCTACAAGATCTACCCTGTTAAGGTAAGATGGGGGACAAAAACTGTTGTGGTTGCAGTGTACATTGATATTAAATAGTGAACTGTTGAGTCTGTGCACTGAGTAGCTTTGCTTTCAGCCTCAGTTCTGCAGCGTTGATTTGGCACGAGAGGGGCTTAAGTTAGTGGTGCTCGAGGAAGGTGGGGAGTAGGGAAAGAGAAGCTCAAGTAAGTGCAGCAAATGATGGATGCTCGCCTATTTACAGTGCTGTTCACAGGCATAGCTAGGAGGTGTAGCTCTCCTCACCTTGGCTGTGATCACACGGAATAGTGATTGGATGCTGTGAAGGACTTCAGAGAAAAGATTTTCAAAGCGCAGCAATAATCAGCTTTTCGCTGGGTGGGAAGGCGGCTGAAGTAGGGTGCATGCAAATATGTTTACTTAGAATCCGATTAAAGTTCCATGAAAATTACACTTTTCACCTGGCATGATCCAGCCTTCTGCAGTCCGTAAAATAAGAAACTCAATTTAGCTGTTGAATGTAATATGCCCCATTTAAAATAACAAAGTACCGCCATAAATTGGAATGTCCATATACTATTTTATGGCTTTATTGTTGCCTCAGATATTAAGTGCTGGATGCCCTTATCTTTGTAGGAAAAAGTAACTGTCATGAGCACCATTAATCCAACAAAGGACCTGCTGGCAGATTTAATTGGGTGCCAACGCCTCCCTGAAGATCAGCGCAAAAAGGTTCACCAGCTGAAGGACTTGTTGGATCAGATCCTCATGTTAGACCCAGCTAAACGGATTAGTATCAACCAGGCTCTACAGCATGCCTTCATCCAGGAGAAAATTTAAATCCAGCGAAGATGTTCAAAGGGTTTGACTAGTTAATATACAAAGACTGATGCAATTTCACAGCAATTTATAAATGTACATATAGCATATAAATAATTACCCTGCAAGGTTGAGGAAGAATGATATATTTGAATTAACACCAAGGCGGATATTTCTTTTAGAAATGTTAGAGTAAATCTGTTTGTCTCTCACGTGAAGATTTTTTCACTGTAGAACTGTTTTATTGCCAAGACTGCACAGAAATACAACGCTAGCGTATATGGCTGCAGTTCCCAAACATATATATATATAATATATATATAAACACACACACACACACACACACACACACATATGCTCCCTCTTTCTCACCCTAACTAAATGCAACAAAGCATCTCTTAAAATATCAGTAAGACTGGGTGGTTGATTTTGGTTTTTAGCAGATTTGGCTTCATTTTGGTCTCTGAAAAATGGCCAGCATAAATGCTGTTTATATTGCATTTTCCTAGGTGTGTGCGTGCAGGCCACAGCAGCATGCCCTTGGTGTAGTCAGTGCCGAAGGGGGTCTATTCCTTCTTGAGCCTGCCCGCAGGAATGGTCTCCTCTTTTAAAGCAGGTTGCGTACAACTTTCAGTACACTGAAGGTAAGCTAAACCATCAACATCACTGACGTTTAAGATGTTAATTGTACTGGAGCAACTGGCAAATGAGGGTCAATAGCTTTGTAGCAGAATTCCCTGCATGTTTTTATAAATGAACTTGTTTTTTTGTTTTCTGGCATTACAACTGTGGCATAATTCCAACTTCTGTTTGATCATCACATTCAAAGGAAAAAAAATTGGGGAGTGTGCACTTGATGGAGAGAGCGCCTTCAGTGTACTGTTTATTACTTTCACTTTTAAAAAATCAACTTGCTATATATATAGACTTTATACATTTTGTTAAATGCAGTTCACTATGGCATAGAGCCAATACTTAGAGAAGTTTTCATTTCCTAACGACAAATGCAGAGCTCCAATTCCAAAAGTCCTTATTTCATGGCCAGATAGAGAACACCATAATAAAGATTTTTTAGCTACTTGTATGTCATTTGAAAGTGTACTGCTTTATGCTAAAGGTGTTTTTCATTTGTTCATTGTTTTCATTATTTGTGATCATGTTGTCTTTCAATACAGGCATAAACCTTCCACTCTTGAACAAAGCAGCTGCTTTTTAAAAGCGGTAATTGCTTCTTTACCTTTTATTTCTTTTGTAAATGAAGCTTTCTTTAAGAAATGTGACTTTAAAGTGTTGTCTCTTGCATAAAACAGTTGACATTCACTTATTGTAAAGTGAAGATTGTTCTGCTGCATGTAAAGTGGACCATGCAGATTTCTGTATGTTTTCAGTATGCATCATTAGATAATAAAGTCTTTTGTGAACAAGGCATTGGTAGCCATTTTTAAAAGATTTTGTCTCCAGTGTTGCCGACTCAGGTAATCGCATCAGAGGAATCTTTCGTTTTTGATAGACCGTTAATTAAAGCAGTTAATAAAAGATGTGGCCCATTGAAAGAGAGATTAGATTCGTAATTATCCACATTTCAGTTTAGATACTACCCCCTGCACCCTACAGATACTATCTGCTTTCATTGTAAATTTATTCCTGTAGGTTGTTGGATTCGAATCAGGTTTTAACTAATGTTTGTGCTGTTTTTCTTACTTTTCCTTTTTGATGGTGCTGAGAGAGACAAGGAAAGCAAGTCACAGGCCACTCAACGCCTACTCCAGGGGGTCTGGTTTGCTGAGACACCAACTTCACCTTCCTAACAAGGTTATTTCTGACAGCATGTGTAGATAAACATTTAGCAACAACTTAAACATTAGCTCCTTGTTCAACATGAAGGTACCAAACTCAGTCGATTAACGTTTACCAATCCTATTCTTGCATTAAAAAACCGATCCACGTATTATCTTATTTGTATGTATTTCATGTATGTTGCACAGGTGTACAAAAACACCCCAAATCATGAAATTCTGTAAATAGGATTTTTGAAAATCCATTTAGGCAGATAATTGCATCCAGTTGTGCGCATTTAGTACAATTAGTCACGCTGCTTGCCAAAGGGGTGATCTATTCCCCCCCTCCCCATGTTAAAATAGCACACTGCAAAGGAGGCAAGTGGTGTTAATCTTCCTGTCTTGACCCTCTACCCTTTTTCTTCTCCAGTTAAAGTTACTTTAAAAGTAGCAAATCTGTTTCTCTGTCAGCTTACTTAAAATACTTCTTGTTTGTGCAGGAGACAGAATGCAGCTTTCACTCTCACTGAAATGAAGAAGTAGATTACTTGATAGTTATTTGCACGGAGCAGTGTGGCGCACACTGCTTTGGCGACACCTCCAGGCTATCTTGCACGCCAGGTGGCATTGCTGACCCAGATTGTCGTAAAATTCTATTGCCTCCACCATTGTTCCTTGCCCCCCATTTACAAGTAATGAAAAGAGTTGGTCATGTCAACTCCTGTAGCAGCTACCGCCAACCTTATGGCAACAGGATTTGTAAACAGTTCCTAAGAAAAACAAAGTTGCTTGTTTACTTGTTCTTTGTGTTATAGGTGCCGCTCAAATGAAGATGATGGAAACCAGAAGACATGAACAAAGGTTTCTGTTCTATAAAAGATATGAAAAACGTTCATTTAGTTATGTCTAGTTTTTTTTTTCCTGTTCACAGCACAGAGATATATATAGACTTCATTTACACTTTTGCCATTCTGGCAGTTCTTAGCATAGTTGTGGTGTTTTTATGTAAAATGTGTCTGTTTCATCTTTTGGGTGATGTGATTTTGTTGTGATAAACGAGATAGGCATGGTTAAATAAATATTTTATCATAATACTATAGGCAAGAGTCAAGCACATTTGATGGTAAATTTTATTTATTACATTTTTATTCCACCCTTCCTGCCAAAGGAGCCCTAGTGATAAGCTCATGGACATACTATTTAAATTTTTGCAAGCAGGTATCAGCATACTGCAACATTCATTTATCCCGGGGCATGCATTATATATGCTTTGGCTGCAAAATATCAATCTTACTTTGGATGTCTCAAAGTGTTAAGAAGAGGTCAGACATTTTGCAGAGGATGGCTGTGGGTGTATACCTGAAGAGCCAGCAGAGATTCTGGAGGTGTAGACCAGTTTATTTAGAACTCAGTTCACACTATAGTGGGGGATCATAGGATCCAGCAATCCAGTTTAGACTTTTAAGTGAAGTGGCTTTCTGACGGAAACTAGACTAAGCTTAAGAAACAAACAAACTGAAAAATGAGGATATACTTAAGCCACAGGTCAGTCAAGTAAGAATTAAATATACTGCTTTTTACAGTATATTTACAGTATCAATTGCATCAGTTTGAAAATGTATTTTAAAGATTTCTTTTAGTTCTATTTATCCTTGTGCTGCAGTGTAGGTTGCTATGACACACAAGGTTATTTTGAAATGACTGATATATCTGATACTGATTTCTGCCTTTGCTAATCATGTGTTTCCCTTCCTGTGTAGGGTAAGTGGCAGAAAATTTCTGAGAAACATTTGCATGGATTGAAGTTTGCTCAGGAGGCAGATCAGACTATGAAAATACAGAAGGCTGATATCTTTGTGAGATTGACAAACAGTAATGAACTTGTTCATCAAAAAGTGAAGCAGTGGTTTAAAATTACCATTCATTTTTGACGTTTGATGAATAACAAGCTTATTAAAGTTTTTGTGTGTTTGCTTATGCCGAGTTCTATTGAATATTAAATAACAATGCAACAACGCATTCCTAAGATGTGCTTCTAACCATGTAGTTAGTATGATCTACCTATTATATTAGTGTGGTGGTTCAAAGAATGAACACCAAATGATTGATTTGCCCCAAACCACACTACATTCACCATACAACTGGAGTGAGTTGTTAACACAAGCAGGGAGTAAGCTTTGTCACCAGCCACAACACTGAGTTAACAGGAAGACTCTGCAAGTTTATCTAAGACAGGTGGGGAACCTGTGGTCTTCCAGATTTGGACTCTCAACTCCCATAAGTTCCAACCAGCATGTTGAGTGGTCAGGATGATGGGAGTTATAGTGCCAGCAACATCTGAAGGGCCACAGGTTCCCCAAGCCCAATCTAAGAAAACTTCATGATGCCTGGGCATTGTCAGATTTTTAGATGCATTCATTTTAGTTCAGATTGTGGATAAGCACAGCTTGATCTCTGTGATAATGTGTTTTATCACAAACTAACATTGATGAACATGGTTAACCTGGAAGTTATTCTTTCACTTCTGCTTTTCTTTATTGAAACTGTCAATATTTTGCTGCCATTAAGTAATTCCTTCTTGTGAATGCATTTGACACATTAATTTGAAATTACTAATAAAATGAAAACTATATAAGCTACGGTTCTGAGGGTTGTTGTTTTCTTTACAATCAAGCAGTGTTAAAATTTACGGGCTTTTATCCAGTATTGTGTAAGTACACACAGATGGATATTTTCCTTCCCATTTCTCCCCTGCACCCCCCCAAAGGCTTTCCAGGAGGTCAGGGGTGGGGTGGGGGCTCAAAATCAGGAAGAGGAATCTTGTGCCAGTATGCTATTTTATTTCCTCCCCGCTTTCTATTGCACCTTCATTCAACAGTCCACAATGTTCAGTAGATGCTACCTGACATGGCAAGCTTTTTGGCAGGTACAGGAAAATAGATAGATAGATAGATAGATAGATAGATAGATAGATAGATAGATAGATAGATAGATGGGGGGGTGGAAGAGAAATATCCATTGGGTGATCATGCCTCATGTTCGCACAATAGATACAACCCAGTCAGTTTACATGAAAGGAGAGCACACGTTACTGTTTAGAAGGGTTTAGAGAAAATGCTGTCTTAAGAACACAACAGTATTGCAAGTTTATCTAAATATACAAAAAAAAAAAAAACCTCTTCAGAGACTGAATTAATAGAAAATGGTTCAGAACTCCCACATTTTCTCCCTAGACCTACTTGTGTATGTGCCAATTGATGATGACACTTAATGCATCTGATAATGGTCTCTCTAGTCCTCAGAAGCCTGTATCACAATAAATCTGTTAAGTTTTTAAAGTGCTAAAAGTCTCTCTCGTATTTGAGTGAACATCACACTTCTGGTATTCTTCATTAGAAACATACTATAAGTAGAGGATGAAATATTAACTGCTTTCAAGTTTTTTTCAAACTCGTGTAGTCAGTTTTATAGTTAGAGCAACAGCAGCATATGATTGCTTTGTTTTCTGCTTGCTTGTGATTCACTCTCCTAAAAGATGAATGAAACGAACATGCTTTGTATTCAGTATTTGTATTTCTCTTACATGTGATTATGTTTTGCTAAATAAATATCATCCACTACTTGAAGCATACTATGTTGTTCCTTCTCATTTTTAAGCTAAAGTAAGGGTTCCCTTTATTTAATCTTACTCATCTGGTTTGAATTCATTTGCTTGGAAAAGAGTGGATTTGCATGTTCCATTTTAACATGCTTCCCCATGCCCAAATACAAAACCAGAGAATGTCTCTGTTTTAAATGCAACTGCAAGTAATCAGACTGAAAAATATTTCATTATTTTATACTTGATAAAAATGTGGTTGAATAACTTCAAATATAGCATCACTTTTTTTTACACCAGGAGTGGTGGAGCTTGTGGCTTTTTATATTTTGGACTTCAGCTGCCTGAAATCCAAAATGAGCTCCTACCAGCACGCTCAATGGTCGGGAACAATGGGAAGTTGTAATCCAACAACCGTGGGAGAGCTACAGGTTTCCCTGGCTGTAGGTTGCAGTATGTATACTTGTACTAATGAAAGTATTAGCAACCTCTCAGGTCGCATGGGGGTAGTGGGTAGATGACAGGAGACTGGTTTTAGTCTAGCCTCTCTGAATCTGGCTTGCTTGGTCCAGGAAATTATTTTTGTACGAAAGAGCTTTCAATCACTATAAGTGGTACAACTGAGGGACAAGTTTACATCTCGCCGGCCACTGAAGAAATGAACCTATGCCTTTTTCATCATAGTGGGACATGGGAGCCTAAAATGAGATCCCACCGCCACTCCTTATATCAAGGACATTGGGAGTCTGTGCTCAGCAGAAAGTTCCATGTAAGGAGCACATCATATACTCCACTCATTTCAATTACGGTAATGAAACATGCCCCAGGAAATCTTCAGGTAGATTAGATTTTAATAGCTTTCATTTTGAAGCTTTTTTTTTTTAAGCACTGTTCTGTAATTCAAAGCAATTGATAAAGGGTGCCAAGGGTCTTTTTGTGGCCTTCAGTACTGAGCAACTTTGATTTCTCCAAAATGTACTTTCAGTAATGCAAACTGACCATCAGAAGATGTTTGTTGCTCAACACTGGTATAGCTCTGCACTTAAGTGCCATATATAATATAGCTCTTATAAATCAAGACTATAAGCCTCATCCATCCTGCATTCTAAACTGAGCCCTTGGTACTGAGACCCTTGTTTGGTAGACAGCATAGGCTATTGCATGAAAGGATTTCCACAGCCAAATATTTGAGCAATCATGTCATGGTGGTCGATGGAAGTGCCTGCCATGTGTGGTTTGCACCAGAAATCAACCCTCAAGAGCAGCTTTTGAGGAAAGGGGGGGCTGTAGTGGGGGGGGGGGAGAAATCTAGGAAACACCATTGCACGAGCAGAGTTCCACTTTTACCTTCTTTTGATCCAACTCAAAATCTATTTTCCACCCAAAAAGTCACAACCTAGTAAACAATAATTCCATACTGTGTTTTGGCTTACATTTCTGTCACCACAACCACCTTTTGAAAGTCGGGATTTAAAAAGCAGTTTAAACAATTTATAACACAGTGGATTTACATGCAAAGCATCTCTGGCAGAGGAACTGCCATGTCCAAAGCCTGTTGACTTAACACCAGTTAAGGCAAAAGCTGAGGAAGGACATTTCCCCCCACCCTAAACACCAATGCTCCTTCCCCCCCCCTTCAATTTCCCCTGGAATAATTTTCTTCCTAGTTTGGAATTATTTCAAGGTAACTTGGGAGCCTGCAGATCCAAGGTCTCCCTCAATCTGCACCAGCATACCCCTTTTGTTCTCCCTTGTGTTGTAGACACACTGACAGCAGAGGGGGATTCTGTGGTCAAAATCAATGGGTCTCTAGTGATGGATCTCTCACTCTAGATCTCCCTCTGCAGGCAAAGGGGAAGAGCTGCTCTCTTCTATCATCAACTAGGAGCCCACAGGACTACCTGTTAAATGCCTAAATTATACTGGTGCAAAAAAAAAATAATCTGCAGTGGTTTCCTTTCCATTCTGGCAAATTTCTAAATACGAATTTATTACAAGTGCACAAAAAATCCAGACCAGATATCTAGGTCTTTTAATCTAGATATTATATCTCCAACCAGTAAACCAGATGGCATTAGGATGACTTCAGATGGCTATAACCAAATTATGTTGATTTCCCCTTAGTATCTGATCAGAAGTGTATTGCCTCTGAGCATGGAAGTTACGGTTTTAGCTTATCAATATAAAACTAGAGTAATCCTCTGAAGCCAATTATCAATGCATGTTTAATTCCTCACTTATCTTTTACAGTTTAGAATCACACCAATAGCACAAGGACTACACTTTATTTGCCTATTCAATTTAAACTTTTTTATATAAAAAAACCACCTTAACATTAATTTTTTTAAAAGATAAAGAATACTATGATTACAATTATTACTATATGATAGAAAGGTAGGAATCCTTTTTTGCTATCGGTTTCTTTTAAAATCTTACATGAAAATGTTCTCCCGGAAAAAATAAAATCTGATATTTTCATATAACACAGGTTAAAAACTGGATACAGCTTTCCAAATCACCATTGCTCAATCCTTTTCCTCGAATGCTAATGAATGCCTGATGACTTAGTTCAACAGATCATTGCTGGTCAGCAGGCGAGCATTTTTCTTTTGAAATAACAGGTATGGATTTTAGTTTACTCGTTAACGCTCCATTTTTTCTATAAGGTTTTCGTTTTGTCCTTGGCTGCTTCCATTTTGAACTTTCGCTGTCAGGTAAGGAGTAAGCTACAGCTGCACTGGGTAAGAGCAACTTTGTTGAAGTTGTTTTGACAGCGGATCGAATTTTTGGTGAGCTTGCAGAGCATGACAGAGCTCTCCGTGAGGGTACATTTCTTGAGTCTAAGATTACTGGAGTTTTGGAGCATTTGTTGCACCTACTGCACGATGCTCGGCAGGGCTTT
This sequence comes from Podarcis gaigeae, assembly GCF_964106915.1. Classification (NCBI taxonomy): domain Eukaryota; kingdom Metazoa; phylum Chordata; class Lepidosauria; order Squamata; family Lacertidae; genus Podarcis; species Podarcis gaigeae. The sequence continues at coordinate 65,036,406 of NC_139683.1, read as the reverse complement.
GTGGACGGCCGTGCAGGGGACGATGCTCCAGAATTCCACTTACTATGACAGCGCTGGCAAGTGCATTTTGGCATGTCCAGTTCTTGCATGCAGCAGCCAAAATGGTGAAGATCTCCATCAAAACCTGCCTGAGGACATGAACTATCGGATTGCTTCAGTTGCTTAAACTGGTGTGCATCTTTTGAAAAACTGGTGCGGTTGTTAACAGCCATAGTGGGAGAAACAGTCTCTCTTGTCCTTTCTTTTAATATCGTCAAGTGTTGTAACTTCTCCATTTCCACCAGACGAGAAATTAGCTTGCAAAGTGATTCTTCGAGAGGCGGATTAAAGGATGATTTCCATTCATCAAATTTTGATGAGGACATTTTTTGTAAATCCCAGGTATTGTAAGGCGGGGGAAGAAAATCAGGGTATGAAAATGTATCACTCTCAGATGAAGAGGAAACTTCTTCCTTGACTTCTATAGGATCCGGTTTTAGGTTAACATTCACGTTTTTTAAATATTTCAGCAACTCCTTATTTCTTTTCTCATTTTCAGACATCTCTTTTTCTATTGAAGGCTTGTCCTCTACACTGCCATTTCCTCTTTTCAAACTCGATCTGATTACAGAAAGCATGTCATCACTACTACCATCTGTAGCAGGATAAGCAGTAGAAGCAATGGCTTCGTTTTTTAAAAAATCCCCATCTCCATTTCTATTGCAGTTCTCCAAAGCTGCTTTCTGGGTTTCGAGATAAGAAACTGTGTGGCATCTCTTTATGAAAGACTGCACCAGAGGATTATTAGTGTGGATGAAGTTCATAGGAACATCACTGGAGCTAGACGGCATTTCCCCCAAACGTCTATGGAAGTCTCTGAGGGGGTAAAAGAGAGAATATGGAATGGTATCACATTACCCCTCTAGTGGACAATTTATAGAGCCAATAGCATCATTCATCCTGGATAGAAAAATAAATATATTTGAAGCCTAATGTTTTCAGCAAATTAACACTCAAAAGCAGACAGACCAAAAGAAGGCTCTAGACAAACAATAAGGTACTTCAAGCAGCCCATAACTGTTCTATGCAGTTCCTTGCAAATGGAAGCCGTAGAAGCTACTAGCATAGGATACTTTAAAAATCCACAGAGGTTTAGTCTATCAATGTCTGTTACCACAGGGGAAATGAAGCCAATTTTTAACTTTTAAGCACCATTAGGTTTTAGTGCTCCCATTGTTTTCCCCCCAAATATTTTTTATTGGTTTTCATGTAAATACAAGCATAACTTATAACCACAGTAGCTTGTCCAGTAGTGCATTAAGTTTCATATGCAGTATACAGTACACAAGCAATATGCTGCCATTGTCTTTTTCAAAAGACAGTGGTGGAGGTGTTCAATTTGGATCAGGGCTCTGTGGGGTAGAGGGAGTGTCCAACCCTCTGCCTCCATTCTGCAGGAAGGCCCCCCATAATAAGCATATGGTATTGCAGCTGATACCTATTTTTAAACTTACTGAACGTGTGGTCTTTTTCTATGCTAAAGGAAGAGGGAAGTTTTGGAACTCACAATGGCATTTTAAAGGTCTAACAGCCTGTATTTCCATGCTTTGCTTTGCTGCATGTTTTGTGATTTTAAAGCTCTTCTTGGTGTTCTCTCACCTCAGAGTTCTAGCCCCAAACCTAGATTCTGGCATCCAGGTAATTCTCCTTTTATACCTATTGTTTCCTTGAACCTACAGATAGTAACTCAAGTCCTTTATATATGGGAAACACAGCCAGATGGGCAGGGTATTATTATTATTATTATTATTATTATTATTATTATTATGCAAATCAGGGTCACTGGTTCTGCTTTCTATGAAATAATTTAAGGTTTTTTAAAGAAACAAGTCACACATTCCAGGAAAGGGAAGCAGGAAAAGCATTTTCTTCATGCACAGAACAGCAGCATCAAGACACCATACAACAGGAGACAAATCAAAGTAACAAAGAACTGCAACAGAGGAGTGCTGGTGCACAGCCACCCTAAAGCTGTTGACAATTCCTTTTGATAAATGAAGAAGTGGCTATCTGCTTATGTTTGCCTCTTCTGTTCAGTTTCATTTAAAAAGCTAGGAATACGTTTCTTTACCTGCTCACTGCCTTGTTGCCTTGATTATGTATATAGCTCCAGGAATGATATGGTGCTTGTCTGCAGCTATTTGGGCTGAGCTGAAATAAGCAGAACATTTAAAAACAAAATGCTATTGGTATGCAATTCAGAACAAACACTGGAAATTCAAAAGTAAGTAAACTGGATTGTTAAAACATTTTGGCAAACTAATACTACCTGTGATGTCCTAGTATTTTTGGACAAGCTAAGGGCGGCCAGCTGTTCCATTGCAGCATTATAATGGTCCTGTAAAAGAGCAGAGCCACTTCAATATTTGTAAGGCAGAACATCATTTCTAAAGAATCATGCTTCGTGTTTTAATCCTAAAACTAACCTCAGACCCGGGATGCGGGTGGCGCTGTGGGTTAAACCACAGAACCTAGGTCTTGCCGATCAGAAGGTCAGCAGTTCAAATCCCCGCAACAAGGTGAGCTCCCGTTGCTCGGTCCCTGTTCTGCCAACCTAGCAGTTCGAAAGCACGTCAAAGTGCAAGTAGATATATAGGTACCACTCCAGCGGGAAGGTAAACCGTGTTTCCATGCGCTGCTCTGGTTCTCCAGAAGTGGCTTAGTCATGCTGGCCACATGACCTGGAAGCTGTACGCCGGCTCCCTTGGCCAATACAGTGAGATGAGCGCTGCAACCCCAGAGTCGGTCACGACTGGACCTAATGGTCAGGGGTCCCTTTACCTTTACGTAACCTCAGACCCACCTGTTGGAATGTAGAAATCCTAAAGAGGTTTACTGAAGGATTTGTGTGTGATTCTAGAACTGAATAAGACAAGCTGGCTTGATAGACTTGAGGCACATACGGCCAGAAAGGAGCCATGTATGAGCAGCAAAGAGGAAGCACAGATTTCAAGCTATGTTGCTACTATATATTGCAATGTCCATCTAGTCTTTTACCTCTATTTATGCTACAAATTCAGATAATCTGAAATGTTTTCAACCACCTGAGGCCTTGGATAGACCTTGCTAGAGTCTGAGCCAAGTGATCACTTCTAAAATGAAAGCAAAATAAAGCTTAATAGGGAGTGCAAAGATGACAGCAATCAGTTGTCCAGGTGTCTCAAAGACGCAGAGCTAATAACTATCAACACTTGCACCAACAGAGGTTTGTTTTGTTTTTAAATGACTGTTAGCAGCATATATGTTTGAATGTTTGCTTTAATTTATTATCTGTGCATACTGAATTTATACAGCTGCCCATCAATAAATATTCCCTGGGTAGCTTCCAAAGAAACAAGCGAAATAATGGTAATAATACAATACACCATTATTAAAATTAAAACAACATTACAGTATTAAAATCAACAAGAATCAATAAAAGATGGGGAAATAATTGCAAGAGAAAAGGTATGAAACAGTCTAGATTTAAAACACAATTAAAAGGCTCAAATGAATATAAAATAGTCAACAACAAGCAATAAAAATATGAAAGAAACGCAGTCATGGTTGACTTGTGAATCATCCTTAGCAACAGTGGATGCAGTTATTTCATCTTTATACACTACGGCAGAATTCTTCAATCTTGGGTTCCTACACGTTGTTGGACTACAGCTCCCATCAAACCCAAGCAATTTAGCTAATAGTCAGGGATAATGGGAATTGTAATCCAACATCTGTGGACCCACGCTTGAAGAAGGCTGCACTCTACGATTGTATTTCTTATGAACATCATGGGACAGTCATTGCAACAGCGCAATCTACCAGTGAAAAATCCTGGGATCGTAACTGCACTGCAGTCAAAAAGCTGCCGTGTGTATTGTGGTTCTTGCTATATTAAAAGTGCAGCATGCAAAACTGGAGAAACAAGGGACAAAGTCGTGTGGGGTTTGGCACAACCGCCATTGCTGAAATCGCTTGTTGGCTTTTGTTGCCTGTGTGAACAGCTCCAATTCCACATTTGCAGTGTGGAGTAGAAGAATGGGCTAGAAGTCCATTGTGGCTGTTTTGCTGAGTGTGCTGAAACAACATCATGGGAGAGGTGTCTCCAGCTATCCCATCTCCTGCCTTTGGAAGCCTTGGAAGAAGATGCTGCAGGGGATGGACTGTGAAAAATGTTATGTCTAGTACCAAGGTGAAACTGTCAAGCTCCCTTGTTATTTTTGCTATGGTCAGGAAGTGAAATGTTTTTAATGTAATGCTGTTACAGATACTGCATGAAAATGTTGGGGTTTTTTGCTGTTATACCTGCTTGCCTTTTAAAATTATTTTATTATGAAATTGTTCCCTGTGCTTGTTGATTTCTGAGATGTTTACCTGTTTTGTTTGTTGAAAGCTGCTTCAAGCATGATTTTTTAAAAATGGCAGCATAAAAAAAATGATGATAATGATGATGATGATGATGATCAACATCCCTGCCATGTTCTCCAAATAGAAGCAGCCTTAGATAAACATGTGAAGTGCAATATTACTGTATATCTGCCAAGGTATTCACACAACTTCACTAAGGATGCAATCCTATGTACAATGTCAAGTAGAAAGTCCCAAAATAAATAGGCACTGATTGAGCTGTATGGCAGACAGCTTAAACCTCAATTCTGTTTGTGAAGGAATTGGAAAAATCTTTCAAGGACTCACACCTGAATAATGGATACAAAACTTCCTTTGAAATAAGAATCATGACAAGAAAGCATAGGCTTCTTTAAAAATTATTCTTAAAGGATTGGTGTTTATTTTGTTCTTACCTTATAAAACGCACCTGTAAGAACACCTGTAAAAGACCAAGAGTTGAGTTTTGCTGACAAAAGTTGTTTTATAATTTCTCAGCTTATAGAATATTTGCACTTGCTCACCTTCTCTAGCAATCTTCTCTTCTGATGAATGAAATTTCTTTTCAGCAGAAAAATCAGATTCCAAATTACAGAAGTGTGGTTTCTGTAATGACATTTATCTTATGTTTCACTAACTGCATATATGAAGAAAGGGAAATATATGCTGCATATGAATCTGTGGGTGCAAGGCATCCTGAATTCTAGATAGTGCTAGAATTTAATTAAGGCTGGGATGTTAGAACCGGGGAAATAGCCAGACTCATGTGTATTTAAGGTAGACCCAAGTGTGTATTAGGGTGTGGTTTAAGAGGTGGGGTGGACCCACTGATAAGCCTGTAATTAGCATACGTGAGAGCTAATTCAGTCAGACAGATGTTTTAAATTGTGAGCCCACTTGAATCCTAGGAATTGACATGAGTTAGGTGCCAATTAAGTCAGACAAGCTTCCTTGAGATCATAGCTTGGGAGTGGGGGGAACAAAGAATTATGAAGTATCAAAGGGGCTAAGTGTGAAAAGCACATATTGGCTTCCTCCCTACCTCAGGGGATAAAAGCCAAGGTTTAGAGCAGTGGGTTAATAATAATAATAATAATAATATTTTTTTATTTATACCCCGCCCAACTGGCTGGGCTTCCCCAGCCACTGTGGGTGGCTTCCCAAAAAATATTAAAATACTGTAATACATCAAATATTAAAAGCTTCCCTAAACAGGGCTGCCTTCAGATGTCTTCTAAAAGTCTGGTAGTAGTTGTTCTCTTTGACATTTGGTGGGAGGGCATTCCACAGGGGTGCCACTACCGAGAAGGCCCTCTGCCTGGTTCCCCGTAACTTGGCTTCTCGCAGTGAGGGAACCACCAGAAGGCCCTCGGTGCTGGACCTCAGTGTCCAGGTAGAACAATGGGGGTGGAGACGTTCTTTCAGATATACTGGACCGAGGCGTTTAGGGCTTTAAAGGTTAGAGTTTAGAATGGAAGTTAGGAGATAAGCAGTGGGCTGGACAGAGAGTAAAAAAAAAAAAAAGGAGGATACCGATGTCTGTTTTGAATCTAATGCTATGACTATGGGAGAAGCCAGAAGTTATTGTATTATAATGCTGGAGATCTCTCCATGGTAGACTTAGGTCGCATATATGTGTAAATAAACCATGTATCATAAAGACACTACAGTCTCCGCTACACCCCATTTTCCCAAGGAAACACAGACCCTGGTGAGTAAAGCATGCCTGGAAGCTTGCACCGCTCATGGAGATTGGGGTGCTCTGTAACTCTATCACAGTTTAAACTTATGTTTTAAACAGAGTGGGAACTGATCGAGAATTGTAGGTAGGATAAAACATATAAATCCGTACATTCAAACAACAGTAATAAACATTTGTTACTGTATCTGTTGTTAAAGTGAAATCATATACAGGTTTACACTGATGAAAGCCCCAATAAGGCTTATTTTTATGTAGGCTTGCTGAACAGGCAAACAAAATCCTGCTCCTTCTGCTTAAGATATGCATGGATGAACCTAACTGGGTTTTATTACCCAGTAAACTTCAACAAAGAAACACAATGCTATAAGAATTCTAAGGTCCCAAATATAAAATAAACATTCATAAATGTACAAGGCAAACACATACGCAAGTATATAAGCCAAGTGTCTGAAATAGTACACAAGAGCAGTCCTGAAACCACTTTGACTCTCCCAAATTGACCTCAAATTTTTCTCTGCAAGGAGGAAGGAAATGGCAAAGCGATCCAAAAGCCGTTCAAAACAATGCAACCATAAACACTGGGAGGAGTGTTACAACAATACACTGTACAGGCAGCCCTGCTTTACATGGGCGTAACGTTCCATGGCACCACGCGCGTTGGTGAAATTGTGTATAAATGAAGCCCATTGAAAAAGCCTGCAAACACCCCATTCCGCCCTTTTAGTGGCATTTCAGTGGTGTCTTTATGACATTTCCGGGTCACTTCCGGGTTTGGTGCAATGCACATATACATGGTCAAGTACATTTTGAATGCACATATACGAGGGGCTGCCTGTATATCATAAGTTTTCACAAAACTCATGATCTAAAGGGCTATGTGTGAGGTTCTGTAAGCACACTGGGATTTTCAATTTTTATGCCCTCGAAACCCAATTCTTACAGCCAAAACAAAAAGCTGGAAAAGGAAAGCTGATTTTGTCACTCCCCCACTGAGATCAGAATGGAGGTCAAGACTGACTGCAAGGTTTCCACTCGTGGGATTCAGAGAATTGTAAGGGGGGGGGGGTGCAGGCTTCTAGAACTTCTTTTCTGGGTGACATCATTTGGATAAAATTGGTATTGCGGGGCTCGTGGATTTCATTCCATCACCAATATAATTTGTCCACTGCATAAATCTGTCTACGCAGGAAAAGTTACAGGGAAAGGAAAATACCTACCGTACTCTCATGCTCAAGAGGCTAGCCTTACACATGCTCAAGAGGCTAGCCTTACAATGCACATGTCTAGCTTTGTATCTGGGCTTATCTCTGTAACCTGGGTGCTCCAAGAAGGACTGGCATGGAATGAGATACTTTGCATATTGCCACCAGGAAGTGTAGCTGCACAGCACCACGCATCTTTTCCACATTTAGAAGACTCGATGTAAGAATGTTGTAATATTCACACACACCCCTTCCCCACACCATCTAATAATTCTTTACGAAAGAACAAATATGTCAAAGCCAGCATATAGTCCACTCCAAGAGATGAAGATGGGGAGCTCTGAGAGCTTTCCACATGTCTGCAGCCACTTTGAACCAATAAGCAAATACATTCATGAAAATTATAATTATTCTTACAAATGAAAAAAAGGTTAGTCAGACTTTCTAATTATCAGTTCTGCATCTTTGAGACACCTGAGACTTGTAACCTGGGCCTCGTTTATTTGGTTCTTGGTTTGGTTTGACAGTTTAGAACCCTTTTTACCATCAGTGCAAGATTTATTTATTTTTTAAGTTAAGTCTCAAGCTGCCATTCTGAGTTTTTGACCAAGCACAAAAATACTTAAAGGACAGGATTTTGTTAGTTACTTCCCATTTTTTGTTAACTTGTGCATAACCTTGGAACCTATCAAAAGACAGGCTTTTGTTGTTTTTATTCCACATTTGTATGGCTTTTCCTTGTAACTGAACTGAACTACTCACCTTAAATATAGGGATAATAATGTATTATATTATTAATGTGACAAATTCATACCTACTCGGTCACAAGACTGGATGTGCAGAAGAAACAGAGTTTTAAAGCTGTCTCTGTGACTAAAAGTTTAGTGTACCTGGCGAGAGAAGGTGCTGTTCCCATAAATGCCAGGTATAAAGTCTTCTTTTCCCACTAAGCTAGCAGACTTGTTGTTCTTGCTTCCCCTGACCAACCTAGATGCAGATTAGGAATGAAACAAAAAGATAAAGAAATCAAGATGGGCTAGGCAGAAAAGAGGATCTCCCTAATGACAAACGGCACAACCAAGTCATATTCTGTGCTAGGGTTAGGATTGCCGAAGTCAAAATAAAAAAGATCACCATGGAGTGATCTTGTGAACTGTCCACCAGGAAACAAGCTAATATTCATCTGGGTAGGTTTATGGGTATAAGAAAAGCGAACTGGGAATGGCAGAAGGATATACGACAAACAGCAGATGATAGAGTAAGGAGGGGTGAAAGGTCATATAGGATCCTGCTCTCCCTCCCACGCTCTTAGAGTAAGGTTTGTTCCAACTCCAGCTAACACAGTAACAGGTGAAAGTCATTACTTCTTTTCTTTTCTTTTTTAACAAATCAAAGTGCTGTGATTCAGGACAGCAGAGGAGAGAGTCCTTCTCCAAAAGATTACATTGGGTTTTTTTTTACTTAAAAAAAAAAGTTTGAAAAATAGGAGCATTCCTTTGGGGAGAGGGCAAGGTCTGGCTCACAGTGTTTACTCATAAAAAAGTAAAAACATGGGCTGAGCAGTGACTCTCATGGGGCACCGTGAATGCACACATTAAGGAACTGAAATTAATAAAGCAATAAAATAAAATTAAAATTAGCATTTATTTAACAAAGCCAAAGCATATTGACAGAGCTGGATGACTTTTGCTGTGACTCCTAGCAGTTTCATAGGCACTATCTAATAGGTGACACACGCACAATGACATTCCCATTGTCTGAGGGACTAGAAAAAACAATATTCTTTTTTTTGGAAAGAGGTGCTTTAACCTTATGACATCATCAATAGATTGTCTAGAAGGACCTAGATCTGTAGTGATTTGATAAAAGCATAATGAAAGAGACATGAAGTGTACAATAGGAATAAAAATCAGAAGAAGCAGATATGTTAGGCAAAATCAGGAAGAGAGATGTTGTATATGAGCGGTGGGAAAAGGGACTGAGGCTGTGTACTCATTACTGGCTTAAAGTGCAGCTAAATTGTTTTTTTCTCGATTCAGATTAAAGCTGGTTTGAGAGGGAATGTATCCGAATGCAGTACTTCACAAGAAACAATAGGATATATATGGTGGCTAACACTTGTGCGTACACCACTTCCCAAAACTGCATTGGAAGCACATTGGTTGCAGAATAAACTGGGGTGTGTACATTGCCTTAATCAGGAAAAGAAGAAGCGTGAAGCCCTAGAGTGCTGGGGAAACAACAGGGGCTCATTAATTTGCAGGTATTACTTAGGCTGGGAAAAGAATGAAAGGGAAAATGAGAAATGAGTGCTAAACAGCAATGCACATTGCCATTCGTAATACTTTGGCTGCGCCTTGCTATTTGTTACCCATGCAGCCGCGTTTCTAACAATGCGGAAAGTGGGAGTAAGGCAATTTTGCATCAGACATGCACCCTAATCAATGCACTTTTCTTTCCTTTCTTTCCATCACTTGATCCCTTTGCAACAAATGTAGGTTCCCCACGTCTCCTGTCACATTTATACACATGGCAGGGAGACGGGATTAGCCACAGTTCCCACCGCGGGCGAGAACAAAATGAAAACCAAGCAAGCTGGGGAATGCCAAACTGGTTTTAACCCTCACTTGAGGGGGGGGGAGAAATGTCCAGAGATGGGGTTTTTTGAACCCCATTCCAATCTGGAGGGGGAATACAGACCTTTTCCAAGCGTCCTTATTTTCCAGGGACAGTCCCAGATTTACAGAAGCCGTCCCCATTTCTGATTTGAGCCGGAAATATCCCACTTTTCCTTTGGATGTCCCTATTTTCATCGGAGAAATATTGGAGGGTATAGAATAGGACATCCCTATTTTCATTGGAGAAATGTTGGAGGGATTGTCTCTATTTTCACTGGAGAAATGTTGGAGGGTATGGAATAAGCCCTATTTTCATGGTAGAAATGCTGGAGGGTATGGAATTGGATGTCCCTGTTTTCATGGAGAAATATTAAGAGGGTATGGAATAGGACGTCCCTATTTTTATTGGAGAAATGTTGGAGGGGGCATTTCTATTTTCATGGGAGAAATACTGGAGGGTATAGAAATGGAGCTGAGAAAAGCTGGCTCCCTTGCCCTCCTGCAGGACCTACTGGCTGAGGGAGAAGGAGGAGAAGAGAGCAAGAGAGGCGAGCGTTTTAAGCGAGGCGAACTTGAGGCCGCAGCATCTCCCCTTGGGGAGGCAAGTGGCGCGCCGCTTCCTTGGCGTCGGGGCCTCCCCGTCCCCGCCATCCTTTTGGTCCCCACCCCATACCCAGGCAAGCCCCCGAAACTCCCGCTCGTCTCCGAGGCAGCAGCAGCAGCAGGAGAAGAAGCGGGCTCTCCCCCACCAGCCTCCATAGGGTGGTGCATGGCCTCGAAGCCAGGCAAGGCCTTCGCGCTCCTCCTTCGGGCCCGGGCGCGCGTTACAGGAAAGCAGTCGCCATGGGAACGGGCCGGGGGGGGTCCTTCCTCCTCAGGCGCGAGGCGGCGCCTTCCTGGCCCTATTCCGGGCAGCGGCCAACCTCACGCCGCCTCATATCCAGCATTGCATTTTTTTGGGGGGTGGGTCTCCTTCAGCCCCACAAATTATCCTCTCCTGCCCCTCCTTCTCTGCACCGCCCCCTTTTGCATTTTGGGCATCTCGGCGTCGCCCCCCTTCGCGTTTGTTGGGACTGCAGTTTCTGCAAACCCAACTGCGAGGATGCAAGGGCATCCAGAAGAACCAGGCTGCATTCCCTGCCTCTCCGCCTCTCTTTCCCTCGCTTTCTGTGTGCGCGCAAGGCCGCAGTTATGTGCAAAGGGAAATGGTCGCCTCCTTCAGCCTAAATTGTCAGAGGAAAGCATCTTTCCTCTGGGGGGCGGGGGCGGAAAAATCTACATGGGGTAAGGCGGGGCGGGATGGCTGCATTCGTGTTGTGTTTTTTTAAAGCAGCTTTTGCCCGCCTTCTGTTTTACATTAGCAGTTTCTTGCATGCATGCAGAAGAGGGCACGCGCTTGAGTCGCCAAGAAGTTAGGACCGAGCGACTTGGCGGCTGCAAACCTGCACTCGGATCCCATGCAAAACTTTGATAGCGGTCTAGCAAATGCAAATGCAATTGATGCAAATGCAGATGAGGCTGAGGTGCATGGAAAGAGGTGGTGTGTGTGTTTGATGCAAATACAGTTGAGGCCCAGGTGCGTGGAAGGATATTAGCACTTTCTCTTGACCCCGAGGGATAAATAGCAGCAGATTGTGGGGAGGCGTTAACAGAACTAAGTGATACTGAGGTCAGTAGGGGCTTACTTCCAGGTTAGTTTATGTAGGATTGGAGTCGGAAAGAAAACTGGAAGAGCCAATCAAAAGGTTTACTGCAGCAGGCGCAGCTTAGCCTTAAGCTTGGCCAAAACAAGTGTTGTTGCTGTTTTGTTTCCTTTGTTCAGTTCAGGAAATAATGCCACAGAAACTCTCTACCATATTTTAGTTATAAAGACCCACACATTAAAGCCTTTTCAGTATATGGAAACTTACATGATAGTATTACCAGAACAGTGTAGATCCTCTTCAATATGAGCTTTACTGTATTGTTTTCTCCGAGAATAAAAACCTGGGTTAAAAACATGTGGCGCGGGTAGTCCGCATTCTATGTTTCTTCTTTGCACACAGCTGAAAACCTTTTCATTGGAGTTCCACTTAATTTTATTGCAAGCGGAGTTGCCACTTGGTGAAGGGAATGCAACGTTTGTTTTTGGTAGATAAAGCGTTTGTTGCTTTAATGTCATAGCTAGAACAGCAGTGACTAGGAAAACAGCATTCAAAAACAAAATTATATTTTGAAGTCAGTTTAGCTAGTTATCCTTATGTTTAACTATAGGAAATACTGTCATTAAAAACCCTACGATATGCACGCTCATTTCATACCACATTGTGGCTCATATTTGTAAAAACGTTTTCTTAAAAACAATTCTTTTCTCATAGCTTAGAAATCAGAAGAAACCAAAGCCGAGACTGTGGAAATATGATAAAACTGAGCATTGCTAGAAAAGCTACTTTGCTGTCTCAATTCAGTGAACTCACGATTTTGATCTAGGTACTTCTTTAAGAGCCCTTTGACAGAGCTTAGCGTTTCGGAATTTTCATGTGTCATCAATTGCAGGGCATTGTGACTCGCACTCAAGCTACATCTTGTGCAGCGTTCTGTGATTCTTTCCTTTCCCCTAACCCATTTCTGTCCAACCCATTTCCCCTCGCAAATTAAAAAAGCAGGCCAAGGAGGATGATCTGAACTGGAAGATAACCATGAGGGTCACATGGCCAGTATGCTGATGTCACAATATCATCACAAATCAGATTTGGCTATATGAAGATGTCATGAAACCAATTCAGAGAGAGAAGAATGCTTTCTGTTCTCATCCTGGATGGCTGAACACACTTGCTCCCATCTTCAGCTGCTGCGCTAAATGACAGGAAGGAACAACTTTTTTGCGACTGATGAAAGCTTTAGTGAAAAGCGTTCCTGCTTTAGGCTAAACCAGACATGCCCAAAGTCCATTTTGGGCCTAACTTGGTCCTGTGGCAGTTTATGTATTGGTGCTAAATCCTAAAAAAGGGTTGACCCTCACGCATGTTCACTTCATCAAATCTGGTCCTCTTTGAAAAAAGTTTGGGCACCCCTGGTAAACGTCTAGTATTCCACCAAGCAAATGCATGTTTGCATGTTTCGTCATCTCCAGGGCTCAAGGGAACTAAAGCAGCTTGCAGATCTTAGAGCCTCTGTCTGTGTTCTTTGATAATTCTTGTAGAAAAGGTGAGGTCCCTGTGGCCTGGAGGCAAGCAAATGTCCCCATCTTCAAAAGGGGGTGGGGATAAGACTCGGGTAACTAGCAACAAGTCAGCTTGACACTGATACCAGGAAAGGTCCTAGAACAGGTAATTAAACAGTTTGTAAGCACTTACAATATGATTCTATGATTACCAAGGCAAGGCACTGGTTTCTCAGAAACAGGTCATGCCAGGTGAATCTCATTTCTTTTTTTGATAGAGTTACAAACTTGGTGGACCAGGGGAACACTGGGAATGGAGTATATATTGATTTCAGTAAGGCTTTTGACAAAGTCCCCCATGATATTATTGCAGAAAAACTTGTAAAATGTGGGCCGGGTGAGGTTACTTTTAGGTGGATTTGTGCGTGGTTGACAGACCAAACCCAAAGAGTGTTTACGAATGGTTCTTCATCATCCTGGGAAACGGCGAAAAATGGAATGCCACAGGGTTCTGTCCTGGACCCGTTTTTGTTCGACATCTTTATAAACAACTTGGGTGAAGGAATTGAGGGGGTGCCCATCAGATTTGCAGATGATACCAGAAATTTGCAAAAAATAAGTTTCACTCTGTAAAATGAGACGCCCTATCAAACCAACAGCTTCAAGTTACAAGCAAGGAGATTCCAATTAGACATCAGGAAAAACTTTCTGAATGTAAGATCTGTTCGACAGTGAAACAGACTCCTATGAGAGGTGGCAGACTCTCCTTCCTTAGAGGTTTTCAAGCAGAGGTTGGAAGGCTATGTGTCATGGTTGCTTTAGAGTTGAACTAGATGACCCCCAGGTCCCTTTCAACTCTACAATTCTATGATCTTGAATGAATAGAACCTCCCCACAACGACTTCAATATATAAATGAGGCACCATAGTTAATACAGTGGTACCTCAGGTTATAGACGCTTCAGGTTACAGACTCCGCTAACCCAGAAATAGTACCTCGGGTTAAGAACTTTGCTTCAGGATGAGAACAAATCGCGTGGTGGCAGCGCGGCAGCAGCTGGAGGCCCCATTCGCTAAAGTGGTACCTCAGCTTAAGAAGAGTTTCAGGTTAAGAACGAACCTCCGGAATGAATGAAGTTCTTAACCCAAGATAGCACTATACACTGGACTGAGAGCTTTCACACCTCGCATTAATTCAGGTCACAGTGATCTTCAATGGAGTCGGTTTTCACATTCAACTGCCAGTTACCTAGTGCTTAATAACCAAGTGGTACAGATGATTTCACCATGGTAATGGTCCTAAGTGGCTATATTCCTGAAAATGATTGTGTTCAACATTGCTTTATGGTGTCCCCGAATGAATAGAACATGGTTGGGTATTAATTACAGCAAGCCTCTTTCATATTGGGCTGTTAAGATTTTTACTGATCCTACTTTTGCATCTTTAAAAGAAGTAGGTGAAACTCATCACTTCCCATCTTTGTAGCTGGAAAAGCGTTGCCTATTAAACTTTTATGTGCCAGTCTGCAGTTAAATGCACAGGAGCAGAGCCAGTAAAAAGCTGCCAAGTTTAGTTTCTTAAGATCAGAAAAACAAACTTATCCAAGAGATGTATATGCTGTATAACCAGTAATATATTTTTAGTGTGATCTAGCATTTCCCCAATCCCCAGTCCCCTTCAATACGCCAGTTAGGCAAAAAACATACATATACAATGTAGGATTGATTTCAGTATTCCCTGTACTCATAAAGCCCATTTATTTCTCTTGCAGCAACTTCTCATAAACTGATGTCAGGATTAGGCTTAAATATATTTATGCAATGGGAGTTACTTGCAAGCAGCCGTGCTATAATCAGTTCTTTGGATGTGAAACAGCATCTACATGTTTCAAAATTATAATAATCCCTGGATTGTTAAAAACTACTTTGTACTTGGATTTTTGAGCTACTTCTACACACAAAAAAAGAAGATTGGATGACCTGGAATTGTTCCAAGTAATAAAGGGAATGATTTAAAATGTTAGAGTGTTTTATGAACTGTTAATGGATTTGACCCAAGATATTATACTTTCTGTTACTATTATAGCGATCAGTCCTAATATTACTCATGAAATAAAAGTTACATACGAAAGCCCCATTTTCACATACTTAAAGCTTTGCTCTACTTTATTTTTCCACTGGGGCTGTCCTTCACGATTAATAATCCAAAAAGGATTATGATTTTCCCATTGAAGAAAACCATTGTCTTATACTAGTTTATAAAAGGAAGGAGAAGGAATGTTTGCCCCAGTTTTCAAATTATCTATGTCCTGCAAGTTTTCTATTTTAAATAAGGAAGTGACACAGGCATCATGTATTATCACCCATTGCTCTGTTAATCACTCCATTTCCAACTTTCTCACAGAAAAAGACGTGCCTCATCAAACAGACCTTCCTATGAGTGCATTGGACAAAAGTCAGGCTATTTATTGTCTCACCTTCATCTCCATTATCAGATTTCTTTGTGTATAAGTAACCACGTCCATTTAGCTAGACCTACTACTACTTATTTCACATAATTCTGAAGCTAAACTTGGTCAGCTTCCCCAGCCACTCTGGGCGGCTTCCAACAAAATATTAAAATACATTACTTTGACACTGGTGGTTGCACAGACCTGACTACATACCTTGTCCACATCCTTCAGCCGCATCAGCTGAAACCCATTCAACAAAACTGGACAAGACTGCACTCCAGACACTCAATTTGTAAGACCAGACACTCAGTCATAAGACCAACTGAACGTGTCTAAAGTGCTAGGTGCCCCCTTAGTACACACCACTTTAAAATAATTTAGAGTACATGTAACTAGGAACACTTAACAAATAGTTTATAACCAACTATGGCCAAGTAGGGATGCGGGTGGCGCTGTGGGTTAAACCACAGAACCTAGGACTTGCCGATCAGAAGGTTGGCGGTTCGAATCCCCACAACAGGGTGAGCTCCCGTTGCTCGGTCCCTGCTCCTGCCAACCTAACAGTTCGAAAGGACGTCAAAGTGCAAGTAGATAAATAGGTACCGCTCCGGCAGGAAGGTAAAGGGCATTTCCGTGCGCTGCTCTGGTTCACCAGAAGCAGCTTAGTCATGCTGGTCAAATGACCCGGAAGCTGTCCGCTGGCTCCCTCAGCCAATAAAGCGAGATGAGTGCCACAACCCCAGAGTCAGTCACGACTGGACCTAGTGGTCAGGGGTCCTTTTACAGTGGTGCCTCGCAAGACGAAAATAATCCGTTCCGCAAGTCTCTTCGTCTAGCGGTTTTTTCGTCTTGCGAAGCAACCCTATTAGCGGCTTAGAAGAAGAAGAAGAAGAAGAGTTTGGATTTGATATCCCGCCTTTCACTCCCTTTAAGGAGTCTCAAAGCGGCTACCATTCTCCTTTCCCTTCCTCCCCCACAACAAACACTCTGTGTGGTGAGTGGGGCTGAGAGACTTCAAGGAAGTGTGACTGGCCCAGGGTCAGCCAGCAGCTGCATGTGGAGGAGCGGAGACGCGAACCTGGTTCCCCAGGATTACGAGACTACCGCTCTGAACCACTACACCACACTGGCTCTCTAATAGGCTGAGCGGCTATTAAAAGCTTAGCGGCTTAGCGGCTAAAAGGCTATTAGCGGCTTAGCGGCTTAGAAAAAGGGGGGGAAGCAAAAAAAATCGCAAGACTCGCAAGACGTTTTCGTCTTGTGAAGCAAGCCCATAGGGAAATTCGTCTTGCGAAGCGCATCGAAAAGCGGAAAACACTTTCGTCTAGCGGGATTTTCGTCTTGCGAGGCATTCGTCTTGCGGGGCACCACTGTACCTTTACCTTTATGGCCAAGTGTGGGCAAATGGTTTGAAAGACCTGTCATGTTGGAACTGCTTGATTTTCTTCTTCCTGTATGATAGAATTGCCCTGACAAAAATGATAGTTGCGCCTAAGCAAACCTAACCTTTTTAAAGTTTTTCCCACAGAAATTCCTACCAGTATTTCAAATTCTGGCAAGCTAGACTGGGAACTTTTGTATTTTCCTGTAGAAGGTCATAGACCTTCAAGGTTCTAAGGTATAGAAAACTGAAGGATGGAGATTGGGGAATTCTCTTATTGAAATTATTCTATGAAGCTTACCAACTTTGGCATCTGCTATCCTGTATTAATCACTCAAGAGACAGACAATGGGTAAAGACAGAGCATTCTTTATTGCAACAATCCAACCCACAACGCAATCAATTAATTAAAAAAGAAATTGACAGTAGTTTAAAAGTGCGGGACAATACACTGAAAACAATTTTGAAGGCCAGGAAGCATAGAAAGGAAACCTTAATGTTGAGTAATCTCCCTGTTATTCCTGATATATGAACATCACAATTCTATTCAAAGGACATAGCGTAACAATAAAAGAAAACTATTTGGATGAGCCTCAAGACTTTTATATAAATGCTAAACCAATTCCCAGGGATCCTGACTGGACTGATGTGGTAGCAAAAGTCAGCAAATTTATCTGACAACAGCATATTCTTCAACAAGGCACTAGGGATTTCACACCATTTGAAAATGTATGTCTCAATCTAGGTGAACAAGAGAAAGGGTTAATATCTAATTTGCACAGTCTGTTAGATAAACTGGACACAGGATTTTAAAATACCTTTAAACAGTTGTGGGAATTAGATTGGAAGTCAGCTGGGTATCTCAGATGAATGTTCGGTTCCTATGTGGGGTAAATTGCCTTACAAAACCACTTTGGCTAAAAGAAATGCTTTTGAAAATAATACAAAAATGGTACCTAACACTGGTGAAAATTGCAAGAATGGGTAAGTCTCACCTGCCGGGGGTGAGGCAGGGAAGGTGCAGGATTTAATAGCTCACGGGTGGCGCTCTGGGTTAAACCACAGAGCCTAGGGCTTGAAGATCAGAAGGTTGGCAGTTCGAATCCCCGCCACAGGGTGAGCTCCCGTTGCTCGGTCCCTGCTCCTGCCCACCTAGCAGTTCGAAAGCACGTCAAAGTGCAAGTAGATAAATAGGTACCGCTCCGGCGGGAAGGTAAACGGCGTTTCCGTGCGCTGCTCTGGTTCGCCAGAAGCGGCTCAGTCATACTGGCCACATGACCCAGAAGCTGTACGCCGGCTCTCTCAGCCAGTAAAGCAAGATGAGCGCCACAACCCCAGAGTCGGTTACGACTGGACCTAATGGTCAGGGGTCCCTTTACCTTTTAACACATATGGAGTGGGATTGCAATAGGGTGGCAAGATTTTGGACAGAAGTGTTTCAGGACGTTGCTAAAATTATGGGAAAGCCTGCAAACACCCCCCACCCCACCTGAAACAGCTTTGCTAAGTATATTTGATGGAGTTGATCAATATTTATTGTATGAACACTTAACTGGCTATTTACTAACAGTATTGGGGATAGTGGCTGCTAGAGGTTGGAAGAATGCCATGAGTCCATTTCAGTGGAGATAATCCCTTCTCAAACTAGCTTATTTATTTCATGCCTTTCATATTAGGTGAATTGTGGTGAGGGGTGGCTATGTTTTGGTTGGGCTTATTGTGAATTCTTGTCTTTCTGTTGATATATGTAAAATTTAATAATAATTTTAAAAAGCATGAGGGGGAAAAAGCACCAGGACAGTGAAAGACAAAAGTGAAATGAAATGAAATATGGCAAGAATATTGGCCCAGAAAACGTGACAGAAGAAAGATCACAAAGTTTATGACCAAAGCTGTCCCAACACAGCCATGCTTCTAGAACAGGAGTAGGGGATCCATCTATTGGCAGATGCACACCATACATTTAAAGCATATTCACTGCACATTTAAACCGCATGACTCGCCACCCCAAATCCTGGGAACCGTAGTTCTCCATTTCGGAACTACAATTCCCAGCGCCCTTAACAAATTATAGTTCTCAGGGTTCTTTGGGATGTGCTTTAAATGTGTGTTGAATGTTAAGGTGTGGTTCTGCCACTGCATAGAGATTTCCTTATAACCAACCATTATATAAATTTTGTTTAACAACAACAACTGTTCTGTCTAGCTAAAGCAAAATTTGGCTGACAGCGATTATGGAGTGGGGGGAATGGTAGCTGGTTTTGACCTATAAATCCTTAAACGGCTCAGGACCGCAATACCTCAAGGAGCACCCCTTTCCATATGAACCTACCCGGACCCTGAGATCATCTTCTGAGGCCCTCCTTCATGTGCCTCCTCCTCGAGAGGTCCGGAGGGTGGCAACATGAGAACGGGCCTTCTCTGCAGTGGCTCCCCTTCTGTAGAATGCTCTCCCCAGGGAAGTTCGCTTGGTGCCTTCATTATACACCTTTAGGCACCAGGCAAAAACGTTCCTTTTTAACCAGGCCTTTGGTTAATTTGATTGACATTGTATGCCCTTTTAAAATGTGAGAGGTTTTTTTTTGGGGGGGGGGGAGTGTTATAGGGTTGTTGTTTTTATTTTGATTATGTATTTTGTGGTTATATACCGTATGTTTCCGTCTATAAGACGCCCCCAAGAAAACACCCCTCAGCACTACCTGTGTATAAGACAAGCCCCAATTTTAAACCTAATTTTTTGGTAAAAAAAACAACAAGTCTTATACATGGAAAAATACGGTAGTTTTTATTTTATTCTGTGAACGGCCCTGAGACCTGTGGGTATAGGACGGTATATATATTTAATAATAATAATAATAATAGCTACATTGAGCATGTTCCTACAATATAGTTTCATCCACCGAACTCCTCCCCGTCCTGTTTGTGATGTCACATTGCTCTTGTGATGTCTGGAATTCATAGCAAGGGCTGGAAAAAGCCTCTGGCACAGAAAGAGAAACAAGCATGTTTGCTGTGCTCTACTGGGTGGTAGCTACATTCCTAACAAACCTTTTTGAACAAGAAAAGAGGAATAAATATGCCTGTGAAGACCTCTCTTCCGAACTTGCCGCCACTCCCCACGAACCAGAAAGCAAGCAAGAGAATCTTCAGTTCAGGCACCAGGTGGGTGACAAGATCTAAGCTGAACTTGCCACCGCTGGTCATTTATCAGAAATTAAGCAGCTGCGATAAGGAGGAAGACATATGTCAGGTGTTCCAAAAGCTTTCCGCACTTTGTGGCAACTTGCAAGACCCTCTGAGAGAGCTGCTTCTTCGGTGTGCTTATGAAGACCAGGAAAAAAGTACGTGCAGACTATATTTGGCATCATTGGAAATAAGAGTTGCTGGTCCTAATGTCCGCACGCCAGGCTCTTTTTAAGGGACAAGGTTAAGGAGTGGGTTTAAAGAAGAGGAATATGAAAACATTTACTGAAATGAAAACTTGGAGATATATAACTGTCAGTATTACTAAAATGGGAACAGAGATTGACAGTGTTTAAATAGCCTTTGGACAGGAAAGGTACAGCTATGCTGGTAGGAAGCTTAGAACTAAACAATATTTATGACCTAAATACAAGGCCTTTAGGTTGAAGGGGATGCATGCCACAGGCAAATATTATTAAACCACATTTTCACATATTAATATAGCAATTATGTGGCTGGTTCAGAAAATGAACGCCTTGAGTCACAATTTCTTAGCAGCTACAGCCTGAAACGGTGTGTCTGCTCTTTCACAAGGCAGAGGATAATGAAGGCCAGAAATGGCTTTAATAGTACTTTGCAGAAGATTAAAGAAGTGTCTGAAGTGGGGATAAAGAAAGGATTGTATTTCAATAAAATTAATCCTCCCTAGATAAAGAAAACTTCGACACTGTCCATCTGGAAAAAAATCAATTCATTATTTTGGGAGACAGGCATGTTTCATTTGCTGGAGACTTTAAGAGGTAAAATATAGAAGGGTGGGGGATGAAAAGAGATTGAAAACGAAATCTCGCATATTCCTGGACAGAAAAACAAATAACGAGAAGCATTCAAGCTGTGCAGCTTTGATTTAAACAATGTTCATGGTAGCTTGATATGATAATTCCTTCCCCATTATGATATTTGTTAAGTTAAAAGATATATTGCTTTCTCATCCCTCCCCAATATAAAATATCCACCACCTCTAAAAGTAGTATCACATCATTATAAGCATTTTGCTACTCTAAGACAATGGTCTTGTCTATTTTTGCTTCTACTCCTATATACACTTCCCTGGGAGTAAGTGCCACTGAAATCAATATTTTTGGGTAAATTTCCATAAGAGTCAACTGTAAGTCATTTTACCCAATAACAGTGCTAGATGATTCTTTCACATTTATAATAGGTGCTCTTTAAAATTTAAAACAGTTTAAAAATACAAAAACCATACAATTTAATGACAACTTACAATGAAACAGAATTTTACTGCAAAGCCTGCATAAACCTACTGCCACAGTTCAGTGCAGTTGTGCAATGAAAGTCAAACGAACCCCATGAATGAGGTAGAAAACAGTTTCATTTGAATTCATCATCTGCTTTGTGGGCCATAAGGGTCAAATGCAGGCTATCAACTATAGCGTCCAAGTCAGTACAGATCCAATCAATTTTACAAGCATAGTGCTGAGCAAATTGTTCAGAGTGGGCAGTTGAGTAGTCTAAATCAGGCTTCCTCAACCTCAGCCCTCCAGATGTTTTGAGACTACAATTCCCATCATCCCTGACCACTGGTCCTGCTAGCTAGGGATCATGGGAGTTATAGGCAAAAAACATCTGGAGGGCCGAGGTTGAAGAAGCCTGGTCTAAATTCTCCTAATGTGGGCCAGAGTGTAAAAGACCCCTGACCACTTGAAACAGCTCTGTTGGACAGCTCCTTGCTGATGCAATGGAGGCAGAGAAAAAGAAGAAGAGTTTGGATTTGATATCCCACTTTATTACTACCCGAAGGAGTCTCAAAGCGGCTAACATTCTCCTCTCCCTTCCTCCGCCACAACAAACACTCTGTGAGGTGAGTGGGGCTGAGAGACTTCAAAGAAGTGTGACTGGCCCAAGGTCACCCAGCAGCTGCATGTGGAGGAGTGGAGACGCGAACCCGGTTCCCCAGATTACGAGTCTATCTCTCTTAACCACTATACCACACTGGCTTTCATGCCCTACACTGCCATGGAATGGGTATTCAAAGAAACTCTGGCCTGTATTTGGCCGCACTCCTAAGTTTTCCACCAACATCACTTTAGTTGCAGTCTCATGGGTTTCATTGTCATCAGTTCCCCACAGAACCAGGAAGCCTGGTTTGGCTCCACTTCATGAGAGGGGATTCTCAGGGGAGATAGTGTCCATAGCCACAGTCAGGCATAGCCAAACTTGGCCCTCCAGATGTTTTTAGAACTACAATTCCCATCACCCCTGACCACTGGTCCTGTTAGCTAGGGATGATGGGAGTTGTAGTCCCAAAACATCTGAAGGGCCAAGTTTGGCCATGCCTGGCCACAGTCATTTCTCCATTCCAGAGAGCCACTAGGGCTTCAACAGAATCACCTGCCGAGGCAACAGGAAACTCCCCATGAGCAATCAGGAAGCCATCTGGATCCCTCAGTCTCCTTAATCGGCCCCCCACCTTAATCGGTCATCTTAATCATCTTAATCGGTCCCCCACCACTGCAGAGGCTCTGAGTTCTAGCAAGTGTAAACCCCACCAGGTAGTGTGATCTGACCATGACAAAAGAACTATAGAAAGTTCCTCCACTCGTAAGACCACCACTGTCCAAGCCAGTGAGGAAAACCAAGTCCAGAGTGTGCCCTGCAGCATGGGTAGGGTCCAAAATTACTTGGGACAGACCCATGGTTGTCATGGCTGACATGAAATCCTGAGCCACTCCTGACAGGGGAGCCCCAGCGTGAATGTTAAAGTCCTCCAGCACAGACCTATGGATAACTGGGAAGTGCCAGCAACATGGTGCTCCTGAAGAAATATCTGATTATGGAACGGCTGGCTAGTGCACTGTTGCAACTAATGACAAAGATGGTTGTGCCCGAGTATTTTGGGAGCTAGCCCTATATCCAGTCTGATCTGTAGGGAGGCAAGGATGTATGGGAGACCTTCTTCTGCCCGCACTATCGTTGGAAGGCCACCTCTGTCATTTGATAAATCTTGCATGGGGACAATCTATGGGAGGCCAAAATGATCAAAATGAACTTCTGCAAAGAGGTCCTTCTATTCAATGTCTACATCCACTGTTGCCAGTCAGGAGCTGGATGGAAGATAAACTGCTGGACCAGAAGATCAACCTCTGGTATCTCCCAACACCATGTAATCTGCTGGAAACTCTGGGGGTTCAGAGACCATTCTCCCTGATCAGATGAAGTTAGTTGCTGTTAAAGGTACAGCAGCAGGAGAAGTAAAATAAAATAAAAATGCAACAAACCCCATTCTAATACTGTATACTTAAAGCAATAAACCATTCCTGTTTTCCACCCCTCCCTCTTCAGGTTACAAGGTCTCCTACTTTGACACGTTCGAAACAGCTAGCGACCTACTGCAAGGAGCATACTGTTCACCAGAGCCAGATCACATGCCCCTAACAAAAAGATTTCTTTCCAACAAGATTGCCAAGGAACATAAAGCCTTTGGGGTGTACAGACATGATGCTCCACTGGCAACCATAATTGCAAGGTAGGATATTATACAAAAGTGTTTCTTTTTTCTTTTTGAATGCATCTATTGTATAACTTATTTTTTGTTTAGGGATACTTGTATCCTCTACTTTCTTTTTGTGGGGGAAATGTTCCCCACCCCAAATCTCTAATAATATAGGTGCACACTCAGTTTCTAGCTAGAAAGCCCATCACATTGCATAAACAGAAAGGTTTCTCTGTCACCAGATCTCCTGAGACTGCAATGGAAAGGTGACTATCACCACTGCCCGCTTCCCCCTTGGAACAGAACAATGAAGTTATTCCAGGATTATTTTGCTATATGGACACAGTTCATTCTCATTTTGCTTCTTCTCCAGTGACCAAAGGCTATGTTGATACAGGGTTTATAAACACATAACATCTATCAGTATACCAAGAGGTGTTTATGGCTTTAACTGTCTGGAAGACATACGCAACAAGGCAATGGAGTTCCGATTTTTTAATGGTTGGGACATAAAGACAAGGAATTTCTCCAAGCATTTGCATGTCAGTAGGATCGCACCTGAAAATGAACACTGTTGCACTAATGCAATGGAGAGCACAAACGCTTTTAAAAAAAGACGAGACTGCTGATCAGCTATTTAGCAAGGAAAGAGTAAGGGAGTCAAATCTAGCCCCATTCCCTTCTTGACCAGCTTCTCTATCTGCAGCTTGATCTCCAGCTAGAAATAAGTAAGAAAAATAAGCTAGGGTTTGTGGTGGGTGGTGCCACAATCATAAACTAGGGCTTGTGGCAGATGGTGTCACATGCTCCAGTGCCATCCCTGAAGGACAGGCCCATAGCAGTAGTTGCCCTGATCCGTTTTTCTCTCGACGTTGCCTCCGGCATATGTGTCACTGAGGGCAAAGGGGGTTGGATTCCCACTGCTGTATGGTGGTCTCCCTGGGAGGAGGAGGAACAGCCAGCGGAATTCCAAATCTCTTGTACAACTTCAGCCTCTCTCTCCTCCTGCTCTCCCAGGCAATTTAACAACTAATAAAGGGTAAAGGGACCCCAGACCATTAGGTCCAGTCGTGGATGACTCTGGGGTTGGGGCACTCATCTCGCTTTATTGGCCGAGGGAGCCAGCGTTTGTCCGCAGACAGCTTCTGGGTCATGTGCCCAGCATGACTAAGCCCCTTCTGGCGAACCAGAGCAGCGCACGGAAACGCTGTTTACCTTCCCGCCGGAGCGGTACCTATTTATCTACTTACACTTCGTGCTTTCGAACTGCTAGGTTGGCAGGAGCAGGGACCGTGCAACGGGAGCTCACTCTGTTGCGGGGATTCGAACTGCTGACCTTCTGATCGGCAAGCCCAAGGCTCAGCGGTTTAACCCACAGCGCCACCCACGTCCCTTTAACAACTAGTAGCGTTGTCCAAACAAGAGAGGGCTTCCAGCCCTTGAGTGTGTCCCAAAACCAATGCGACCCATAAATCCAATTGAACAGCTTATTCTAAGGAGCACATGCAATAGGGAAAGGAGAAGAAATCGCATGCGTTCAGATCAAAAGGTATTGCACTAGGCAACACATAACAGAACACACCTAACTCTCAATAGTTGCCTCGGGCAGTGGCAGCTAGTGGCATCATCGCCAGATGAGGGGCTCAAGAGGGACAACTGTTACGGGGACCCTATTGATATTTAAGGCCTCTTGTGCCCAGGTAGCTTTGAGTGACAGGTTGCTAAATCCAGCCAATCCGATGATGGCGACGTATTTCAGGGAAGGAATCGTAACACCTTTGGGAAATTGAGAGATGAAGTTGTGGTCCAAGTGCTTCATCAGCAACCTTTCCCTCTGTGTGTGCTTTGGGATGTTGGCAGGATCAACATGACCTCTCTTACTGAGCCCACAGACAAAAAAATGTCAGAGATTCTTCTTCACTGATACCACTATCTGTTTTGTTCATTTAAAGAAAGCGACAGAGACAGAGAGAAGCACTTACTTCTTTTCACATTACAAACCCATTCATTTTTTTGCCCCATATTGGTCTTGTTACTGGTTCTGCTCCTACTAGCACCTTAAACTCACAGAAATTTGACAAGCAGAGCATTTCCAGTTATGAAAATATTTAGGGAAAGTTTCACCTTGTCTCTACACCAGAAAAAGCTTTACTTGTTCACTTATCTTTATTTGTGTATCAAGCTGCTGTAAAAGGCACATGAATAGGGTCAGTAAAAACTTGGCAATCTGCCACAATAATCCTTTCTTACAGAAAAAATGTGTTTTATCCATTGTTTTCACACCACCTTTTAAAGAATCAGGGGAGAATGCTATTAGCATATTTTCCTCTGCTTCCTCCCAATCAAGAAATAAGGATCAGGAACTCAGCTTATTCTGGCTTGCTTCTAACATTTGGGTTATTTCTGTAGTAGATGCTCTTGTTCCTGAAGGGAACTTACTGTCTCTTATGTTCTTCTGCTATAAATTTAGGATTTGGCCCAGTCACAGGGTATGAAAAACTTATACATTCAGCCACTGAAGGTACTTGTCTGGCAGATAGTTAAAATGCCTTTTGATAAAACTCTGAAAAGTATTTCTACCTGTGAAAATTTGAGACTCCAAAATACGAAAAGTTAAAACAAATGGCCAGGAAAAAATCAGGTCACACTTTCTTATGCAATGTTCTCTCTGGAGCAGAACACCGTGTGCAATTTATACTTGTCAAAACACTGAAAGTTGTGGAACAAAATAATATCCCAACTACCACACTCTAGGGTATTTTTTTTTCTCGTTACACAAAAAGAACAATTGGTCTCAACTGAAGTGTAGTTTTACGAGTGGGGCGTTGTATCCAATGGAATGGCCAACAGCACATGTGGATCTAAGCATCTGTTCTAAGCCAAGGGGTGGGGGGGAAGCCTGCTACACTAAGAGATGTGGGTAAACTCCCATCAGCCCCAGGCAGAATGGCAAATGTCAGGGATGATTGGAGCTGTAGTCCGGCATCATCTGGAGGACCACAGGTTCTCCCATCCCTGTTCTAAGCCAATCCAATTGTGCCTTCCGCTTGTATCAGGGTTTCCCAAACTTGGGTCTCCAGCTGTTTCTGGACTACAACTCCCATCATCCCTAGCTAACAGGACCAGTGGTCAGGGATGATGGGAACTGTTGTCCAAAAACTTGGATTATTCTCTGTTGTGTCGTATGTAGTATGGCAGGTCTATGAGCAGAAAAATGGTTTTGCTTATCCCTATGCTACGTTTCCCCCCACCCAACTGCAAACTAAAAGCCAATCTTCATCATCTTGGCCCTAATATCTGCTGAACAAGTTGCAACTCCTGCAATGCGAACCAGGAGTGTTTACAGAATGAAACTCTTCACCTAAACCTTTTCCCTCTTCCTCTTCTCCTCCGTCTCCCCCCCCCCCACACACACTTACACACACACATTTCCCATTGGCATTATTGTTTAAAACACCCAAAGCCTTATTTTCCCAGCTTTATAGTGAGAGATGTTTCTATTTGTCCTGGAATTAAATTTAAAGACCAAAGATGGGACACAAATGCCTGCTGCGGTTTGCAAAAGGACTGTATTAACCCACGACACTGAGCGAGTGTCACATAACATAGCAAAACGCACAGAACTGTTATAAGGTTCCAAAGTATTTGTAAGTAAATGTTTTAATTCAAATTTTCCGCTAACACAAATGTTACGTTCTCTCCACCCCCCTTGCAACAGATGGACACCAAATAGCATGTCGGCCCACTATGACAGACAATAAGGTTCCAAAGTATTTGTAAGTAAATGTTTTAATTCAAATTTTCCGCTAACACAAATGTTACGTTCTCTCCACCCCCCTTGCAACAGATGGACACCAAATAGCATGTCGGCCCACTATGACAGACAATCAGTTATTCAAGAGCTTAAAAAGTTTGGGGACATTGAATCAGTGACCCCTTTCGGAAGACAAACAGTCATCGTCGTGTTCAAAGAAATCCGCTCCGCATGCAAAGCAGTGAGCGCTTTCCCACCTGAGTGCCCAGAGGGAGGAATACGATGTTTCTGGCACCACAAATTCATGTCCAAATACAAAAGACGGAAATTCCAAAAGATGAGAAGCTTGACAACGTTAGGAGCGAAGGTGCCACCTGCACGTTAAACGGATTACGCTCGTCTCTGTTAAGGCACAAAGTGGATATGTATTCAAAGGATTCGTTGAATGAAATTTAGTCTTCTGGTAAGAGGAACGGAACTATTCTACAGACATTTCTTTCTGCGCAGTTGACAAGAGATCAGAGCTTGGACTTCTGAAAGAAGCTCATTATGGCGTTCATGCACTCATCGGACAACCATCTTCCTTTGAGACATTCGCACTCTTGGGAGTTAACTTCATGGAGCTTCTCCTTTTCCATGCTCCGCATCAACTGCTTGGAGACTGCCAAACTCTGGAGAGAGAAATAAATACATAAAAAATCCATCGTTAAGTGTGGAATGTGCAATTCCAAGTGACATTTCTATAAGGTGTAAAATCCCAAATCTAGCTGGTAATACAAATTTGGGGGTTGGGGGTTAGGATGGGTGCAGGGTACAATGGATTAGTGTGAAGGGGGCTCTTATATCTCTCTCTACCCAACAGCAGCTTTCCCTGAAAGAAGCTAGTGTATACAATGGTACCTCGGGTTACATACGCTTCAGGTTACATTCGCTTTAGGTTACAGACTCCGCTAACCCAGAAATATTACCTCGGGTTAAGAACTTTGCTTCAGGATGAGAACAGAAATCGTGCTCTGGCGGCGCGGGGGCAGCAGGAGACCCCATTAGCTAAAGTGGTGCTTTAGGTTAAGAACAGTTTCAGGTTAAGAACAGACCTCCGAAACAAATTAAGTTCTTAACCCGAGGTACCACTGTAAAAAGGGTTGATTGCTTCCGTCCCAGTGCCTCCAAGTTAAGGTCACCCAGCAAACCTGTGTTAGGATCACATCTTTGCTGAGGTTCTAACCTAAGGCTGCAGGAATAATGTAGCAAAAGGGTTGCACGTGAGAATGGAAATGGTTTATTGAATATTTACACATAAACTGTAAACAGATAAGAACATTAGCAGGATTATTGTAATAACCTGCTGTTCGATAAGAGTATATTTTTAAATTAGATGAATAAATGAGCAAACTAAGTTAATCTGGATATGCAGAAGGTATTAAAAATAAATTTAAGGAACTGCAGAAAGAGGGGGAAGGACGTCAAGTTTTGAAATGTTAAAATGATTGTAAAATTAGTGAAATGTATAAACCTGAAAAGTATATTTTTTTTTTAAAAAAAAGGTTGTGCTTTAAGCAGATTATAGTGCAGCATGAAAAAACAGCACAGGAAATTCTCTTCTGTTTAAACAGGACCAAGACTACTGCCACGAGTGTCTTTGTTAGCATATACAAGATGAAAAGCAGGTAAGGTTGATAATGCTGATCTTGCCATGCTTTTCTGCTGAGTGGTCCTGCAGATTTTGCACGGTACAGAAAGCTCACCAGAGTTAAACTGCCGAACGGCATTTAGTGTCAATGGTATCCTTAGTAAGAAACCAATACCCTGAATCTACAAACAGATGGAAGAAGAACTTCATAGATGGTACTATTAGTTGGAGTCAAACAGATTTGTCAGTGTCTGATGGTTTCTGGATTGGTTGGAGACAGAGAAATATGCAAACCAGGATAATGTCCAAAATCAGCGCTTACATCAATACTTGTTAAAACTGACTCTGCTATAAATGGGCCATTTTGAAGTTGCTGTTACTGTATATATTTTTATTCTAGAACTCCCAAAGCAGAGTGAAAATAATATGGCTTAAGGGAATTTTTTTAAAAAAAGAAAAGTGGGAAATAAGACACGTTCAGGCTATTTTTTCCTGATCCGATTCTTTTATTCTGAGCACATAATCCCCAGATGAACTAAGCACATGCATTTCACACTGAAGTGCAATACTGTGTAATTCGTACTTTCACATTTTGAGAGGATTTTAACCATATGAATTAGAAAACTAAATCAATAAGGCTATAAAAATTGCCCTCTGTGACAAGAGAAAGATGTTAATGACCACTAAAGTTTTTTAAGTCATGTAGCCAATCAATAGATCATAGAAAAGCAGGTGAAACTGACAGATGAAAGCCAGGGTTTAATAATTACTGTTCTATCTCCACTGCCTGACAGAAGGCCCACAAAAAAAAAAAACTCATAAAGAATTTGAAAAGGTCAAAGATAGACACGTGTTTGAAAGAACAGCCCCCATCAACCCCCAAAAAATTATCAATGAAAGGCCAAAAGAGAAAGAAAACAACAAACACAAAGCCAAACAGTCAAAACAGCCATGTGAATATAATTTTTTTACATCACTGTAAAACATTAGCAGGCCTTTAGAGATGTTTCAGGATTTTATGGGCAGGTTTTCTCAGAATATACTTTTTTGGGTCAAATTTTAAATATGATTATTAATTATTATATTTTAATATTTAGGTCAAAGTTCAAGTGTTAGCTGAAATCCTTTTTTCCTTCTTACTCCCTTGATATGAGTAGATTTATGTTGTTTTTCCCCTGAATAAATATTTCTTTGGAGCAACATAAATCTTTTGCCACATGCATAGCCTTGAGGAGGTCAAGGTCAAATTACATTGCAAGTTATTTATAACTTATTTATTAAAAGATTTATAGTCCGCCTTTCATTATTATTTCCTACATTTTAGGACAGAGTAATGTTGGATCTATGAAAGTCCTATGTGGTAGGTTGGAAAACTACCTGAATTAAATATCACAGCTGTATATTGGCTGGCCTAAAAAAAAAACCTCTTTTGTGCATTTCCAACAGCTGTTTTGCAGATGCATGTAAATAAAAAGGCAGAGCAGAGGCAACAGCAGAAAAGCCATTATTTGCTCAGTCTCAATTTCCCTGTTTAAAACAGAAACAATGCTAACCTCCAAGCATGATTTGCTCACTACCATGAGCTTAAGAATAGTTTATCTACAAGCAGGACCTGCAACAAAATGTTACAGTGTGGAGTGGTTTCCTGTTCAGTCCCCCAACCAGCCATGCTTATTTCAGGATATTCCATTCAAATTCCTCCTTCCCATATGCCCATCCTTGCTGCAAATAGCCACTCAGCATTCTGAAACTGCTGATGTTTTGGGGTTCCTCCTTTAGGGCTTTTCCCTAAAGCTTTCATTTCTAATTCCTGCAAATGTTGGGGTTCACCCAAGCACACACCCCATTACCATCCTCTTGTGCACAGATAGCACCATGTTAGCTACACAAGAACTGGCACCTGGAGAACGGAAATCGCTAGTGGAGTTATGCATGCAATACAGCCAGGCGCCAGAAGTGAGCTACATTGGCATCCGTGCAGCCAAAACCATCACGCTAAGAAATGCACAATGGAACTACTTTGGAGCCAAAGGTTCTGGGAATCGTAGCCCTCCTGTGGTTGTGGCATGTGTTAGAAGGAAGATGAGCAAACCCGTATGTTTACAGCCTGGAAAATAAGTGTTTTAATTTTTAAAAAAAAAACTAACATTTTTGGGAAGGCTTGCGTAAGCTTTCAGCCGTGCCCACACTTCCTTCTGGAAAACCTGGTCAGGGAAAACCTCTGTGACAAGCCCTTGCGAACAGGCTTCCGCTGCGGTCAGTTTCTTGTTGAAAAGCAGCATCTCAGTGGCCTGAAAGAAAGGAAAACAAGAAAACGATTACTTGGGCAAAATGCTAGTGGCAAACAGAAGCAATAAATAAAACTGTCAGTCCCAGCTTGTTCTTTCGCTGCTGTCTGTTAACCTTTGTGCTTTGTTAACCACATGGAGGGGGGACAATAGTGCACTGGTAGAGTACATGCAGTGGGACGCGGGTGGCGCTGTGGGTTAAACCACAGAGCCTAGGACTTGCTGATCAGAAGGTCAGCAGTTCGAATCCCCGCAATAGGGTGAGCTCCTGTTGCTCTGTCCCTGCTCCTGCCAACCTAGCAGTTCGAAAGCACGTCAAAGTGCAAGTTGATAAATAGGGATCGCTCTGGTGGGAAGGTAAACGGCGTTTCTGTGCGCTGCTCTGGTTCGCCAGAAGCGGCTTAGTCATGCTGGCCACATGACCCCGAAGCTGTACGCCGGCTCCCTCAGCCAATAAAGCAAGATGAGCGCCGCAACTCGAGAGTCGGCCACGACTGGACCTAATGGTCAGGGGTCCCTTTACCTTTACCTTTAGAGTACATGCACTGGATCCCAAGCTCAGTCCCTGCCACTTCCAGTAATACAGTCAAACCTCGATTGTCGAATGTAAACCATTCCGGAAGCCCGTTCGGCTTCCAAAATGTTTGACAACCGAGGCGTGGCTTCCGATTGGTTGCCGGAGCTTCCTGCACTCAAGCGGAAGCCGTGTCGGATGTTCGGCTTGCAAAAAACATCCGAAAACCGGAGCGTTTACTTCTAGGTTTTTGGCATTCAGGAGCTGAAACGTTCCTAAATGGAGGCGTTTGGGTGATGGGAATAACACATCCTGAAAGGGAAAGAGCTCACCTGAGACTCTCCAGTCAGCTGCTGCCAGTCAATTCTGGGCTAGCATGATCAATGGTCTGGCACTACTATTATTTTTCATAAAATCATGGAAGGGACCCCAAGGCTCATCTAGTCCAACCCTCTGCAGTGCAGGAATCTCATCTAAAGCATCCATGACAGATGGCCATCCAACCTCTGCTTAAAAACCTCCAAGGATGGAGAGTCCCCAACCTGCTGAGGGAGACTGTCGAAAAGCTCCTTTTCAGCTGCTCCAGGAGCAGCTGTGAGCGAAGGAATTTGCTGGGGAGCAACTTGCAAAAAGCATTATTAAAACTAGAGTTAAACAAATCATGGAAAGGCCACAGGGGGGTATGCAATGCCCCTGTCACCTCTATTCCTTTTTTTAAAAAATTATTAACAATTTCAACATAACAAATTATCAAAACAAATCATTATTTTCCCTTTTCCCCCCTCCCACTTCCCCAACAAACCCTCCCCCCCTCCCCACCAAGACTTCCCTCAACTCCTCTCTCTGATTTCTCAACTCACATTGTTCTCTGCATATTGTAAAATTGTATACATCCTTATATTATCTATCCACTGTATTAACCCTCAATAAATTTGTTTATGTTTATTCAAAACCTGTCCAGGAGTCCAGTTCATTTTGTTGTCTTTTTAAATAATTTGTAAAAAGTTCCCATTCTTCTTTAAAGTCACAGTTGTCCTTATCTCGCAATTTGCATGTCAGTTTTGCAAGTTCTGCATACAGTGGTACCTCGGGTTACATACGCTTCAGGTTACACATGCTTCAGGTTACAGACTCAGCTAACCCAGAAATGGTACCTCAGGTTAAGAACTTTGCTTCAGGATGAGAACAGAAATCGTGCTCTGGCGGCGCAGGGGCAGCAGGAGACCCCATTAGCTAAAGTGGTGCTTCACGTTAAGAACAGTTTCAGGTTAAGAACGGACCTCCGGAACGAATTAAGTACTTAACCTGAGGTACCACTGTAGTTCATCAATTTCTCTTGCCACTGTTCTTTTGTCGGGGTTTCCTCATTCTTCCATCCTTGTGATATCATGACTCTTGCCGCTGTTGTAGCATACATAAATAAGTTCTTTGTTTTCCTTGGCAGGTCTTGTCCTCTTGTCACCTGTATTCCTAACCTTTGTGTGTTCAGTGGGAAGGGGTGCAGGAGGCTCGCAAGTGTGCTCAGCCCCAGAGATGAGGCTGGTGGCGACAGCGTGTGTGGCTTTTCAGCCCCCGCACAAGTTGTTTAACTCCTTGAATAGGTCTCATTGGCTACCTGAGCGAAGCGCAAAAGGCACTTCTCTCAAAACAACCCTCAAAAAGACAAAAAATTATCTCTCTTACCTTGGATGCGCCCATAATTTTTGGAAACGTGTATGAGGAACATCCTTCCGGACTCTGGCCCAGCTTGCTAAAGGGGGTGTGAAATGTCGCCTGTGAAGGAAAAAGACTCTTGCTTTAGAATCCTGTCACTTTCAAATAGCATACAATATCTAGCTGTCCTTTTAAATCCTGAATTAGAATAACAGAATTGCAGAGTTGGAAGAGGTCTTGAGGGTCATCTAGTCCAACCCCCAGCAATGCAGGAATTTCAAGTAAAGCATCCATGACAGATGGCCATGCACCCTCTGCTTAAACATCTCCAAGGAAGGAGAGTCCACAACCTCCTATGGGAGTCCATTGCACTGTCAAACAGTTCTTACTGTAGAAAGTTCTTGTTGATGTTTAGTCGGAATCTCCTTTCTTGTAACTTGAAGCTGTTGGTTCAGGTCCTAGCCTCCAGAGCAGGAGAAAGCAAGCTTGCTCCCTCTTCCATGTGACAGCCCTTGAGATATTTGATGATGGCTATCATATCTCCTCTCAGCCTCCTATTTTCCAGGCTAAACATACTCAACTCCCTCATCACGCTCTGGCTTCCAGACCCTTGGTCATCTTGGTTGCCCTCCTCTGCACACATTCCAGCTTGTCAACATCCCTTTTAAATTGCATGAGGCTTGCTATACGTGGTTAGATAATAATATGTGCAGCCCTAGCTACAAAAGTCAACCTTTCCATGGTTTGCATGCTATGCAGAAGGAATAATGGAGCCTGCCTTTGACTTCTGAGACACAATTGATCGGCGACCCAATTACAGCTGTCATCCAGAATGAGACCACAAGTGGCTTTGGACATGTGCTTGACACGCTGAAGTTCACAGTTCTTTGTATAAATGACACAGCAACAATACATGTTTTGGACCTGAATCATCCACAGTACTGATGTTTATAAA
The DNA here is from genome assembly GCF_964106915.1 of Podarcis gaigeae. Taxonomy (NCBI): domain Eukaryota; kingdom Metazoa; phylum Chordata; class Lepidosauria; order Squamata; family Lacertidae; genus Podarcis; species Podarcis gaigeae. The sequence goes on along the minus strand of NC_139683.1, from coordinate 65,002,014 downwards.
TCCGATAGCTTACTTGTACAGAAAGCATTGTATGCTCTCAAACATAATGGAACAGAGAACAGAATGAGAGAGGGAGCCATAATCATCATCATCATCATCATCATCATCACACACACATACACACACACACACACACACCCTACCCATCTGACTGGGTTTCCCCAGCCACTCCGGGCAGCTCCCAACAGAATATTAAAAACACAATAAAACATCAAATATTAAAAATTTCCCTAAATAGGGCTGCCTTCAGATGTCTTCTAAAAGTCAGATAGTTGTTTATTTCCTTGACATCTGAAGGGAGGGTGTTCCACAGAGTAGGCGCCACTACCGAGAAGGCCCTCTGCCTGACTCCCTGTAACCTTGCAGGGAGGGAACCGCCAGAAGGCCCTTGGAGCTGGACCTCAATGTCTGGGCAGAATGATGGGGATGGAGACGCTCCTTCAGGTATACTTGGGCCAAGACCGTTTAGGGCTTTCAAGATCAGCACCCACACTTTGAATTGTGCTCGGAAACGCACTGGGAGCCAATGTAGGTCTTTCAGGACCGGTGTTATATGGTCTCAGCGGCCACTCCCAGTCACCAGTCCAGCTGCCACATTCTGGATTAGTTGTAGTTTCCAGGTCACCTTCAAAGGTAGCCCCACGTAGAATGAATTTGCTGTAGACCAAGCAGGTGATAACTAGACAGAGAGTATATCAGTGCAGAAGCACTATAATTCTGCATTTCTAATTGGACCAACGTAGGAAAACATTGCACACCACATTTTCTACCCGCAGCTCATGTCCCATCTGAAACTGAGATGCCAGGAGAAAATAAGGGCAAAGAGAACCAGGGAAGCTTTGCTCTCTCTACCAAATTCCAGCTTAGCTATTGGCGTTCAGATGAACTCAGGGAGGGCAGCAAGTTCCGGAAGCCTCTTTCAGGCAGTATTTCTAAATGGTCACAGCTCGTACCAACAGGCAGGAAAGCTGAGCCAGCACATTTTTTTACTGATGTGAAGGCAGAAAGTCTCTTTGTATTTCCCTTTTTTATACTGAGTCAAACATTTTATGATGCTGTCAGCTGTCTCAAGTCTCCATTTGGAAGGAAACTCAGTGCACAAACTGAATAAAGAATTTTTTACTCTAAATAACTTCAATTTCTATGAGAGCTCAATACTGGATTGGGAGTGGGGGAGGGGGGGGTCAGACATTGATGCAGAAAACTTACCCTGTCAGTAGCATACACAATGTCAAACAGCCCAAGGAGAGTTACAGCAATACCCACAGCTGGCCCATTCACCACAGCAATTAATGGCTTAGGAAAATCAATGAAATGGTCGACAAAGTCTCTGGAAAGAGAAAGGAACAGAATAGAATGACTGTAGATAGTGGAACAGTCTTCCACACAGTGTCAGCAATTTCCCCACATCACAACACACATGTCAGCTATTGCCCAATGATACATCTCAGCCATTTTGTGTTTTAGGTAAAGGTAAAGCGACCCCTGACCATTAGGTCCAGTCGTGGCCGACTCTGGGGTTGCGGCGCTCATCTCGCTTTATTGGCTGAGGGAGCCGGCGTACAGCTTCCCGGTCATGTGGCCAGCATGACTAAGCCGCTTTTGGTGAAGCAGAGCAGTGCACAGAAACGCCGTTTACCTTCCCGCCAGAGCAATACCTATTTATCTACTTGCACTTTGACGTACTTTCAAACTGCTAGGTTGGCAGGAGCAGGGACTGAGCAATAGGAGCTCACCCCGTTGCGGGGATTCGAACCACCGACCTTCTGATCAGCAAGTCCTAGGCTCTGTAGTTTAACCCACAGCACCACTGCGTTTACTTGCAGCCTAAAGGCAAAACCACTTCTCCTCCCAATGATTGATTTTCATCATGCTGCGATCCCTCACAGCGAATCACGATAATGATGCACCCACTTTCCAGACCCTCTCTAAAGGGCCCTGGGAAAGGAGGGTTAATTTCTTCAGGGTTTTTTCCTTTGTTTGACATCATTATTTCAAAGTACAGCAGACACATTGGGCTGTAAAACCATGAAAAGGTGGTGTGTTAAGTGGCACATAAATGAAAGCAGATAATGTCAGTCTCTTGAACTTGAAAGATTCCACAGTATAATGAAGATGCTACTGGTGGTTTGTTTTGGGGGTTTTTTAAAGATAGATATTGTACCCTCTCGGTCAGTGCAAAGCTGGTATCTGTGAACTCAAAACTGACTGCACCAGAGCAATTAAATACTTTAATGGGAGGTTTGCATTCTCCTGTACTGCAGCCAGAGGTTCACATTGCTTTCAGGGTGCTTCTAGATATTGGGGTCAATCCCTGATAACAGGGCAAACAGGAAGTACTTCATATAAGAGATACTTCTTGATGTAGGGGGTTCTGCTTGGTTTTAGCTGGCAGTCCAAGTCAAAACCTTCCAGAGTCAGGCTGATCTTTTAAAGGTCTGTACAGGATGGGTGTGTTTCTCTCAAGTGACAGCAAACAGAGCTTTCATATCCATTCTGGAGACCCGTTCGCAACCTGAGCAGAATGCAACCTGCGTCTGTGGGTCACGATTTGCCGCTTCTGCGCATGCGGCGAAACCTGGAAGTAACCAGTTTCATTACTTCTGGGTCGCCGCGGGACGTGTCCTGAAAGAACGTAACCTGAACCGAATGTAACAAGAGGTATGACAGTACTAGCCCTGCAAACTAATTGAGGAAGCATCCTTTCATCCATTCACAGCAACGAAATGGGCCCTCATCAACTAGTTGTAACAAAAGCCTTCAACACCATTTGCTCAGTCTCCCCTACAAATACAGAAAGAAGGCATAATTTAGAATCCAGCACTATACCCTGTCACTTGTGATGGTGCTAATCTCTGTGACCAGCTTCACCCAAAATGCAAGATTTGGGAGGCTCTATAGAAACAAAATTCAAGAACACCATCCATGATATTAGCTGAATTTTATAGGATCCTTTGTTTAATTTAGTTGTTCCACTTGAAATTGTCAACTAGTCTTAAAATTTATGTATTTTATTAAATTTATATATTATACATGCATTAATTTTCAAATTGGATATGGAAATAATCATAGGTAAGTAATACAGGGTCGGTATGTTTATAAATGTTTTTACATATATGTATCAGGTCCTTCTCAACTGCATTGTTATTCATAATGTGTAAGACAAAAACCTTCCACTTGTTAACTTACAAAGGGAATAGATACAAACTCTCCCATAACTTGCGTTTTCTTGGGCTGCACAATTTATGTTCCACACAAAATACACACATCAGTTGAGCTCCTGTGAAAGAAGCCACTGCCTCTAATGCTGAGAATTTATCAAAAGGTGCAATCCTTTGCATGGTTACTTAGGGGCAACCCCACTGAACTCAAGAGGGATTTGCTTCTAAGTAAACAAGACCAGGCTACACATTTCAGTTTTCTCTTTTTTTCAAAATGTGTTAAAATGTGGTGTCCCTCTCCCACCACACATTCTGCACGTCTGGTATGTATTTCAACACAATGCAAAACAAGTCATACTTGAGCATTTCTGCAGAATTCTTTGCCATCTCCTCTAATCCATTTGCTGGGAGGTTAGTAAAGTTGTTCAGGTCATTTCCACTACAGTAGTAATCTCCATTACCTGTAAACAAGCACACACATCAGGACTTCTGAGCGTGTGAAATAAACACAAATGGAAAATAGCCAGACGATGTTTACGAATGAACGTTCTCAATTTAAATATTTAGCTTGTTATGGGCACAATAAAACATTTAGGATTTTTTTATGCCTCTCTGATTTCAAATGGAAGATAGTGAGTGCATGTTTAACTACTCCAGGAAAGTCAATAGAACATTAAAATTCCATGTTCGGCTGAATTGAGCTTTCAGTTACTTCAAACTGGCTCAAAAGCTTAACAAGTATTTAACCAATTAAGAACCTTCCGGTTGCAGTGTTTCTACTTGATTATAAAGGTAAAGGAAAAGGGACCCCTGACCATTAGGTCCAGTCCTGACCGACTCTGGGGTTGCGGCGCTCATCTCGCTTTTTTGGCCGAGGGAGCTGGCGTACAGCTTCCAGGTCATGTGGCCAGCATGACTAAGCCGCTTCTGGCAAACCAGAGCAGCGCACGGAATTGCCGTTTACCTTCCTGCCGGAGCGGTACCTATTTATCTACTTGCACTTTGACGTGCTTTCGAACTGCTAGGTTGGCAGGAGCAGGGACCGAGCAACAGGAGCTCACCCCGTCGCGGGGATTCGAACCGCGACCTTCCGATCGGCAAGTCCTAGGCTCTGTGGTTTAACCCGCAGCGCCACCCGCGTCCTTACTCTACTTAATTATATGGTCTCTGAAAATAATGGGGCTGCCATCTATTGGAGGCTTCTGCTGGTAAATGGAGCGGAGCACATTTTCACCAATTCCCCTCCTCTGCCTTCAGAAACATTGCTCTGGGGAGCAGGGGAGGGGACAGTGGGACCTGTAAGGGGAAGGGGAAATTGGTGGTAAACACCTCACTCCCCTTCTGCTGGATCAGAGCTGGTTGTTTTTAGGATTCTCTCCTTGACATCGCTATCATCTGTAGAGCAAATGTGATTTTACACAGGTACAGAAGAAAGAAAAATCAAATGTGTGGGCTACTAGAGAGGAGAACCCAACTGTTTTGCTTCCCCTTGGCGGTTTTGCTGCAGAGACTCGCTGAGCCCCAAACTCGCTCCAGACTAACCACCATCTGCAACCAAGTTTAGCCCTATCATTTCAAAGAATCATAGACTCGAAGAGTTGGAAGGGACCCGGAGGATCATCTAGTCCAAACCCCTGCAATACAGGACCATGCAGCTGTCCCAAACAGGCATTGAACCTGCAACCTTGCTGTTGTCAGCGCCACGCTCTAACCAATTGAGCTATCCAGGCTGCAGCTCAGGGTTTGTCTGGAGGAGCTAATCTTGAGCCTGGGTTCCGAGAACACACGAAGCGAAACCACGCCTTAGCTCAACACAACCCAGCTCAATAGTCATCAGGGAGGAGAAAATGCACCAGGATTTCCTCTCTGGGAGCACACACACTTCAGTTAAGCCATATGAAAACAATATCCCCCATCTCAGACATTAATACATTGGAAAGGTCATGAGAAGACACGATTTGGAGGATAGAAACTGGTGTGTGTGTGTGTTTTGCCATATACATTTAGATGAGTTGGGCAAGGGGACCTGCACCACTTGCTTGTCCTTCCTGCTACTGGGGATTCACTGCTTCGTCTCATTCCTTCTGGGAGACTTTGTCACCTTCAGATTTGTACCAGTTCCTTGTTGTCCTCCGTAGGCACAGCGCACAAGGAAAAGGACCAGGCAGAGGGCCTTCTCGGTAGTGGCGCCCGCCCTGTGGAACGCCCTCCCATCAGATGTCAAGGAAATAAACAGCTAGCTGACTTTTAGAAGAAATCTGAAGGCAGCCCTGTTTAGGGAAGTTTTTTTTTTATGTTTGATGTTTTATCATGTTTTTAATATTCTGTTGGGAGCTGCCCAGAGTGGCTGGGGAAACCCAGTCAGATGGGCGGGGTATAAATAAATTGTTTATTATTATTATTATTATTATTATTATTATTTGCATACTGGGATTTTGAAAGAAAAACAAACTTGATAGAGAATACAACGAAGGGTGGTACCTGTGAAAACCGTAATTACAGAGTCATCCTTTGCTGCTTCCTCAAGTGCTTCAACAATTTCATCGTACATCTGCACAGAATGAGAAAGGAAGAACAAGTACCATTTGATGTTACGGGAAGTTTGAGAAATTTGGGGGTAGCTAGCTGGATCTAAGACCAGCCTTTCTCAAGATGATTTAGGCTCCAGCTCCCATCAGCTCCAGCAAGCATGCCCAATGGTCAGGGATGGAAATTGCAGTTAAAAACATTTGGGTGGAGCACCGGGTTTGGGAAGGTTGCCTAAGATTCTACTACATCTGCATAGTCTCGGCTGAATCCAGAGCTTGGACAATACAGGAACTCCTTTTTTTCTCTCCTCTTGCAAAAAGAATTGCCCTGGGCATGCAGAGTATTTATAACTAATAAGAAAGGGAAGCCCCTAAGCAGGCTACTGGATTGTGCTCTTTTTTGTTTTAATCCTGCAAATATATACATGCTTAACATTTTGCTTATATGAAAGGAAGGACCAAGAGATGTGAGCTTGTGGATGAGCAGAGAAGCCATCCAAATGTTTTAAATGCATTTCCCTACCACCATCAGCCAGTGATTTGCATAGAGGTGAGCAAACACACAGTTTATTTTACCCTAAAGGTAAAGGTAAAGGGACCCCTGACCATTAGGTCCAGTTGTGGCCGACTCTGGGGTTGCAACGCTCATCTCGCTTTACTGGCCGAGGGAGCCGGCGTACAGCTTCCGAGTCATGTGGCCAGCATGACTAAGCCGCTTCTGGCGAACCAGAGCAGCGCACGGAAATGCCGTTTACCTTCCCACCGGAGCAGGACCTATTAATCTACTTGCACTCTGACATGCTTTCGAACTGCTAGGTTGGTAGGAGCAGGGACCGAGCAACGGGAGCTCACTCCGTCGCGGGGATTCGAACCGTCGAGCTTCTGATCGGCAAATCCTAGACTCTGTGGTTTAACCCACAGCACCACCCGCGTTCCATTTATTTTACCTTAGTATACCCTAATTTTTGTACACATTACTTGGTGGGCGAACTACATTGCAAAATTCAGAGGATGGCTGTGTTTCCATTCTTGTATCATTTTAGAAATTAGGCAGGTTTGCCTCTAATGTGCCCAAAATGAATTTCTCCCCCATCCCATCCCTACCTCCCATATTCCAGCTACTGCCCTTCCCATGGACATTAATTTTGAGGCTTACTGAAGACCCTTTATTTTAGAGAAGCCTTCTCAAGAGGATTGCACATTATTAACGTATACAAACTGCAAAAGTCAATTTGTACATTGTTTCATTGTATTCTGAGGTTTTAAATTCTTATATACTGCTTTAACATGTTCTAAGTATAAAGTAATAATTATTTTTTATATATAATTATAAAGTTATATATATATATATATATATATATATATATATATATATATATATAATGAAAGATTACAGAGAGCACCCAGAAAGAAAAAAGTGAGAGCAAAACATGGAGGGAAGAAAACATAAAATTGATAGTGCAGCAGGTAGTACAAGGGAAGGTAATCTGTCCTCTACTTTTCAGTTCTTAAAAGTTCTGCTGCATCTTTCTCTCTTTTTAAATTTCCATCTCACTTTCTTTGTTAGCCAATGATTTGTGACCTGTACAATGAACCAGCTTACCTTTTTACTGATAGCATTTTTCACCTTGGGGCGGTTTAACACAATCTTTGTGATGTTGTCTTTAGTAGAAACCTCTAGTGTTTCATAGGCAGCCTTGCTGCCAGGAGGAGTCACTTCAACCTGAGAAGATTCTGCAGCCACCAAACTGGATACAAGTTCAATGTATTTCTGTCTTGCGCTGTCCTGGAACGAGAAGCCCACTCCAAGTATAATAAAACAGGTGACGGATTACATATAGCTAGGGTCCAGATACAAAATCGTGAATAGAGTGCAAATAGCATCAAGGTAAAGGATTCTAGCTTCAAAGTATTTTTTTAATGAGATACTTAGTTTCATTTCACTTTTAATTTTTGTACTGCCTTTCTTTATTGCTAAACACAAGGCAGTCTACAAGCAACAAAATATACAATGAGGAACACGCACCTTATAATACAGTGGTGCCTCGCAAGACGAAAAGAATCTGTTCCGCAAGTCTCTTCGTCTAGCGGTTTTTTCGGCTTGTGAAGCAACCCTATTAGCGGCTTAGTAGATTAGCGCTATTAGCGGCTATTAGCGGCTTAGAAAAAGGGGGAAGAAAGCGGAAAAAATCGCAAGACTCGCAAGACGTTTTCGTCTTGCGAAGCAAGCCCATAGGGAAATTCGTCTTGCGGAGCGTTGAATAACGGAAAACCCTTTCGTCTAGCGGTGCCCCGCGAGGCATTCGTCTTGCGGGGCACCACTGTAATACAGAAAGTCATAATAAAACATAACTTTAAAATATAACAACTTATATCAAGTTAAACATTCAAAAATCTATTAGAACATAATAGCACACAATAAAATTAACTCTCAAAACATCACCAAATAATAATTACCGGATTTTTCGCTCTATAGGACGCACCTTGTTTTAGAGGGGAAGAACAAGAGGAAAAAAATCTCCCTCTCTCTGCCCAGCACCCCTTTAGCGAAGTGGCAGGAGGCGCTGCGCAGAGAGGGGGAGAATTTTTTTTCTTGTTCTCCCCCTCTAAAACAAGGTGCCGTTCAAGGTGTGTTTAGTCGCCTTTAGGCGGCTACCTTGGAAGCCTGGAGAGGCTTCACCAGCATGCTCTCCACAGGGAAGGTGCAGGCAAGAAGCAGCACCCCACAGGATTGAACCCTCCTGCTTTCAGATGAGAGGGAGGTAGGAAGGAGACACAGGATTTCATTCTTCTCCCATGAAAATCCCTAATAAAACATTAGCCCCACGCAAAACTGATTCTGCCCGGGATGTTCCCTGGAGTTGGGGAGGTGGGTGGACAGTGCACGAACCTATTTGATATATATTATGTGAACTGCCCTGGGAAGAACTTTTAATTTTGAAAGATGGTTTACAAATAAAACAAAGGCTGAATAAAATAAATTGGCCCTTCGTAGCATATTACTCACCTGTGGCAAATTACCAAGTGATTGCCATGCATCCCATTTGGCCTTTTTGACAAAGTCTAGCATCCCTGGTTTGGGAGCTTTGCAGGGGCCCTCAGTAGCCTATGTGAATAGGAAAGAAAGAAAATCTAAGCATTCAAGTAAGTTTACGCTGATTAGCCAGTGAAAAAGAATAGAATCACCCACATGGATTCAATGGGTTGGCTCACTCATAATGCTAAATCATAGCAGACTAGCCTGACTGAGTACAAGCAAAATGTTGGACTGATGTGCTCCCTTACTCCCATGAAGCCAGGCCAATGATTCCAGCAGTTTCATTTTACAGTGGTACCTCAGGATGCGAACAGGATCCATTCCGGAGCCCCGTTCGCATCCTGAAGCGGACGCAACCCACGACTGCGCATCTGCGGATCGCAATTCGCTGCTTCCACGTGACGTCATTTTGACCATCTGCACATGTGCGAGCGGCAAAACCAGGAAGTAACGCGTTCCATTACTTCCGTGTCGCCGCGGAGCGCAACTCGGAAGCGCTCAACCTGAAGGAACTTCAACCCAAGGTATGACTGTATTTTTAATAAATCTCATCTTACTGTTGCATACCAACCAATTCTGGTTCAAAACAATTTTTGATGTTTCACAGACAGCTTCATAACCCATCGTTTGAAGCTGGCTTGTTCTGAAACTTACCAGAGTTTGTTGCTCCCTGGTTTGAATCTAACGTTAAGCAAGGGATTATTTTTAAGTGAAACCGAGCTCTCCCGATGTCCTTCTCTTGGCCACGCAGGAGAAGCAGAAGAAAGAGGACATGTGAGCTCAATGCTTCATTTGGGCTTAGACAGGCCCACACAGTACCACAGTATAGTTTAGTGCTACACACAAATGTGGTCGTTATAAACTCTGCTAATCGATACTTGAATAGCAAGTATGTTTCAAAATTATTATGAAAAACAGTGCATTTTAAGACATCCAGACTGGATAAAAATCAATTATTATTTTTATTTAAAAAATCAGATTTTTAAAAATTTAAACGGATTTTTTTGACTTACACTGGATTTTTAAAATAAAATGCTTTTGGAGGAAAAATGTTTCTAAAGGTAGTTTTCTATTTAAGTTACATTATAGTCCAAAGGCTATTCATCAGGAAATGAGGATTTGTTTTAAGTTTTTCATGTGTGCTAAAACTCAGTCTAAGTTTTTTTTTTTAAAAAAAAAAAAGTTTAACCACATTAGGTAACAAACCTGGATACATGTGCTATAATGTTATTGTTTTAGTTAAACAAATTGTTTAAATTGTTGCTAATGATTATTTTTTCCTTCCAATAAAGCACAGCAGAAAAGCTGTCCAAATATAAACAGTTAACTGACTAAACCTCACAATAATTTCATAATTATCTGTCTATGTATTTCTAATAGTATAACCAAATCAGTAATTATTGATATAACTGCAAAAACTACTCTGAAAATTTATTATTCCAAAATAATAATATTCGAAAAATGAAACCTTCATCTGGTTTTAAATTTTAAGATTATACCAGCAAGAATGAGTCTTACTGACTGGTGATTTAAATCCAATCCACCCTGAAGATGTCTATTCTAAACATTCTGATGAAATCAACAAAAGGCACGCAACAAATTTCTGGAGTCTTAATTCCACTTGATACACCCACTACTGCAATAAGATTTCTCTGCTCTTTCATACAGTTCGGAGCACAGCCTCATCAAAGCCTCTTAAAAGTCAACTGAAATATATGCAGGTCTCACAGTCCTTTGGAAGGCCAAAATGGATATAGTTGTGACTTCCATAGGGGGTTCATAGGGAAAGTACAAGAAAAGGCCTCTCTCCCTGGCTGTTGAATTACTCTGCCTCATAACATGAGGTGACCAGATCCAAAGATGTCAACAGGGGTTCATAATGAGAATTCCAGAGACTCCTCCCCCATAACTAAATATATACAACTAACACATTAATATACTATCATTTCCAACAACTGTGGGACTTTTCCTGTGCGAGGAAGCAGCACCAAATGAATGAGTTCTCTTGTCACATATGCTTGTAGAGTCCAGAGGTGGAAACGAGGTTTAAGAAAAACTCAAGAGAACAACTAGGAAAAGCTTGCTTCAGCTTGATAAACTAGCAGTTTTTTTAAAGAAAAGCACACTTTGTGCAATGGACTGTGCATTTTTAAGCAACCCCTCACTTGAAACTGCAGACTGGCTTAGCCAAACTGTTCCAACAATCATTTCTCCAATGCAGCTATTTTCATTTTACAGACTGAAAATGGACAGAGCTACCTGTTTAAACAATGCATAAATATTCAGTTTGACTTGGTTGCCAGGATCCGTCTTCAAAAGCTTCAGCTGCTCTCTGGCCTTTTCAAAGTCTTCCTGGCTGAACTTCATGGTAGATTTAGTAGTGTGTAATTGTAGCACAGGGAAATGAAGGCCATACACTGGACTGCTGGGGGTGGAGGGAGAGAAAAAGGAAATAAAATCAATTCAGTTCTTGCATTCAAATCTTCAGTGGATCGTAAAATCAACACTTAAGTTACTTACTCGTCAAGTGTTCAAAAGCCTTCAAATACAAGACCAGTTAATAAGTACAAAAAAAGCTGCATGGAAAATCATGGTGAAACCTGCTGTCCAATTAACCTTTGGACAAGATTACCGGTACGTAAGCCAATCTTCTGTGTAAACGTTAACTCATGGATTTTGTTGGGACACTAGCAAAAAGGAGCAAAACGTATATGAAAGGGATGTCGTTCAAGTAGGAATTCCATACAGACCCCTCCAAAAAATAAGCAGTCCAGCTGGAGTTTCTGTTTTGCTTTCAGGCCAGTGAATGAAAACAAGAGAGAAGACAAGGGTTCTTCTTCCTCCTAAGCTGCCCCACTCACGTTTCACACATGAGGAATCTGTGGCCCCCTAGAATTCCCACTATCCATGGCCACTGGTCCACGCTGGTTGGGGTTGATGGGAGTTGGAATCTGACATCATCTAGAGCTCTAGGGGTTCCCAATCCTTGACTCATGTGCCAAGGTTGCTTCTGCGCTGAGCCCTGTCTCGTCACCAAATTTTACAAGCAATGGTGTATTTGCTTGTAATCTGGATTAAAACACTGACTGAATCGGGTGAGGGAAGCAGGAGAGACACCATTGCTTTAAGTATTTCCGTTCAACATTCGGCCTTCTAAATACTACAGCAAGAACGCAAAGAATCTCTGTCCCATCAAAATTTTCCCAAAATGAATGCATGGAGAATGTCAGAACTATAAAAGTGCATTGATTAGTAGCAAGTGAAACCGTAAAAAAAAAACAACAACCCCACGTTCTAAAAATTGTATTCTTGGCAAGATTAAAAGCATTCCCCTTTTCAACTATATCACAGACACGTGTTCTTTATTATCCTGGCTCTCAGGCCACTTCATTATAATTCTGGGCAGTTAGCCTTATTTACCTCATTAGGCACTCTAGTAATGGCTTTAAAATAATTCGGTTTATCTCCATATAACACAACAAGCTTCTATTTGGCAGTTAATCCCTAATTAATAAATAAAGACATCCTTGGTTTTTAGAAGGCACTTCTACCAGGGACCTAACAGCAGGATGGTGACCTCTCCCTGAAGAGAACATTTAACACACAAAAAACCCGCTATCCCCATTCCCCAAGGGGGATATAGTCTTATCAAGAGACTATTGACCTTCCACGATGCCAGGCAGAATCAAAGCAATTTTCTAAAAGGCTACTAAAGGCCTTAATCCAATACAAAGAGCTTTCAAAAAAAAACCTGCACAGCAGGAGTGATTGCTTAGCTGGGGAAACTGCTGGGAAATTGCAAGAGATTGTAATTATGTGCATGATAGCGAGTCCCTGCTTACAGAATTTATCATTGACATAGCCTAAGATCCTATACAGCTAGGGTGTCATTAAAAAAAAAGAGCACTACAAAGGCAAACCTATGCACGTTCACTCAATTTTCAACGAGGCTTACTCCCTGGTAAATGTGTTTTAAGATTGCAGCCTATGCTCTGCAGCAAAGCTGGCTGTTCTCTTAAGCAACTGTGCCAAGTCACAAAGGACAATGTTGAGCAGGTTAAAGGGGACTTTCCAAAAGCTTTTCACATGATAGTCGAGCATGGTCTAGCGCAGGAATGTCCAAAGTTCGTTTTGGGGGCCTAATCCGGCCCGCCGGTCGGTTTAATCCGGCCCCTGTGGCAGTTTATTTCCTGGGGTCAAATCCTTAAAAAACCTCACAAACTTCAATCCTAAAAAAAGTTCAACAACCTCAATCCTAAAAAAAGCTGAACAACTTTGGGGTAAAATCATAAAAACAATGTCAAAAACTTCAATCCTAAAAAAAGGTCATCAACTTTGGTTCGGCCCTCATGGCCCTTCACTTCATCAAATCTGGCCCTCTTTGAAAAAATTTTGGACACCACTGGTCTAGCGAGTAACAAACTTTCCAAGCTTCCCACACTGAATCATACAACAGTTTTTGCAAGAGATGGCTTGAATGGGGGGTATGGTGGGACATGTCATGGAAGTCTACTCAATATTGAACCAGAGGAGAACTCCAGTGTATAGTTAGCAGAGTAAAACCTTAAAACACGCTGCAGGATTCCCAAAAAATAGACCAGAGGCAATTAATATTTCATCCAGCAGAGCTTTACTGAAGGCAAATGAGCATACAGTGGTACCTCGGGTTACATACGCTTCAGGTTACAGACTCCGCTAACCCAGAAATAGTGCTTCAGGTTAAGAACTTTGCTTCAGGATGAGAACAGAAATCATGCTCCGGCAGTGTGGCAGCAGCAGGAGGCCCCATTAGCTAAAGTGGTGCTTCAGGTTAAGAACAGTTTCAGGTTAAGTACGGACCTCTGGAACGAATTAAGTACTTAACCCGAGGTACCACTGTAGTTCTTCTCCTTCTCCTTCTCCTTCTATATAAACATTTAAAAAACTTCACTATACAGGGCTGCCGGAACGAATTAAGTACTTAACCCGAGGTACCACTGTAATGGTCACAAATCCAACACATTCAAGATTGGCACTGTCCATAAGAAATCCAGTTGCTTCAGACTTAACTTAAACTTACAATAGCTTATAATAAAACCTTATTTTAAAATGATACCCCTTTCCCACCTACACAGCTATGATATGCCCACCAATGTAGACAGAACATCATGGGATGTAAACGTAAACAAATCACTATTACCCGCTGCCCATGAAGTGTGGAAAAATCAATCACAATTCTGCACAGAGCTTACAGCGGAAAAATTATTGCGTAATGCTAGCTGGAAGTGATCCAATCAGGAAAGCAATGCTACAAAATCTAGAGGACTAACGTGGTATGATGGTATGTGCAATGAACAAAACAGGATGCAGCCAGCTATGCTCCCTTTACCCACAATCTCACTCCAGCAGGTGGCTGGAACTTGATCCAGTGGAGCAGTGTGAAGAGATGTCCTCTGCTCCTGGAAGGAGATTATCTAAGTTCATGCAGGGAGAGCAAAAAGGTCCATAGGCACCTTCACAGAACCCTCTCAAAGCTGTTCCAACAGGGACAGTGAGTTCAGGTTACAACTTCCTGTGCGCCACCCCAAAGTATCAGCTAGGCAGCTGGTCCAAGTGGGGGAGGTACAAGGCATGTACCGTATTTTTCACTCCTAAAGACACACTTTTTTCTTCCTAAAAAGTAAGGGGAAATGTCTGTGCGTCTTATGGAGCGAATGCATGGGCCCTGGAGCTGAATTGCCCTGGGGCAAAAAAGCAGATCATGCTTTTTTCTTTCTTTCTTTTTGAAAGAGGGAAGTGGGTGTTGAAACAAAGGTGCTGATCATTTGCCTTTCGGGAACGAGTTAAGGGACGCTAGCAATAAAGGAGGCTGCCTGGGAGGGGGGAGGTAAAGACAGCAAATTTGCAAGGAGAGGAGACAGGAAGACTAAAGCAATGAGGAGAGAAATTAGAAGAAAAGGAGGAGCGAAAAACTGCTCAAACCTAAGGAAAAGACACTAAGGCAAACAAGAGGGAAGGGGGTGTTTAAAAGAAACAGCTGGTCGGTAAGGGATCAGGAGGAAGATAAGGGAGGCTAGCGATAAAGGAGGCTGCCTGGGAGGGGGGAGGTAAAAGCCCATGGATCCTCAGGATTTTTACATTGGGTCACCCCAAATTCACCATCAGATCACATAGCATGTCCATGGCTACAGCCTGCACCAAAAAATCACACATCCACTGTTTCGTGGGGCTGCAATAGTGCAATAACGTGGTTACAAAGCACGGAACCACATGGATTCTCAGGATTTTTGCATTCGGCTGCCCCAAACTCACCATCAAATCACATGTCTGTGGCCATAGCATGAACCACAAAAATCATACAATCACTGTTTCGTTTTTTTCTTGTTTTCCTCCTCTAAAAACTAGGTGTGTCTTATGGTCAGGTGCGTCTTATGGAGCGAAAAATACGGTGCATATCTTTCTTCCCCAAAAGTGCATTCTTCCATTGTCTCCCGAGGCAGACGGATGCCAACCAACAACACTTCTTCATCTTGCAGGAAATCCTTACGAGACAAAAGTGGGCGTTGCATTGCAATGTACTTGTTGCCTTATAAAGACAGGAAATATCCATCTCTGCATCTCATTTCATTGTGCATGATCAGTATTTCAAGCAACAGTTACTGTTTCCCACTTCTTTTGAAGCTGCTGTTCATGAATGCAAACCTATGTAGGAGTGTGAACGAAAAATAAACAAGTGAAAGGTTTGTGTGACCATTTCCTTGGCGTATTTGGCTGCATAGCATAAGTTCAGCAGATCATCTTTTTCAGGAAGGGAAACACTTCTTGTTCTTCTTTTTCCAGGATAAATTCACAGCTAGATCTCATGGTTCATAATCCTATTACGGATAATCCTATCAAATGAATAGCATGCCCGCTAGACAATCTTGTCAATATATTCTGAAGCAGAAAAGCAGATTCTCTTTTATCCTTTTAATGATCTTTCCTCAGGCCTGAGTTCCACAATGTCAAGCTTTTGTTAGGGAAGGCTTTTATATTAAAAAGATAATACTTTAATAATCAATTAGTTGGTATACTGTCATCTTGTTTTGGCTATTTCTCTCTCTGCAATTAGGAAGCATAGAAATAACGAGTTCTGGCACGCACCTTCTCTTCAGCAGCAGTCCTGCCCTCAGAGGAAAAAAGGCAAAGTACAAGATTTCTTATATTTGCTTCCAGAACCTTGGATGCCATCTCCCCTCCCCGCATCCTCTTCTAATTACCTTTCTTGTCCACTACATCTGTCTAAACTATTTTAATTTAAGAGGATGCAATGACTACAAAGAGTCTGAGGAATAATTAGTATTTAGTGAGAGTAAGAATGAGAAAGCATAAACCTTTAATCACCCCTAGCTGAAGCCAACTGGTAAATTAAAACAAGGAAAGGCATTTCAGATTCAGGTTCTTTTTTAAACTTCTGAAATCGTTGAAGTTACTTATTTATTACAATTGTATCCCAACTTTGTGAGAGCTGGACCATAAAGAAGGCTGATCGCCGAAGAATTGATGCTTTTGAATTATGGTGCTGGAGGAGATTCTTGAGAGTCCCATGGACTGCAAGAAGATCAAACCTCTCCATTCTTAAGGAAATCAGCCCCGAGTGCTCACTGGAAGGACAGGATATTATTATTATTATTATTATTATTATTATTATTATTATTAGATTGTGAAGCTGAGGCTCCAATACTTTGGCCACCTCATGAGAAGAGAAGACTCCCTAGAAAAGACCCTGATGTTGGGGAAAATTGAGGGCACAAGGAGAAGGGGAAGACAGAGGACGAGATGGTTGGACAGTGTTCTCGAAGCTAACAGCATGAGTTTGACCAAACAGAGGCAGCGGAAGACAGGCGTGCCTGGCGTGCTCTGGTCCATGGGGTCACGAAGAGTCGGACATGACTAAACAACAACAACAACATCCCAACTTTCCTCCTAAGGAGCTCAATGCAGAATATATGGTTCTCCCACTCTCAATATTATCTTAGCAACAACCTTGTGAGGTAGACAGTAAGAACTGTTCAACAGTCTCAAGAGGTGGTGGCCTCTCCAGAGGGTTTTAAGCAGCAGATGGCCATCTGTCATGGATGCTTTAGCCAAGATTCCTGCATTGCAGGGGACTGGACTAAATGACCCCCAGGTCCCTTCCTACAATTCTAGGATTCTAGGATTAGGCTGACTGTTGATGACTGGCCCAAGGTCACTCAGTGAATTTCATGCCCATTGGGCATTTGAACTGAGGTCTCTGATGCCTGGCATTCTAGGCACTTCACCACACAGGCTTGAAAATTACAAATTAATTTGCCAGCTTCTTATTTTTTTAAAATATGGTCTCTTTGCAGGGTACAGGAGCCACTGCCAGGACAGGAAGAGTTTGTAAAGAACTTGGCAATCTGGGGGTGGAGCCAGGACAGATCTTGGAAGTTTCCTGGTTTTTCAGATCCCAAGTATTGGTTACCTGACAAGATGTGGTTTTATTGTTCTGACTCAGTAAGATAGCGGCTGACTGACAACCCTCACTGCAAAGTGTGCTAGGCACCGGACAAAGAACCCTCCAGCCACAGACACTGCTAACTAAAATGGAGTTAAATAGCTCTTGAATGTAGCCTTTGTGTGCATTCTGTGACATTCCCCAGAATCACCTACAGAGACAAAAAGTTCTGAGGCAGAAATGTTCTCATGCAAAGGGCTCCCTGAGGACAGCAAGTTTGAAAATCATTAGCATAGAAACTACATGGCGTAAGAGTAAATGGTGGTTGTGAACCCTGCATTTTCAAGTGAGGTACACAAGTTTCACTCTTACGGCCCCAAATATTGACAAAACAGATGCTTAGTGCTCTTGAAAGAGCAATTTTGGATTCCCATTGAAAACAAACGGCTCAATTCCCCCAACAAATCTAATCCTTAAGAAACTCTTTCAGCTCTAACAAATGAAGCAGTAAAGACCCCATTTACCTGCTAGTTCTAGTAAAACACTACATGGTCCATTAGTTTCCCCCCTAGCAATTGTATTCTCGGATCACCCACTGCTACCGTCTTCAAGATGAGCTCTCGTAAAACTCCAGTCTTCAAGTCACAAGACCCGACGCAGGCTAACTCAGTTCAATAGAACCATTTGTGAGTTATTTACTTGAAGACTATACAGCTCCCTGTTTATAGAATAGATCCAAAGTCCCTGAAAGGCACTCAAAACCATTGATTCGCAGTAGGGGTTTGTTTTTTAATAAAAGTTTTTGTTTTGTTTTTACAATCAAGAGCATGATCGTTCTCAAATCCATTCTAAAAGCAGGTTTCTTCTGCACTCTCCATTAACCCAGGATGGGGGTGGGTGGAAATTTACACGTACTTTCTTCTGTCCCATTCCAAAAGCAAGGAAGGATTTTCAAATTGCAAGGTGCTTTGAGTTCCCCAATCTTACAGATAAGGCAATTAAAAAAAAAAAATATTGTAGAACCCAAGGAACAGGATGTCCACACAGCAGCTCAGAAGGCATTCTTGTACATTTTCACATCTAAAAATCATCATAACCTATGCCGATTACATATTCTACATTTTCCTTCACATCCTTAGGTTTGTAACTTCCATACAGCTAGAAACTTAAAATTGTCATTTCAGGGTCATGGCAGAAAATGGTAACATCCTTTACCTTGTTTCTCAAATACATCTAAATGCCCACTTAAGTTGTTAGATCTAACTAAGACTGCAATTCTACTCACCAGGGGGGGAAACCTGGGACCCTCCAGATGTTGTCGGACTTTAAAACCCATCAGCCCCAGGCAGCGTTGCCAATGGTTCTTTATTTTATTTTGCAACTATTATATGCCACTTTAAAAAACCATCATGATGGATGCTGTAGTCTAACAACATTTGGAAGGCCCATCCCTGCTATTCAGTTACCCGAGTGTAAGGATGGAGTTATCTGCCAATTAAGTCTCTCATTCTCGTTTTTCCAATCATAAATTAAGCCCATTAATTCTCAATTAAATAACAATTTTCATGAAAAATTGCCAGCATTTAATGCAGATTTCTCTGTGTACGTAGTCACAAATTGTTGACAGTGGCTCCAGGAGATAAAAAGGGAAGAGGACCCAAAAGGACAGACTCTGAGACACGCACAGACCAACCAACTGAGAGAGGAAGAGGCAAAACAGAAGCAGCACAGCTGTCCATCAGACCCTAGAAAGGGACGGAGAGAACAAGCAAGCAGAGACCTACAGACCTGCACTGAACTCAATTGGACCTCCTGCCTTTTAAATCGTTAATCTTCAACCCTGATTGCAGTTTGGGCACTGGAGACTGAATTTAGCTTACTTACAAGTGTATGTCAATCTTCTGCAGAGCTCCTTCATCTTTGTACTAAAGAAGGAATTTCAGCAGGTTTAGCTTGCCGTGCAAGGCTAATGAAATCTTTACCTGATGCAATCACCTCTACAGTGGTACCTCGGGTTAAGAACTTAATTCGTTCTGGAGGTCCGTTCTTAACCTGAAACTGTTCTTAACCTGAAGCACCACTTTAGCTTTGAGTTTGACCAAACTGCGGGAGGCAGTGGAAGACAGGAGTGCCTGGCGTGCTCTGGTCCATGGGGTTACAAAGAGTCGGACACGACTAAACAACAACAACAATTCTCTGTCGCACAAGCACCTCAAACAAACTGAGCGCATTGTCACTAGGGTGGCCAGGTGCCCCTGTCACACAAGTCACACCTGCTGAAATTCCCTCTTCTACATAACTTTTGCATCTGGCTGCTCTCAAAATTCCACTATGAACCTGTATGCGGTCTTATGGGCAGATCCTAATCCTTGCAGCATCACCAATGATGTTCAAAAGACAGAACTTTTTAATTGTTGCACAAAAGTATGAAGTAACTATGAAATTACCCTATAGTGGAATTTTAAGGAGATGTGACTACTACAAACATTTAGGATCTGGCTAGTAGTCTACAGTCCTGAATATTCTCCCATGGAATAAATGACCACCCAAAACCCAGCATTAGAGAGCTCATGAATCATGCAGTACATCTTCTTTGCAAAAAAATCATTCTTAAAGCATTCCTTCACTTTGCAGAAGATGTTGCATGCCACTTTATCTGTATTCACACTGAGCTCTTAGTGCTACATTTAGCACCGGAAACGTTGTTCCTCCTAGATGGATTGCATGTGCCACATTCTAAATGAGCGCTAAACTCATTAGTTCAACCTTCAAGCAGTTCAGTGCAACACGGCTACTACGGTCCCTACAGCAGAACCTTCCAATTAGCTCAGTCAGGGAGGGCAGATATTCATGATTAGATCAATGGGTTTGTGTCTCTCATTGCCATTTTAGAAGGCTAGAAAACAGCTCTCGCAATTCTCTACAGTTAGGAAGGTAGGCAGGAGGGGATAGTTACTGGGAACAGAAAAGTATGCGGGAACACCACATAATTTTAGCTCACATTTAAATTTGGAATGGCTTAAGGCCAAACTATCTGTTATATGCAATGGTAGCCTGATGGCTCTTCATTAACAGGAGAAGCTGCCTCAGGAGGAGGTGATTCGAACCAAAGAAGTAACAGGCAAAGGATTCTCTGAAAACGGCCTTTCCAGTCAAAGGCGTACCTAGGGTTCCTTGCGCCCCCTTGGCAAGGAGCTGTATCTGCGCCTCCCCCAGGGGGAAAAATGCTATTCTCCAGTGGGCAGGGGCCAACACTCCCCACTGTGTGTGCACAAAATCTATAGTTGCTTAAGGGCCAAGGGAAAGGCACTCTGCGCATGCCCAGAGACTATACTACAGTTTTGCATCTCCCAGAGTGTAGACTGAAAACAGTTGAGCCCTGGCCCAAATTCACACTTGCTGCCCCAATTCTCACGTCCCTCATTGTCCATCAGATTCCTCTTCTTCTCAATCTCTCACAACCACGTCCCTGCTCCCCGTCTTTGCGTGCCACTGAGCGTACCTGGAAGAGGGGCAAGATGGAGCCATCTGAAGCCACACGCTTCACCCCACGTCTCCTGAACCAGGGGAGTTCAGACACCTTGCTTCTGCTCCCGGCCATCCTTCCTCACCTGTCCTGCGGGCCAACCCAGCTGGTGGTTTTGGTGGCGTGGTCGATGTAGACTTTGCCACTGTAGTCGCTAGGTTCCTCCCAGCCCTTGGGCAAGGGCAACTCCTGCCTGAGCATCTTGCCCACCACTGGTGGCTGCAGCTGACAGACAGGTGGGCCAAGCCTAGCAGTGACCCCATACAAACAGCTCAGCAACCCCCAGCCCAGCCACTGGCCTGGCAGGCTGGGGCCAGGACACAGGCCTGGCCAGGACAGCTTTCCTTTTATACCTTCTGGACTTGATGAGGCATGTGACCCTCCCCTGTCCTGAGCCTACTCCACCTTAGGAATCGCACACCTCCTCCTGGAGCTAGCAGGCCCCACCTGGGCTGTGGGTCCTTGCTGGACTTCCTTCAGAGAACTGACAGCTGTAAGTTCAGGATCACTGAAAGCACTTGAAAGATCTCACCCACAAGTGTTGGTGCTGACCTTTAAAGCCCTAAATGGCCTCGGTCCTGTATACCTGAAGGAGCGTCTCCACCCCCATCGTTCAGCCCGGACACTGAGATCCAGCGCCAATGGCCTTCTGGCAGTTCCCTCATTGTGAGAAGTGAGGTTACAGAGAACCAGACAGGAGGCCTTCTCGGTAGTGGCGCCCGCCCTGTGGAATACCCTCCCTTCAGATGTGAAGGAAATAAGTAGCTATCTTATCTTTAAAGGACATCTGAAGGCAGCCCTGTTTAGGGAAGTTTTTAATATTTAATGCTGTACTGTTTTTAACATTTGATTGGAAGCCACTCAGAGTGGCTGGGGAAACTCAGCCAGATGGGCGGGGTATAAATAATAAATTATTATTATTATTATTATTATTATTATTATTATTATTATTATTATTATCTCATGAGATAATTTTGCTCTCCTTGACATCTTGCAAGACTCTGATGAGATCTTGCAGGAAATCAGAACCTACTTCACGTCACATCAGTGCAGGACGGGGACTCAACAGCTTTGGCTGCCCCCGCCTAACAAAAATCCTGGCAACACCCATGTATGCCTCTGACCGCTCATTGTCATCCCACCATCAGTCCCCTGGCACTGAGCCTTCTTCTCCAAGGCGTTCCCCACCTGGTGCCTCCCACCATCCCTCTGCATCTAGCCAGTCCATGACACTTGGCTACTACAGCCATGGCATCTGGCCAAACCTGAAAGGAGAGGGAGAGAGAGTGGATTCACATGCCCTGGCCAGTGCCTGCCTCCTGTGGCTACAGAAATTTGGACTGGGAAAGCCTGGCCGCCTACTTGCATACATGTGCACACATGCCCTCCACCGCCACAGGAAAGCTTTGTAAGTGGCCCAGGGGTGTCAAGAAGAGGTGCAATTTTTGCTCACTCACCCCGGGCCTGCACTCTTGGTGGAGGCCAGCTTGACCAACCCCTAAGTATGCCCGTTTCCAGTTTAAAGACAAGGGAGGTGGTTATCAGGCTACTGCTCCACACACTTGTGTACAGTGGTACCTCGGGTTACATACGCTTCAGGTTACATACACTTCAGGTTACAGACTCCACTAACCCAGAAATAGAGCTTCAGGATAAGAACAGAAATTGTGCTCCGGCGGCGCAGCAACAGTAGGGGGCCCCATTAGCTAAAGTGGTGCTTCGGGTTAAGAACAGTTTCAGGTTAAGAACAGACCTCCGGAACAAATTAAGTACTTAACCCGAGGTACCACTGTAGACTGAAGATTTCCCCCAACCTTCCTTTTACTGTTTGCACTGATACGTGTTTGTGAACATGTGACATTAAATGTGCAGTAAGTGTGTCAGCTTAAGCAGCTTTTACAGCAGTAGTGCACAAACAGGTTCTTGCTCAATGCCAGCCTCAAGTTCTTGGCAGGGAGAAATGGGTAATTCTAAGGCTGTGTGCTCCATGACCTCAAGTCTATAATTTTTCTTCTTTTCCCTCTTTGTTAAAGCTTAAAAATAAAATATATGCTAAAAACCTGTTTGTGCATTGTGATTTGGAACACTGAACCCTACAATTACTTATTTTTCTGAAACATCTGTAGGTCTCCTTGCCATAATTAAGCCCTGAATTCGTAGCTTAAAATAACTTTGAAATTAGTCAAAAGACTACAATCACGGAAAATGCATGATGTTACTACAAGGAATCTGCGACTTGGTTTCTAGAAGACATTGAGGAGCTAGAGGGTGATAGGTCTAAGGCTCGGGTTGCCTTAGAAATATGATGCAACCTTTCCAATTACTAAGATCTGCAGAAGAGGCTCTTTTGAGGATGCCACCACCTGCAGAGGGCTGTCACTCCAACTGTGAAACAGAGCAGTGGTTCTCAAAGGGTGTGGCAAGGGAGGATGGCAAGTGTGGTGGGAAGATTCAAGGACAATCAAATAAACATTTAAACCAGAGTTTCCCAACCTTAGGTCTCCAGCTGTTTTTGGACTACAATTCCCATCATCCCTGACCACTGGTCCTGCTGGGGATGGGCATTGTAGTCCAAAAACAGCTGGAGACCCAAGGTTGGGAAACCCTGATTTAAACATTTCAGTGTAGTATAGAATAGTATACAGTGGGTTACAGATGCTTCGGGTTACAGGCGTTTCAGACTGCTAACCCAGAAATAGTACCTCGGGTTAAGAACTTTGCTTCAGGATGAGAACAGAAACTGTGCAGCAGTGGCACGGCAGCAGCAGGAGGCCCCATTAGCTAAAGTGGTGCTTCAGGTTAAGAACAGTTTCAGGTTAAGAACAGAACGAATTAAGTTCTTAACCCAAGGTACCACTGTAGTATTATTTGTTTATTTTTCGCAGAATATGGATAGATATCTTTATAAAATGAGAGCAAGAGCATCAAGTGATACTGAGGACAATCCTAGCTGTGATCCAAAATCACAATTCGAACAGAGTGCTGGAGAATAGCATTGGCTATTCTTCTACAGTTCTCCATGGGATTTTCAACTTCAACAAATATGAATAATTCTCTGTGTTGAGGAGTTGAGAGTCCGTCTCAAATTAGACCTAATATAAATGAGATTACCCGGCAAAAGCAAGCTCACACCTCTCATTGAGTTTGTATACATATTTAAGGTAATTAATGTGAGAAGCTTGTTTGTAATTAAATTTTGGGAGGAATTCATGCTTTATTGTAGCTATATTATTTTATACTTTCTGGATGTCTCATGATATTATAAAGGAATTGTGTTTTATGTTATAAATCAAGCACTGCCAGGAGTTGCTTCTTTTCCCCACCAATGTATTTGTTATCAATAAAAAAAAAATCAGTGTGGCACAAGCAGATTTTTATTCTGAAAGTGTGGCTCAAAGAAAAAGGTTTGAGAACCACTGCTTCTATCTCTGCTTTTAGAAAAGGTGCCAAGTCACATATTTTCATTTGGCCTTTAAAATTTCCTAATGGTGTTGCTTGTTTAATGGTTTTTTATTATGCTTTACTGTTGATTTTAATGTGTTTATGCTGTTTTGTTTTTGATTTGTTGTACACTGCCTTGCTGGGTTACAAAAACACAGTGTAAACCCATTAACAACAAATGCTAAAGAAATAGTAGCAGCCCAACATGTACCGCTTAATAGTCCTGAAAATGTGTTATATTTAACGCGGACTGAACTGGTGCTAAATTTACACCTGCAGCATCCTTCCCTCTTAAATGTTCATACTATCCCATATTACTTTACCACATTCAACAATCTGAATTGCTTACTTGAATCTGATTTTGATTTCTGATTATTATTTTTTGCGCAGTAAAGAAGTCAATCAGAAGTTGAAGTGGGTTTTGCAGGGGAATCATCATTTCCTGGCAAGATTCAGCTGCTCATGAATGATTCACCTCTCTTTCATCTCGAAGTAACTAATCACGTAAACAGCAGGGTTCTCTGTACTACTTGCTGGGTGAAGTTTACAGCTATGGAAAACAACACAGCAAGTCGTGAAAAACTCAAGCTAATCATGAAAGAAAGTGGGTGTAGCTAAAGCATCCTAAAATTCCTTATTTGCACTGATAGAATAACAATACATTACGATAAGAAATGCTGGAATTACAGCCCCAAAAAAGTGTTGGTCCACAATTGCACATTAAAAACATGGTAAATATATTTTCACTCCATCAGGCTTTTGCCTGCAGCGGTTGGTTTACGTGTGATCTCTGCAGCTGTTGTTTTTAAAAGGATTTCATGTTGCATATTTGAACTGTTTTATTATTTGTATTATAATATTTTTTGTGTAATGTTAAATTGATTTAAGCATCAGAAAAAGGAGAGGGCAGACATATTCATTTAAATAGAAATAAAACCAACTATGCGTTGTGCTAAAGTCCTGCAGGTTTTTCATTGGCAATGATATCCCATCCACACACTCAACAGAATCAGGCATGGACATAACCATACTGTGATGCTGCCATTCAACTCTTTTTAAATAGGACTAAATAGGACCACTGTCATACAGGAAGCAACAGACATTCTCCAAAGGCTACTTTTGAAAACTGAGGAACATAAAACGAAAATAGTAAGGACATATGGGATAAGGGAGTTGCACTTCATACCACTACTTACATTACAAATAATACTTAATTGGCAGCTATCAAACACACACAGTAAGCCCTATAGCACCGAGGGGAATATATCAAGCTGTACATAGCAGTTCCTCAAATTAAAACTTGCTAGGCGAAACGTTTTGCACAGGAGCCAAATCAGAGGCATTCACTTTTTGTTATCGCTGACAACACCTGTAGAATTTTTAATCTGCAAAGTATCCCAGCAACCATCAGACCTCTGAAATTTGATCACTAGGTCGCCCTGACCTGGGCAGGATGCTCAGCAAGCACACAAATCCCATCTCAGCAATTCATGCAGAGTGGAGAGGCCTCTCAGGTCGTATTGGGATTTGAAACAAACAGAAGCAGAACAACTCCCCAATTGTTTCTGCTTGCTCTATGGCTCCCAACTTAACGCCTGGGAGTTACTTAATGGGGATGAACCACACTTGGCACTTATTACGTAAGAACCACCTGCTGGATGAGGAAGAGCCAGATCTATGGGTGTGTGTGCGGCCATTTTTGTTTGGACTCAGATGAAGCCTCCAGAGGAGCGCCATTGAAGCTCTCAGCCTGTGCGTGTGTGTCCACAAATGTGCCTAGGATGGATGGATGCCAAACTGGGTCTTTGACCAGGGTGAAATAAAGCCTAGTTTTGCCCCTGGATGAGGCCTGCAGCCCATCTAATCCAGGAACCTGTGCTCACAGCAGCCTACGGGATACCTGTAGGAAACCAGGGAGCACAGCATGAGCAAGAGTACATTGCTGCCTCCAACGTTCCAGGTCATCTGAGGAAATTAGAATGGACCCAGGCACTTTTTTAAAAAGGAGGGTGCAAGGCAGTTGTGGGCAGTGGGCCCCACTGAGGCCCTACCCATTGCCTCCCCCAGGTGCTAGGTGTCGCAGGGAGCCCTTCCCCCATCCGGGCTTAAAGCAAGTATTCCACTCTTATAAAACAATTGTCTCCCTGCTTATTTAATTTATATGCAGAATTCATCATGTGAAAGGCTGGGCTGGATGAATCCCAAGCCGGAATTAAGATTGCTGGAAGAAGTATCAACAACCTCAGATATGCAGATGACACAACTTTGATGAAGTGAGGAGGAATTAAAGAACCTCATAAAGAGAATGAAAGAGGAGAGCACAAAATATGGTCTGAAGCTCAAGATAAAAAAAAAAACCTAAGACCATGGCCACTGGTCCCATCGCCTCCTGGCAAATAGAAGGGGAAGAAATGGAGGCGGTGAGAGATTTTACTTTCTTGGGCTCCATGATCACTGCAGATGGTGACAGCAGTCACGAATTTAAAAGACGCCTGCTTCTTGGGGGAAAAGTGATGACAAACCTAGACAGCATCTTAAAAAGCAGAAACATCACCTTGCTGACAAAGGTCTGCATAGTTAAGGCTATGGTTTTCCCAGTGATGTATAGAAGTGAGAGCTGGAGCATAAAGAAGGCTGATCGCCGAAGAATGGATGCTTTTGAATTCTGGTGTTGGAGGACTCTTGAGAGTCCCATGGACTGCAAGTAGATCAAACCTATCCATTCTAAAGGAAATCAGCCCTGAGTGCTCACAGGAAGGACAGATCCTGAAGCTGAGGCTCCAATACTTTGGCCACCTCATGAGAAGACTCCCTGGAAAAGACCCTGATGTTGGGAAAGATGGAGGGCACAAGGAGAAGGGGACGGCAGAGGACGAGATGGTTGGACAGTGTTCTCGAAGCTACGAACATGAGTTTGACCAAACTGTGGGAGGCAGTGGAAGACAGAAGTGCCTGGTGTGCTCTGGTCCATGGGGTCACGAAGAGTCGGACACGACTAAACAACTAAACAACAAGAGTGTATATTTAAAGCAGATGAATAAATGAGCAAGTTAAGTTAATTTGGATACACAGAAGACATTAAAAATTTAAGGAACCGCAGAAAGAGGGGGAAGGAAGTCAAGTTTTTGCAATGCATTAACCTGAAAAGCATAAATATAATAATAATAATAATAATAATAATAATAATAATAATAATAATAAAGCAGGACTTCCACACCACAGGCTGTCCCTTATTTCTAGACGCACTTGATCCCTGGCATCACCACGCTTTGACAGACTTGTTGCATTTCCTTGTGTCCACAAGGTTCTAGGTTCAATCCCCAGCCTCTCCAGCTAAGAGCTGCGAGGGAGACCCTAGTCTGAATTATTATTATTATTATTATTATTATTATTATTATTATTATTACTTCTACCCCGTCCATTCCAGCCACTCTGGGCGGCTTCAAGCGCGCATATAAACATCAGAAAACGTATGGAGAGCCTCTGCCAGCCAGTGCAGGCAACACGGAGCTAGATGAGGACCTACTAGGGCAGCTCTCCCTCCGCCCAGCTTCGCCAGCAGGTTGGCGGGATGTCGCAAGGACTCGCAACAAGGGCACGCCTGTGGTTCTCGCCCAGCAAACGCGGCATTTCACCGGGTTGGCCTGGCAGGGAAGGAAGACTTGGAAACCCAACCAGACACACTCGCGCCCCTCCGCCCGGGACGAGCCGCTCTCACCTAACCCAGCGGAGCGGGCGGCGAGGGCGAAGCAGCAGGCCCCGCGTCAGGCGCTGGAGGGCGGCAGCGCCGCTGAGCATCGCTCGGGAGGGAAAAGAGCCGGGGCGGAGAGGAAGCGAGAGAGCTCCTACCTTGGCCAATGAGAGAGCGCAGAGGAAACCGGTTCTCCCACCCCACTTCAGGGAGGCTCGCTCGGCCCACGAAGCAGGCCGGGCCGGGCCGGGCCGAGGCGGGGAGGAGGAGCCGCCGCCGCGCAGAGGATCATCCAGGGAGGAGCCGCGCAGGGGGAAGGCGGGCGGAGGAGGCCTGGCCGCGCGGGGGCGCGACTTTCCCCGGAGAGGAGGAAGCGTCGAGGGTTGTGAGGGGAAATGCTGCCAGACCACGCTGGTTTATTAGAAACAAATAAGCAAACAAACAAAAACAAAGTAGTGGGACAAGTTTCCCACAGGTTCTGTAGCCGGGCTGGTTTTATTTATTATTACATTATTACTATTATTACATTTATATACCCCCAAACAGTGCCGGATTTACGTATAAGCTAAATAAGCTATAGCTTAGGGCCCCACTCTCTTGGGGGCCCCCCAAAAATTTTAAGGGCAAAACACTGGATGTACATTTCCAAAATATAAGATAAGTGCAACAATTTATTCGATAAAATACATATTTGTTATGTGCAAATGGCTTTAGATACCTATTGGGTCCATAAATTACCATACATATGGTATATATTGAACACCAAAAACAGCAACAATTTGTTGTTGACAAAGGACAGCTGGACATATAAAGGGCCTCATCAAACCTAAATCCGGCCCTGATCCCAAACAGTCATAGGAGGAGCCAACTCCATTCCTTCACCCTCCTCCCCAATAAAATATTTCAGGGGCGCTTCCCACCCCCTCACCCCCCCCCCCCAAAAGGCTGCTGGGCATCACCATTCAAATAGTGAGTGTGTGCCACATCATGTGGCCGATTATACAGGGCAGGACTTGCCTGCCCCCCAATAATAATAATAAGTGCTTTTTTCCTTGGGGGACGCAGGAGTACACGTACCCCTAAACATTTTGTGAATATAAGTTTGGCCTCATCGAGGGACAGTATTTCAATATGAGGAGGAAAATGAGAGTACCCCTAAACACTTTTTTTGGGGGGGGAAGCACTGATAATAATAGGTAAAAGGTAAAGGACCCTTGGACGGTGAAGTCCAGTCAAAGGTGACTATGGGGTTGTGGCGCTCATCTCGCTTTTCAGGCCGAGAGAGCTGGCGTTTCTCCACAGACAGCTTTCTGGGTCATGTGGCCAGCATGACTAAACCGCTTCTGGCGAAACGGTACACTATAACGGAAACCAGTGAGCATGCAAACACTGTTTAAATCATAATAATTCTACACTCCCATTTGGCTGGGTTTCCCCAGTCACTCCTGGAGGCTTACAGCACATTAAAAAATCGTAAAACATTAGACATTAAAAATTTTCCCCATACAGGGTTGCCTTCAGATGTCTTCTAAAAGTCAGGTAGTTGTTTACAGTGGTACCTCGGGTTACATACGCTTCAGGTTACATATGCTTCAGGTTACAGACTCTGCTAACCCATAAATAGTACCTCAGGTTAAGAACTTTGCTTCAGGATGAGAACAGAAATCGTGCGGCGGCAGCAGGAGGCCTCATTAGCTAAAGTGGTACCTCAGGTTAAGAACGGTTTCAGGTTAAGAACAGACCTCCAGAAACAAATTAAGTTCTTAACCCCAGGTACCACTGTATTTCGTTGACATCTGATGGGAGGGTGTTCTGCAGGGCAGGGAATTTGTTGTGAAAAGTTCCAAAATCCATATTGGAGAAAGGCTGCTGTTCATTTGTAGAGCATTGGCTTTACCTGCAGATGGTCCCAGTTTCAGTCCTCAGCATCTGCTGGTAGGGCTGGGAAAGGACCTTGTCTGAAACCTTGGAGAGCTGCTGCCAGTCAGTGTACTGTAGACAATGCTGAGCACGATGGACCAATGGTCTGACTCAGTAACTAAGGCGGCGTCCTGTTTGTGTCTACCTCCCCCCCCCCCACAAGAATGTCATTGTAGTTATCAAAACTACACCCCCATCAAAAAGCTGGAAAGTAGCACTGAAGGGCATCTACATCTGTGGAGTTTGCGCTGTTTCGTTCTTCCACTGGACGCTCCAAGCTTAGACCACTGGGCTTTAACATGTCATTCTTTTGTGTTTCTGTACAAATAATTTAGAAACATTTACCATTTCTGGAACCTAAGTTATGCCGCCTGTCTTTTCTTGCTGACCTTTGAAGAGTTTGTAAGCAAACCATTTTTAACTTAACAAATATGTGGTCTATTTCTATGCTAAGGGAAGGGTGGGGAACTTTACAAGCGATGTAGAAAAGGAAGTTTTGAAAGTCTAACATGCAGCAAAGTAAAACATGTTTTGAGATTTTAAATCTCTGCTTAGGGTACTCTCTCCAAAGAGTACTTGCCCCAAACTTGGATCTATTCTAGGGGCACCCATGGAATTCTCCTTTTCTTTTATCTAGCATTTTATTATTTAACTAAATTACAAAATAGGTTAAGCCAGGGGTCAGCAACCTTTTCCAGCCATAGGCCGGTTCACCGTCCCTCAGACCATGTGGGGGGGGCGGACTATTTTTTGGGGGGGGGGGTGAACGAATTCCTATGCCCCACAAATAACCCAGAGATGCATTTTAAATAAAAGCACACATTCTACTCATGTAAAAACATGCTTATTCCCGGACCGTCCGTGGGCCAGATTGAGAAGGCGATTGGGCCGCATCCGGCCCCCAGGCCTTAGGTTGCCTACCCCTGGGTTAAGCTGACACTAATGGCTTCTATTCCGTCAATGAGGGGAAATTCAGTGCTACAGTGGTACCTCAGGTTACATACGCTTCAGGATACATACGCTTCAGATTACAGACTCCGCTAACCCAGAAATAGTGCTTCAGGTTAAGAACTTTGCTTCAGGATGAGAACAGAAATCGTGCTCTGGTGGCGTGGCAGCAGCAGGAGGCCCCATTAGCTAAAGTGGTCTTCAGGTTAAGAACAGTTTCAGGTTAAGAACGGACCTCCGGAACGAATTAAGTACTTAACCTGAGGTACCACTGTATTCTCAAAGCAGTAGGGTTTGTTTGTTTTTGAAGGAAAACGTACACCTGGTCTTAGGCAGCTCCGCCTCTGCTGCAACACAAAAGTAAGGTCGTAAAAATCCCTCCCCAGCCGCTGTCTATCAGAATACTACGGTACTTTCTATATGCAACAACTAGCTAGTTGCATAGTATTCATAGAGCGGTCCTTGGTTTGCTTCTTAAACAGCTAACTTGCCCCTCCTTTGATTTTCCCTTTTGAATATCTGAATCAGAATTCTATAGCTATATTTCTTAAGCTGGCCAGTATGGTTTGTTCTTCTAAGCTTTTAGAGTTATGTGCTCCATATCTCTCCACTTCCCATAGAGAGAACAAGTTTTTTTTTTTAAAAAAAAGAGCATTGCCTTCTTCGCAATTGAAATAGCCTCTCAGGAACAATGATAAATATTTGATGGGTCAGAGTAAACACTACAGGTGCTTTTGTGCTGCATAGAAGTGTAATAATCAATGTTTTTCACCCTCAGATGGAAGAGTTCAAACAGTTAGTTTACTCTCCTGTCTAAAAATATAGGAATGACCTACTTATTAACAACAACAGAGGTGGGGAGAGGGAGCTCTGTATCCCTAGAGGAAAAAACAGCACTTTACATAGATTAAAATCCTAGCCTCACTTGCTTGAATTGCCTGCATGTTGAGAGTAGCACTTCATATGTACTGCAACTGCAAAGTGCATTTTCTGTTATTTCTCCAGAAACAGCATATTGCAGAATTCAAAGACACCATCAGATTTCACGTCTAGAATTTTACTTGCCAGTTGTGCATTTACAAATGGCATTGGGTCATTACAGGAACCAGTACCCAGTACAAAAAAAGTTTTAGAACTGATTTATGAATTTGGTCGGGTGGCGGGATTTAAGCTGAATAAGCAAAAAACTAAGGTTTTGGCTAAAAATTTGACTTCTACAGAAACAGAGGAGTTTCAGAAAGAGACAGAATTAAATGTGGCTAAAAAGGTGAAATACCTAGGGGTCCATCTGACCTCAAAAATTTTGAATTTGTTTAAAGACAACTATGAAAAATGTTGGTCGGAAATCAAAAGAGATTTGGAAATTTGGTCAAGACTGAAACTCTCCTTGTTGGGCCGAATTGCAGCTATAAAAATGAATGTATTGCCGAAAATGTTATTTCTGTTCCAGGCCCTACAGATCGTGGACAAAGTGGAATGTTTTGGAAAGTGGCAAAAGGATATTTCTAAGTTTGTCTGGCAGGGCAAAAAGCCCCGAATAAAGTTTAAAATATTAACTGATTCGAAAGAAAGAGGGGGGTTTGCCCTGCCGGACTTGAGGTTATATTATGAGTCTGCAGCCTTTTGCTGGTTGAAAGATTGGTTTCTCTTGGAGAACACTGATGTCCTGGATCTGGAAGGGTTTGACAATGCTTTTGGTTGGCATGCATATTTGTGGTACGACAAGGTTAAGGTTCACAGATTGTTCAAAAACCATATTGTCAGAAGAGCATTATTTATGGTCTGGACAAAATACAAAGACTTATTAGAGGGTAAGACCCCGAGGTGGCTATCACCGGTGGAGGCTAAGGCCCGAAAAAGACTTAACATGGAGGCCTACTGGCTGAAATATTGGGAAATAATTGAAAAAACTGGAGACAATTGGAGGCTGCAGAGCTTGGAAAAATTAAAAAATAAGGTGCGAGATTGGCTACATTATGCTCAAATTCAAGAGGTTTTTAAAATGGATAAAAAGGTTGGGTTCCAGGTGGAAAAACCAAAACTAGAGACGGAATTGTTAGAACCAAAAACTAAGGTACTTTCGAGAATGTATAACTTGCTGCTAAAATGGAATACACAGGATGAGATAGTTAAATCTGCCATGATAAAATGGGCACAGGATATTGGGCATAACATCATGTTTGAGGACTGGGAAAAGTTATGGAACACCGGAATGAAATTCACGGCATGTAATGCCTTGAAGGAAAACATTATGAAAATGGTATACCGGTGGTACATGACCCCAGTCAAGCTTGCTAAGATATATCACCTGTCTGACAATAAATGCTGGAAATGTAAGGAGGCGGAAGGGACATTCTTTCACCTCCGGTGGACTTGTCCAAAAGTGAAGGCCTTCTGGGAGGCGATTTACAACGAGTTAAAAAAGGTATTTAGGTATACCTTTCTTAAGAAACCGGAGGCCTTTCTTCTGGGCATTGTGGACCAGAAAGTGTTAAAGAAGGATAGAAATTTCTTTATGTACGCTACCACAGCAGCAAGAATTCTCATCGCTAAGTATTGGAAGACTCAAGATCTACCTACATTGGAGGAATGGCAGACGCAGTTGATGGACTACATGGAACTGGCTGAGATAACTGGCAGAATCCGAGACTTGGGAGAAGAAACAATGGAAGAGGACTGGAAAAAATTTAAGGACTATTTGCAAAAACACCATAAGCTGTATGAATGTTAAGAAAATGCACGATTAAGGAAACTCTAGCTTCAGCAACTTGATTAGGTAAAATGAAAACTAAGATACAAGAAATAAGAGGTGGAATTAGGAAATAACTTTATTATGTTAAATTTAAGTACATAGAAATTGGGATACAAATATTGTGAATCTAGAAACATGATAAATCGAAAGATACAGTAAGTTATGAAATAAGGTAATAAATTGCTGATGTTTGTATAACAAAGAATGCAGGGTTTGGAGGATGTGGGGAAGTCCAGTTGGTTTGTTAAAAATATTAAGGAAAGTTGGACTTTTCATATTTTCTCTTTTTTTTCTGTTTTCTTTCTTTTTTCTTTATTCTGTATATCTTTGACTATAAGAAAAGAAACTTAATAAAAATATTTTTTTAAAAAAATACAAATGGCATTGGGTCTTTTATCCTGTTTTATTTCTTTATTTAATTTGTATCCCACTTTCAGCTTTTAACAAATGGCTCCATAAAAAGAGAATATCAGCTCTTTCCCTTAGCATGTAGAACTAACTTATTAAGAGTGCAATTGTAAATGTATTTTCTAGGGAAGAAACCCCACTGAATACTGTGGGATAAGGGTGCTTGCACTTTTAGTATGGAATACCTGTGCCTCTTTCACTACTTTTTGCAGCATATCCACACAATGTCATCCAGTTGTGCCTTCCTGTGTTTTCCCTTGGCATCTTCCATCTTTTATACACTGCAAAAACCACATACCGTATTTTTCGCTCCATAAGACGCACCAGACCAGAAGACGCACCTAGTTTTTGGAGGAGGAAAACAAGAAAAAAAATATTCTGAATCTCAGAAGCCAGACCAGCAAGAGGGATCGCTGTGCAGTGAAAGCAGCAATCCCTTTTGCTGTTCTGGCTTCTGGGATAGCTGCGCAGCCTGCATTCGCTCCATAAGATGCACACACATTTCCCCTTACTTTTTAGGAGGGAAAAAGTGAGTCTTATAGAGCAAAAAATATGGTAATTTTCATTTGTGGAGTGCAGGTGATCACATCAGGAATCAGGGATGTTGTGAGCTGTAGTTCACCAATGGACTACAACTCCCATCATTAAAAGAAAAGAAAAAAACACACACACCTTTATGCTGTGCTGCATCTACACACTTTCAAAAAGTGGTGGGCTCTACCCGAGTCTCAATGAAAGTCCATTGTTCTACCTCCCAGGACCTGGTCTTGGTACCTCTTGCCTCCCAGGACCTGGTCAGGTGCCAAAATTCTTTTTGTTTCAGGAGCTACTGATCCTACTTAGTCACCCCAGTTTACGGTGTTGAAAATTCTGTAGCCACATTTACCTGCTTTGCCTTGCTCCAAAGTTAAGAAAGGTGAACAATTCATTTGGGGGGTTATGGTTTCTGGCACAGATTAGTAAGTTCATTGAACTCAATGGGACTTACTTATGAGTTGGCATGCATTTGATTTAAGGTGTACAGTTTAAAACGAAACTATAGAGAGCCAGGTAACTGGAATTACCTGGATCAAGTGCTGAAGATGTAGTTGAGTTCTCTCCCCCCCCCCCCTTTGTTTGTGATTTTTGTTCTTTCGTTTTTGGCAAACTCCCTTGATATCTCCACAAATTTCAGGGTGGTAAGAGAAAGGAATCTAAAACATACATTGCAAAAATTCAGTGCAACGCTGATGATGATGTTAAGCGCACTGCAAAGGGCAGAATTTCACAGGAAAACAGTAGCATGACCTCTGTTCTACGGGATGTTTGAAAATATAAAATCACATTAATTCAGCCTTTACAAAACGTTGAGTTGCACAGAAATTTCTCCCACTGCATAGACTTTGTAATACGGCGTTTCTGTGTGCAGCTCTGGCTCGCCAGATGCAGCTTTGTCATGCTGGCCACGTGACCCGGAAGTGTCTTCGGACAACGCTGGCCCCTGGCCTCTTGAGTGAGATGGGCGCACAACCCCAGAGTCTGTCAAGACTGGCCCGTACGGGCAGGGGTACCTTTACCTTTACCTTTTTAACATTCATTCTGTTGCCAGAGTGCAAACAAGGAATATCTCTTTGGGATCCTTTGGGGGAGGAAACCATGGAATGAGTGTGCTTTAAAAGTATGATGTGCTTGCACTGCAATTCTGTGGAAGTATGAAAAGGAAAACACACACCCTTTGTTAAGATCTTCCTTTAGACTTGTCATTTATTTTGTTCTTGCACAAAATGGTTGCCTACATATTTATTTATTACAAAGCTTCAATAGTCTAAAAAGAATAAGTCAGTGGTATGCTGTGCACTTTACAATTGCATCCTAAGGAGCACAGCAAGAATAGTTGGGTTTTCACAACGGGGAGTCATTGCACACATTCAAAGTACATTTTCATTATTCTGCATGATGTTGCTTTCCCAGTACTTTTGTTTGTTGTTGTTTTTGTTGGTTTTTTTAACAGGAAATGATTACCAGTGAACACTGACAAGATCATGCTTATATACTCACTAACAAGGCAGTCCCATCCTTGAATTATGCTAGCTGGACAAGGATAAGACTGTCATTAATTTTCCTTCACTGGTGCATCTCCAAATTACCCTATCATAGTGATGCATTGAGGCCATTGTTACTTTATGTCAGGCATCAATACAAATGTGTGCATTTACAGGCAATTGTGTACACATACATAGAGGTTGGTGAAACAGACACCACCACCACCCCGCCCAGGGCACAAGAATCACCTATCAGACTATGGGGTGTATGCCATATATTGTGTGGCAATGAAGCAGCACCGTCGTGGCGAGATCGAACGCAGGCAGCTCCTTGCCAAGGGCACAAGGGACCCTGGGTATGCCTCTGTACACATATGTACATTTAACATATCCAGAAACAGAAATATTCTGATCTTAAAGCAGCCAAGAAACAAGCCAGCAAGGAGCTGATGCAGTATGGCAATCAATTTTAAGCCTGACATGCATGAACTCAGTGTAGCTAATACATAATATATACACTGTCAGGCTGTATTCATGAGGAATAGCACTTGTCTATTACAGGGATTCAGCATTGCAGAAGGATCTTGATTGGCACTAGGGGACCGGGGACCAGCCCATCCAAGCAATGAGACTGCTTGGAGGAGAACTGCATCACGAGGTCATCCTGTCACATGCATTACACCATATGATACATCATCCCTTACTTAGCGCTGGTATAAGAGAGACTAAAAAAACATACAGAACATAAACGCAAAGGCAAATTCCACGGGGGCAATAAAAATCCCTTTTCCTCCCGGTCAAGATTATAATTTTGACTTCTTCTGGAAGAAGCTTGTTACAGCATTCATGCATTCGTCTGAAAAGCATCTTTCCACAAGCTGGTCACACACTCGTGAATTGACTGCATGCAGTTTTTCCTTTTCCACACTTCTCATTGACTGCATGCAGTTTTTCCTTTTCCACACTTCTCATTAACTGCTGGGAGAGGGCTAGAGACTGGGGTGGGGATGAAATAGAAAAAAATTAAAACAAAAAAAATTCCTTCCAGTAGCACCTTAAAGACCAACTAAGTCAGTTCTTGGTATGAGCTTTCGTGTGCATGCACGCTTCTTCAGATACACTGAAACAGAAGTTTCCAGACCCTTCTATATAGTGAGAAGGTGGGGAAGGGTATTACTCAGAAGGCTGGTGGGAATGGGTGATTGGCAGATAGCTGTGATGAGCCTGTTGACGACTCTTAACGACTGCAATAGGTCTTACAGAAAAAAGCAAGGGGTGAAAAGGTGAAAAATGGCTTTGTCATGTATAATGAGATAAGAATCCAAGGTCTTACCCCTCCCCACCTTCTCACTATATAGAAGGGTCTGGAAACTTCTGTTTCAGTGTATCTGAAGAAGTGTGCATGCACACGAAAGCTCATACCAAGAACTGACTTAGTTGGTCTTTAAGGTGCTACTGGAAGGATTTTTTTTTGTTTTGACTATGGCAGACCAACACGGCTACCTATCTGTAACTAGAAAAAAATTAGTTGCTCAAAATGAAGGATGCCTTATTGGTATCTCCACATTTGGGGGCTCTAGTCACATAAGGGCAAACAACCTACTATAAATTCAACTGGGATATTACCCCAAGCAAGCCCTGTTGGAATAGATAGAACTAGTACAAGATGCTGGTCACACTCAGTACAACAATTCTCCCCCCACTTGAAAATTGCTGAGGAGTCTCTGTGGACAACTTGATCAAAACAAACTTGTTCTTCTAATTAAGTCCTATTTTAGTTTTTTTTAAAAAATAAAAATCTTCGGGATTGACACCATAATAAAAACCAGTGCCATATCATGGAACCTAGGGTCTTGCTAACCTGTTCAGTAATCCAGTCCTGGTCAAAGTGGCCTCAATCTCACTCATTAGGAAAAAAAACAAATCAAGTGCAAAGTACAGCTGTTCTCAACTCTTCTGCAACCTTTCCACATGCCAGTTGCAGCTCCTCCAAGTGTCCCTATTTACTAGGGACAGTCCTGGATTTACAGAAGCCATCCTAGTTTCTGATTTGATCCTGGAATGCTCTGCTTTCCCTTTGGATATCCCTATTTTCATTGGAGAAATGGGAAGCTTTTCAATGTTTAATGTTTTATTATGTTTTAATATATATATTAAAAAATGCCCAGAGTGGTTGGGGGGGGGGGCAACCGAGTCAGATGGGTGAGGTAGAAATAGTGAAATTATTATTATTATTATAGAATAGGACATTCCTATTTTTATTGGAGAAATGTTGGAGGGCATGCCACTGGGTGCCAACTTGAATAAAATATGGGGGGGGTAACCCTGCCCCACATAATCAAACACATGGTGCAGCGCACACACACCATTTGAATGACAATGCCTATTTACTTGGAGGGGGGGCCCCTCAAATATTTTATTGGGGGAGGCAAAGATCCCTCAGCCCCTAGAAGTTGGCTTCTATTATGCCAGTTGTGTGGTGCTCAGGATCCACAGTCTGAACGCTTCTGTTCCAGGAGATAGCATCAAAATCAAGAATCTTGTGGAACCTTAAAGAAAAGAGCGCCAATAAGATAACATTTCCATCTACCAGAAAATTCTGCTATTGATCTGAAAGCTGCAGATCTTCAGCAAAAAAGGCTCCAGTGTGAAATTGCTGAACTAGAATTTATTGGCAAGTTTTCATCCTATTTGTCGAGAGAAACCAAGGCTTTCTCTTCCACCACAGGTGTTAATTAACATAGCAATACTAGGAAGATATTTTTTGGTTGTTGTTCCTAATTTCTGCTCTGGTGCAATTATCGTTGCGCTTATCTTAGAAGCTGAGGCACAGAATTGCCACAGGCCTGTTTAGGCCACAAGGTTACGCAAGTCACAAAAAACATGAGCAGGGATAGGTGTGCTAGCTGTGCGTCCGAAGCACAGGATTTGCTTCCACTCATGGAGCCGCCATATGTGATGTAGAGCCCTGGTGTTCCAGGGTTCTTTATTACATGGAAAGACTACTGTGGGATTGTTAAATGCAGTCAAACCAACAATTCATGTTTCGTCAGAAGGCGCTGAGGCTCAGAGTCTTTCCTTTTTTAAAAAAAAAAAAAATTATTAAAAGTTTTTTTTTAGTTACAATATAAATAAGCAAACAAAAGTGTTACATGTCATAACATATTTTCTTATCTCCTTTGGACTTCCTCGCATCTCCCGCTCCTGCGTTCCAAATTATAAAAATTAAACCAGCAATTTATCACCTTGTCTCCATCCTGACTGTCTATTTTTCCAATGTTATATCTCAAATTTTAGATACATTTATTTCACTCTTTAACAAATTAAACTTAGCCTAATAATTATCTAAAAAAAAAATGGTTTTTTCTTAAATTTAACTTATCTTCATAATTCACTTCATCTTTTTTAATTGTGCCAAATTGTTTATAATCAAGCATCCTTCTTAACATTCATACAATTTACAATATTTTTGCAGGTAGATCTTGATTTTTTTCCAATCTTCTTCTACCGTCTCCTCTCCCAGATCTCGGATTCTGCCCGTCATCTCGACCAGTTCCATATAGTCTATCAGTTGCATCTGCCATTCTTCCAGTGTGGGTAAATCTTGGGTTTTCCAGTGCTTGGCTACAAGTATCCTTGCTGCTGTTGTTGCATACATAAAAAATGTTCGATCCTTCTTTAGCACCCCTTGGCCGACAATACCCAAAAGGAAGGCCTCTGGTTTCTTAGGGAAGGTATACTTAAATACCTTTTTCAGCTCATTATATATCATTTCCCAGAAAGCCTTCACTCTAGGACAAGTCCACCAAAGGTGAAAGAACGTTCCTTCATTTCCCTTACATTTCCGAGGCTCAGAGTCTTTCCGTAAACTTGCTAGAGAGAGCTCTGTGATAACAACCCACCCCCCTTGTGCCCTAACAGGAAGAGGGTATGGGGCCGTATATATATATATATATATATACACACACACACACACACACACACACACACACACACACTGTGTATATATATATATATCGAGAGAGAGTATATATATATATATATATATAGTATATATAGAGAGAAAGTATATATATATGTGTGTGTGTGTGTATATATATATATATATACACAGACACACACACACCGTATTTTTCGCTCTATAAGACGCACCAGACCATAAGACGCACCTAGTTTTTGGAGGAGGAAAACAAGAAAAAAAATAATATTCTGAATCTCAGAAGCCAGAACAACAAGAGGGATCGCTGCCCAGTGAAAGCAGCGATCCCTCTTGCTGTTCTGGCTTCTGGAATAGCTGCGCAGCCTGCATTCGCTCCATAAGACGCACACACATTTTCCGTTACTTTTTAGGAGGGAAAAAGTGAGTCTTATAGAGCAAAAAATACGGTGTGTGTGTGTGTGTGTGTGTGTATATATATATATATATATATATATATATATATATAGTTGTGTGTGTGTATAGATAGATAGATATAGATATAAACAGTATATATATATATATCCTTATTCCTGCCAGGGCACTCTCTTTCTACTTTTCTCCACCATTTTCACCAGTGTGAAAACACCTGTATTTTTAAGCTACACTTATGTCTTAGTAACTGAATTACCGTTCTAAGCCTGACCGAACAAAGCTGCTGTTATCAGTTACTCTACAAGAAGCATACTGAGTGAGCAAATGCTATTTTTGCCTTTTAGAAGACTGTTTTTTGTGTGATTATTATTTTAAGCGGGAGGGGCAAAAGGGGGCAATGCCAGGAAAATCCAGTCTGCCTTAAAGCATCCTGGATTACTTATCAACTAAAAAGCCTAAAACTATCCTATCTAAGCTTCCCTTTTAAGTTGCAAAGGGATGGCACTCTGCTGAACTCACAAACATGAGGAAGGTAGGATGATGTCTAATAAATATACCATCTCCTAGCATCTAATCACATCCCAACAACCACGAGGGCAGGGGCCTCCTTGCTTCAGACATGCTACACATTTTGGTAAAACATACTGGATGTAGTGTTCTATTATTATTTTTTTAGGTGACAATGGTATCATTCAACATGTTCAGGGTGGCTATGCTCCCCCTCCCCCTCAGGGGACAGATTGATCCTTGGCCAGTCCTCCGTGGGCTGCTTGTCAGCTGTGGATATGGCCCAAAGTGAGTGTGGTCATTCACACTCTCACATTCATGTGCGCACAATAGTAGTGTCTGGCAGAAGAAGAGAAGAAGAAGAGTTTGGATTTGATATTCTGCTTTATCACTACCCGAAGGAGTCTCAAAGCGGCTAACATTCTCCTTTCCCTTCCTCCCCCACAACAAACACTCTGTGAGGTGAGTGGGGCTGAGAGACTTCAGAAAAGTGTGACTTGCCCAAGGTCACCCAGCAGCTGAATGTGGAGGAGCGGAGACCTGAACCCGGTTCACCAGATTACAAGTCTATTGCTCTTAACTTCTACACCACACTGGCTCTCTTTTAAAGGTAAAGGGACCCCTGACCATTAGGTCCAGTCGTGACCGACTCTGGGGTTGTGGCGCTCATCTTGCTTTACTGGCCGAGGGAGCCGGCGTACAGCTTCTGGGTCATGTGGCCAGCATGACTAAGCCGCTTCTGACGAACCAGAGCAGCGCATGGAAACACTGTTTACCTTCCCGCCGGAGCGGTACCTATTTATCTACTTGCACTTTGACGTGCTTTCGAACTGCTAGGTTGGCAGGAGCAGGGACCAAGCAATGGGAGCTCACGCCGTTGCGGGGATTCGAACCGCCAACCTTCAGATTGACAAGTCCTAGGCTGTGTGGTTTAACCCACAGCGCCACCCGCAGAGCAGGGCGGACCAATGTTGCTCAGCTGGCTTCCCAACACAGAGGTTTTCTGCCAGTAACTGAGAGGGACGAGGTGGCAGGGAGGTCCACATAGCGCAGGCACAGCAATGGAGCCAATCCAAGGCCCCTGCTGCTGCCCTGGCACTGCGACAGCCTCTCCACTTCTCCACCCCTCTCGGTTACTGGCAGTGTTGGGATACTGCCAGGGAGATAAAGTCCATCTTAGCCCCCAAGCCGGCTGCCGGACGATCCATCGACCTCCCGTGGTTACGCAGTATCAGCGATTAGCGACACCAGCTCCAGAAATAGATTGCCACATTCCTGGGCTGATGCACACTCTGTCAGCAGAATTCACACAGCAGAAGTTGCACTCAGGAGGGTATCATTTAGAATGTTTATTCAGCGTTGGTCAGAACAAAGAAAAACATGACCGACTGCTAGCGTGTTCTGGCGCAGAGAGAGAAAACGAAAGCAATAGCAAACATAAACATCCTGAGAAACAGGAAATACGCAGACTCTGTGACTCACACAGCCTGCTCCCTTTTAAGGTGGAACGGAAATATCCTAACAACGTCTATGTTGGGAAGCCAGTTGAGCAAAGCCACTCTAGCCCACTGGCTACTACTGGTATGCACTAGAACAGCACTCTATTGCTAATTCCCCAAAGCCCTGATTTCAATGTGTTGCTAAATACATTTTCAAGGCAAAGCGGATTGTCAATTGTGAAGGGAAAGGGACAACGTGAGGATGGTGTTGCTTGTATGTGCAGCACCTCAATAAGGTGCCTGCATCTGAAGCACTGAATGCCTGCTGTCGAGTAGTGTGAACGTGCCCTAAAATTCAAATCGGAGCTTTTGCAAAGCAGCAATAAGATGTTTCAGGGATTATCACCGTGTTGGTCCCTGGCTTTCAGAGAACCACAGTGGGTAATTGAGCTTTTAATTAGGTTTAAGATGCTTTTTGTTATAGAAGGATTGTGAGTTTTACAGAGCGACTAATCTGACACAGAGCTCTGACTTAACAAATGAAGATAAGCGAGGAATGAGCAGACATAATTCAGGCCCGCTGTGTGGGGCTGCTTTTGAACACTCTTTCGGAGGCCACAGAACACAGTGGCTTGTTTTTCGAGGGTGTCATTTGCTGGAGCACAAACTCGAGAGTCTTCTTGGCAAAATTCACACTGCTGGGAAGAGCTTTGCACAGCAGAGGAGGATATAGGGCTGTGTGAGCTTTGTGCATGCACTGGGCACTGAGCCGAGAGGGCGTGAACCTCTGACAGGGTCCTTGGGTCCTTCCTCCTTCCCAAAGCCTAGTTAGTGCTTTTCGAGCTTTGGGAAGGAGCAGGGAGGGCTCTGGGAGCCTGCCAGAGCCCTTGTGACTCCTTCTCAAAGCCCAGTGCCTCCTTACCTGGTTTGGGTAAGGCAGTGTGAGGAGTGGGGGTGAGAGTGCCAAATTTTGGGCTCAACACAGGGTGCCATAGGACCAAAGCCCACCACTGCAAACAGCCATGTTCTATTGCAGCCCCATCTCCCAAGAGTGCTTTATTCACAAACTGGACTATATAACAAGTTAGACGATCAAGAACAGGTATTTTGGCAACCAAAGTGAAATATTATAATGGTTCACACACACACCCAACTCAACAACAACATATCTATGAGCTCCTGGGCCTAGTGTCTTTAAATTAAGGTTACCAGACATCCCTGGGGACAGTCCCTGGATTTACAAACCAGTCCCCATACAAAATCCATTGAAGTTGAAAAGTGCCCCCGGATTCATTGAAAAAAATCTGGTAACTTTACTTTAAATGTGACTTCTGTGGTGACTAAGTGGGCTTTCTTTAAAGGCGGCTCCCATATCCACAGCTACTTCAGGTTTCCCCCTTTCTCCTGCTCTTTTCAGTGAGCCCTGACTGTGGCTCCTTTTCTACTTTAGGACATTTTCACACAGATGACTTAAAACAGACTCCTAAGGGGAATCAAAAGCCTTTGATGGCTACAATGATCATTAGCATTACAAATGCTTCCTGTCTGCCGATTCTTAATCAGGAATGCCTAGCTACAGGTTATGTTAAATGCATAGCATGCATCATCAGTGGGTTTTGAAAAAATAATATGGAGCATGGGGTGGATTTTTGCCAATGCAATGCGAGGAGAGGTTTAACTCTCCACTCTTCAGCTGCAAACCCTCCCCCAGTGTGGCAATTCCCCTTGGCCAGGGAACTCCCAATGACACCAGAGCGCTCTATGCTAGAATACAGGTTTGCATGCTATTTTAAAAAATATGTGCATTTTCCTGCACTTGCATACTCATTTTTGTACACAATTATTTTGGTGGAGAATTTCACCATAAATTCCGGAGAGGTGTGAATTTTGGGGTATAGTTTCCGAAAGTACAAATTAAGT
Source organism: Podarcis gaigeae (assembly GCF_964106915.1). NCBI lineage: Eukaryota > Metazoa > Chordata > Lepidosauria > Squamata > Lacertidae > Podarcis > Podarcis gaigeae. The sequence goes on along the minus strand of NC_139683.1, from coordinate 64,957,924 downwards.
AGGTTTGCATGAGATTGAGGACAAAGCCAAATTCCTCCCCTACTGCCTACGCAAAGGAACATAAGAAGCTGCCAACCTGAACCAGAGCATTGGCCTTTCCAGTACAGTATTGGCTCTGACCGGCAGAGGCTCTTTGGGGTTTCAGGCAAGAGACTTTCCCTGGTGTACCATGAAATATCAAGGACTGAACCTGGGACTTTCCGCATGCCTACCCTGTGCTTTACCCACTGAGCTATAGTTCTGCCCCTTTACTTATGACCAGGAGAAGAGCATCTACTAAAACCCTGCTGTCAAAGAAAGTTCTTTTCCAGCAGCTGCTTCTGCCGCAAAAATACTCCCAAGGGTTGCCTAGAGACTGTGCCTTCATAGTTAGGGATGACTGGGATGCAGCCTGATTTTTGCAGGATACAAAGAAAGAAAATATTGTCATTTGAGATCACACATGAAAATTGATGTGTGAATGGTTCTCTTTTTTTTTCTTTTTGGTTCTCTGTCTCATTAGTGAACCTATGTAATGACATCTTTTTTATGCATTCTAACAAACATTTGTTGGCATTTTGACTGGTATTTGGTTCAGTATTTTAATATGATTAAGGAGGAACTACTAAATACACGTATTAGGAAGTAAGCCCTCTTCAGCACAATGAGATTTACTCCTGAGTAAACATGTATAAGGTTGCGCTGCTATGAATAGTGTGTGCTGTAGTTATTACGAACATTTCTAGGAAGATTAGCATATGCTTTCAGCCTTGTCCAAACTTCTTGCTGAAAAGTACTGTCAGCAAAAACTTCTGTCACGAGTCCTTGGGTTCGTGCTTCATTGGCAGTGATCCTCTTGTTAAAAAGGAGCATCTCATTTGCCTAAGTGAAAGAAAACAATAATGAAGATTCAATAGCTAAGAAGTGGTGCTTGCTCCATTTATCCATCTTATAGGCCTATGTAATTTTGCCAATATGCAAATGTTTTGATGTGCATGTAGCTACTGTGGTACGATATAATTAGCAAGAAATGGGAAAGCAAATGCCATATCAATGATGAAAAATGCCACAAAGCTTTAATCTCACAGTGAACTGACTTGTCTCGCAGAATCTGGATTGGAGTGTTAAACCAGTTATCTCACATGTGAGGCTCTTGCCAACTCCTGAAGAACAGAAAAAATAAATGATCTTGGAGTGGGCTGTACAAAGAAGATGGAGGTCTCCTGGCAGTTCTTGGCTGCTGGAGAGACAGAGAGAGCTAAAAGAAGCCACTCTGCCTAAATGCTATTCAGATGGTGCAATGTTCTGTTATATTGACCTTCAGCCAATTTTGTTTTAAGAGTGTGGGCTCTGTGAATACAAGTGGCATCATTAAATCTGGCATTCTGAGGACAGCCAGAGTTGCTTAGTCAGACTTTATAACAATGCCACCCACCTTAAAGGTTGTGTGCTGAGATGCAAAAGGTGTTTTATGTTTTATGTGATATGATGTGATGTGATGTTTTATGTTATGTTCCCTGGTGTGGACAAAGCATAGTGGAATGTACTTATAGAAAAGGCACAGTTTTCCCTAATTGTGTGGTAGGTTCATTACAATTCTGCTTGCAGCTTTCAACAGAACAACAATGCTTCGGTGGCACTAAAAGCCAACCATCTGGAAGCAGCCCAGATGTAGAAACCTGTACGCCTTACTGCAGTATTCGCCATACTATTCTGTACCATGTTCTTGTGACATACTTTTCTTATTCTAATTTTTATTAATTGTTCCGAGGGGAAAAACAGTAACAACAATGCTGTAATTTGATGGCTTTGGAAAACTAAGGGACGTGTTGCCACGGCAAGCAGCTGTCCATGTTTCTTATCCCGAGAAAGTCTGATGACCTGAGACGTGCTGAGCAAAAAGGACTCTGGATCAGGCCCATGAAGAGGAGGAAGGCAGCTGGGTACACTTCCCCTGGGTTTGGAGGGTTAAGCTGGCTGGGGGACCCTGCCAGGGACTGGGTGCTTTTTTTGATTGAGTTTATAAGGACCCCTGACCATTTAAGTCCACTCTGGGGTTGCGGCGCTCATCTCGCTTTATTGGCCGAGGGAGCCGGCATACAGCTTCTGGGTCATGTGGCCAGAATGACTAAGCTGCTTCTGGCGAACCAGAGCAGCGCACGGAAACGCCGTTTACCTTCCCGCCGGAGCGGTATCTATTTATCTACTTGCACTTTGATGTGCTTTCAAACTGCTAGGTTGGCAGGAGCAGGGACCGAGCAACAGGATCTCACCCCGTCGCAGGGATCCGAACCGCCGACCTTCTGATTGGCATGTCCTAGGCTCAGTGGTTTAACCCACAGCGCCATCCGCATCCCTTGAGTTTATAACTTTATTCTAACAAGAGTCATGCCCTGAGCCTCAAACAAGCTTTGCATGGGCCTGCTTTGGTTGCTAATCTAAAGATTTGGATTCTTCCATAAAACAGCTACACATTCTTCTCAGTCTACCAAGATCAGAATCTATTCCTGAAGGACCCTGAATATTAAGACCCAGCCACACGTGCTCAGCATATTTTTGCTTATGTACACAGTGTTAAACGTGCCAGTGTGTGAATGCAGCTGGTATCCAAAATTTTAAAATATTATAATCATTTTGCATGAGTACATTAGTTTTCTGGGGCTGATCCCTGGTATCTCCAGGTAGGGTCGAGAAAGAATCCTGTCTGAAATGGCGGAGAATTGATGGCAGTACAGTGCCAACCAGCCTTCGCCAGCTTCTGCTGGCCGGGGTTGATGGAAGTTGTAACCCAAAATACCTGGAAGGAATCAGTTTGGCTGGAGTTCAGCCAGAGGGCCACATGTATTTCTAGGAAACTCTCTGTGTGTCTCCAAGGTGAGCCCTAAGTTGGCAGGCAATGCAACAGATGTAAGTTTCACCTTTATATGGTAGGCTATTTTCTAGACACACGCATTCCTATCTATCAAGAGAAGCAAGGGGCACTATCAAAGTTCAGGGACACCTTCCTGGCAGGCAAAATAATTGGAGTGTGAAGCAAAGGGCTGTAGGCTGGGGAGAGGTCTGAGGGCCAGATGGAGAATTTGGAGGTCCTCATTTGTCCCCCTGCTCTCCAGGCCTTAGATTCTCCACCCCAGGTAAAGACAGACCTGAGCTACACAAATCCAGGGTTCAATTTGGTATGAGACAGTTATACATCTTCCTCTTAGGTTTATGTATGTAGCTGTGTTTCAACACTTACGGTAAATGTTAAGTACTGTTCTGGCTCTCACACCTCAAAACCACATTGTTGAGTAGGAGAAAGTGCAGGCAAAGGCAACTTAAATAATCAAGGGAAAACGTGAAGCACCTTCTCTAAGAAGAGAAAAGTTAGTACTTGGGGCTTTTTTTTGTTTAAGGCAACAATTACGAAGGGAAGAGTGGGAGATGCGATAAATGTTTGTGAAATTACGACCGGGGAAGAGGAATAAATTATTCTCTGCTCAGACTCTAGAAGCCAAACACTGAAGCTGACTAGCAGTAATTTTCGGATAAACAAAAGGAAATGCTTCTTCATGTGAGGCGTAATTAACTTGTAAGATCCACTGCCACGATGAGGTGCTTGACATTAACTCGGATAGCTTTTTAAAGAGTTAGACAAATTAATGGAGGGCAGGGTCCTTGACAGCTCTTAGCCGTGGACACTAAAATGAGAGCATCCATTCCGAGAGACATACTTGCCCTCTTCAGACATAGGATTGCATATGTTTAGAGCCGCAGGAAGGAAGGCGGAGGTATGAACATGCTGGCTCTGCCTCATTGCCCTCTAAAGGTTAGACAGCAGAGAACAGTCTCCTGGAGTATGGCTCTTCCAGGGTTCCACTTTGTGGGGGGTGGTTCCACATGTGGTAAAAAGGGGGGAATCACACTCCCTAAATCACACTCCCTGAACCAATACACAAACTGAAATGTCGATACAGTGGTACCTTGGTTCTCAAATGCCTTGGTACTCAACCAACTTGGAACCCAAACACTGCAAACCTGGAAGTAACCGGTAAGTGTTCCAGTTTGTGAACTTTTTTTGGAAGCCGAACATTCTCTGTTTTAAGTGCCACACTTCCGTGGCACTTCTGTTTTGAGTGCCACACTTCCGGTTTGAGTGTTACACTGAGGTCTGTCTGTTTTTGCTGTTTATTTTGCGTTTTAGTTTTTTCGGCTCTTTTTGTTTTTGTTTTTGTGACTGTGTGGAACCCAGTTCAGCTACTGACTGATTGTGTGACTGCAGTACACTGTCTATTGCTTTCATTTTATGGATCGATGATCTTGTTAGACAGTAAAATCCATGTTAAATTGCTGTTTTAGGGGTTGTTTTTAAAAGTCTGGAATTGATTAATCCATTTTGCATTACTTTCTATGGGAAAGTGCACCTTATTTTTGAAACGCTTTGGTTTTGGAACGGACTTCCGGAACAGATTAAGTTTGAGAACCAAGGTACCACTGTATTGCTCAAAACGCACACTTCTACAAATGATGCAGCACAATTCTCCAGCCAAACAATGCATCCAAAACCACATCTTAGGGGGAAAGTGCACATAAAAACATGTTTATTTGTGAAAATAACTTGCAAAAATGCAATAACTTGCAAAAACTTTTGCAACACTTGCAAAAATGCACACTTTTTTAATTGGCCAAACTAATGCAAAAATGGGGCAAAGTGAAGTTAAAGCTGGAAAAATGAGAAGCCGAGAGAAACTAAAACTGCCAGATCCACCTCTCTCTAACTTCAGACAGTCAGGGCACACTACTAGTATACTTATCCCCCTTTGCTCTTCCTAGTATGTTATTTAACGTGCAATCTGACTGCTGGGAGAGAGCTGGTGGACCTTTAATTATGTGTCTCTCCATCACGCTCCCTTTGTGAGCTTCCTCTGGCTATCATAGGAAGCTAGCTTAATACTGAGTAAGACAATTATCAGTCTTTCTAGTGTGGTGGTTAAGAGTGGTAGATTCGTAATCTGGGGATCCGGGCTTGCGTCTCTGCTCCTCCACATGCAGCTGCTGGGTGACCTTGGGCCAGTCACACTTCTTTGAAGTCTCTCAGGCTCACTCACCTCACAGAGTGTTTGTTGTGGGGGAGGAAGGGAAAGGAGAATGTTAGCCGCTTTGAGACTCCTTAAAAGGGAGTGAAAGACGGGATATCAAATCCAAACTCCTCTTCTTCTCTTCTTCTAGCTTTGAATTATCTACCTTGGCTGGCAGTGGATCTACAAGGTTTTAGGCAAAGTTGGTGGGGTTTGAACCTTTGCATACAAGGCAAATGCTCTACAACTGAACCATGGCCCTTCTCTGTTCTGATTCAAAAATCCTTTCTTATGGATTCTTACATTCTCATGTGGTCTACTGCATGGGCACTCACTTTGGACCAATCACTCATCTTCTTACCCTTGTCACAGCATGCAAATAAAAGGGAGCTCGTGAGCCTCTGAATCATGAATCTGATCTTTTCCAAGTCACAAGCTGTGGGGATTGTTATATGAACCTCAGAAAATTCAATCTGGCAGGCTTGAAAAAGAATAATCAAGATGATGAAAGGGAAACATACTGTTAGGGACAGAGTTCAAATATTTTGCATTGCCAGGCTGAGAGGAGGCTTTCAATTACTTTTCACACATATAATTAGATGTCTTTAATATAGAATTCCCCGTTCCATGCTGCTACTGCAAAATGTGCAAGGAATGTAGAAAATAACCTTAAAATCTGCCGTATAAAAATAGAGCAGTTTTTAGTACGATTTAAAGACATCAATATTTAAATTACAGCTAAGTGAGATGGCTGAAATCGAGATTTCTGCCATTGAAGATAGTCTAGGAAGAATAATGTTAACACTTCATAGTTACCCATTGTGATAGCAGAATGCAGACAGGGCAATCCTATGCATGTGCCAGTGAGTTCAAGGAGACTTGCTCTCAGGTAAGCAAGCGTACATTGAGCTGCAATCCTATGCATACTTACCTGAGAGCAAGGATACACAAATCTTTCAGTTTTGGTTTTCTCAATTTCTCATTTTTCCAGTCTTAAATTCAGTTCTCTACATTTCTAGAGCAATCTGCAAATTTTAGTTAAAATAATCCTCATGAAAATTATCAACATTTTAGTGCAAACACATTTTTGCATGCAATTCCAATTAATATACACATTTTAACAAGCATTTCCTCCTAAACAATACATTTTGGTAAGATATTCTCACTAATATATGCATTTATATGCACGCTTCACATTAGTATATGGATTTCTGTACACATTACTCAGCTGGAGAACTGCCTTGCCAAATTCAGAGAAGTACAAGTATGGCTGTGTCTTGGTTCAGATTTTGTTTTGGAAAATGTGAATGAGGTAAGTTCACCTTTAAATGTGAACTGAATTGAATTTCTCCTCCATCCCTACCTGGGAGTAAGGCATCATCAATACAGCAGCATTTTCCTCCGAGGAAATACACATAGGATCACAATGCAAGGCCCAAACTATACACCAAGGTGGAGAACTATATACACCAGGTCTGGACTACAACTCCCATCGTCTCTGACCATTGACCCTGCTGGCAGGGATTGATGGGAGTTGGAGTCCCAACAGCTTCTGGAAGGCCAGCCCTACTATATCTTGATGATGGCACATTGTGCCTTTAGAAGCAAGGCTGCCCCAATTACATATCAAAGTGGGGTGAGGTGTCCTGGTTAAGAGGTGCATGGGTGAGAGTGTTGAAGCATCTCCCCATCTGCCACGAACTTTTCTCCATTTGGACTCACTTCCAGTACTGGAGATTATTTGAGGGGAAAGCAACATTGGGAGATGTGGGGTGGTAAATTGTGAGGAGGTAAACCTTCCTCTTAGGGAAGTTGCTCAATTGTTTTGGGTGCATTTTTCTGGTGTATACTCAACTGCAAACCAAACTAGTACCGTGGCTATACTTTGTCGAAGGATTTTAGTGTCATAGTGTCTGTTGTTTTAAGTCTCAAAACCTATTCCTGATTGACCACAGGAACAAAATGAAATTAATCTTAATGATGAAATGCGGAGAAGGGGGAAGAGGTATAACAACTGGTTGGTACTGGGGTGTTTCCCCCCCCCCCCAGCAATGAGTTAAGCTACTTACCTTTAGGGGGCCCATTATCTTAGGAAAGGTGTAAGTTGAGCAGCCTTCTGGAGTCTGTCCAAGTAGGCTAAAAGGGGTCTGAAACACCACCTGCATTGACATTGAAATAGATATGTATATATAAGAGCAAAAACCAGAGAGTGTTTGAGAAAGCTTCAAACAGGTAAGATCTTTAGGACGTACACTTACCGTATTTTTTGCTCTATAACACGCACCCGACCATAACACGCACGTAGTTTTTAGAGGAGGAAAATCTGTAGGCATGCCACCCGTAGGCATTCCCTCCATAACACGCACAGACATTTCCCCTTACTTTCTAGGAGGAAAAAAGTGAGTGTTATGGTGCAAAAAATACGGCAATTTATCTACTCTTTTAATTGTATCAGACAAGTTTCAACCATTTAAACCATATTGTACCCCCACCTTGGGATCAGATGACAAAGGATGAGCTAAAAAGACTCTTAATAAATAAACAAATGTGCCCCATTGAACCCATTTCTTGCTTAGGGTGCACAGGATGTTCCATAGACTCCTTCCTTAGATTCCTGCCTATTGCAAAGGAGTCAGGAACAATGCAAAGGAGCAGCCAGTTGGTTCCAAGAGGAAGTGAGAACGCCACCTATTATTTTGAGCCACTCCTACTTACTGGCCATCAAACCACATTCCCATCCACAGGGACCCATGTTGTATATGTGAGAGAGGCTACAGTTCAGTGGCAGCGTATATGCTTTTTATGCATAAGGTCTCAACCTCTGACTTCTCTAATTGAAAATGATATTGGGTAGCATGGGGGGGGCAAGGTCTTTGCTTGAGTCCCTGGGAAGGAGCCAACTTTGGGAGAAGATAACACTGGGCTGGATGCACCAGTGGTGTAAATCAGGATGAGGCAGCTAGAAATGTTGACCTAACTATGAGACTGCACTGGCTACCAATTAGTTTCCGGGCCCAATTCAAAGTGCTGGTTTTGACCTATAAAGCCTTAAACGGCTTAGGACCGCAATACCTCAAGGAGTGCCTCTTCCCATATGAACCTACCCAGTCCCTGAGATCATCTTCTGAGGAACTCCTTCATGTGTCTCCTCCTCGAAAGGTCCGGAGGGTGGCAACACGAGAACGGGCCTTCTCTGCAGTGGCTCCCCTTCTGTAGAATGCTCTCCCCAGGGAAGTTCGCCTGGCCCCTTCATTATATACCTTTAGGAGCCAGGGAAAAATGTTCCTTTTAACCAGGCCTTTGGTTGATCTGATGGACACCCAACACCCTTTTAGAATGTAGCTTTTTGGGGGGAGGGGGTATTGAGTTATTGCTTTAGGTTTGACTATTTTACGTTGTGGTCTTGTTGTGAACTGCCCTGAGTCCTCTGGGTATAGGGGGGTGTATAAGTTGAAATAATAATAATAATAATAATAATAATAATAATAATAATACAGCTGTACAGAACATCTGAAGGGGTCCACGTCTTGCCCAAGCCTATTTTTCCCCTATCCAAATATTAGCTTAAAAATCCATGGATGATAGGTCTGTAGCTCTGTGAGGGACCATATGTTCTGTATGCAAAAGGTCCCAGGTGTGTGTGTGTGATGGGGCAACTTTTATTGATGTCAAAGCTGTCTTTCTAATAATGCACCGTAGACCCTCTGCTCTTTTCCAAGCTGCTGGATGTTAAAAATGAACACAATCACCAGAAGCCATGGGATGTTATTACCAACCTTCCATCCTAATCATTTTTTTAAAAGGTATCCTTCGGTTACTAATATGAGCAGAAAACAGCAAGTAAGTAGGTCAGCTGGCCATGACGGAGGGCTACTCTAGCATGCAGGGTGGAACAGTTGCGGCAGTTTTAAAGTGCTTTATCTCACTGAGTTTCGCCGTCTCCAGTGATGCTGCTTCTACAGGGGAGAAGGGGACTAAGGCATTCAGAAATATTGCTTGGCTGGAGCAGTTCCTCCAGGCAGTTTCAGATCATTACTGCTGCTTCCCTGAACCAACCTGAAAAGACTTTTTGCTCTCCCTGTTGTCAATTCATTATACTCCTCACATAAGACTTCTCATATTAGTTGCTTTACCCACATTGCTGTATTAACTCCTTGGCCGCAATCTGGAGATAAGAGTCGGTGTGGTGTAGAGTATCAGATGAAGACCAGAGACTAGGACACAGGCTTGGATTCCCTATTTTGCGTCCAGGTGACCTTGGGCCAGTCATCATCTCTCAGCCCAACTTACCACACAGGGCTGTTGTAAGGACAGGGAGGGAGGGGAGAGCCTGTCAGTTTGCATTTCTTAGTGCAGGAAGTATTGATCTTTCCTATTCTAATTAATTCATGAGGGTTCTGGAAGCTTCTGTGTGTGAAAGAAACAAGCAGAAAGTTCCTGATGTTTAGGTTATTCCTTCAGAGAAGCTGAGTACAGATGGTTTAAACTGGTTCTGTTATCTCTTCTTTCAAAGTCATAAAAATAAGGCCAAAAGGAGCCTAGGTTTCACTTTCTCATTCTATCTCTTTTCCTTCTGGTGTGGTGTTCTGTACATACATAGGGGCATAGGAATTTGTTCATCCCCCCCCCCAAAAAAAATATAGTCCGGTCCCGCACAAGGTCTGAGGGACAGTGGACCGGCCCCCTGCTGAAAAAGTTTGCTGATCCTTGACTTAAGGGAATAGCTTTCATCATGGTACAAACATCTAAAATGCTCAGAGTGCGGCCACTAAGAAAGCTGTTGCGTGTTCCTGCCTTCTCTCCCTAGCTCACTCCCAATAAAGCTGGCTCGCTGAAGCAAAACATGCAGTTGGTGAATGAATCTAAATGACCCAGTCACAGTTTCATATCAAGTTCACCTGGGACCCAGCTACACTTATCAATTATATTGTTATAACTGCGTTATAAACATGCGGCACCAGATGTCGCTATAGAGCAGTGATCCGTCGCCAACGGGATTTTCCATTAAGAGCTTTTATAATGTGTTTTTCTACAGCGTTTTTAAAAATCTGTAAAGATCTAGCCCTGATCTGGAAAACCAAAAAAAGATCAAAGAGATTCACCGAACATGCAAAGAAGCAGTAGGTGGGGAAGCAGGTTTCCTCTTCCTCCCTTTCCTCCCTTCTCTTTCCTCCATGGCTCACTTATGAGTCAGTTCATATTGTGAAATTATAGTTGACAAAGCCTGGACTTTTAGCGATGAGGAAAGCACCGGGAAAATGCCCTGAGAAGTGTGAGCTAACACTTGCTTTGATGCAACATCACTTGGTACTTATGCCAGGCAGGTATATTTGAGATGGCTGTTGCACATGAGCGGAGGAGCACTCATGCACAGATTAGAGCTTCATGAATAGGAGTTCGGGGATGTGGGGGAGGTTGCAGTGGGGAGGAAACCCAAAAGGTTGTTGGTTGAATACACCCCCGCCCCCGTCTCTGATGTGCACACACTGTGACCTTAAAGGGACCCCTGACCGTTAGGTCCAGTCGTGGCCAACTCTGGGGTTGCGGCGCTCATCTAGCTTTACTGGCCGAGGGAGCTGGCGTACAGCTTCTGGGTCATGTGGCCAGCATGACTAAGCCGCTTCTGGCGAACCAGAGCAGTGCACGGAAATGCCGTTTACCTTCCCCCCGGAGCAGTATCTATTTATCTACTTGCACTTTGACGTGCTTTCGAACTGCTAGGTTGGCAGGAGCAGGGACTGAGCAACGGGAGCTCCCCCCAAAAATATAGTCCGGCCCACCACATGGTCTGAGGGACAGTGGACTGGCCCATGGCTGAAAAAGTTTGCTGACCCCTGGTCTAGATGTTGCAACACAGTTTCAGGGAGGGGAAAAAATACCCCTCCACACACACATCCATTCTCTGATTCTCCAAATAAAGTACTGATTTCTGACTTGGGGGAACAGGGAATGACGGTGGGGGAAAGTATACAAAGGCCATTACTCAGACATTACATTAAACCTCATCACAGATGGACCCAGATTGTTTTGACAACTTATGCTGTTCTTTGCCCTCGAAGTTCTTTGCAGGTTTTTTCAGCATTTGTCCCCAGGAAGCAATAAAACATCTCATGGTTCTTAAAGAGAATAATCTATACAGATGCCTGAAAGGAAACACTAGGCTCACTGTCTGAACCCAAAGTGTAATCACTCAGCCTTGTACCACACAGAAACGGGTCCTTCAAGGGCTATGATTATTGACTGCACTTTCCCAAAACAATGGAGCAGTATGAAATGGGGATTTCTTGCCTTCTATAAATTCCAGCAAATGCATCTTAATGTCCCCACAGCCACTTTTCCCCATTCCCTTGGGATACTGCTTTATTCATTCATAATTTATAACAGGGAGGATAAGGGCATCTCAATCAGGCCAGCTATCATAAATTAAAACTTGCTTTTTACACTTTCAATATGCCATAGATAGACTCTTGCCATTATTTGTGCATGGCGTGAGAAAAACAGGTCTCTTGTAAGTTGCAGTCCTTCATTGCACAGAAAAATAAAATGCAACGTACACAGGAGCCACAAACATATCTGAAAATGGATCTTGCACTGAAAGTTTCTCGCGTGTCAGTTTACTGTTGAGAACTGCACCAGCACATGATTTTTGTCTCAGATCGTAATTTCATTAACCAAAATATCAAAAAGAATTCCACGCCAGTGGGTCTGATCCAAGTCTCTCTTAATGGCAGATTCCTTTAAATGGAGAAGGGATGGACAAGACTAAGCCCTGAAACCTGAAGCTTCGGGATTCAGCTGAATAAAGACAGGGTGGCCTTTGAGCATGTGCAAAGTGTACACCTCTCACCACCACTTAACCATAACCTTACCCCCACCCCTGCTGCAAAATGCATACTTGGATGAAGTCTTCCCAGGTAAAACAGCCCAAGCTCCGTCGGTTATGATTCACTGGGCCAAAGATTTTGGGTATAATATACAGCTGAATGATTGGGTAAAATTATGGAAAGAAGGTTTAAAATTTACTGCATGCAATGCCCTAAAAGAAAATGTGATGAAAATGATGTGTAGATGGTATATTACACCTGTTAAGTTAGCGAAAATGTATAAATTCAGCAATAAATGTTGGAAATGTAAAGAAAATGATCCGATGCACGCAGCAAATGAGCCGAGTCAGTGCTGCGTGACTTGATTTTATAACCTTTGGTCCATCCCCCTAAATGGCAACACCAAAATTTGCCCAGTAACCCAACCGCCGAATGACTGCGGATGGCCATCCATACTAACCCGGCCAGCAACAGAAGGGTGGCCTGTCAGACCCCACCGCAACACGTGTTCTCTATGAAGGAGAACACGCTTTCTAAAATCCACAGGGCACATGAGACCATTTGCTTTTACTGCTCAGTTGCTGTTTGGACTTGCTCAGTCTCTCCTGTATTAAACCCTGCTCCTTTAAACATGCCTACATTTCACTGGATCCCAGGATGGGGTAGCCCTTCCATTCTGAACAGCAGAGAGGTGCAAAGATGATGATGTAGTTGTGTTTCTGCCCCCCTTAATGGGGGGCTCTCAAGGGTTAGGGTTAAGCTCTCTAGATTTGCAGTCACAGTCCAGAGCTCTTTTGACATCAGTGTGGATAATAGTATATGTAGTAAAGATGTGGGTAATAGTATGAATCAAGCATTTAATTATGAGAACATATTTAAAGGCTCCTGCTTACTTCAGCTGCTCTCAACTATTTTTCTGAATATCTTGCAAGTTTTCGGCAAAATTGTTAAGATCGTTCCCACTACAATAGTAATCGCCACGTCCTACAAAGATCCAAAAATAACATTTAAAATGTATGCAGTATGCTGATTTATCAGGATGGTAAACATAATAGAAATAACAAAGAGACGAGAGAAAAAAAAACAACATTGCTGAGGTTGCAATCCAAATCTAATTAACCAGGAACCTTTTTTTATTATATGACTAGATGACCCTTGTGGTTCCATCCAACTCTATGATTCTATATCTTAGAAAGAGAGGCTACAAGTTGCAATGTACCTTCATATACAGTGGTACCTCGAGTTAAGAAGTTAATTTGTACTGGAGGTCCATTCTTAACCTGAAACTGTTCTTAACCTGAGGTACCACTTTAGCTAATGGGGCCTCCTGCTGCCACCGCGCCGCCACTGCACAATTTCTGTTCTCATACTGAAGCAAAGTTCTTAACCTGAGGTACTATTTCTGGGTTAGCGGAGTCTGTAACCTGAAGCATCTGTAACCTGAAGCATCTGTAACCTGAGGTACCACTGTACAGTAAGCCCGCAACTTATGTGAAGGTTCAGTTCCCAGAAACTTCGTACAAACGCAAAAAAAGTGTAAAGCCAGGAAGTCCCTTTAAACAATCTGTAAGAAAACCACAACCCAAAACACAACAGCATTCTGCAGCTCAGAACACCTTCCTCTCACTCTCAGACCACCACTGCTTGCTCTTTATTCGCTAGCTAGGCCCCGTGTCACTCTCTGACTCTCTGACAACACACAAACTCTCTCTCAGGGTGAGTGCAATGACTGAAGGGATTGCAAACTGTTGTTTCCTCCTCGCTTGACTCCTTCTGACAGTTTTTCTACCAAGTATTTTTATTCCCGTTCCCCCCATGTTCTTCCAATCTATTTATATCTTTTTCGATCGCCCTGGTAAGGTTGGGATCACATAAGAAAAGTGAGTGTAAGTTGCAGGCTTGCTGTGCTACTGGGCACAATATAGAGAAAATATTAATAAGATATGCACCCAGTTCTACATCAGAAAGAAGTGACTAGATGGGTGGCCTGAGCAAAACAATATGTTACAAGTGAAATTTGTCCTTTGGTCTCCAATGGCAATTGCTTATCATTTATTCTTGATTTTATTTATATTAACATTTTGAAATGATGATTGCAATGGCTTTGTATCCTTGTATTAATTGGATTCTAGATTTCAAATAAATATATTTCGGAGCAAACAAATGTTCAGGTCCAACTTTTACATCAAGGCACATCTGCTAGTCTACGTGTGTTTACTTAGCAGCCCATTTCATGCTATTCAATGAGCATTATTCCCAAGTAGGGAAAGGGGGGAACAGAATTGCATTTAAAGGCTAACCTACCTGATTTGCACTTTCTGAAATAATACGAGAATCTTTTTCTGAATTTTGCATTGCTGTTTGCCATCCAATTGCTTAGTACAAATGTACATGTTTGCATTTTTATGTTGTGAACTGCTTTGAGATCTAGAGTCAATGGGATATTTCACTGAAATGCTCTCTATGTGGCGCTACTCTTGAGGTTGACCCAGATGCTGTAGCTAGTGCGACGTGTGGTGGCTCGACTGCTCACAGAATGTTGCCATCCTATTACACCACTGCTGAAATATCTGCAATGGCTGCCACTTAGCTACCGGTAACACCACCAGTACACCCAAACTGCTGGTCCCTATACAGCTTGGGACCAGGATACCTAAAAGATTGTCTCATTTCCTATATACCTCATCAATCACTGTGTTCTACAGGAGAGGGTATGCTGCAGATAAAATCGTATCAGGAGGGTTGTTCCTCACAATGTTGTAACTGGGCCTTTGCTGTGGTGGCCCCTAATTCTTTGGAACTCCACCTCATTACACATCAAACAGGTACCAACTTTATTATCTTTTCAAGTCCTGTTAAAGAATTCTGCTTTCAGTAAGTCTTCCAAGAGGAGATTTCTATTCCAGTCAGTATCTGAATTTATTTGAAATTGTTTTATATGTATGTAGTGTTTAGAGTGCTGGACTAGGACCTGGGAGAGCAGAGTTCAAATCTCCACTGGGTGACCTTGGGCCAGTCACTCACTCCCAGCCTAACCTACCTCACAGGGTTATTGTGAGGATAAATTTGAGGGGAGGAGATACAAGTATGAGACCTTGAGCTCCTTGGAGCAAAGGCTGAATATAAATGTAATTTTAAAATTTTAATTTTAACTGTTCTTGTATGTGCGGTATGTTTTGTATATGATTTTTATTCAGAAATGAATTCTTATCATGATCATCATCGTTATTCCCTTGTAAACTGTTGTGTGAGGGTTATATACCTTGTAAGGTTGGAAATACATGTCAATAAATAACAGGAAATGGAAGCATTGCCCCTCTTCCACAAAGAAATCGCAATGTCTTGGGAACTTTTAGCATGCGATACTTACAGGTGTTAATAATAATTGGAAACACATTCTTTTTCAAGCCCAATATTTTACAGGAATTCTGTATTTCTTCCTCCCTCGCTGGATAAATTTCAGGCTCTGTGGACCAATTGTAGCTCAAAAGTTTTCTAGAGGAAGAGGAACCTTTTGTTCTGCCAGACAGATTCTTTCTAACAATTTCCACCCACAGGAGAGAAGGTTTGGCCGCTGCTTTATTAACACCACTCTCAGAACTTCCACAATAAAAATACCTGTTATTACAGTCAATGTGGAATCATCCTTGGCAGCTTCTTCAAGTGCTCGCATAATTTCACCATACATCTGTGGGAAAAGAGAAGGGGGGAGGAGGAAACTGAGAGTACGGGGAAGACAGCATTTCACTCACACTATCTAAATATTGTAGAGATAACATGGCAAACCAACTATCAAATCCTGAAGAATCTCTACCGGGATTATTTTACTCCTCTGTTCTCTGTTTTGTGCCTACAGCATGCAGATAAGTTGATTCTGGTTTAATTATTATGAGTTGGCCCCAAAGAATGTAAGGGTGGTATTCATCTAGGTTTCAGTCAGAGCAGAGCCACGAAATGAACATGCAGCAATTGGAGGAAACCACACATAAAGATATGCAGGTTAAGCATACATGTGGTCTAAACCACTGAGCCTCTTGGGCTTGCCGATCAGAAGGTCGGCAGTTCGAATCCCCACGATGGGTTGAGCTCCCATTGCTCTGTTCCAGCTCCTGCCAACCTAGCAGTTCGAAAGCATGCCAGTGCAAGTAGATAAATAGGTACCGCTGCAGGAGAAAGGTAAACAGCATTTCCGTGCGCTCTGGTTTCCATCATGGTGTTCTGTTGCGCAAGAAGCAGTTTAATCATGCTGGCCACATGACCCAGAAAGCTCTCTGTGGGCAAACGCCAGCTCCCTTGGCCTAAAAAGCTAAATGAGCGCCGCAACCCTACTGTCGCCTTTGACTGGACTTAACTGTCCAGGGGTCCTATACCTTTTTACCTTATCCTTGAAGAAAAGAGATGCTATTGCTGGAATATGTGAGGGAAGGCTCCAGACCACTGCCTTGTGTGCTTTGTGCCAGGTGGCAGGCAATTTAGCACAATGATAGAGTACCTGACATAGTGTTGCTCTGGAGAATGGTAGGAAATTAAAATGGTGGTTGATAGCCACCCGTATCAGGTCTTCAGGGGCATTGTGGGAAATTTAAAATGTTCGCTCATAGCCACCCACCAACTGCTGCTGCCGCCAGGTAAATCCATCCCCACTGATGTAGGTAAAGGTAAAGGGTAAAGGGACCCCTGACCATTAGGTCCAGTCGTGGCCGACTCTGGGGTTGCAGCGCTCATCTCGCTTTATTGGCTGAGGGAGCCGGCGTACAGCTTCCGGGTCATGTGGCCAGCATGACTAAGCTACTTCTGTGGAACCAGAGCAGCGCACGAAAATGCTGTTTACCTTCCCGCCGAAGTGGTACCTATTTATCTACTTGCACTTTGACGTGCTTTCGAACTGCTAGGTTGGCAGGAGCAGGGACTGAGCAACGGGAGCTCACCCCGTCGCGGGGATTCGAACCGCCAACCTTCTGATCGGCAAGTCCTAGGCTCTGTGGTTTAACCCACAGCACCACCCGTGTCCCTACTGATGTAGGAGGGGCCCCATAAATCGAACCTATCAAAAGAAGGGGCCTTACAGCTACCACTTATGGATTTTTACAGTAGCTGCAGTTATAAACTTCCATGGGGTTAAGACTTCAATCATTTCCATGCTTCATAAGCCAGTCCTTTTGGAATATGGAGCATGACTGAAACACTCTTGACTCGAAGCAGAATAGACTAAATGTGCTAAGAGAGCACAGTTTCAGCGGGTAATTTGCTCATTTTGGGGATTGCATCTTAGCCAACAAATGAAAACAAGGGCAAGCCTGGAAGCTTGGCATTCCTTTCCTTAATCATTTGTGAATCTGAGCCAACCATGAATTATTACAGAGAGAATCACGAGAGGCCCACTCCTTTAAACATAATTTTAGGAGCCTGGGACGGTACATAAATCACCACTACAACCAATAATTTAGCATAATAAGGCCATTTTAGTTGACATGGAATACACATCAGATTCCAGTTGATGCAGAGTCATCAGAACGTTGGCTGGCAGTGAAGAAGAAAAAGAATTATGTAAAGAATTTATATGAAACTGCTTCGATCTCTAACAAATTCCAACTGCCCAAACATGTGTAACAAAGGACAGTGGCATGACCCATTTGAAGCCCACATGTTTGAAATGAAGGACAGGATTTCCTGCATTACAATCTCTGGAATGACTGCATTGAAATTAGCCTATGATCCATCTATTTTACAGGTTATTACTGCCCTTAGTCAGACCCTGTGCAGCCAGTTTTGAAATTAATGTGCCCTTACGTGCCATTAGAAATGGTAACTGCCAGCTTGTGTAATACTTATATAAGTGCACTAAGATTTACACACAAGGACTTCTTACAGTCTCTGCAGGAATGGGGTCCCTGAAAGTGGAAGCAACCAGCCTTTTCACAAAAGAATTGTGATACTGTTAAGTTGTGGGTGAACATATCAGACGACACAGCGATTCTTCAAACAGCTCTTCTTTATTCAGATGCCAGAACAGAACTGAACTGAAGAGCTCAGTCAGCCTGCTTATATAGAGCTCCAGAACAAAGTAACTGTTGCAACTTTCTAAAACTATCCAATCACTGAACGTCACTTTCGATCCTTCATTTTCATAACTATCTACAGTATTCCCCTGCTGGCCCAGGGTGAGAACTTCAGTACATAACAGATACAGTCTTAAATCAGAAGTCAGGGAGGCCACTTTTCTCTTCCAGTGACAAAGCTATCCTCTGATTTCTCTTTGTTCGTATGCTTTCTCAGTTCTATAAATGTATTTCCTTTTACTGATGAAGGAGCGCAGCAGTTCTTACTCAGTCCTTTTCACTAAAAAAAATTTCCCCTTTTCCTATTTCTGTATTTCTATCCATGATTCACCTCCTGTGGTCTCTGTTGAGTTGAATATTTTGTGAATCAGTCCCACACCCCAGTAATGTAGACTGACTACTGACCTGCTGGATTTTGCTTTGCACTGATTGTTTTGATATTCCTGTTTGTTTTCCTTGCTTTCTTTCCCCTGAAAATTTCAACAAAGACATTTTTGAAGCAAAACATTTTGCCTTTGATTTGGATTGTGGAGCCTTCTCTGATCCTGCTAGCTCTCCAATTTGCCGTAGGCAATTTATGTAAGAGCAAATGCAATCATAGCAATCCTGATTGGTCAATAATAAGCAAGTGATTAGCTCTCACGTATTCTGGCATGTGAATCAGAAGTGAAATAAAATGAGTCAAAGAGATATTCTCACTGGCTCATACTGATTTAGGGGGGGTGAGTTATGCATTGACAAGAAAGAGAGAGAGAGCACAGATTTGCGTAAGATGTGCATATGCTAATTTATATGTATAGTTGCATATTTAAGAGCCCTCCAGATGTCATTTTATGGTACAATCATGGCTATTTTCACTCATGATGGAGTCAGGGCTGTTATGTGCAACCCACATTTAGGTGCCAAGCAAAAACATTCCTCTTCAACATATAAATTAACATATAAAATAGTCTCCATTTACAGGTTACTGATTTATAAGTAAATTGGTTACCACCAAAAATCATTCTCCTGTCATTTGGCTTCCATGGTGGAATCTACACACATATTTTAAAAAACACTGTGAAAATGCTTTTAAAAAAACAAACAAAAATGTTTTGATAAATTACATTGAATTTCGCATAGCTCGCTGTTGCCATCTAGTGTCACATTTGTATATCGCACTTTACAACACATTTAAAACGTTTTATTTGCAGCTGTGTAGCCGAGTCCCATGTAACACCAGTACTATACAACAGTGCCAATAACCTGAGTCACTCCAATCACAGGGATACGTCCTTACACCACAAAACTATACTTCCCTTGGGACACACACATTGGTGCAGGACAGCTCCTTCCTGCTAAACTGCTGCCTTCCAGCTGCTTAGAACTACATCAGCTGTCTGTCTGTTCCGGCCAGCACTGTGCTGGTTCAGACTGATGGGAATTGTAGTCCAAAACAGCTAGCGGGCACCATGTTGGTGAAGGCTGGTGCAGGATGCAACCGTGCAGTGATCCAATGTGATCAACATATCTGTCAAGTAGCCAAAAAGAACTACTACATTTTTTGGCTATTGAGTTATTCCACTAACCTAAACTGGACCTGCATTATGTACTCGGAACTTAAAATTCAGAGCTAGCCTACAACAACCTGCAATGGTTGTTCAGGGATACTTGGCTAAATTATCCAGGGTCTTAATAACAAATGTTTACTTGGTCATTTATCATGACATGAAACGACGATAAACCAAGACCCGTGTCATTTCCCCAGGAGGATTTTCCTTAGGTCTCAGTTGGCTTCAGCCTTTAATTAACCCCTTGATCATATACAAAAATCAGAGGCTGAAACCCTAGAGGATTCTCGTTTCATGATAATAGCTTGTATTATGATGCCTGGAGAGATGCAATTTACAAGAAAAGGGCCCAAAACAACATTTGCTTTGAAGAACATTTTGATTAAAGGGCCATGAAGTATATCACATCTCGGGGGAGAACATTATCTTCTAGATAAGGGATGCGTTGAGTCTTTATTGACCGCATTTTGTCTGCCTTGGCTAATTTAAACCAGAACAAATAGCCTGTTGTTAATTTCAAATTCTGGAATGCACAGTGTTACCACCATTTGACACATAATGTAAATACCACTGGAGCCTGTCATTTAGAAGCTATCTTCGTGTACTCACCACAAGGTTGATAGCATTTATTTTTGTCTGGGCGATTCAAGATTATCTTTGTGATCTTGTCCTCTGTAGTGACCAGAAGGGTTTCGTATTTGCCTTTACTTTGAGCAGAAGATCCCATTTCCTTACTGGGAGAGTCACAAGTGGCCAGGCTCAACTGAGAATTCACATACGAGAAGCCAGCTCCGATCTGTAGTCAGCAAAACATGCTATGATTCAAAAGCCCAATAATACAAAGCAGAATTACCTCCTACGGACACATGTCTGCATTACATCTATATTCCACTTTTCTCTCTTCAAGAAGGGACACAAAAAAATGGAAAGTAATTATTTACTAGCAGATTTTAGCCCTGTTCATGTGCGTAGGGCATTTACATGTATCAACAGAAGAGAGGCTGCACCTCTAGCGCCACCCTTGAAATTGGGTCTCTCAGCTGCCACTGCCCTGACTTTGATGTATTGAGAAGCGAGATCTGAAAGGGGAACTACTCAACTGAGCCACTGTTGACACGCACTGTTCCCTTTTCAAGCCTCCCTGCTCAATATTCAAAGGTGAGATGAAGTGAAATGAAGGCGGGAAATGGCACGATGGCATGGGCGAATCTGTCAATTTCAGTTTCTCTTGGTTTTGCATTTTTGCAATCTTAAATACATCTCTCCACATTTCCACATCCGTCTGCCATTTCTAAAGAAAGTCTGCGTGGCAATTCTGTGGGATAACCAGACTAATGGAGCCAGCATGCTTGAGTTTAATTAATGCATGAAAGGGTTAAAACCATAGAGTAAGCTTTCAAATAAATAATACAGAATGATGAGATAATATTTAAAACATAATGGATATAGAATGTGCATACAATATATGCACAAGCTCTTCTACCTCTTTTTGTCTGGTGAATGTTAGGGGCCATACAGCAGTGATTTAAAAACAGTGCATCTCTACTAGATTATGTTTACCTGCAAAGAAACCAGAAATGGCTACCTTTTTTTTGCCGAAACGGGCTAAAGTATCCTGGAGATTCAAGCAAATATATATATTTGGCTATATTTAAATTGAGGTATAAAAGTGACATATCTATTTTGTGCTTCATTTTATTTTAGACGTTTTGTCTATTCTAGTTTTATGGTAAGTTTATTCAGTGTTTATCAGTGTCCTGGTTTTCAGGTCAGAGAATGCATCCCTCTAGTTGACTCTAATCTTTTTATCGCCACTGGGAATTGATGCGGATTCTAAACTGGCCAATCTTTAATATCCACTGGTTTTAAGCATAGTCATGCTGGCCACATGACCCGGAAAAATTGTCTGCGGACAAACGCTGGCTCCCTCAGCCTGTAAAACGAGATGAGCGCAGCAACCCCAGAGTCGTTTACCATTAAGTGTGGGATTTGATGCTGACAAGGGACCAAGATTTAATAAATCATTCAGCACCTAGCACCCACTTACTCTACAAACACAAAGCAGACAGATTTTCTACTCTGTAGGAACAAAGACCTGTCACAGATCATAGAGATATGTGGGAACTGTTTTGACAGCTGTAGGATTAATTTCCATTTAAACTCTAATGTGTGTTGCGAGGTGGTGGGGCGGTACGTAGATAAAAATTAGGATTTAGTGGAAGACCACTTCTGATTAATGTCTTTCTGCATTGGGGAAAATATTATCAGTGGATCTGAACCTAATGCAAACAAGGTCCATCTGGAAGGATTTTCTTTTGATAAGATTATGAGAAATGTAATTTCAGCTGGAATTTATTCCCCTCGCGGACATGCATCTCAGTTAGTATGCCTCCTGACTGACTGCCTACCAATAGCTCATTATTGATCAGTTATTGCTACTTCTCCAAACAGCAGATTAGTTTCCCACATCTATAAAATAATACCATTTATAGCGCCATCCTGAGAAGTAAGACCACAGAGTTCAGCAGGTCTTACTCTCAGGTAAGAATGACAGCCAATGTTCTTTTTGTGTTTTCTTCAAATCTCTCCTGAGGTTCAAGAAAAATATTTGTACTTTATATTTTCTTTTCTATATTATTATTTTCTTTTGATATATTGCCTTTTATTACCTTTCTATAAAAGAGTTTGGATTTTACTGACTAATATGTTAAAAACCTCTAATAAACTTCTATATATAAGAAAGGGAAAATATTTTTATTTCCCCCTATTATTTTACCAGTGTGGCAGCCTGGAGTTGATATATTTATTTTATCTATTTATTTCATAAAATCTATGTGCTGCTTCATTGTTGTTGTTGTTTTAAAAAAACACCAAACCTCTCAAAGTGGTTTACAAAAACATAAAACAATAAAATCAAGGAAAAAGTACAACCATACTTTAAAACACACAAAAGTTAAAATACTAAAACATATTGAAATTACCTCAACTTTCTAAGCAGTATTAAATTTTCCTCAGAGTTCACATAGGTATATATAACTGATATTCAGGATAAACTTCATGCATCTCATTAAATCAGTGGTGGCCAAACTTGACCCTCCAGCTGTTTTTGGACTACAACTCCCATCATCCTTAGCTAACAGGACCAGTGGCCAGGGATGATGGGAATTGTAGTCCAAAAACAGCTGGAGGGCCAAGTTTGGCCACCACTGTATTAAACAGATTGTGCTCCGCCAAAGCTTATGCCGCAATACATTTATTAGGCTTTAAGGTGCCACAAAAGTATACATTTCCACAGTGCTTTTTTCTGAGGGGACGCATACCCCTAAACATTTTGTGAATCTTTGTACTTTTGTCCATTTACTGTATTTATTTTTCCTGATTTGAACTATAAAATGGTGATTTTCTTGAGTCAAAATGAGAGCACCCCTAAACATTTTTTTTAAAGAAAGAAAAAAAAGGCAATGCATTTACAGCACCTTTGAAACACATTTTTTCCTTCAGAGAATCCAGGAAACTGTAGTTTGCCTCTCACACACTTAAAATTCCCAGCAACCTTGAACAAACCACAGTGCCCATAATTCTTTGAGGGGAGATGTTTTGAACGTGCTTCAAAATTACAGTGTGTGTGTGTACCCAGTCCTAGAGTTTGCCTTCTAAGATAATTGTGAGTTTGATTTTTTAAAAAAAGGTTCTCCAACTCAGATTACTTCTAAAATGAAAGAGTCTGGACTTGCCAAATTTACCACTTCAAAGCTATGAGAGAAATCAGGAATGGTGTGAGAAATCAGCTATGAGAGATCAAGAGAGGGTAAAAACAAAACAAAACAAAACTGGCATAGGACATTTGCATTTGACAAACAACCCAGTCAAGTGAGGTCCAGAATGGTTGATGAAACAAAAGTACAGCATGCAGAATTCTACCAGTTTGCTTTTATGGGTGCGGGCTTGATTTATAGATGATTTAATAGATCAAAAATGAATCAAGGAAGGGCTTTTCCATCAGACTATAAAAACAATACCATTCATCTCCTTGCTGATGATAATAAGTAACTTTCAAAAGAGCCCTGCTATCATCATTCATCGCCTCATAGGATACTTTTTTTATATATTTAATTCATGGAATTCATTCATTGCGGGTAAAGGAACCTTTTGATATATGAGGTACCTGTATTTTAAAAGCGACAACTTTGCTTTTAAAAAATTCAGAACTATATTTTATCCATTCAAGGGTTTATGTGGCTTCAATTTCTCATAAACAGACCAATAACGCAAGACCGTTTAAAACAGTCCTGTTTACCTAGGCATTTGATGGCTGAAATATAGTTCCTGGCAACCCTAAATCATTGGCTGGGAGGATGTGATTGTTTCTAACTGTTTATAGAATTTTTGCCATGGTAATGTTATTGATACGTTTGCTTCACTGTGCTCCTTTTGGAAGAAAAGTGGGACATGAAATGAAATAATAATAATAATAATAATAATAATAATAATAATAATAATATCAAATTATTTCAGGAGAGGAACTAACCATATGCTTTCATTTGCTTGGCTTTGTTTACTTCTTTCCGCATCTGCAAGGGTTGGGAGTAGCAGAGGGACTTTTTCTGGACGGCTGGAAGCTAGAAGCCACATCCGTCTTCGAAGAGGGTTGACAAAGCTGTGTCAAGCAGAAGCAGCTTGCCATCTTGGGGTTGAACCCCATGCTTTTTTTTTCTTTATAAATGTTTAGGGGTGCTCTCATTTTGACTCAAGAAAATCACCATTTTATAGTTCGAATCGGGGAAAATAAATACAGTAAATGGACAAGAGTACAAAGAACGTGCGTTACCTCATATTACACAGCGGACAGCTCACAGAAACTTCCACATTGGCATGAGGTTGTGTGCACTAACATCTTCCCTGTTATGTACTGAAGTTCTCACCCTGGGCCAGCAGGGGGATACTGTAGATAGTTTTCACTCAGGTCCACATATGCAAATAAGGGATTGAAAGTGACGTTCACGGATTGGATAGTTACAGAAAATGGTTACTGTTGCGTTCTAGTGGAGCTCTATTTAAGCAGGCTGGCTGAACCCTTCAGTTCAGTTCTGTTCTGGCCTGTGAATAAACAAGAGCTGTTTGAAGAATCATTGTGTCATCTGATATGTTCACCCGCAACTTAACACTCCCAATCCCTCTGCTTGCTGCTGGTGTCCGCCCTCATCTGAAGCCACCATTGGAGGTGGGAACAACGAAACTGACCAAGCGCTATGCTAGATTCCAACTCCTACTTCACACATTAAACGCTCACTTCCGACTGAGACTCAGGAAACACTGTGACAGAAAATGAGGCCGCCATCTGGGGTAGCAATGGAACTCACAATTCACTGTGCTAGAGAAGAAACTGATTTTTTTTAAAAAAAAAAAATAGTTTCTTCTCCGGTTAGATTTACAAAATGTTTAGGGGTATGCGTACCCCTGCATCTACCCAGGGAAAAAAAACACTGGGTGAAACCACTATGCTGGTTTTCCCCAGCAGGTGCATCAACTCTCATCATCTCTGATCATTGGCTGGGAGTTGAAGTCCAAAAATACTTGGGGACGCAATGTTGGAGAACACCGCTCTAGATGGCCTCCAAGCTTCTTTTGAACTCTACAATATTGTTGTTTAGTCTGTGACATTCACAGCATTTTTAAAATATTTTTTTTACATACATGAAGAGGTGGTTATTTGTTATTCAAGTTATATCATTTACAGGGCAATCCTTTGAATGTTTACCACTGTGTTCAGTCAGGGCTTACTTCCTCATAAACGTGCTTAGTTAGGGTTGCGGCCCTAATTAATTTCTAAAATTGCTCTGTTCCTATTTTGTGCCTTAGCTGTCAACAGCAGACATGACAAGAGCAAAGTCACTATGGTCATTTTCAAAAATTATATCAACAGACCTCTGATGGCTTGATATTGCTTGTTCCACATATAGCCATAATAATAATAATTAATAATAATAATTTATTATTTATACCCCGCCCATCTGGCTGGGCCTCCCCAGCCACTCTGGGCGGCTTCCATAAAAACCAAAAATACAGTAAAATCACACGTTAAAAACTTCCCTGAACAGGGCTGCCTTAAGATGTCTTCTGAATGTCAGGTAGTTGTTTATTGCTTTGACATCTGCTGGAAGGGCGTTCCACAGGGCAGGTGCCACTACCGAGAAGGCCCTCTGCCTGGTTCCCTGTAGCTTTGCTTCTCGCAATGAGGGAACCGCCAGAAGGCCCTCGGCGCTGGACCTCAGCGTCCGGGCAGAATGATGGGGGAGGAGACGCTCCTTCAGGTATACTGGACCGAGGCCGTTTAGGGCTTTAAAGGTCAGCACCAACACTTTGAATTGTGCTCGGAAACATACTGGGAGCCAATGTAGGTCTTTCAAGACCGGTGTTATATGGTCTCGGCGGCCGCTCCCAGTCACCAGTCTAGCTGCCGCATTCTGGATTAGTTGTAGCCAAAAACTCTGTTTACCTCAGAAATCTATTATTGGGTTCGTTGGTTACATTTCTGGGTTTCTCAGGAGAGGAAATCCATTCCACCACAGGGCAAAGGCAGTTGTTTAAAAAAGATGGTATTCTCCTGGGTCCTGATCTCTCACATGCATTTTGTATGTTGCAAATGGTTAACTAAATCCGTTTTGATTTTGCTATGTGAGTCTGTGGAAGGGGCAGGATTATTCACTGAACATCCCATGCGATGTGGTGAATTTGGTTCTTTGTCCCAAATCAGGTGCCTCAGTGCTTCCAGACTAGCTGTTTGCAAAAACACCCCAAGATGTTGTGATATTGCTGGTGATAACGACCTCATTTTTGATGTATCATAAAGATTTAGATTCAGAACAGGAATTAATAGAGATTTAATTTGACAGCATCCTGAAATTGCCCATTAAAAGTCCTGGTATGCTCAGCCTATTCCTGTCTAATTGTTCTTTGCAACTAAAAATCAGAGCTCATACATCTTTGTTAATTATTTTTTTCTAAACGCTTACCTCACTATTCCATCAACTTATTTTTGTCATAGATCAATAGGTACTCACTTCCTGAACATTTAATTGTCATCTGTAGCGTGTGTGAGAGTATTCACATATCCTGAATGTATTAATATCCTGTGGATCTTCTTCACAACAGCAGTTGCTTGTTCTGTTCATTGAGCATTTCTGTCAGGTCCTCCATTTTGAATACTGAGTCTATTTCATCTGGCTTCCATCCCCTCACATTCCTGCACTGCACTGGCTTTGGCGGCTGAGTCGCTTACCCAAGACTTATTGTAAAACCAGTTGTAAAATCCTCCCAGTTTGCGTGATATATCGCTTTTAGTGCCATTACAGTGGTACCTCGGGTTAAGAACATAATTCGTTCTGGAGGTCCGTTCTTAATCTGAAACTGTTCTTAACCTGAGGTACCACATTAGCTAATGGGGCCTCCCGCTGCTGCTGCGCTGCCGTCGTGCCATTTCTGTTCTCATCCTGAAGCAAAGTTCTTAACCCAAAGTACTATTTCTGGGTTAGCGGATTCTGTAACCTGAAGCGTCTGTAACCCAAGGTACCACTGTATAAGCAGAAGTTTGGAAATGTTTGCCATTTTGTTGTTCAACTGCATATCGCCTTTCTCCCTCATTTCACCACGTCCTTTGTAGATCAATGTCTGTGGCTAGCACTTCAATATTTTTAAATTCTCAAAATCTGACATCAGAAAGGGCAGTCTTCAGAAACCAGCAGAAGAACCTTAAAGTGACCATTCTTGAGCTAACGAACTTCAAAGGTCTGAATGACAACTTATCAAGAAATTCAATTCTATCACTTGTGGCCCAAATCAAGACAATGGCTTCATCTCCTTACATGTGTTAATTAGCTGATTTACACTAAGACATAATTTTTACATTTTGCAATTCATCTCCTTCTGACATCGCTGCTTTACAATTGCCCCATGGCCACAAGTATAAATAACACACCCTGCATCCAATGAAGTGGATTCTGGACTGCCTTTCTTATTCTTTTAATGATTATCATTTTTGTTGGTTTTGAATTATTTGGATATAATTCATTCCTTGATGCTCTGTTTGTATTTATTTGCGCAGCAGCACAAGTCACTATCTGAGGATATTCTACAGGTCAGCAGAGCAGATTCACTGAGTAGTTTAACATCTTACATGGTCTTCAGCATGCTTTCCTTCAGCTGAGGAGGGTTGCAGTTTCAAGGAGCACACCGGGAAAGAAAATGTAAAAATTAGACACTGCTAAAAACAGGAAAACCCTTAATTTTAATTATTTGTTTTAATTTTAAATATTATTATGACATATAATTGTGAATTAATTCCAAACATTAACATGCATCAATAACATTCTCATATATGATATGCAAGTGGTTTTTTTAAAACAACAACAACAACAACAACAAATGAATCAAGCGGCCAGTTTGACAAAGTTACCATACAAGAAAGAATCTTTGTGTTTTCCAGGTGGCTCCACATCTGAAATGGATTATAAAACAGATCTCTTATCTACAACCCTCCAAAAGCAGACTTTCACATCCCAACTTGCAGTTTGTCACCACCTAGCACCCTGATTATTTCATACTATTGCTGCCAATTGTTTTTATAGCTAGAGATCATAAAAAGGTGATATTCAATAGCGACAGGTTGGGGGGGACCCTTGGAGGGGCTGCAAGAGGGGGTGAGGAAGAGAAAGTCCTCTTGGATTTGTTGGTGACATGTTGGATTGCAATCACAGTCTTGATTCACAACTAAGGCCTAGGCCAGAAATAGCCAGTATGGTGCCCTCCAGATATTTTGAACCAAAACTCCCATAATTACTGAGCATTGACCAAATTGGCCATGGCTTATGGGAGTTGGAGTCCACAATATCGATAGAGCACCATGTTGGGTATCTCTGGCTTAGCCAAACCTTGGCTTAGCATGAGTGTGCAACCTCCTGGCTACTTTGCTCGTCTTCTGGCCCTGCTACTGTGGGCTAAGCCATGGTTTGGCTCACTGTGTCATCCACACTTGGATTTGTGGCTTGTCTCTTCTAGACAACTCACAAGTCGTACAACAAACCTTGACTAGAGCTTACGATTCTTCTGGAACAAGTCAAAACACAAGCCTGGATTTGGACAACAGCCCAAGCCAAACCATGGCTTAGCTCACAGCAGAGCAGCAGTAACAGGACTAGGGGCAGAACAATGTGGTCAGAATCTCCCTTCTGGGAGCTCACACACTCATGCTAAGCCATGGTTTATGTGAACTGAGTCACCGTCTGTTATAAGAACACTCCTTTCTAAACCATTACTTAAAATTTCTTCTGCCCCTAGATCAAAATAATGGCTAGAAAACTTATTTCCTTCTGGATGTAATGATCAGCTAGGTGAGATGTGTTCTCCTGTTGCTATTCATTTATAACAGAAAATGAAAATTTATCAGACTATTTTTAGAAGAGTGCATTTACATTTTAATTGAGAACTTGCGATAGAATTTCACTGCTTTACAAAATGAGAAGTGGTACCAGATATCTAATGGTGAAATTCATTGAGACTTACCCTTGCATTCCAGTGACAATAATCGTACCCTAATTGAGTTGCCACTGCTAGTCACAATAATTTTTTTCTCACTATGGCAAAAAGTATAGTGTTTCATAAAAGCAAATGCTGTTGCTTATATACAGTGGGTAGATATTTCTTTCCCCTCCTTGGGAGGAAAAATCCTGTTGAAAACAGAGGAGATCAATCCCTCCAAGGCTGGAAAGTCCCATCTGCCAGCCTGTGTCTGGTTGGTTCATGAAATGTATTTATACATTTATGCTATATCAAAAATGAATAGAGTGGGGGACCTATTGCTGTCCAGATGTTGCTGGACTACAACTCCCATCATTCCTGACCACTGTCCACTGTTGGAGCAGGGAATTGGAGAGACCCCAAATCAGGTGTCTGCATTAACAGAGTGCTCTTACCTGGAAGGAGGGAAATGCTTGAAAGGCATGAAGATAGGCACTTCCCTCCCCCTTCCCATTAGTCCTCACGTAGTTTCCTTCTCCGCTCCCTTCCCCCTGTGAAGATGGAGAGGTGGGTAGCTCCCCTCACTTTAGACCTTTACCTGTGAAAAGGAGGGAGGCAGCAGAAGAGCCCAGGTAGGCTGCAAAGGACATCCCATGTCTGTGGCCAAGCAAACTGCAGCATGATGATACACTTACATTTTTATTATATAGTAAGAAAGTGCAGAGTTCCCATTCAACTGCCCCACTAAGAAAATGAGCAGGAAAAATAGGCCATGACATACTTAGTTGTTTGTTGTTGTTGTTTACTTGCGTCCGACTCTTCGTGAACCCATGGACCAGAGCACGCCAGGCACTCCTGTCTTCCACTGCCTCCCACAGTTTGGTCAAAACCATGTTTGTAGCTTCGAGAACACTGTCCAACCATCTCGTCCTCTGTCGTCCCCTTCTTCTTGTGCCCCCAATCTTTCCCAACATCAGGATCTTTTCCAGGGAGTCTTCTCTTCTCATGAGGTGGCCAAAGTATTGGAGCCTCAGCTTCACGATTTGCTATGTTTGATCTTCTTGCAGTCCATGGGACTCTCAAGAGTCTCCTCCAGCACCATAATTAAAAAGCATCAATTCTTCGGCGATCAGCCTTCTTTATGGTCCAGCTCTCACTTCCATACATCACTACTGGGAAAACCATAGCTTTTACTATACGGACCTTTGTTGGCAAGGTGATGTCTCTGCTTATAGAGGCATTTAAAAATAAAATGTCCATGGCGTAGAGAAAGTAGACAGGGATACGTTCTTCTCGCTCTCGTAATATTAGAACTCGGGGACATCCAATGTCGTGGAATGTTGAAAAATTCAGGATAGACCTAAATAAGTACTTTCCCGCACAGCACATAGCTGAAGCATGGAACTCACACTCACAAGAGGTGGTTGACAGCCACCACCATGGGTGGGTTAAAAGGAGGATTAGACAAATTCATGGATGAGAAGGCTATCAGAGGCTGCAAGTTTCTACCAGCACGCTCAGATGCGGTATGCCTCTGAATGCCAGTTGCTGTGAATTACAGGTGGGCAGCGCAATGTCACGCTCAGGTTTTGCTTCCTATAGTTACCTGGTGGTTCTTGCTAAGACTAGATGGGCATTTGGCTTGATCCAGCAAGGTGTTTCTTAGGCTTTTGTGAGATCCCTGGAGAGGAAAACTCCTCTTCCTGGCTAGCAGCAGCACAGCTTGGCTTTCCAATTTTTTCCTGGCACAAAACACTGGCTGCTTTGCATGTGGAATATGGCAGGCACTGTCCATCACCTTCGTGTAGAAAAGAGCCCTGAAAACATCCTCCCCTCCCCTCCCCTCCCTACCTACATACCCACTCCAGTTTTGTAATTCACTGGTGACTTTCAGTAGAGTGCTCTGTTGTCAACTCTGTT